>NC_091246.1:37015000-37640000 GCF_042477335.2 Ovis canadensis | reverse complement strand
GAGTTTTAACTGTTCAAACTTAAAACTCTCTCACAGGCCTAGAACTGTGTTCTCAGCTCTTACCTTTGGTTGGAAAAGAAATTACCCTGCTCGTCCCCTAGGTCTGTTACAGAGTTGCAAGAAAAGCAAAGGTAACGGGCAATGTCTGCTATGTCAGCGAGGTTAGCTACCAATGTCTGCTAGGTTAGCTACCTTGTCAGCTGTATCCTTTACCTTTGCCATCTCCCTGAATGCTGACTGGAGCAAGAAAAGGGCCCAGCAAAGCAAAGAATACCCAAATACCCACTGAAGCCCTGATGACCTATTACCAGAAGACGTGAGTTCTGCTTCAACCCTGTGAAGTCCAGGGTACCTGGCACTGTAATAAAGACGCCTCTGCCCTGACCCCTTCCTTCAGTCACACCATACAAGAGACCAAGCATGCTCTCAGAACTTTATTCGGTGGAGTTTGGGCAAAAGAGAAAACCTCCAGAATAGTCACCCTCCTGGTTCAGGACAACTGGAATAGAGGAGCCTTTGCTGAAGATGTGCTCTCACCAAAATGAAAGCATATCTGATTTTTTTTTAAAGGGGGGAGCTGACTGGCTGAATATCTGAGCGCAAATTCAGAATTAAGAATGGTCAGCCAGAGGAAGGCAAATCTGGGGACAAGACCAGACGCCCCTGCTCTCTATGGAGACAAATAGGTGCCACTTTCATGTTGGGTGGGGGGTATATCTCTGCTATTCCCAGATCAAGATTTGGAGGGAGGGGAACATGACAAATGACAAAAGGACCAGTTTCTCAAAAAGTGAGGGAGAAAGTAATTACACAGGGACAAAAACTCAAATAATGGTTTACAAGGGAGCGAGATAAATCGTGATTCTTCATTGGTGCCTGACCCTAGTACCCGAACTGCCCTAAGCCAGCCCCTCCAGACACTGCCCGTGCAGGGGGCTATGGAGAAGGCCTGAGGCAGAGGGGAGGGGGCGCTGCTTTTGCTACAGCAAGAAGGGGCTTCAGTGGGGAGAGTAGCAGCTGCTCCCCACTCCCCTAAGACTTGTATCACATTTACAAATACGTACATAAATACATTACATACAATAGCAAGTCTGGGAGGCAGGCTCCCCCAGAGAGACTCGGCTGACACAGTTACATGTCTCAGGAATTCTAGGAAAGGGCACCGGGCTCCCAGAGAAATGGGCTCCATGTGTTTTCTCCTGCCCAGGGGAAGCCCGCCCCACTTCAGGGTTCAGTTTGTCCAGTATGGAGAGTTGCCGTAGGCAGGTTTGGAGGCTTGTGACTTGGGCTGCAGTGAGCTAGGCTGGTTGCGCTGACCGGAGCCGCTCTGAGGAGGAGGAGAGAAGGTGGTCAAGGCTGCAGCGGACCACCATCACCCCCACCTGGGTGCGCAGGGCCAGGTAGCCGCTGCCTCCGACAGCTCACCTGAGCATCCTGCGGGAGGTGGTGGTGCAGCAGCTGCGAGGGAGGCTGCTGGTGTGCGGGCAGGATGTGCAGGAACGGCGGGGGCGCGTACCCGGGCGCTGCTCCAGGGGCCAGGGGCCCGGTAGAGCCCAAGGCTGAGGGCAAGCTGAATGGGGGTGGAGTCCCTGCATGAAATCCCTGCTTGTCAAATGTCTGCAGGGCAGAGAGACAACAGTGAGGGCCGGCCAGGCGGCACCTGCCCGAGCCTGGCCCTCCAGCGCCAGGCCCCGCTCACCTGAGTCTTGTTGTAGACAGACCCAGTCATATCAGGAAGGCCAGAGGTGCTCGAAGTCGCCGACACTCCTGGAAGGAAAAGCGGTGGGTGGTTCCCATGGCAGCAGGGCCCAGCTCCAGTCTCCCCCACCTCCAGAGGCCCTCTGGGGTGGCCTCGCCTGAGGAGTCAGGGTGGGAGACAACTGCTTTGGGCCTCAGTCCCGGATGGAAGGGAGTGATGCTACCTTTGCCAGGCCCAGAGCCTGTAGCCTTGTTCTGTGTCTGTGATGATCCACCATAGCCACCCTTGCTGTAGTCTCCGGCTGCAGTGCCGGGGGTCAGGTCGTCATAACCTAGCGTGGCAGGGACAAGAGGCGTGTGTGAGCTCGGTGAGCCAGTCCTGCCCGTGCCTCTCTGGGCTGGGAGCGCCCCTCACCTGTGCCGTAGCTGTGCTGGCCGTAACCGCTGGCCTGCTGGAAAGGGGTGCTGGGGGTGCTGAGGCTCACACCATGCTGCTTAGCTGAAGCCGGAGGGACCTGGGTGAGGGAAAAGCAGCAGAGGCATTAGTGGAGAACAGAGTGAGGGGAGAAGGTCGCCCAGCTCAGCCTCGGGCAGCAGGTGGCACAACCACCAGGAACGTGTCATTACTAGTGCCACACCCGCTAGGTCTCCAAGTAGATGAAACAGGAACCCCAGCCTTGACCCATTCTTCAAGGCCAGGTGAGCCCAAGTGGGGACCTGTCCCCCCTCCCTGCTTCTGCTCCCTGGAGCTGGAGGAACACCCCCACCGATACTCACAAACATGGTGGGCCCATACTGGAAGGCACTGGGCACGCCTGTGTAGTAGGGGAGGCCAGTGTAGCTGTAGCCAGGCGGCAGGGCGGGACTCAGAAAGGGCTGCTGAGCTGTGTGGTGGGCCTGGGACTGGCTCTGCTGTGGCTGAGCCAGGGTGGTGGGGGGTGCAGGGGACGCAGAGTCACCTCGGCCAAACTTGGTGACATCACCTAGGGGAACAGGGGCACTGATGCAGTCCCCACCCCTCATCCCAGCAGGAGGAAAAAGTCAGACAGGCCCCTGCAAATAGGAACAGGGCTGGCTGCTGGCTCAACAACAGGAAGCTGGCAGGTCTCTGCAGCCCTTCCATTTGTTTCCAGGCTCCTGGGATGGGCCACGGGCCAGCCCTTTGAGCAGCCCCTACTCCTAACCCCCTGAAGACGACTAACCTGAATACGGGTTATTAGTGAGGCTCCCATCTCGACTGGCGAGGGCTGGGGGTGTAGCGAAAGGGATCCCATAGTAATCCTAGGAGAGACCAGAGGCTCGGTCAGCGGAATGGCCTCACCCATTCCTAGGACTGAGGGCCCGGCAGGCAGCTGGGTGCTCCAGGGAAGGCCACGTTCCTGACTGGACCACCAGAGGGCAGCACTCGGGAAATAAAAACAAATGGTGCCCTTTAGAGTTGTGGCAGCCACACAGCACGCAGACTCACTGACCAGTCCCTCAGCCTTCCCCGGCAGAGCCACTGGATCCCAATCACACAATATGATCCTGGGCTGAAGATGCTGTGGATTTCCTTGGAGATTTCCTGGCAATAAAGCCAGTGGATCCAGAGGAGGGTGTGGGTGCTTTTCCGGGACACTGCTGCCTATGAGGAAAGCAGGAGGGCTTTCCCTCAGCTCAGAGGCCCCAGGTGCAGAATGTCGAGGACTGGCAAAGCCCTGGGTGTTAAGGGTCAGGGCGGGCCTCCCCTCCTCCACAGGGCTTCACTGTGTTTCACCTCTGCGCACACACTTCGAGCTCTTGTGCAGTGTCCGGGCTGTTAGGGTAGAGGGCTGGTCTCTCCTAGCTCAGGACTGACGTGTGCCTGCCTGTAATTGCTGCCCTGACCTGTTAAACCCTTGAGGCTCCTCCTCCCCCTCAGGTTTCTACTTGTCCAGGTAACTTTCCTAGCTGTCCATTAGAGTCCCTCTCACTGGAGAAGGCACTGAATTCATTTGGCCCATGACCCTCAGCAGCATCCACCTGTGACATAAAATGGCTGAGAGGAGGGGGTGCTAGGAAAGCACAGCTGGTACGGTTCAAGTGGGGACAGGCCTGCAGGAAACCCAGGAGGCGGTGCTCTTTCACAGAAGAAAACCCGAAGATGGAAACGAGCAAAAACACACCAGAGCCTAGGAAACGACCAAGGGGAAAGAGAAATCTCTACCTCGAAAGGCAGGCTTACAAGCGATTTCTTCTAAGGCACAAAAAGATGAACGGAGTATGAAGCAGGACGACTCCCGGGCCTGGAATCCCACCAAGCCACTCTGAGTGGCCTGACCCAGCACCACACAGACTCGTCTTTCAGAACCAGCTCCCACGTTCCATCCCTGAGGCCCTGGGGCTGCGAGGTTTCCTGAGTGTCAGGAGGACCTGGGCCGCGTTTCCTGATTTCCCTGCGAAGCCCTAGGGCTTAAGGCATCCCCAGAAACCCCAAGTTCTGTTTTACACCATAGAAATCTGCCAGGACGTCCTCAATACCTTTCTGGGCCCTCTGGGGATGTGGGCAGAAAGCCCCACAGGCCCTCAGGCAGTAGCATGGGTTTGCAGTGGCTGCTGGTTTGCACACTGGGGAAGAGCAGCCCAGCTCCAAGCCTCAGGAAATACTCCAGCAGATGAAAGAGTCTCCCAAGAGAAACAAGCTTCAGCCACTGGGCCCGGTGCCCACAGCTCTCTAAGCTCTCTGCGGTCAGCCCAGAGCAGGCAACACTACTTGTGGAGGCCACCTCACCCTGCACAGAGTGTCGGGGTTGGGGGGCAGGGGGCACTCCACTCCAGTCTTCAGTCTGACAAAGGACACCTCACCTTCACTTGGGGAAAAGGAAAGCCCGTGCCCAACAGAGCTGACATCAGTGTCCAGATAGCATTACTCCCTGACAACGTGACAGATGCCCAGACCGCTGAGAATGAGCAGGAGTCTGCTCAGCAGCAGACCAAGAAGGGGGCGGCAGGACAGGAGCCTGCAGGCTGTCCAGACAGGGCGCATGCCTCCTCATGTCCCGCTCCTGCACTGCATCCTGTTCATGCGGCCACATCCCAGAGTGCCTCATCCTGGGAGCAAGGGCCGAGACAGACAGGCAACACTGACCTCAGAGTGAGGCTGCAGCAATCAGAGAGAACCCAGGGCCAGCAATCTTACAAACAGATGGCAGGCTAAACCTGGAAGGGCCCTTTGCTCCAGCCACTCACTCCAAAGAATGACACTGCCATCACCGATGGCCACTGCAGAAGCTAGACACTAGATGGCACTCTGAAGGACAGGACTTTATAAAAAGCCTAGGGACAGGCAAGTAACCCCATATCCTGGTCGGTTGTTTTGTTTTTAATGGGGGGAGGCTTAAGGGGAGAGAAGGACCCACATTTGCTAGAGGCACTGCCTACTGGGGCCCAGGTCCCAAAGAACTTCAAGGTGCCCAGACTATAGCTGCTCCAGGCACCACCATCACAGCAGCTTTCCCAGCTGCGGTGCTGAGGGAGTCCTCAGGCGGGACGTGTCCCGAGGGCCAGCCAGCAGGTGGGGTACGTGAGACTCAGAGCCTGAAGCCCCCAGCCTCCCCCAAACCCCACTCACCATTGGCAGCCGTGACTGCAGCATCTGGAGCTCGTCATAGCCGTAAATCTGCGTGGGGACACAAAAGCTGTAAGAGGCCACAGGCCACCCCATATGGGGCCAAAAACAAGGCTGGAGGTGGAGGACACATGCAGGAAGGAGATGGGGACGAGCTGCTGTGGGCAGATGCCCCACCTTGACTGAGTCCAGCTAGAGAAAGGCCCAGGGTCTGAGGGCAGAGCTGCCCTCAGGGGCAACGGGGGCAACTCAAGACCCCCCAAGGCCAGCTGGGCTGAGGGAAGCCGGGAGTGCTCACCGGGTAGGCAGGAAGCAGTCCTCCGGGGCCCACGAGGTACTGGTTGTGCAGCAGGGGAGGCACCCCCTGAGGCAGGTTAGGGGGCGCTTTGCCTACAGGGCAAAAATCAAATGAAGTAATGCGGCCCCCACACGAGTACAATTCCTCAGCTTCTGGGGCATAGCAGAACGCAGCAGACTGGGTAGCCCCAGGACAGGGACAGGCTGGGCCGCAGGGGGTGAGCTGCTGGCAAACCACTGTCGGCTGGGCCCACGCAGCCTGCCCAGGTCTGGCTGATGGGCAGTCACACAAAGTGACCAGGAGCAGCCCATGAGAGCTGCCCCCTCATCTCAGCTGCAGGGATGAGTGAGGGCAGGAAAGAATGGACCACTCCAAGCAGAAAGGCTGCCGGAAATCCTGTCCAGGGAGCATCCTCCCTGGCAAAACTGATTTCACCATCAGCCAGGATCTGGCCCCCACCCCAATCCCAGCTCTGGAAGAACCAGGCCTCAGGAGGTCAGTGGGACAGAAAAGAACCCCACAGGGGCTGAGCCGGACACAGCTGTGCACTTTCAATGCCTGTGAACCCCCATGGCTGCCCACCGGGGCCTCCTCCCAGGCCACGGGGACACACCTGAGGTCATCAAAGGCGCAGCCCTGGCGCTGCTGCTGGGGGCACTCCCGGGGGCACTGCCCAGGCACAGGCTGTTGACCGTGTTCATGCCGCTCGGCAAGCTGAGCCCTGAGGACACGGCGCTCGAGGCGGAAGTTGCTGCCGTTGAGAAGGTGGCCGAGGGCTGTAGGGAAGGGGCGCTGTCCACGCTGGCGTGCTGGCAAAACAGAAAAGCCAGGGCACATGGATCTAGGGGCAGAGCAGAGAATGCACGAGGACTGGCCTGGGCTGTGGGCCTATGGCCTCAGGCTGACCTGTGTGCTCGCCTTGGCCCCTCACTGAAGCCATGGGGACACAATTGGTCAGCTGAGTATCAAGACCACCACAACTGAGATTTATGACCAAAAATCGTCCTAAAAATCGCTCAAGTTGCTCATGCTCTGGTAACTGAAACAGGCGCAGAAACCTCAAGTAAACCTTAGTTTATAGATGAACACAGAGAATCTCAATAGGAGGTGAAAACCCACGACATAAAATATCAGGAGAATGGAGCCCGGGGCCAGGGCAGCCCAGCCCAAGGCAAGGCCTCCTGGGCACTCTGACTTGAAGCCACAGGTGGCCTTTGCTCCAGCATGTGAGGATATTCTCTAGGTCCTCAGAGTTTACACCAGGAAGGGCATGGCCCTGCCCTAGGCCTTCCTGAGAAGAGCCACCAAGGAAAGAAGGGCAAAGCCCAGCGAAAGCTTTGAAGAGCCTGAGCGCCAAGTACCAAGGTGGCAGGGAGGGTTTTGAGGGTTGAGAGGAAGCTAGACGAGATATACCTGGTTAGGCAAAGTGAGGGCCGAAGACAGAAGAAACGGCTCTGTAATACTGACCGTGTGCACCACAAAGAAGCTGGGAAACTGACGCGAAGCTGAAGAATGGGAAAGACCAGGAGAAAGGACAGTGTGCACTGTCTTCCAGGGCCCAGATGACTGTGCAGGTCCCAGCCCCACAGGCTGCCCTGCCCGCCTAGGCAGGAGCAACCAGATCCGGTTCAGCAAGGGCAGACTCCGAAAATTCTGGTCTCCCGGGGCTCCCCAGGACTCCTGCCCCTTCTACCGAGATGGAGAGACAGACCAGCGAGAGAAGGGCCCAGAGTGGGGCTGAGGCGCCCACTACCCACACCTCACGATCCCCTGCACAGAGCCTAGCTTCCATCCAAGGACACCAGCCAGAGTCAGAAACAGCTCTGACCACTGCACTGTGATGTCACTGGCCACCCAACCTTTCAACCACAGGATTAAAAAAAAAAAAAAAAAACTGGCAGTGTGGGGAGTAGGGGGAATCCATAGGCACTCAGGAGTCATCCAGAGAGCCTCTCCTGCCTTGAGTGGGCCCTGAAAGGGTCCCTGAATCTGCCCTTCCACCTCTCGAATCTGTGAAGAAGACAGGCTGCTGGCCCGCTTAGTCCATGTGATGGGGCTGTCACTCAGCTCTCCAGATGGGCCCAGGAGAGCACAGCTGACCACACCTTCCCCAGAACACGAGGGGTAGGAGAAAAGACGAGATCCTTTACAAAGTGGGAGACATCTGGCTCTGACAGATTATGATATACCTGACTATTTAAAAATCAAAACTGTTTCTAAAACAACAACAATCCTAGGAAAAATATTTGCACTTCCCATCACAAAGGGCTACTTACTAGTCTCCCAACTATAGAAATAAATACCAAGACTGGACATAAAAATGTAAACATCTCAGCCAAAAGGAAATTTAATGGTTTACCAATGTATAAAATAGATGGTTCAAGCTCTTTCAGTTAAACACTATACTGATAGGTCATTTTTCTATTAACATATTAGAAAAATACAAATATTTGGTAACATCATTTTGGGAGGCAGTGGGGAAAGAGGACACTTCACTGTTTGCCAGTAAGAAGTAAGTGGGTTGAAATCACTATGCAGAGTAGTATGATAAATGCCCAGCAATGCCACCTCGGAGTCTATCCTGCAGACACAGCATGTGCAGAAGGCTGTACACCACTGTCTGCACAGGTACATCTCATGTTCTTGTGCTTTGCAGGTACTGCGTTTCCTACAAAGTGAAGGTCCAAGGCAACTGGGGGGTCAAGCAAGTCTACTGGTGCCAATTTTCCAACAGCGCTGGCTTACTTTTCGTCTCTGTGTCACATTTTGGTAATTCTCACAGTATTTCAAAACTTTTCATAATATTTGTTATGATGATCATGACCTGTGATGTTACAAATGCAAAAAGATTACCGCCTGCTCAAAGGCTCAGGTGATGGCCAGCGTTTTTAGCTAATGTATTTATTAACTAAGATATATATATTGGGGGACTTCCTTGGCAGTCTGCTAATGAAAACCCCCATGCTTCCACTGCAGGGGTCATGGGTTGGATCCCTGGTTGGGGAATTAAGATCCTGCATGCCACAGGATCAGCAAGGGAAAAAGAAAAATATGTTGTATTTTTTAGACATAATGTTATTGCAGCAAGGCAAAAAGAAAAAAGATAAATATGTTGTATTTTTTAGAGGCAAAAAGAAAAAAGATAAATATATTGTATTTTTTAGACATATCATTATTGTACACGTAATAGACTAGAGTGTGAACAAAACTTCTATGCACTAAAAAAAATCAAAAGATTTATGTGACCGACTCTCCCACATTATTCACTTTATAGCAGTGGTCTAAAACCAAACCCGCAGTATTTCTGGGATATCAAAACTGAAAATGGCCCTCAAGTTCCATCAGAGGAGGACTACTACATAATGCAATGCAGCAGAGCTGTGAAAAAAGAACAAAGAACTCTGATCCAACACAGAAACCTAAAGATATACTGTTGAGTGAGGGGAAAAGATACAGGAAACTGTATAGAACGTTCCCATTTACATTACAGGACAAGGCAAAGAGCAGAAAGGAAAATGACTGTGTATGCATTTGATAGGTTAAGAAAACAAACTCTAGATCAAGAAAATAATAGGAAAAGGGGCAAAACCAAGTAGAAAAGACAAAAACTTTTCAGTGTGTGTCTTTTATGTCTTTTGTTATTGAGTCTTGTGACTCAGTGACCACTTTAGCAACTGCACAGCGAGTTCTGGTTGTGGCCACTGGGACCGAATGACACGGTTCCTGCTAAGACAGTGCAGCGGACCATGAGATGGGAGCCCAGGATGGGAAGTCAGCGCTCCAGGGCTCACAAAGGGGACATCTCAGGGCACCCACTGGCCAAATACACGGTATAGGTGGTGCGCAGGCAGCTTACTCCAAGGACAGAGACAGTCATACCAACCTCTGCTAGGAAGACAGTGATCTGTGTGTTTCAAGCAAAGAATTATGTATAAACCAATTTTACTTAAGCTAGAATAGGAATGCCACAATGTTGGCCAGATACTGATGAAAGACAGGACTGAACCTTTTCCACCACTTCATTCTATAGCAAAAGATTTGACTTCTTCTTCAGAAGAAACTAATTTGCCAATTTCCCAACTCCCCCATTCACGTGGGCCCAAAACTTCCCTCCCTGCTTGAAGACCACCTTGTGGAAGCCTGCTGTCTCCTGGGAGGAGGCACTTGGTTCTTTCCTGGCACCTTTCCTTCCATGTTCCAGTCTCTTCCAGCTTTTGGAACTGTCTCCACCCCCTACGCTGCCTCATCCCATGGTCTAGACTGAGCCGAGACCATGCTCCCAGCTCCAAGCTTAGATGCCAAGATTTCAGTAGCCATGATCCAGGGTCACCCTTCAGCACATCAGGACCTCCCAGCCGGACCCCGCCTGCACTTCTGTTCTTGCCCCTCCACACATGTTTCTGCAACAGGACTTTCCCAAAGCCCCCGCCCCTGAGCTGGAGAAGACGGCCTGGGCTGGCAGGAGTGAAAGCCCCATGACCACACACACTGGATGCGGTAACACTGGCTGGACCATCGGTCCATCTCAAAGACACACAGACTCTTCCTTTCCCTTCACACACTCTCCCTACAATGGACTTCACAAAGTACCAGAGTATTCCCCAGAAGCACTGCTCTCGATAAAACTGGACTTTCAGCACAGCCCGTCCGCAGGGTCACGGAGAGTCGGACATGACTGAGAACACACGCAACAGGTGCCAAGCAGAAGTTAGCAACAAGTCGACTTTCCTCTAATAAAGCTTGCAAAGACCCCAACATAAGAAGCCCCATAAAATAAAACCAACCCTGCCAGGCAGAAAGGTCTCCTAGAATGAACAGTGAATTCTGGGGAACAAATCCACCACCTGACAGCCCTGCCCATCGCATCAGGTCTGGAGAGCCGATTTCACCACAGAGGCATGAACCACATGTCCTCCGTGGGGCCTAGGAAATTATCTGTTCAAACCACGAACCAAGATGAGACAGCACAGCCAAGTGATTAGAGTATCTGGATATTCAGATTCACAACAACAGCCTCCCCCAACCCTGCCCATGCCTAGGCCCCAAGCTGGCTAAGGAGGGAGTGGGTGAGGGAGCAGGAACACTTACTGTGTGGGATGTGCTGGCGGAGAGCGGCATGTGCGTGGAGGCGAGGCTGCTCTGGTGGCTGGAGAGGGAGCTGGAAAACAAGACAGCGCCACGTGTCCACCACGGCCCTCCATACCAGGGGCCACTTGGCCAGGCAGGCTACCCACGAGCTCGCCTTGTCTCCCCATGGGAAGGCCTGGCTGGACACCCTTCATTCCACATCACCTCGGACAGGTGTTCCGTGGTTAGAAATGACCTAAAGGCTTGCTTACTCGCCATGAGGATCCAGGACATCCTTCCCTGGGAACCTACAGAGCCCGCTTCAGGCAGCTCTAACCATCTGCTCTGAGACTGTAAATGGTAAGAACAGGATTGTACTAAGAACAGTCAGCCTTGGAGACCTCCTTAAATCTGTGTGTGTGGGAAGAAAGTTCCTACGTCGGCCCCGAACACCAGAGATTGAATGCCCATCAAATGCAGAATTCAAGAAGCCTGGCTTCTGCTCCAGGCTGCATGAGGCAAGAGGAGAATTCTGCTCAGAAGGTAGGTGAAGACCCACCAGTCCGGTCCTCCCATGCCTGTGTTGATCACACATCTTTGAACCCACAGCAAGTGCCACACAAGAGACCTGCTCAGAAATCCCCCAGCACTTTCACCCCACATCACAGTGATGGGGCCCAGAATGTGGGGCAGGGGCGAGGCACGGGGCCCTCTCCTAAGGGCTAAAGAGGAGCAGAAGCGACCCTTTGGCCCCACCCCATCCCCAAAGACCCAGGGCTGTGTGACAGCAGAGGCATTACAGGCTGGCAAGGCTTTCACACCCGGCGCCTGAGACCCCAGCCCTGCCACACAGCATCACCGCAAACGGCCAGGATGACAGGCAGGGGCACGTGGGCTCTGTCCATGGACACAGCCATCCAGAAGCTCCAGGACTTGGCCTTGGTGCCTCGGACTCTGGGTCCCTGTTGTCCCCGTACCTGCTGAGCTGAGAGAGGGGACTGCTGGACAGGTCCCCAGGCTGGGAGAGGGAGGGCAGAGTGGCAGTGTGCTGGGATGCAGGGGGCAGAAGCGGAGCGCAGGAGGTGGTGCTGGGCAAGGAGGCCACAGATGGGAGGGCAGAAGGAGGGTCTGTTGTCTTTGGAGCTGGAACGGATGAAGTAGCTGTAAGAAACAGATCAGTTTAGCTCTAGAATCAACTGTGAGTATCGGAGAAATGCTCAATGTTTTGTGACAGGCTGGCTGGGTTGTGACACACACAAAGTGACACCCCAGGGGACAATGCATGAGTAGGCTGCAGGCAGGCCCTGCCCTGTCTGCTGTGATGGTGGGAAGGATGGTTGGAACACAGGCCCCAGGCGAGGAGGAAGATACATCTTTACCATCACACACAGCCTCGATGTGCAGGTCAAATCCTCCCGACTAAAGGAACCTGACCCTGAGCTGCACCCAGACATGGAAAGAGGCTCAGAGACTGACAAATACGGTCACAACATGAACACAACAAGGGACAGTGACCACGTGGTAGGGGACCCACCCAGGGGTTAGGTCTGCTTCTATCAAATGAGTATCGCAGCAGGCTGACCTTGGGAAAGTTCATTGCCAGTAGAGGGGAGCAAGGGGCTGAGAGTCCTCTCCAGGGTACATACAATGGAGAATCACATACACCTAAAACCTGAGGAAGACACCCCTGCCCTCCACAGCTACTTCCAAAAGTGAACATTTTCTTTGCACACACTTCAACAGAACAGACGTTAGAGCACATAAATGCACGCATTAGGCTTTCAGAAGAATAAGAATGCAATCAATCCCAGCTGCAGAAAAGACTCAGTTTTCGTGCCTCCACACATACAACTCAGATATGTGCTTGGAAATAAAGCATCACTGTCTTCTGCAGTTAGGAGGGGGCAGCACCTTGCTTCGGGAGGCCCTGAGAGTCCAGGGGTTATGAGCTAGTCTCCGAAAGGGAGGACAGCTTGACAGCCAGCACAGGCAGTGACAGGGCAACACTGGGCATGCTCAGTTCTTAGAGTGTCCTCACACCCAAGGCTTGTCACTGGCAGGCCTTCCCAAATGGCACCTGTTCTTCCAGAAATCAGATAAAGACACCACAGATGTCCCTGGCCCAAAACTCACCTCCCTGGGTGTTGGATCACATCAATGACAGGTTCATAAAAAGTATGTGGTGAATTGAGTGTGATGGGGGGGGGGGGGGGCGGGGGGGGCGGGGGGGTGTGTGTGTGAGAGAGAGAGTGAGAGTATGAGTTGGAGAAGAGGACATGGCAGATAAAAACCTACCTAAAATGCACACTGTTTTATGGACATCTCACATCTCATTATCTCACTTGAAATCTCCAAATAAAATCTGTTAGTAAACCTCTGTGTGTTCTCGACCCCACACCTGGGCCAAAGAAACTTTCCACCACAGATTAAGTAATTCACACTTCCTGTGACATCTAGTAGATGTACCGTTATCTGTTGCTCTGGCGGTCCCTCAACAGCAAATCCAACTCTGGGTAAATCAATGTGTCATTTCAATTCCAACTGAGGCCCATTCCTGGTCTGGCAAAATTCCACAGCCACACTCCCCCAAATTTCTAAATAAAAAGAGGGTCCTTCTGGCTTCCATACCCAATAGATATCCATTTGCTTCACTGAATGATCGATGAAAATCGGTTTCATTTTAGATTATGACCATAATCATTGATAAAGAAGCCAAGAACAAAGGGAACAACTAATGGGAATTCACCTACATTAACTCCAGTGATCACTGAGCTATACTAGATTTGGTGGGCTCTCCCTCCATTTCTCCCAAGTATTTACAGTGAGCAACATTTTCTCTCTCTCCTGAACCAGCATGCCAATTTCTGCTTTAAACATCTTTCACATTACTGAAGTGAAAGCCCTCTGAAACTTCCTGAAATCTGGGCCTCTGAGAAAAGCATATTTTAAATCCAACCTACACACCACACTTGGGATGCAGTCTTAAGACAGCAGAATGATGCAAGACCCCCTTCTTCCTGTAGATATATTTCTAGTAATACCATCACCTACAGTCTGGTCACAGGGCCTCTTCAGCTCAACTCTAAACTGAAAGAAATGTTGCCAATGATGAGTCAGAGATAGCTATCAGGAAAGATGGAAAAGGACTACTTTTGCAGAATTAGCCATTGGCCAATCATTTTCCCCACCACATCAGCTATGCTCTTTTTCTGTCTGTGGTTTCCACCAGCCACAACAAGAATAGTTAGCTCACATACTTACTGTCTACTGTCTGCTGACTTCGACTACCACCATGTCCATTCTATAAGAAAGAGAAAATAAAGTAAGTAAACCCTCCATTGAATGACAACCTAAGTTGGGATTTAACCACAAACATATGAAGATTATGAATTTAGCAAAGAACTACGACCTGTTTTGTTTCTTAAGAAAAGGAGAGGCAATACAACAAATTCTTAATAAATCCACAAACTGGTTATTTAAGGAAGTAATAAGAATAAAAAATAAGACCAAAAGCACAGGAAGCAATGAAACAGTCCTAAAAATTATTAAGCCATAGGCAGGCCTTGGGAACTCTCACTATACTGAAATCACCACAAGCCTTTCTATCTAATGGACATTCTGTCTCCTGAGTACCCCACATACTAGAAAGTAAATGTTTCCAAATTATAATGAAGATAACTTTCATGCAAGGAATTATCATATTTTATATCATTCAATTGGTCTCAGTTAACCATGAAGCACTTCCCTAAAACTTTCAAACAGAAGGAGGCATCCTCACAAAGAAAACTTTACTTCCACAGATGGGGTGTGGAGACCCGGCAGAGAGACTGAGGGCTTCGCTGGTGGCTCACTGGTAAAGGGCCACTCCTGCCAAGGCAAGAGATGCAGGGTTGAGTCGATCCAGGAAGACCCCACAGGCAGTAGAGCAACTAAGCCCATGTGCCACATTTACTGAGCCAGTGCTCTAGAGCCTGGGAGGCAACTACTAAAGCTCGTGTGCCCAGAAGCCTGTGCTCAGAAACAAGAGAAGCCACGGCAATGAGAAGCCCGTGCGTCCCAACTAGAGAGAGGCCCCTGCTCGCCAAAACTAGAGAAAAGCTTCTGCGGCAGTGAAGTCCCAGCACAGCCAATCAATTAAAAAATAAAGTTATTATTTAAAAAAAAAAACAACAGTAACTGACAGTGGAGCCTACAGGGCTCAGACAGGCTCTGGATGGGACAAGGAAGCTGAGGGGATGATCTTCTCAGAACAGAAATTCAGTACACTTTCTTTTCATAAAATCCTACATACATTTTATTCTTAAAACAATTTGAGATTATTTACAAGAAATGTAGACAATAAAACAGAACTGCTAGGGAAAAAAACAAAGCTCAACAAGAGCTCAAAGACTCAGAGAAGGGAACATCAGTACAAAGGGCACATGGAGAGCAGTCAAAGCTCCGTCATTCTGCCTTCCTCTCAACAATGGCTCACCGCTCGGTACGTATACACACATGACATCAAGCATATTCCTCCAAGACAGCACAAAACCGACATACAAAGTCTTCTTAAAACTACACCAGGGCTTCCCTAGTGGCTCAGTGGTAGAGTATCCACCTATCAATGCAGGAAACATGGGTCCAATCCCTGATCTAGGAAGATCCCACATGCCTTGGAGCAACTAACCCCATACCCCAAAACTATTAAGTAAGCCTGTGCTCTAGAGCCTGAGAGCCACAACTACTGAAGCCCCATGCCTTAGAGCCTATGCCCTGCAACAAGACAAGCCACCATGAGAAAACGGTACACCACAACAAGATAAAGTCCTTGCAGCAAGGAAGACCCAGAGAGCTGAAAAATCTCACTAGACAAAAAGAGAGGAAAAGAAGAATGAAACAGCTGCCATCACATCTTGGGAACATTTCATCTAGAAAATCATTTTTAAAATACAAACCCTTGACCACATGTAAAAACAGATAGCCACTGGGAATTTGTTGTATGATGCGGGAAGCTCAAACTGCTGCTCTGTGACAACCTAGAGGGGTGAGATGGGGTGGGAGGTGGGAGGGAGGTTCAAGAGGGAGGGGATATATGTGTATGTAAAAGTGAAAGTGTTAGTCCTTCAGTTGTGTTCAACTCTTTGCAACCCCATGGCCGATCCCCTCCAGGCTCCTCTGTCCATGGAATTCTCTAGCAAGAATACTAGAGTGGGTTGCCATTCCCTTCTCCAGACGATGTTCCCGACCCAGAGACTGAATGTGGGTCTCCTGCATTGCAGGCAGATTCCTTCCATCTGAGCCACTAGGGAAGCCCCAGGCTGACTCGTTGATGTATGGCAGAAACCAACACAAAATTATAAAGCAATTATACTCAAATTTTAAATAAATAAACCTTAAAAAAAATACAAACATTCGAACAGTAAGGTCCCACTGTGTATCACAGTGAACCATGTTCCATATCTTATAACCTACAACGGAAAGGAATCTAAAAAAGAATATACACATATAACTGAATCACTTTGCTGTACATGTGAAACTAACACAACATTGTAAATTAACTACAATTAATTTAAATTAACTAAATTAATTAAATAACTTTGAATTTAAAACTATTAAAAACAGAAACAAAAATTTCACAAGCAATGGACAAACTGATACAATAAAGAAGCCATGTTATTTGGGATGAAGGAAATTCTAGGCAGAAGTATGCTGGGAACAAAAATAACATCAAATGATCAGAAGAGATCAGAAATCTGGTTCAATTAGCTGAGCAAGAAATGAGTTGAACAGTGATATGGACAACAAGAACAAGAGGTCAACTTAGAGTTGGAACTGAGATGTCGTGCAGATGACAGAGATTTAAAGAAATGGTCTGGTTTATGTCTTACACACTAAAGACCAGCACTTTCCAAGGGAACAGAATATTCTGCAATAATGGAAATACTGTCTGTCTGTACTTGGTCGTCTACTATAGTGACTGACCAACCATATCTAGACAACATTTAAATCGTGGTGTGTCAGAGAAGCTGAACTTTTAATTGTATATTTAATTTAAACTACCACATGTGGCTACCATGCTGGAAGTCACAAAAATAAACTTCTTCTTACACAATATATATCGAAAACACATGGCTTTTTAAAAAAGTATCAATCCAGAAAGAGAAATACAGGTGGAAAATGAGAGCAACAAGATTTTATACAGTAGAAAGCAGATGCCAGATAGTAACTGACTTAGCTGACCTGGTAAAGCCAAATCCTAAGCAAGTAGTTGAGAAAACCAGAAAACCACTCAACTTATATCCAAGAACCATACCAAGCAACTCAGTACTAATATATATCACATAACTTTGGAACTGGGTGTCGAGGCAGGGCTAAATGTTAGAGAATTTTTTAAACTCTGCACAGAAGGGTGAACGCCCCCTTCCACCTTCTGCCACAGGCTCTAAACTTCATCAATGAATATTTAACGGCAGCCTTCTCTTCACACTAGGCTTTTAAGACACTGACAGACAGGTATAGGTCCTACAGGGAAGAGACTGGAAGAAGAGTCCCTGAAGAATCCAAATAAACCCAACAGGAAAGGCCCATAGGGCTGATGAACGAGCTTCCACCCCTACAGAAATGGCCAACCACACTGTCCCTCACTGAAGCCGATGTCCAACAACCTACCCCTATAGACAGTTTTAGTGTTAAGTGGGCACAATAGACGGAGAAGGCAATGGCAACCCACTCCAGTACTCTCGCCTGGAAAATCCCATGGACGGAGGAGCCTGGTGGGCTGCAGTCCATGGGGTTGCTAAGAGTTGGGCACAACTGAGCGACTTCACTTTCATGGAGAAGGAAATGGCAACCCACTCCAGTGTTCTTGCCTGGAGAATCCCAGGAACAGAGAAGCCTAGTGGGCTGCCATCTATGGGGTCGCACAGAGTCAGACACGACTGAAGCGACTTAGCAGTAGCAGCAGGGCACAATAGATTCATTAGACATTTGAGGAAAACATCCAACATGCAAGATGGAAAAGAAAGGGAGGAAAAAACTCTTAAGTCAATACATGCAAATATTTCCTCATAATCTTAGAAGGAAACTTAAGAAAAAAAAATGTATCCAAATGTCTGCTATGCCAATTCAACTGTTTCTATTATTTCCATGTTCTCAGCACTCTAAAGTAGCTCTCAGTAGTAATGCCTGAATGTCTGCCTTACAGGACAGTGAAACATTAGACTAGAGTCCCTACCCACCCCACCGAAACCACTGCACAACTCAGAGTGTATCCTACACTATCAGTATACCAGGCGTCTGGGGCCATTCACACAATCCCTGTGTATGGGTGCGTGAAACACAGGTTTCAAACGAGATGGCCACAAACTATATATATGGATTCTTCTCAAAAGGTTAGCCGATTTCTAAAATGAAATTTTCTAAAAGGAAATTTCCCAAACTACATATCAAGCTCCAACTGGAATTTCCTGTGAGAGTAAACCTGAAAGACCACTTGCCGGGATGGTTCCTGGAGCTGACTCCGACGGACTCACAGAGCTTTGGTATGCGATCCTGTTCTGCACAGAACTCTGGTCGTAGGAGGAAGACGTGGTTACTGGACTAGTGGAGCTCAAAGAGGAGCTGGTCAGACTGGACGAGGTAATGACGGAAGTTGTGTAGGTGGAGTTCTGTACTGCACTGGTCATTGGTAGGGAGGTATTCAAAGAATCACTACAGAGAATAAGACATGAGACATAAATCTGTGTCACTTCACTGTTTTCATGAGGCAGAACGATGTCATCTCTTGTCATATTTTAAATTAAATAAACATCTCTGTAACTATAAAGTTTACACTGCTGCGCCATTCATATCAGGCAAATGAAGATTAAAAGAACAATTAACCCCTCCTCCCAAACTAGAGCAACCTAATTTGACAGTTCAAAACTGGGAAAAGAGTATGTCAAAAGACTGTATACTGTCACCCTGCTAATTTCACTTATATACAGAGTACATCACGCAAAACAACGGGTCAGACAAAGCTCAAGCTGCAATCAAGATTGCTGGGAGAGATATCAACAACCTCAGATATGCAGATAATATCACCCTAAGGGCAGAACATGAAGAGGAACTTAAGAGCCTCTTGATGAGTGAAAAATCAGGCATAAAACTCAACATTCAAAAAACTTTGAATGTTCAAAAAGATACAGCATCCAGTACCATCACTTCATGGCAAACAGAAAGGGGCAAAGTGGAAACAGTGGCAGATGTTCTTTTCCTGGGTTCTAAAATCACTGCGGACAGTGACTTCAGCCATGAAATTAAAAGATATATGCTTCTTGGAAGAAAAGCTATGAAAAACCTAGACAGCATATTAAAAGGAGAGATATCACTGCCAACAAAGGTCCATATATTCAAAGCTATGGTTTTTCCAGTAGTCATGTATGGATGTGAGAGTTGGACCATAAGAGTAAGAGCTGGTGCTCAGCTGGACTGAGCACCGAAGAATTGATGCTTTTCAACTGTGGTGTTAAGACTATTATGAGTCCCTTGGACACCAAGGAGATCAACCATTCATTCAATCCTAAAGGAAATCAACTCTGAATATTCTATTGGATGGACTAATGTTGAAGCTCCAATACTTTGGCCGCTCAATGCAAAAAGCTGACTCACTGGAAAAGACCCTGATGCTGGGAAAGACTGAAGGCCAAAGAAGGGAGCAGCAGAGGATGAGATGGTGAGATAGCATCACTGACTCAACGGACACGGACGTGAGCAAACTCTGAGAGACAGTAAAGGACAAAGAAGCCTCACATGCTGCAGTCCATGGGTTGTGGAGTCGGACACGACTTAGAGATTGAACAAGTTTAACTAATAGGCAGCATGACATTATTAAGAATTCTTAAGAAACTTTAAGGAATCTAAATGTTCTGAGTCTGTCCTTAGAAAGGGAACTCAAGCAAATATCAGATTTTGGCTCTAGAAGGTAAAAAATGTAGTAAAAGAAAATCTAAAACCTGAGTTTCCTCTATTTATAAAATATTCCATTGGAAGAAAATAAGCGTTAGCGAAGATGTATACACACTGCACCGCTCATAGATTACTGGTAGGAATGTAAGTATTTCAGCCACTAGGGCGAAAGTCTGATAGATCCTCAAATGGTTAAATTCAAGAGTTATCAAAGGATCCAGCAATTCCCAGGTACAGATCCAAAGCAAATGAAAGCACACAAAACTTAACTGAATTTTCACATTAGTATGATTCATAACAGCCAAAAAGTGGATGTAACCCAAATATCTAGTGAGTGGATAAACAAAATGTGATGTACCTGCACAATGAAATACTATTTGGAAAACAAAATGCACACACTATAAAATGGATGAACCTTGAAAACACTATGCTAAATGAAAGAAGTCAGAACCAAAAGGCCACTTACTGCGTTTCCCTAATTATATGCAATCCCACATCAGGCAAATCAGGAGACAAATTAATGGTTTTCAAGGGATGGAGTGAGGGGGAAAGCTGGGCAAGACTGCTAACAGGCACAGGCTTTCTTTTTAGGGGGATGGAAGACACATTCTAGAGCTAGCCACTGGTGACACAAACCCATCACTATAGGGTTTATTTTCTCCACCAGGTGATTTCTTAGGCTCTACTGTGTTTAACTTTGCAAAGGAGTTAATCAAAACTAGAAAGAGAAGTGGGAAACTGTATACCTTAAAGATTTTGAATACAAGCTAATGGGAATCTGGCTATTTTCACTGCTTGCAGCTGATCCAAATTCAGAGAGAGAAGGTTCTGATCCAAATTCCAAGGCGCCAAACTGGACATTTAATCCTGTGACATCTGCTGATCCAGGCATTTCCACTGCAGAAGCTGGGATCTGTAAAAGCAAAACCATGATGTTAGCAACGGAAGTGAGAGATTCCCAGCCCCAAAGGCCTGCAGAGCTAACAAGCACTGGGTTCCCAGGGCCCTGTGGGGAGGCCTGAGGAACAAGGAGTGAAAGGCAGGAAAAAGAAATAGGATTCTTTTTTTAAAGAGAAAGTAACAGAGCCAAGAAAAATTAAAAAGTTAACAGAATGGTCAGTTCCACCAAATGCTTCTTAGGATGGGGGGTGGGAGTTGGGGGGAAGGGGAGGGTGTGACACGGGATTGTGGTGATGGATGAGTGAGGAAGAGGGGCCTCCAATGAAAGCATCTCCTGGTCAAGGAACCACTCCTACCTCTACAGAACAGAGCTAAGTAAGTATAGAAGATCATCAGATTCTCTTAACTAAACGCACAAGATCATCAGGTTTCCTGAGCGAGACCTGTAATTTGAATGGACAGTCCTGTCTCTTAGCACAAACCCATTAGTCACTCAGAAATGACCGATTCCTCATAAGTCAGGAGACTATGTACTTGAAAATACCCCATGAACTCGTGTTAAAATGCATCCACCTTTGGTACTATGACTTCCTGATAAAAGACCCACCTTAGAAGCTGGAGGTATTCGCCGAGACTTAGGGAGTTTGATGTGTTTGGGCTGTGGTTGGTGGGCAGACACAGCGATGTTTTCGACAGTCATGCTGGGAAGCTGCAAAAGTTTGTTCACAGTGGAGGTACTGCTGTCTCTGGGTGCTGTCTCTCGGAGCTTCACCTGGGAAGGAAAGGACTCCAAGCCAGGAGGAGGAACAGTGACGGCCTGAGTCTGGTGCTGCTGTCGTTGGCTCAATTGGCTAAGAACAGGGGATGGTTCAGGCTGAGATTTGAAGTCTAAGAAGCAGGGTGGGGGTGGGGGAAGGCAACAATCAATCATTTAGGCACATGAGCTCACAGCTCCCTCTTCCGCCATCCCTGACGGTGGAGGGCTGCTGGCACCACTGCTTCCTCCCAACCATTTTCTACCTCAATCCCAAACACGGTGTGTGCGTGTGTCTGTAATATTTTAACTGGCCTGTGACAAATGGAAAAGAACACCTGAATGAGTTTGTAGCTAATGTCTTATGCAGAGAGGAGATTCAGTGCATGCTGAAGCATCTGGGGTGGAGAATGGGTATTCATATTTTATATTAACTTTTGAAAATTACTATTTCAATAACATATGTGATACTACAAAATCCAAAATATACAAAAATATATATGATGAATAAAAATCACCCTTCCACCCTGTTCCCAGAAGCAGACATCTGTACTCAGTTTCTTGAATAAAAATATTAAAGGTATTTAGTTTTCAGAAACTGTGCCACATTAATGCACGAAGAACTGCTCCATTTTTATAATTACAAAGTCAGATATTATACACAAGTTCTGATTTTTAAAACCAGTATTATGTTAATAAACTTTTAAGCTTTCCAATTTCTTGATATGAAAAGCAATACTGCAAATAAATATATTTTTATGTAAGACATTTTGGTCAAGTGTAAGCACAGCTGCAGGACCAACTGCTAGAACAGACTTGCTGGTTCAAAGAGTGACTTGATATTTTTTATATTAAGGAACTTCACCCTTTGCCTATAACATGATTTTTTTTTCATAGTTTGTCTCCTTTTTCATTTGGTTATGATATTTCCTATTACATCCAGACAGATAGGGTCTACCTCACACAGCATACATAAAAATCTTCCTATGTTTTTCTGTTATTGTTATTCATTATCTATGCTGAGGTATTTTCACCCATTTGGCACTTTGCTGAACAGTAGGAGTTAGGGATCCAACTTCATTTTCCAGCTAGATACCCAAGAGAAATAAACCATCTTTCCACCATGGATTTGCAGTGCTACCTCTATCATACAGAGAATCTTTTTCTGCAAAGAACCAGACAGTAAATATTTTAGGCCCTGAAGGTCATCTCTTAGCAACTATTCAACTCTGCCTTTGCAGACTGAAAGTAGTTACAGATAAAACGTAAATAAATGGCCGTGTTCCAATAAAACTGTGCTTCCACAAATAGGTGGCAAATCCAGTCAAAGGTCTTTGTCTATTTCCATCATAGTTGAATCTATTTTCGTCTTGATATTAGAGCAAAGTACAAAGAGGACAGACTTTCAAAGAATATGGGAATAGCATGCTCAGATCTAAAAGCTCATACCACTCAGTAGTTAAATGCACAGAAAAAGTTAACATACACAGGAGGCCTGTATCAGAAACATCAGCTTCTGTTAAGAAACACGAAATTTTTGTATGTTCCAAAGGATGCCAATGCTCTAACTGATAAAAGGGACTTTCTTTACCTCGATTATTTATACAATTTGGTTTATGTTGAATGTTCTCTCTCCTTCTGGGATTCTACAATTTTGGTTTATACTAGGTAGACAGTGCCCATGTGACCAGTCCCCCAATAAAAACGTCCCCCCTTGGATGTTGAGTCTTTAATGAATGCTTTGGTAGAAAAGACAAAGACTTCAAACCAAGAGTCGTCTCAGGTACCCCTGTAACAGTAAACCATTTCATTCAGCAAAAAAATGTATTTCCACGTCTCTCAGTATACCCTAAACATAAACCAGACAGCCAACCCTATGGTTAAAGTACACCTCTGCTATTGTGGCATGTGTATTGGAGGGAAATAGAGAGTTAATGTTACAAAGTCTATGGGTGTACAGCTTGGAAAACATCTAACTTAGAAAATATTTATAATACAAACCACAGACATTAAGGCTAGACAAAATCATGGCAGATACACACATGTGTTAGAATCAGAACACAACAGAGAATATGACTTAAAGTATTGTCCACATTCCACCTTCTTATTCTAATAAAACTCAAAAAAAAAATCTGTCTAGGTATTTATTCAACGTGTTGTTTCCTTATATCTGCTTGACTACTATCATGCTTTTGCACATCTGTTCAAGGTATGGACTACTACTACTATTAATATTAACAAACAAATATAGGTATTTATACAATGCCAAGCTGAAGGATTTAATTCAGAAACTGCAGAAGTTCTACTAAAAAGAAATATGCCTAATCAAGACAGAACCCATAAACACTAACAATTGACATTCACCTCAAAGTCGCCCCGGTGACTCAGATGGTAAAGCGTCTACCTACAATGCGGGAGACCCAGGTTCGATCCCTGAGTCAGGAAAATCCTCTGGAGAAGGAAGTGGCAATCCATTCCAGGACTCTTGCCTGGAAAATCCCATGGACGGAGGAGTGTGGTAGGCTATAATCCATGGGGTCGCAAAGAGTCATACGCAACTGAGCGACTTCATGTCACTTTCACAAAGTCTCCCGCTTGTGAATTGGCTGGCGGAGTAAAGTGGCTAAGAGTGCTGGGTGGCTGTGGTTTGGGGCAGTGGGTGGTCAGGACCAGAGGGGTAGTCTCTGGCTGACTTATCAAGGTGGACCAAAGATGGAGGGACTTTATCTTGGCATTTGCTGGTGGTAATAACTTCTTCCCAGTTTCTGCTAAGTCAGAGATCTCTGTTGTGTTCTTGTGCACTGGCTTTAGGAACTCAAGTAAAGGCCCTTTCGTTTCGGATGAAATTCCTCTTGGTAGATTGGACCTAGCCTGGTCTTTGGAGAGATTAAGCCCTGAGCCTTTGGAGTGGCAGCACTGACTCCAAGAGCCTAGACAATCAGAGAACTAACCCTCAGTTCACTTCAGTCGATCAGTTGTGTCTGACTCTTTGCGACCCCATGAATCGCAGCACGCCAGGCCCCCCTGTCCATCACCAACTCCCGGAGTTCACCCAAACTCATGTCCATAGAGTTGGTGATGCCATCCAGCCATCTCATCCTCGGTCGTCCCCTTCTCCTCCTGCCCTCAATCTCTCCCAGCATCAGAGTCTTTTCCAGTGAGTCAACTCTTCGCATGAGGTGGCCAAAGTATTGGACTTCAGCTTCAGCATCAGTCCTTCCAATGAACACCCAGGACTGACCCCCTTTAGAATGGACTGGTCGGATCTCCTTACAGTCCAAGGGACTCTCAAGAGTCTTCTCCAACACCACAGTTCAGAAGCATCAATTCTTTGGCACTCAGCTTTCTTCACAGTCCAGCTCTCACATTCATACATGACCACTGGAAAAACCATAGCCTTGGCTAGACAGACCTTTGTTGGCAAAGTAATGTCTCTGCTTTTCAATATGCTATCTAGGTTGGTCGTAACTTTCCTTCCAAGGAGTAAGCGTCTTAATTTCACGGCTGCAATCACCATCTGCAGTGATTTTGGAGCCCAAAGAAATAAAGTCTGACAATGTTTCTACTGTTTCCCCATCTATTTCCCATGAAGTGATGGGACCAGATGCCATGATCTTAGTTTTCTGAATGTTGAGCTTTAAGCCAACTTTTTCACTCTCCTCTTTCACTTTCATCAAGAGGCTCTTTAGCTCCTCTTCACTTTCTGCCATAACGGTGGTGTCATCTGCATATCTGAGGTTACTGATATTTCTCCTGGCAATCTTGATTTCAGCTTGTGCTTCTTCCAGTCCAGCGTTTCTCATGATGTACTCTGCATATAAGTTAAATAAGCAGGGTGACAATATACAGCCTTGATGTACTCCTTTTCCTATTTGGAACCAGTCTGTTGTTCCATGTCCAGTTTTAACTGTTGCTTCCTGACCTGCATACAGGTCAAGACCTTTCTCAAGAGGCAGGTCAGGTGGTCTGGTATTCCCATCTCTTTCAGAATTTTCCACAGTTTACATCAAATAGTGAAAATTCACACAAAGGAAACCACTTGAATACAAGACCTGGCATCACCCAACCACCAGGAGCACCCTGTGCAGGATGCCTCTTCTAAACAACAAACAAAAGAAAAATATTAACCCAGTCATCAGCAGACAGGATTACCACCTCACGCATCTTACCCATCAGAGGAAAAACAAACAAAAACTCAGCACAAATCTCACCCTATACAAAGCTTACACAAACCACTGGATCAACCTTAGAAGGGCAGAAACCAAAAGGAAGAAAGAATTCAACACTGAAGCCTGGGAAAAGGAGACCTCAAATACAGTTAAGTTAAAAAAATAATAATGAAAAGGCAGAGAAATATTACACAAATGAAGGAACAAACTAGAAACATAGAAGTCCAAATAAATGAAGAAGAAATAGGCAAACTACCTGAAAAAGAATTCAGAATAATGATAGTAAAAATGATCAAAACCCTAGAAAACAAAATGGAGAAAAATGCAAGAACCAATTAACAAAGATCTAGAAGAATTAAAGAATAAACATACAAACAAACAACACAATTACTGAAATTAAAAATACTCTAGAAGGAATCAACAGCAGAATATCTGAAGCAGAAGAATGAATCAGTGAGGTGGAAGATAAAATGGTGGAAATAACTTCTGAAGCGCATAATAAAGTAAAAAGAATGAAAAGAACTTAGGATAGTTTCTTTTCATCACATCACATCAAAAAGCTCATACATCATGGTCAAGTCGGGTTTATTCCAAGAATGCAAGGATTCTTCAATATATGCAAATTAAACAATGTGATACACTGTATTAACAAACTGAAAGATAAAAACCATATGCTAATCTCTATACATGCAGAAAAAGCCTCTGACAAAATCCAGCACCCCATTTATGATTAAAACTCTCAAAATAATGGGCATAGAAGGAACCTACCTCAACAAGTAAAGGCCAGATATGATAAACCTACAGCAAACATTATTCTCAATGACGAAAAACTGAAAGCATTCCCCCTAAGATCAGGAACAAGACAAGGTTGTTCACTTTCACCACTATTATTAAACAGTTCTGGAAGCCCTAGCTACAGCACTCAGAGAAGAAAAAGAAATAAAATGAATCCAGATCAGAAAAGAAGTACAATGGATTAAAGACCTAAATGTTAAGACCAGAAACTATACAACACTTAGAGGAAAACATAGGCAGAACACTCACTATTTGCAGATGACATGATACTGTACATAGAAAACCCTAAAGATAGTATCAGAAAATTACTAATCAGTGAATTTAGCAAAGTTGCAGGACACAAAATCAATACACAGAAATCACTTGCATTTCTATATACTAACAGTGAAAACTCAGAAAGAGAAATTAAAAGAGTCAATCCCATTCACCATTGCAACAAAAATAAATAAATATCTAGAAATAAACTTACCTAAGGAGACAAAAGAACTGTATACAGAAAATCATAAGACACTACTGAAAGAAATCAAAGACGACATAAACAGATGGATAGATATTCCATGTTCCTGGGTAGAATGAATCAGTATTATGAAAATGACTATACTATCAAATGTAATCTATAGATTCAATGTGACCCCTATCTAATTACCAATGGCATTTTGCACAGAACTAGAACAAAATATTTCACAATTTATATGGAAACAAAAAAGCCCCTGAATAGCCAAAGCCAGTCTTGACAAAGAAGAATGAAGCTAGAGGAATCAACCTTCCTGACTTTAGGTTATACTACAAAGCTACAGTCATCAAGACAGTATGGTACTTGCACAAAAACAGAAATATAGACCAAGGAAACAAGAAAGGCCCAGAAATAAACCCATGCACCTATGGGTACCTTATTTTTAACAAAGGATGCAAGAATATACAATGGGGCAAAGACAGCCTCTTCAATAAATGGCGCTGGGATAACTGGACAGCTACATGTACAAGAATGAAATCAGAATACCTCTTAACACCATACACAAAGATAAACTCAAAATGGATTAAAGACCTAAATGTAAGACCAGAAACTATAAAACTCTTAGAGGAAGACATACGCAGAACACTTGATGACATAAATCAGAGCAAGATCCTCTATGACCCATCTTTTAGAGTAACGGACATAAAAACAAAAGTAAACAAGTGGGACCTGATCAAACTTAAAAGCTTTTGCACAGCAAAGGAAACTATAAACAAGGTGAAAAGACAACCCTAAGAATGGGAGAAAATAATAGCAAATGAAACAACAGACAAAAGATTAACTTCTAAAATATACAAGCAGCTCATATAACTCAATGCCAGAGAAACAAACAACCCAATCAAAAAAGGGGAAAAAAGACTTAGACATTTCTCCAAAGAAGACATACAGATGGCTAACAGACACATGAAAAGATGCTCAACATCGCTCATTATGAGAGAAATGCAAATCAAAACCACAATGAGATATCACCTCACACCAGTCAGAATGGCCATCATCAAAATGTCTACAAACAATAAATGCTGAAGAGGATATGGAGAAAAGGGAAAGCTCTTGCACTGTTGGTGAGAACATAAATGGATACAGCCACTATGGAAGACTTAGAGATTCCTTAAAAAACTAGGAATAAAACTACCATATGACCCAGCAATCCCACTCCTAGGCATATACCCTGAGGAAACCAAAACTGAAAAAGACACATGTATCCCACTGTTCATTGCAGCACTATTTACAATAGCTAGGAAATAGAAGCAACCTAGATATCCATTGACAGATGAATTGATAAAGTAGTTGTGGTACATATACACAATGGAGTATTACTCAGCCATAAAAAGGAACATATATGAGTCGGTTCTGTTGAGGCGGATGAACCTAGAATCTATACAGAGTGAAATGAGTCAGAAAAAGAAAGATAAATATCATATTCTAACATATATACGGAATCTAGGAAAATGGTACTGAAGAATTTATTTTCAGGGCAGCAATGGAGAAACAGACAAAGAGAATAGACTTATGGACATGGCAAGAGGGAAGGAGAGGGTGAGATGTATGGAAAGAGTAACATGGAAACTTACATTACCATATGTAAAACAGATAGCCAATGGGAATTTGCTGTATGGCTCAGGAAACTCAAACAGGTGCTCTGTATCAATCTAGAGGGGTGGGATGGGGTAGCAGATTGGAGGAAGGTTCAAGACGGAGGGGATATTTGTATACCTATGGCTGATTCATGTTGAGGTTTGACAGAAAATAACAAAATTCTGTAAAGCAATTATCCTTCAATAAAAAAATTAATTAAAAAGAAAGAAAGAAATATGCCTGGTCAAATCCACATTAGTGTCGAAAAGTCAACCTACTCTGCCAGTATTTGGCATGTCCTCACTAGGGGCAAACCACCGTAGAAAATGCACACTTACCAAAATGACTAAGGACTGAGGACTGGGAGGCTGGAGGCTTGAGGTCCCAAGAAGAAGTGGTTGTGGGAGAACTCATACTATTTTGCTGTGAACTTGAGGTGGTGGTAAACTGGCCCAAACTCGGAGCTTTCAACTGGTCCAAAATCTGGGAGCTGGTGATGTTCGTCATTTTTGAAGGGGCAAGCTCTCCAAATCCTGAACCAAGGACTGATGACTTTAAAGGGAAAGAAAAACAAAAATCCTCAGCAATACAGAATTTCTACATGCCATTGTATTTTCACAAGGATTTTAAAAATTATAGCCTAGAACATTCTGAATTAGTAAGACTCATCTGAATAAATACTACACCAAAATATTACCAAGTAACAAGATCTGACTAAATAAACCTAACAATCCTTCCTGCTTCTGATACGAGAGCTTTGAGGGAAGAGGAATTTCCCTAGATTTTGTTTCCCAGATTTTAAGAAATTTATTTTTATTCAAAAAGTGGTATCATTTAAGCTTAGAAACACATTACTTTTTTTTTTAAGTAGAGAGAAATATCATTAATAAATGACAAAGACAAGGTTGAAAAAAAAATACAATATTTTCTTAAGTGTGGAACGGTAATCATCTTTAACTTGGCAAAGTTTTTACTAGGGTTAGTCACAGAGAGATGAGCCATCAGATCATCCTGTAAGGTTAAAGGCACATCACAGTACATAACGGTTTGTATTCCAGAATCAGACACTAAATTACAAGGATATGTGTGTGTACTGAGCAGATGCCCTGAACACTGCTGTGTTTATTTCAAGATGTTCTGATGACCAAGTACACCAAATAGATTTCCAGAGCAAATGACCAGCCAACCTAAAAGTGGCAGGTCAAGTGCATTTTTACTTATCAATATCATTAAATTACTGAAAAGATTAAGTCAAAATATAAATCCACAACCACCATAAATGTTAAAAATAGAAATGATCTACATTCCATCAAGAGGCCTGATCTAGAAAGCTGAATCAATTATTTCTGGTATCAATTTCCAAAGCCATGGACTATCTGTCCCAGTTGTTTTTAAAGATATCCAAATTCTCCAATGTGAGCAAAAAACTTCAGGCTGTGGGCAATTACTCCACTTCAAACACAGAATCTGCTTCTATTAAAACAGCTGTGATAACATTACTTACCACTGCTCCTAACTCTGTGCTCATGCCACCTACTACGCCACTCTTATGTCGCTTATAAATGCATCAAAACCTAGCTCAAGCCTACTTGCTCAAAAAAAGGCATCTTCTTCTTTTCTTCCCCAATCTCTACCCTGTATCAGCTAATTTAATTGTAGCACACTTTCTGTGTGTTTCACAACAGGATGACATCACTGCATCAATGACTAAAGCCTTGCTTCAGGTAATACCTATTAGCACAGGGCTTCAATTCCACCTCCACATTTCACTCAATGGGGACAGTTTACAAATGTGCCTACGGGTACACTTGTGCACATGCATTCACATAAACACATACAAATGCTCAACTCCCAGTGCCAAAGATCCTGACCGGTCTTGTGTAGAATCTGGCTTAATCTTATAATCACTAAATATGCCAGATAGTAATAACTGAAGTTTCCCAATGATAGTAAAAGCATAGTATCACTGAGAATCACTGCTCTCATATGCAAAACAATTTGTACTCTGGTTTCTCAAGATGTTGTTCACGACAAAAAGCAACATGCCTGAAGGATGCTGTTAAAATAACATTAATGTCCTATCTACATTTTCAAGTAGCCTATGATTCCAGCAAGTCAGCAAGGACATCACATCAGTGTACCATTGGCAGATTGGGGAAAAGGAAGTGGATAGTTCAATCAAACTCAGGGGTATTAATGGGCCCTCTCAAAGCAGAGTCTGCCTTGGGTCTGTCCGTCTTCAAGCAGTGACACCCTCTCAAACGCTATCAACAATGACGCTAAAAATGCCAAGTTCCCAAGCTAGTTATACTTGGCATGACATGACTATGCAGAGAAGATGACAATGAGAAGTTCTCATATTCAAGCCTCCAGTTTTTAGGGAACAGCAAAGAATTCTGAATCAAGGCAGGGGGGTGGGGTGTGTGTGTGTGTGTGTGTGTGTGTGTGTGTGTGTGTGTGATTATCATAGATCATATTAATAAGAAATGCCATTCTCAACTGCAGATTTCAGATTAAACACACCAAAGAATGAATCAAAGTTTTATCACTAGTGAAAGCTATGGATTTGTGTCTACAGTCCTTTCAACCTTGAGTCTTGCAACTCAGAACAGCCCACACTTGGACGGAGACCTGAGTTTACCATTCTGCAGCTACATTCTTTCACATTCTACGCTCTAAGCTTTTTACTCCCATCAGTTATCTTCATTTGCTTCACTAACAGTTCCTGAGCTTTTCTCTGACAGAAGTTAGTTCTCTTTTTTTGTCTATGCTACAAACTATGAGGTATCTTAGTTCCCTGAACCCTCACCCCTGCAGTGGAAGCACAGAGCCTTAACCACTGGATCACTAGTGAAGACCCAGGAGCTGAACTGTTACAGAAGCCAAAGTCATATATGCAGCAGCAGATGGCACTGTTCCAATAAAAGCATATTCAATTTTTAAGGGCCTCTACTATACAACTGTTTGGAATAACAAAACCAAAATGCTAAAAATTTAAGAACCTAGGCAGATCTAGAAATAACTGCTTTTGCAGATTAGCAAATCAATACTGAAACATTAGCATCTAAGTAAACTGCAAAACAAATGAAAATTTAACATCTTAAGTATAGAGACAGACTCTGAAACAAACCCAAGGGAAAAAATCATCCTTCTTACTAGAAGGATCCCTAAGTTGATTATGACTGAACTAATTCATCATTCAACTAATCATAAAGAAGTACTTTTTATCTTCATCCAGAAAACTCAGTGGTTGAATTCTACACAGAACTGTCAGATATGTGCTTGGAAATTATGACATCATTGTTTTCTGGACTGAGATCTAGTGTAGAGATTTTTATAGGCAAAAAAATAATGATAAGGCAAGTGCCATTCAAGAATACATTTATTCATGGGACCATTCCTTAAAATCCCATACTAAGAGAAAAGTGAGTTACCAAACTCTGAGGCGGATAGGAGTTGACAGCATCAGAGCTGCCAGTCCCTGGTGCCATCTGATTGTTGTGCTGAGAGTTCGTGAAGACAAGGGCTTGGCCAAAGCTCTGTTGTTGTGAAATTTCAAAGGAGTTGACTTCTGGGGCTTGACTGGGAGGAACAGGCTTCTGGAGCAAGGCTACCAGATCAACACTAAGCAGACAAAAAGCAAATGAAAGAATGAGTCAGAGGCAAATCTTACCAAAAAATAAACTTGAGAAATGAATCACTATAAATAAGTTCATGCTAAAAATAATCCCAGGGAGGAAAATCTTTGGAAACTGGAGTTTAAGAGCAGCAAAAAGAAATTATCAATCATCCCCCTACATGCCTACCCTACCAAGAAGGCACACCAAGCCACCGAGACCCAAATAGGGCTTTGCAGAGAAGAGAAAAGAAAGGTGCACTGAGATGTTTCCACAGAAATGGCACAATGACAACTGAATAGAAAACCTGGAGCAACAGAGTACACCTCAACAGTTTTCTTGGCTTGTTTCCTTTAGAATATTTGGCCCTCTTCATTACTTAAAACCAGTCTCTCTTAAACTTTCCCAAAGGAAAGTAAACCCATATTTTTGAGAAATGAGGACCAAAGCTGTGCTAGACCATTCAAGCAGTTTTGATATTTACCATAAATATTCCTACAAGTTTTGTGTTCTATCCCATGATATATTTAGGTTAATATAAATCTCATAATTTCACTCAAATATTTAGGGGGAAAATGCACAACATATTAACAAATACTCTGTTAATTAGACTTCCTATAACGTCCCTAGGAAAACTGAGATTCCAAGTTCGGAATCATGGCCTGAAAACCTGAGAGCATGAGGAAGAAATGATCTTTCAGATAATATATTTCTTGACATGAGAATGAATTACTAATTTCTCCACAGAATGACCTAACATGGTAATCTGCTCCATTAAATCCTTTTAAAGAGCAGTTCCCAAGCAGTTCTCCTAAGGGAAACTCACCATGCCAATGAGGCAGATTCTAGAAGGTCAAATAATTCAAAACTCACTCGTGATATACAGCCAAGTTCCTAGGCTTGAGTTCCTCTCCTTACACACTACCCACTCTCATGTTCCCGTAACTGAGAAACAGTTATGGGATCCAGTATTATGGACCCTAAGGAATGTTCTAGCTTATGATAACCTAATTCCAGGGATACAAATTCATGGTAGTTATATTACATATGACCCATCTCAAAAGTTCCATAACTACAAAAACCAGAAGTTCTATTCCAAACAACTGATGAAATATCTATATGAAGAACACTGCAGCACTACTGTCAAAAAAAATAAGTCTTAAAAGGTCCACTTATTTTTTTTATTTTTATTTTTACTTTATTTTACTTTACAATACTGTATTGGTTTTGCCATACATTGACATGAATCCACCACGGGTATACATGCGTTCCCAAACATGAACCCCCCCTCCCACCTCCCTCCCCATAACATCTCTCTGGGTCATCACCATGCACCAGCCCCAAGCATGCTGTATCCTGCATCGGACATAGACTGGCGATTCGATTCTTACATGATAGTATACATGTTTCAATGCCATTCTCCCAAATCATCCCACCCTCTCCCTCTCCCTCTGAGTCCAAAAGTCCGCTATACACATCTGTGTCTTTTTTGCTGTCTTGCATACAGGGTCGTCATTGCCATCTTTCTAAATTCCATATATATGTGTTAGTATACTGTATTGGTGTTTTTCTTTCTGGCTTACTTCACTCTGTATAATTGGCTCCAGTTTCATCCATCTCATCAGAACTGATTCAAATGTATTCTTTTTAATGGCTGAGTAATACTCCATTGTGTATATGTACCACAGCTTTCTTATCCATTCATCTGCTGATGGACATCTAGGTTGTTTCCATGTCTTGGCTATTATAAACAGTGCTGCGATGAACATTGGGGTACACGTGTCTCTTTCAATTCTCGTTTCTTCGGTGTGTATGCCCAGCAGTGGGATTGCTGGGTCATAAGGTAGTTCTATTTGCAATTTTTTAAGGAATCTCCACACTGTTCTCCATAGTGGCTGTACTAGTTTGCATTCCCACCAACAGTGTAGGAGGGTTCCCTTTTCTCCGCACCCTCTCCAGCATTTATTGCTTGCAGATTTTTGGATCGCAGCCATTCTGACTGGTGTGAAGTGGTACCTCATTGTGGTTTTGATTTGCATTTCTCTAATAATGAGTGATGTTGAGCATCTTTTCATGTGTTTGTTAGCCATCCGTATGTCTTCTTTGGAGAAATGTCTATTTAGTTCTTTGGCCCATTTTTGGATTGGGTCCTTTATTTTTCTGGAATTGAGCTGCATAAGTTGCTTGTATATTTTTGAGATTAGTTGTCTGTCAGTTGCTTCATTTGCTATTATTTTCTCCCATTCAGAAGGCTGCCTTTTCACCTTGCTTATATTTTCCTTTGTTGTGCAGAAGCTTTTAATTTTAATTAGATCCCATTTGTTTATTTTTGCTTTTATTTCCAGAATTCTGGGAGGCGGATCATAGAGGATCCTGCTGTGATGTATGTCGGAGAGTGTTTTGCCTATGTTCTCCTCTAGGAGTTTTATAGTTTCTGGTCTTACATTTAGATCTTTAATCCATTTTGAGTTTATTTTTGTGTGCGGTGTTAGAAAGTGATCTAGTTTCATTCTTTTACAAGTGGGTGACCAGTTTTCCCAGCACCACTTGTTAAAGAGATTGTCTTTACTCCATTGTATATTCTTGCCTCCTTTGTCAAAGATAAGGTGTCCATATGTGTGTGGATTTATCTCTGGGCTTTCTATTTTATTCCATTGATCTAGATGTCTGTCTTTGTGCCAGTACCATACTGTCTTGATGACTGTGGCTTTGTAGTAGAGCCTCAAGTCAGGCAAGTTGATTCCTCCAGTTCCATTCTTCTTTCTCAAGATTGCTTTGGCTATTCGAGGCTTTTTGTATTTCCATACAAATCTTGAAATTATTTGTTCTAGTTCTGTGAAAAATATCGCTGGTAGCTTGATAGGGATTGCACTGAATTTGTAGATTGCTTTGGGTAGTATACTCATTTTCACTATATTGATTCTTCCGATCCATGAACATGGTGTATTTCTCCATCTATTAGTGTTCTCTTTGATTTCTTTCATCAGTGTTTTATAGTTTCCTATATATAGGTCTTTAGTTTCTTTAGGTAGACATATTCCTAAGTATTTTATTCTTTTCGTTGCAATGGTGAATGGAATTGTTTCCTTAATTTCTTTTTCTACTTTCTCATTATTAGTGTATAGGAATGCAAGGGATTTCTGTGTGTTGATTTTATATCCTGCAACTTTATATTCATTGATTAGCTCTAGTAATTTTCTGGTGGGAGTCTAAAAGGTCCACTTATTTTTTAAATGAAAATGATGCTATGCAATTCATCAAATACTAAATACAATGAAGAAGATACATCCATTTAAGGAAAAATTCTGAGCAAGTCACAAAATAATATATTGCAAGACATAACCTTTGATTTTTATTTCCCTGTAATGAAGTCTTATCACCACCTCATTTAGCAAGAGATTGAGCTTGTTAGGTTCAAAATTGCCTTCAATGCTTAGGTATCATATATATCAACGCTCTCATCCTTCTAGATCACTACTTTTTGAAACCATAATCAAAGGTTTTTAGAGTTATTGTAAATCCAAGAATGTAAATAAATACTCTTCAATAATTCAATTCTGCACACATTCTAACAATGTTTCTATCATCCCAAAAGCTCCTCCTTGTCTGTAATCTATGAAATTAGTAGATTAAAACTATTAGAACCCATATAAAATGACAACTTTGTACTATCCTAAGATCTAAATAAACGGCATTATATGAAGAAACCAAAAGAGATTTCTATTACGTTTATCTGTCAAAAAAATGTTTACAAAAGTAAAAAACAAATTGTTAGATTTAACGTTATCGCTGCCGTGTGGGACCACATACTCAGTCACGTTGACTCTCTGCAACCCCCCTGGACTGTAGCCCGCTGGGCTCCTCTGTCCATGGAATTTTCCAGGCAAGAATACTGGAGTGAGTTGCCACCTCCTAATTCAGGGGATCTTCCCAACCCAGGGGTCAAACTCACGTCTCCTGCAGTGGCAGGCAATTCTTTATCGTCTGAGCCACCTGGGAAGCCCATAACTGCTATTTTAACTCATCAGCAGACACAACAAATTAGGAAATGATGGAGGCTCTGTCAGCTTACCAGATAAGGGATAAAACAGAAGTCTTAGATAGAAAAGAGAAAAACAGAAAGAGATTCAAGAAAAGGGTTAAAAATAGAGAGATCCAAAGAAGAAAACCACTCTCCTACCACAAGAAATTTTAATTCTGCTCTGAATTTAAAAAGGTGGGGAAAAGCATTTACCTTTGCCCAGGTGTGACATGATTCTCTGCTGGAACAGATGAGGAAGTGAAGACCTTTGTTTCAGAAAGCTGTAACAAGAGGATTAAAAACATTTTAATCTTATTTTATATAATACAAAACCAAACAATGTAACAAATTCCTGATAATTTTTAGTCATCAGTACTCTTCTTCTAGTTCACCCAAAAGGCAGTCTAAAGGAAAAGAAATAAACAAGTGATCATGGCCATGTAATTTTCTTAAGGTGAAGATAATTTTAGATGGATAATTCCACAATAAGGATTCCACGTCAGGGCAACAAGAAAGTGAAGTAAAGTCAGATAATATTTTAAGTCCCAGTCGCACTATTCTACTTCACATTATACTAAATGAGAACTCCTATAAAAACTACCACTAAAAATAAAAAAATAAAAAAAATAAAAACTACCACTAATGTTACTATAAACACCAAAAAGGAGTAGGAAAAGTTTGAAAAGGTAAATTACTGACATTCTCTTTTCCTAAAGACAGGTGGCTTTAGTATTTTCTTTATTAGTAATAGATTTACTAGTCATGGATTTCCTTACTGCTTTTATCAAAATATTATTGAGGTGTAACACAAATAATAAACTGGATATTCAAACTGAATAACTGAATAAGGTGTGTCATATATATACTCCATCACAAAATCAAGACAATATCTATTACCCCAAAAGTTCGCTCCTATCCCTGTGTAATCAATTCCTTGAGTACTCACTTTTGTCCCTAGACAACCATAGGTGTGTCTTCTGTCATTATAGCTTAAGCTGTATTTTCCAGAATTTTAAGTGGAATTTTTAAACATACAATCTTTTTTGTGATTTTTTTTTCACTGAACATAATCATTTTGAGTTTCATGCATATTGTTTTAAGGTGCACAGGATACAATTTCTTGAAACCTCAACTGACACTGCTGAAAGGCAGGCTTATATTTTTAAAATGGGGCACAGTCTTGTAAATGTTAATACTGTTGATCTAATGACAATGTTGAAAACTAATGAAAATGCTATTCTTAACAATGCTAAGTGCCTCAGACTTAAAATCAGACTTCCTCAGACATTAATATTAAGGCAGGAGCAGAGTAGGCAGTTAGGTGTTCACTTTCCATAAAAACAAAAAGTGCTAAATTCATTACACTGTTTCAACAAGAAAGGCTTATACTATGCACTGCACTCTATTTCAAGATAGTATCTTAAGAATTCCACAGAATCTATTTTTGCTAAAGAATCTTATGAGTTAAATTAAGAGAAAGAAGCAATTAAGGAGTAATTCTATTAAAAGTAGTAACAGAAGATCTAAAGCCTTAAAATATAAAGTTCAAGGTAAATAAGAACTATTATACATTTATCACTGAAATCCTATCTTATCCGCTAGAGAACAGAAAACTTGCATTGTTTTCTCCTCCTAAGCTCTAGAAGGAACTCGGGATCTGCATTTTAGATAACTCACCATTCAATCACTATTACTTTGTAAATGTCAGAAACTTTTAAGTAATTTTGGTATTTCCTGGAAAAGATGATGTCCACTATTGTATAGCACATGGAACTCTGATCAATGATACGTCCTAGCCTGGATGGGAAGGGGGTTTCGGAGAGAATGGATATATGTATATGTATGGCCAACTCTCTTCACTGTTCACCTGAAACCACAATACTGTTAATTGGCTATATACCCCAATAGAAAATAAAAAGTTTAAAGTTTTCGGGAAAATTTTTTTAAAAGATTTCTAAATTCCCTACTGTAATTCTTTTCAGTAATTCTACTGTGATACAACACAGCCTACACAGCAGAGTATTACTACCTATATGTGTGTGCATTTGAACTGCTTATTAGGCGACTTACATCTTAAGACCTCACCTGAAGCACAGAAAAACCCCATCAGTGAGGCAGGATGGTTATTATGATAATCATTTTAGGGATGAAAAATAGGAGGCTAAGAAAGGTAAGTAAAGATGCCTCATCTAAGGTCAACAGGTCAACCCAGCTAGAATATGAATATAAGTCATCCACCCTCTGATAGCTGGCTGGCTTTCTATCCTGCCTGCTGCCCCAGACAAAGCTTTTAGCTCTAGAAGCCTTTTGTTCCTCCCAAAAATTCTAGTAACATAAAACATGTAAAACTAGGACAGATCTGTTTGAAATAAGGTATGGTGCCCACAGGTTACTCACTCTGACTTCCTCTTATCACTGGTACCATCCTTCCACTGACTCTATTACCCACCCATCTTGTCCACTCTCCTCAGATTACAGGTTACAGAAAATCTGGTGACATCATACCCCAAGGTCTTATGGTTAGTATGTGAGATAAGTAAATAAAAAAACCTAAGTCTCTGAAGTTCCAAAGCAGTATATCCTTCTCCTTTCTTACACCCTATCCAGCTTACTCCCTAATAAGTCAGATAAAATAGTGATAAAAGAAAGCCCAAGTGCAGTTTTGTATCTTTTTTCAAAAAATTTAAGTACAAATGCGGGGAGGGAGGATAATCTCAAAAAGAAAAATAAAATCCCAAACTCTGGGTCATTTTATGCAATTTTGAAGGTCAGTACTTGTAAACGTTTTATTCTCTCCCACCCAGAGTCAGCTGTAACTCTCTATCATGTACATACTTCTGTTCTGGACCTTAAGAGTGAAACAGAAAAATAGTTAAGAGTATCTTATGGAGAAGGCAATGGCACCCCACTCCAGTACTCTTGCCTGGAAAATCCCATGGACGGAGGAGCCTGGTAGGCTGCAGTCCATGGGGTCGCTGAGAGTTGGACACGACTCAGTGACTTCACTTTCACTTTTCACTTTCATGCACTGGAGAAGGAAATGGCAACCCACTCCAGTGTTCTTGCCTGGAGAATCCCAGGGATGGGGGAGCCTGGTGGGCTGCCGTCTATGGGGCTACACAGAGTCGGACATGACTGAAGTGACTTAGCAGCAGCAGCAGCATGCTGAACACAGAACTTAAAGATGAATACTACTAATACCAAGAAGCTAGTACAGTATACTCAAAAATGTCTGTGGAATAAATGAATACACAAAGAGCCAGTCTAGTTGAAAGGGGAATTGCTTGGCTCTAGAACCAGAATGACTTATTGAGGTTAATTTCAACTGTAAACCTAAAACATAGACTCTCTCCTTCAATAAAAAGGTTATAAAGAGTAAATAATCATTCACAGGCCAGGGTAACAGCATCAGCTGGTTATTGGGCCAAATAAAACAAAGATAGTGAAAAAATGATGCCGCTCCTATTTAATGCCTGGTCATCTTTAAATAGATGCTTTAAAACCAAGTTTCTCAAAAATCTGGAAATACCAACATCTTTCTGAGAATCATCTGCTTAAAAAAAAAAAATTAACCATAGAAGTCTGAAAGGGAGCTTAGAATAGTCATAAGATATCTCAAGCTTTCCTCAAAAGTACATGTGTTCCCGCCAGAATCCAAAAGAAAGATAGTCACATCCGATGCTAAACACTTACATCTTCCGTCCAGTCTTCCGCTGTCCACTCTTCCACAGAATTCTTCCAGGCCCCTGTTGACAATCACAGTTTATACCACAAAGTCAAATAAGGTCTGATTCCAAATGATTCTCCATTGTGTACAGCACAAGATATATCACGTATCTCATTAGCAATATAGTTTACAATCCAAGAAATATGATGTTCTTAACCTATCTCAAGAAAATCAATCATGTTTTCAAATGCAGCTTGGCTAAGTACTAAACATACACACACAAACCATGTCTCAAATTGCTTTTGGATAATATCCACTGCCTTAAGAAAGTAAGGCACAAAAAAAAAAAAAGAAAGAAAGAAAGTAAGGCACAGCAAAATAAATATATTTAACAAGGAGATCCTTATGATACATTATTTAAAAAAGAATACAATTCAATATAAGGCAGCTTTGCTTTGGGCCCTCATTTCAGGCAGATTATCAGATTTAGAGAAGTGTTTATTAGCTCCACTGTATCATTTCCTAACAGTTCTCCAACAAAGCTGAGCATTAGTCCTGTTCATATAAAGTCTGTTGCTATACCCCTGATAAGTAGGTGCAGAAAATGTGTTCACACAGTTCTTACAGAATAATCTTCTATATAGAAAACAATTAAGTACTTTGAAGAAAAGTATATGAATTCAGATATGCTGATATTAGTGCTTAGTGATCCTGTGTCCATTCCCATTATTTTAAAACATATGTACAAACACATATCCAGATAAAAGTTTTAAAAGGAAACACACCAAGATATTGACTATAACCACCATCACAAAGCAGGAGTGTGAATGTTTTCAGTTCCTTCAATAGGAAGAAATAATTGAGCATCTGACCTGCAGTGAGGTTTGTGTGTGGGAAGAGGAAGGGCACACCCCTGGAAAAAAAGGGCAGATGAACAGATCTAACTACCTTGGAATCATGTCAGTAACCTATTAACTAAACTGATGCTGTAAACCTAAGAAAAGAGGCCTTCTCTGTGGAAGGCTTTCAACAGCATGTCCCTAATTCAAGACTGATTATGGCAAACAAAAGTAGAATCTATGGATTTATGGAACATGACTTCTTATAAAATACCCCCAAAATGCTATTTTGTGGCTGTAAAAAGGGAGATGTTTCAAACATGAACACATTCCCTGGTGTGAGAGAAACCCACACACGTCACACCAATACTGTGGATCATGGGGCACGTGTGTTACAGGAAAGCACTCCCTACTCTTCTGTCCCTCTCGATTGCATGCACCCTTGTAATAATAGTAAAACTTGATAGAGGAATGTTTTAATATTTGAAACGATAATCTGATCCACTGCTTTGGCTAATTTATCCTATCTTTAAATGGTTTCCATAATTTCTTCAGAAATGTCACAAAGCAAGTATCAATTTCTGTCCCTAAAACATCTCTTTGAATTAAAATATTTTCATAAACAAAAGCAGAAAGATGTAATAGCTTAAGTTAAAAAACACAAGGTACAATTAGTCCTAAGTGGAAATCAGTACCAGAACTTACATCTCTAGAGCATGCTTTACATGAAGTTAACGGGATCCAAGGCAAGCTATCCACCTACACTTCACTATCATCATGGTTTCTTAAGTACTAACTAGTGCCTTTCTTAAGTACTAACACATATATCTCCAACCTTCTAATGTACTTCCTGCCAGACTTTTGTCTCAGTACATGTATATTTTAAAAGTTCACTGGGATGACCTAGAGGGATGGTATGGGGAGGGAGATGGAAGGGGGATTCAGAATGGGGAACACATGTTCACCCGTGGCAGATTCATATCAATGTATGGCAAAACCAATACAATATTATAAAGTAATTAGCCTCCAATTAAAATAAATAAATTTATATATTTTTTAAAAAGTTCACAAAGTGGGCTAGTTTTGAAGCTGGTCAGTACATAATATTCTCCGTGCCACCTCCATCCCACCTACCCCAAATTCATGTTGTCACATTCATCACAGGAGACAACACTCCAAAGACTGCAAACTCTACAAAAAACTGAGGCTCAATCTAAGGAGATTTAGGAACACTCTGCCTCAAAAATCATTCCTAAAACTTTCACCTTCAAAACAATTAAAATTATAATAGGAAACAATGTATGATGGAATTGTTCTTAGGATCTCCTTCATCAACCAAATAATACTGGGTTAAAAGCCTACACATAAAGCATTGATGCTAGATATCAAATATCTCACTGAAAAGACCATTAAAATTTTAGTGAGTGATGTGAATGATAAATTACATGAATTACATGATTAATACACTGGAAATCTGCAGGACACAAAAGTTAAGGAAAGCTAGAATGCTAACCGAAAGTTTATGGGGAAGATGAATCACAGCAAAAATCCTGAAGGCTGAATAACCAGACATATAATGAAAGGATATTCCAGGAGAGAGAAACAGTGATGAGAAATTACAAAGAACTAAAATATATCAAAATTAACCTTAAGTTCAGAATATGCCTTTTTTCCCAAAAAAACCAATATAAATTGTGGCAAGATGTTTTAAGTGTACAATTCAGTAATTAATAATTTAAAACACACATTCTTATATATGATATGTAAAGAGATTGGCCTACCATTTTAGAAGTATTATGAAAATAATTAAAACACAAACTAAGCCATGCAGAAGAGGATGAGAAGCTGAGTATATTCAAAAGCAGGCAGAAGACAATGAATGAATTTGTAGGCAGACATCCTACATAGTAAGGCGTTACGTCCGGCCACAGAGAGGAATGCCCGTATCAGCAGCCAGGGCCAAACTGTTGCAGTGATCCACCCTAGATACATGGACTGTAAAAACTACACGACATTAGATAGAGAAGACTACAGAGTCAGGTCCTAATCTTACTATGGAATATTAAAATTTTTACAGGAAGACCTTATCCCCCATTGTAAACCTACAGAGCTTCACCTCAAACTATGAGAAAAATTCAATGACATTCATTTATTTTCAGCTTAAAACAATAATCTGAAATGTATGCTTTGTGTTCAGTTTAACTTGATGTTAGTCCTCTATCAAAAACACAAATAAGGCAGACTTACAGGAAAAGGAGCAACAATGATCCAAACTCTGCACTGCCCAAAAGGCCAGTGTGAAAAACACTTCCATTATCAAAAGCTGATAATTATTTTATCAAGGAATTGTAGAAACAGTTTACAAACATTCACCTGATGAATTTTTATTAGCTAGCCTTGATAAAAAGGGAAGTTATTTAAAAGAATTGTATAAGAATATTAACTAAGCAATTTTTAAAAAAATCCATACCTTTGATTCCAAAAGAATTTTTGTTTGGTAGATTCTGAGCTACATTTTGAGCATCTGATGCCAGTTCTGTGGATCAATGTAAAATGTAAGGTTTCAACTATCATCAGAAGACAGAAGGAGTTCATCAGAAGAGAAATTAGTAAGTAAATTAAACAATGAAGGGACAGCCTCACAGCTAAATATATGCTGTGTGTCCAAGGAAAAAGAAACTTCTGCTCTCCATGCTATGACAGACTGTTGTGGCCCAACTATGCATCTTACCAGCCAGATAGATCTCAAACATTCAATTTGCATGAATTATGCTTGTTCTCATTCCCATGTTCACCAAGTTCCCTTCCCATTTGTCAAAGAAAACATTACAATCAGTTTAAATGGTATGTTTTTAGGATATTTATAAATTTGCATTTTGACTATCCTTCAGTCTTTCTATTTTGGTCAATCTTGAGTCTGACCCTAAGGATGGATTTGATTATCATCCTTTCAAGTCAGGCTTCTGAGCCTATGAAGCTGTGGGCTAGACTCAGAACACTGTTATCAGTAAGACAATACCAGTCTGTGAGGCTTCTAGAGAAATAGCCAGAATCCCATCAGATGACAACATCTTTAACTGTATTTTGCATCAAACATATTTTGCTTATCTAAATGTTTTCCAGGAAGGAATCTTCTACTCTAAATGAAAACTAGAGGGATGAGAGGAAAGAAATAAAGACAAAAGGAAAAGGAAGAAAAGAAGGAGGAATAAGAAAACAGAAAAGTAGCAGTTAATGGATTAATTCAATATTGTTTCAAACATCCAATTTAAAACTCAGTGGAGGTTCTAAGTAAAGCCACTATAAACATCACAGGCAGGTCTTAGTATGGACGTGCTTTCATTTCTTTTCAGTAAAAACCCAGGGTTGAGATTTTAAGACTGTATAGCATCTCTATGTATGCTTTTACACCAGGAATAAGTTTGAATTATACCATCACCTTCACTAACACCTGGAACTGCCAGTTTCAAAGCTGTTTTAGTGGATGAATGGAGGTAGCCTACTTACTATGCAAGCACTCACTGTACATTTATATTTCCCCAATGACCAATGATGATGAGCACATTTTTGTTTGCTTATTGCCATCCATGTTTCTTCCCTTATGAAGCATCTGTTCAAATCTTTTGCTCATTTTTTATTATTTTGAAATAATTACAAATTCACAAGAAGTTATCTTTGCCTCAGTCTCCACGATGATTACACCTCACATAATTCCAGTAAAATTTAATACCAGAACAACTGCCATAGATAAAAAATGTGTATACCATTCTATGTCAGTTTTTTACTGTGGTCAAGTAGTGTGCATGTGGTAAATGGTATTTACCATGCTCATCTTTTTTAGGGTTACCATGCTAACCCTGAAGGACAGGGAAGCCTGGTGTGCTGCAGTCCATGGGGTTACAAAGAGTTGAACACAACTGAGCAACTGAACAACAAACCTTTTTCAAGTTACAATTCACTGCCACTGAGTAATCACAATGTGGTATAGCCACCATCACCATCCATTTCCACAACTTTTTCATTTTCTGTTGTTCTAATTGCTATATTCATCGGGTTACTTGTTTTCTTCTTAACAACTTCTGAGAATTCTTTATATATTCTGTATACAAGTCCTTTTTCAAGTAGAGGTTTTAAACAAATATTTTCTCCTAAATTATGCCTTGGTCTTCCATTCTGCTTTCTTCTGAAGAACCATGTTTTTCTTTTAGACTCATGCTTATTATGTCCTATATAAGAAATTTTTCCTTAATCCAAGGTGGCTAAGATTTACACTAGTATTTTCTTTTGAAGTTGTGGTTTCAGCTTTCACATCTATAGCTATTATCCACTTTTGGCTATTTTTTTAATATACAGTATAATGTACGCTGTATTGAATTGTCTTGGAACATCTGTCCAAAACCAATTGTATCTGTGTGTTTATTTCTAGATTTGGTATTATGTAATTGATCTATCTGCAATTCCACAGTCTTGATTACTGTAACTTTAGGGTAATTTCTTGAAATCATGGAGTGTGAGTCTTTGAATGCTGTTAGTTTTCAAAACTGTTTGGACTATGTTCACACCTACACTTTACTATAAAAATTTCACAATCAAGTTTAGAATCAACTGACACCAAAAAATCCTGCTAGGATTTTGAACAAACTTGTATGTTCAAACCTATATATCAATTTGGGGAGAAATGCCGTATCAATAACAATATCAATGATATATTAATAACATATCAATAACATTTATGAGTCTTCCAACTCATAAATACCTCTGAGTATCTTACCTCCTTTATGGATCATCTTTGATATTTATCTTCATGTTGCATAATTTTTGACATACAAATCTTACACATATTTTGTCAGATTTAGACATAGGGGTTTCATGCTTTTGTATTACTATAAATGGTAGCTCTTCTGCTCATTAATGTTTCTTCAGACACTAAATTTTTACACTGTACTGTAAGATTTCATATTTTGCATTTCAATAGATAGAAGTCTTATTTTGCATATCATTAGACTTCACAGGCATTTGACATTTTTTGAAGCTACATTTTTTCCCCATTTTCTCTGTTGATTACAGAAATATTACCTGTTAAGTGAACTAGCTACATCATTTAAAGTTTTCTAGCTAATTTCATTAATTTATCTATAGATTATTTTATATCATTGCCAGAGATGACAGGTTTTTTTCCTCCCTTTCCAATCCTTTTTTCATTCTTTATTTCAATGGTTCAGAAATAATGAGGGCAATCCTCCTGTTTCCCTTCAGTTTTGACTAAATCTTCTGCCTTTATTCAAAAGAAAAAAAAAGTAAGCCCCCTGAATTTGCTGTATGACTCAGGGAACTCAAATTGGGACCCTGTAACAACCTAAAGGGCTGGGGTGGGGAGAGAGGTTGAAGGGAGGGAATATATGTATACCGACGGCTGATTCATGTTGACGTTTGGCAGAAACCAACACAATACTATGAAACAATTATCCTTCAATTAAAAATAAATATTTTTTAAAAAGGTAAGGTCCTTTATCTTGTTACAAAAAGATATTCTATACATGACTAATTATTGTGAAGTTTGCTGTGACTTTTGAATCCACCCTTTTAGGGCACAGGACTGACTAGTTTTCAGTCTATTCACAAGGTGTACAACAATCACAATACCTATTCCAGAATACTTTCATCACTCCAAAAAAACTCTAGAACCCATTTGTAGCCACTCCCCATTTCTCCCAACATTCCCAGCCCTCAGCAACTACCAATCTACCTCTGCTTCTATCTGACTAATCTGGATAATTTTTCTCACTCATCCATTGAAGAACACATAGCTTTTATGTGAACCTGTATCTTCCATTCTCTCTGGTATATATCTAGGAGTAGTTTGATTTTTTAAATGTTAAAATATCAAGTTTAAACTTAACATCGCCACGATATATCCTTTTTCTAGTTTACTGAATTGTTTTCCAATATTGTGATTTAAAATTTTTACATTGGTGCTGAAGAATGAGATTAATCTATAATTTCAAATGTTGGAAAGAAATTTATCAACAAAATATCTTGTGACAATTTTCAATAGCTATGATATTAATTATAATAGATTATAATAATAGCAATATTCCTTTTCTCATTCCTATAGCCAATTATGTTTCTTCTGCTTTCCTTGATCAGTCTCATGATAAACTTATCAGTTTTACTAGTGTTTTCAAACTACTGAGAGGGTAACAGGCAGGAAGGCTAGGGGGTCTCCAAAAAAGAGAAAATAGGCTGCAAGTGTCAGATGTTTTTCTCTCTCCCTTAAGCGGCAGGAGACAACAAACAACAAGTCTCAGATTTTTTTTTTTCTCTTAAAATTCTGTGTTGCCATGATGACACCTGGTTCCACCTGAACTTAACTTTTCTCAAACCTTGAGCTAACCAATCCATTTTTTTATGGAAATGTTTTTCTTAAGCTATGTTAATGAAACTATGTATTTGCTCTGGAATTTGCCTTTCTTCAAAATGGTTCCACCTAAGACTAAGTTTTGGCTGATATAGATTAACAAACCAGTATTCATATCAATTGTTTTATGGCTGGGGGGATGACACACCTCATGCCATCCTATCTCAAAAATGCATGTTGTGGGAGAGGGGCCTGATGAAACTCCATCAGCCTTGAGGTGTCTCTATTATCTGATTAGTAACTTTCTAACAGACATAAAACACCCGGCTAAAGACTAGCAGGGGGGCACTCTTTTTGCCCCCTTCTGATGTCTATGTCAGAAGCTTTCTGTATCTCGTTTGTATTTTAATAAAACTTTATTACACAAAAGCTCTGAGCGATCAAGCCTTGTCATTGGCCCCAGATTGAATTCCTCTCCTCTGGAGGCCAAGAAGCCAGGCGTCTTTCACAGCTCAACAACAATCTTTCATTTCCATTTTTATAACTTTTGTTGGTCCTCTCCATGGTATATTTGATTCCTAGTTTTCTCTGCTTCTGTGATGGTGCCACTGTCTTTTTTAGGTAATTACTGAGCTATGATTTTATCTTTGGGATTATAATTCATGAAGTAACAAAGTATGTTTTTACAAATATAGTCACAGCAGTTAATATATATTATCAAAATATATTATCAGGAACAAATATTCAAAAGAGTTCTATTAAATAAATAAGCCAATTAACAAGTATTTATCTATGAACTTCAGTAAACAAATAACCCCAAAGTTGTAGGATACAAAAAAACCTGCAAAAGCAACTATTACCCTGAACTCACCTATCATCATCAATCTCTTAATCTGGCCATATTTGTGTTTACCACTGTGAACAGTGAATACTTTGTTTGAAGTCTGCCACTAAGAAATTATTCTCTGTATCTCTGACACCAAGATTTGAGTGTGGGTTTGTACTGCCTTACACAAGTTTGTTACAGCATCTTCTTCAGAGTGCAAAAGAGGAAAAAAACCACATACCTTATTATCAATAAGCTTAGTAAATGAGAAACTTTGGAGCTAAGGACCAGCTAAGAGTAGCCTCAGAGGAAGAAGAGCTACCTGTTTTTCATTTTTCTCCACCAGCACACTTTGATGTCATCCTTGACTGTTAAGAGCTCAAACAATTAAAATACATCTCTGGTGAGGACAGACACTTACCAGTTCCCTCATCTGCACCATTCTGAGCAGCTTCCCAAACTACTGGTTTTGTCCCACACCCATCTATAGATGGAGAATCTGAATAGTCCGCAGGATTAAATGTCCTTGGGTTTGAAATAAAAAAATAAAGGCAAATGAAATAATCACAAAATTAACTGTATATCATCTTCCCTGAAATGAGCCCTGTCCCTCTCAAGAACCACTGTAGGAGACTTCATCCTCCTCCTCCTATTTAACCATAAGCCAATTCTTCTGGCCATCAGAATCTAGAGCTTCCAAAAAGCAGAGGCTGACTAGGAACTTCCATACACTCTTGTATGATGCTTCTACTTGCCTAAATTGTCGTCCTCTGCATCTTAAAGTAGGCGTGGAGACCTATAACAGTTCTAGGCAGGGTAAAGGCTCTAACAAAAAACCCACCCACCCCATGCCAACTAACCCTAGACCTAAATAGGCAACAGGTCTTTTCTTCCCAAGTCAGAATCCAAATTGGCTTTGAACCTCTTACAATAAATGATCCATTTTGTTTAGATGGATACAAATAAAAAGAAAACATTTTGCTCAGTGCTTCTTTTTAAATTAAAACCATAAATACCCATGATTCAGATGCCGGTGCTGTGCTTAGTTGCTCATGTCCAACTCTATGTGACTCCATGGACTGTAGCCTGCCAGGCTCCTCTGTCCATGGGGATTCTCCAGGCAAGAATACTGGAGTGGGTTGCCACGCACTCCTCCAGGGGATCTTCCCAACCCAGGGATCAAACCCAGGTCTCTCACACTGCGGACAGATTCTTTACCATGTGAGCCACCAGGGAAGCCCAAGAAAACTGGAGTGGGTAGCCTATCCCTTCTCTAGGGGATCTTTCCAAGCAAGAATTGAACCACGGTGTCCTGCACGAGATGCCTAACTAGAACCAAATTAAATAACATCACCAAAATTTTCACAACTTATAAAAAAATATTTTAGCATTATTGGGGTGTCACTGACAAAAAAGAATATCACAACAGCATTTTTTTTTTGAAGTGGAGGACAAAATCTACAAAATCCTTCAGAGCTACAAGGCTGGGAATATACGTCCAAATGTTCCATCCAATTTGCTTCCTGTGTTTTCATCCTTCTTTTGTCCACAGGGAGCTTAGGCAGAAAAGAGATGGCAAGAGTCACCATCTCTAGGCAGTGACCCAAAACAGTACTGCCTGGAAGCTATGGACACACAAAGGACTTTTCCTTTCTTGACTATCATCTACCTACAGCCTCTATAAGATGCTTAAATACTTTTTATAATGGGGGGTGGCGGCTAATGCTTTAGATAACAGCAAAAAGTAAAAGAATAATCAGAAATAATGAGTAAATAACTGACTATACCATCTATTTAAAAATAATATACTCATCTTTCAGTATTACAATTCAAGATAAAAATGATTGTTCTTCATTTAAAAAAAAAAAAACATTTCATTTACTTACCATTCAAAGACAACTGCTGGATTTACCAACATTAATTCTTAAGCAATGGTTTTCAACTGGGGTGGTTGTGCACCTCCCTCCCAGGGAACATTTGGCGATATCTGGAGAAATTTTTGACTGTCACAACTTGAGGAGGGGTGCTACTGGGATCTAGTAGGGAGAGGCCAAGGATGTTGCTAAACATCCTACAATGTAAAGGGAATCCCACCACCTCAATAAACCACTGTCCAATCCAAAATGTCAATAAAGCCAGGACTAAAAAATTGCTCTAAGGCTTACTGCAATACAATGTCATTTGTTCTATTTCATTTCTTTAGTATTTTCTCTTTTTAAATATAGAAAACATCTGACTCACCAGAATGGTTAATCAGGTACAGGATAGAGGAAGGAAAGCCTTAGAGATAACAAAAAGAGAAGCTATCAAATTTAAAAACAGGATAGCTAAGACTTACCCCATGCCTTGGGTTGAGAATCTTCCTGCCCCTCTCCCTCTGCCACGCCCAAATCCTTTAAAAACAAAAAAGTATAAAAATAATATTTATGTTCCACACAACTATAACCTACTAACTTCATCCCTTACACACCTGCCCAAACATTACTGACATTACTCCTAACAGCACCAACATTCCCAACCAGTACACCCAATCTGCAGGTCCCCAATGACACAAATACCTATTGAGCTCAAAGGAGAGAAAAGAATTTAATTCTGCTTGTACAACATTTAACATACACTTCAGCTTAACACAGGCAGGTTATACTTTTAAAAATTCTGAATCTTTTTAAACACATCTAGTGTAAACACCATGACATCATAAGCCTCTACTATAAAATGAAATGAGAAACAAAAAGAGGAATCTACTAAGGAAGCTGAAGGTACTATTACATACCATTTTTAATAGTAAGATTTTTGATAAATGACCAAGAGGGCGGCAAACAAGACAGCAAGCAAGCAAGAGAAATAGTTTTATTCAGTGACTCTTTGGTTTTTCTTAACTGAATCCTAAATTGGGTATTAATGAACTAAACCCGAGTTAAAACTATACAACCCTTAGAAGAAAATATAGAGTGAAAGCTTATTACGGTGAATTTTGTAATAATTTCTTAGATATGACCCCCAGAATGAAAGGCAAGAGAGGAAAGAATTAGATTTTAAACAGGTGAATCAAAAGACATGAGTGGAGTAAACAGGCAACCCAAAGAATATCTGCACATTATACATTCGTTAAGGAAGTAAGATCGTGAATACTAACAAAATTCTACTACTAACAAATAACCAGATTAACAAATGCACAAGGGGTCTCTTCCCTGGTGGTTCAGAGGTAAAGAATCTGCCTGCCAATGCAGGAGACAAATGTCTGATACCTGATCTGGGAGGATTCCACATGTCACGGAGCAACTAAGCCTGTGTGCCACAACTTTTGAGCCCAAGTGCCGCAACTACTCAAGCTTACATGCCCTAGAGCCTGCGCTCTGCAACAAGAGAAGCCATCGCAATTAGAAGACCGTGCAGGGCAACCAAAGGAGTAGATTTCACTTGCCGCAACCAGAAAAAAGCACTCAACGAAGATCCAGAACAGTCAAAAATAAACAAAATTCTTAAAAAAAAAAAAAAAAAAAAGGCGTGGTGGGCAGGGGATGGACTTGAATAGATATTTCTCCAGAGATGATGTAAAAATGGTCAATAAGCACATGAAAATATTGTCACCATCACTAATCATTATGTAAACCTGGCACCAATTACAATGGCTGAAGTGGGGGTGTGAGTGTGTGGAGGAGACAGAAAATAACAAGTATTGGCAAGAACAGAGAGAAATTGAAGCCTCTGTACACTGATGGGAATGTACAATAGTGTAGCCACTGTGGAAAACAATATGTTTGGCAATTCCCCTCAAAATTAAAAATAGAACTCTATGATCCTTATAGCATAGGGAACTCTCCTCAATATTCTGTAATAATCTAAACGGGAGGAAAATTGGAAAAAGAATAGATATATGTATAACTGAATCACTTTGCTGTATACCTGAAACTAACACAGCATTGTAAATCAACTGTTGTTGTTGTTTAAGTCGTTAAGTGGTATCAGACTCTTTGTGACCTCATGGACTATAGACCACCAGGCTTCTCTGTCCATGGGATTTCCCAGGCAAGAAGACTGGAGTGAGTTACCATTTTCTTCTCCAGGGGATCATCCTGACCCAGGGATGGAACCTGTGTCCCCTGCATTGGCAGGCAGGTTCTTTACCACTGAGCCACCAGGAAAGCCCAAATCACCTGTGGTCCAATGTAGAATTTTAAAAAAAACATTTTAAGGGGAAAAAAAACTGTATGATCCTGTAATTCTGCTTCTGGGTGTGTGTGTGTGTGTGTGTGTGTGTGTGTATCTCCAAGAGAATTTGAAAGCAGAGTGTTTTTGTACACCCACGGTCACACTGCAGGAAACACAGGTTCCATCCCTGGTCCAGAGGGATCCCACATACTGCGGATTAACTAAGTTCGTGCGCCACAACTATTGAGCCTGTGCTCTAGAGCCCGGGAGGCTGCAACTACTGAAGCCCACAGCTTAGAGCCCAGAGGCCCATGCAGAGTACCCCCGGCTTGCCGCAACTAGAGAAAGCCCTCGCAGCAACAAAGACCTAGACTAGCCAAAAGTTAAGTAATTCTTTTTCAAAAAAGGAAAGAAATCTTGATAAATGCTACAATATGACTGAAACTTGTGAATATTTTGCTATGTGAAAACAGGCCAGTCACAAAAAGACAAATATTTCATGATTCCATTTAGTACTTAAGAGTACTCAAATTCAGAGAAAAGTTGTTGTCAAGGGATATATTCACCATACTAATACAATTAAATGTACATTTAATCATGTACAGTTAACTTATCCAGTAGTCCAAGGTAAACTATTAAAACATATGATCTTGACAAAAATCTACGAGAGACAGGGGAACAGAGGGAAATGTCCTAAAGAGTAGAATACTAATAATACCTATTATTAGAAATGTCTATTTTAACATCATCAAAAGGCAAAGGTAAGACTTCACACAGCATATCACAGTCTAAAAGAAGGTCAGAAATCAGAGTTAAAAAAAAAAAAGAAAGCTTTCAATGTACAAGTTTGGGCAAGATTACAACCCAAAATTTAGGAATAAGTTAATTTATCCTTAAAGTTAAGGACGATAAGATGGGAGGAGGAGAGTCACCATATAAGCTTTTTTTTTTAAAAAAAAGGCAAATCTCAGTATATAATAAAATGGAATATTATTTGGCTATAAAAAGAAATGAAGTAGTTATACATGCTATAAAATTGTGCTGATATGAAGTAGAACATCAATGAACCTTTAAAACATTAGGTCAAAGAAGCCAGTCAGAAAGGGCACATACTACTAGATTCCATTTACATTGTATGTTCAGAACAGACAAATCTATAAACACAGAAAACAGATCACCAGTTGTTTATTGCTGGAATTGGGGTGGTGAAGAAGAGGAAGGAATTGGGAATCAATAGTTTTGATTATGCATAATTGTATTATTGTTTTTGTTCAGTCACTAAGTCCTGTCCAACTCTTTGCGACTCCATGAACTGCAGCATGCCAGGCTTCCTTCCTGTCCTTCACTATCTCCCGGAGTTTGCGCAGACTCATATCTGTTGAGTTGCTAAGGTGATCCAATCATTCCATTCTCTGTCACCCCTGCTCCTCCTGCCCTCAATCTTTCCCAACATCAGGGTCTTTTCCAATGAGTAGCCTCTTTGCATCAGGTGGCCAAAATATTGGAGCTTCAGCATCAGTCATTCCAATGAATAATCAGGGTGATTTCCTTTAGGATTGACTGATTTGGTTTCCTTGCTGTCCACGGGACTCTCAAGACTGTTTTCCAGCACAATTTAAAACCATCAGTTCTTTGGCGCTCAGCCCTCTTTTGCTCCAACTCTCACATCCGTACAAGAATGTAGAAAAACCGCAGCTTTGACTATAGTTGACCTCTGTCAGCAAAGTGACGTCTCTGCTTTTTAATACACTGTCTAGATTTGTATAGCTTTTCTTCCAAGGAGCGTCTTTTTATTTCATGGCTGCAGTCACGGTCCACAGTGATTTTGGAGCCCAAGAAAATAAAATCTGCCTCTAGCATAATTCTATAAATATACTAAAACCCACTGAATTATGTAATTTAAACGGGTGAATTGTATAGTATGTAAAACATTTTAGGCTACAATAAACACTGGTTACCAGTGAAGAAATCTAAACAATACAACTGCTCTTGATAAGTGCACCCATTCAATGGCATACTGTGTGACAAAAGGCACCAACAAGTGGTTAAATATTAATAGTGGTAAATTTTTAAAAAATGATTCTGCTAAGACATCATTAAATAATATCTAATCCTTGAGCCAGAAAGCAATATGTACATGAAAGAAAAGAAAGAAATTTATTTAAAAAAAAAAACCATAATCTAAGGACCAAAACTCAAGAAATCCTGCGAGTTTCCTGGAAAAAGTCAGTACCAACTACATATCTCCATGTCTCCAGACAGCAGCAACCACACCCAACTACCGAACAGGAACAACCCAAATATCTTCAGCAGATTTTCAAAAATCAAATCCAGGACTTCCCCAGTGGTTCAGAGGCTAAGACACCATACTTCCAATTCAGGGGACCTGGGTTGCATCCCTGGTCAGGGAACTAGAGCCCACATGCTGCAGCTAAAGATCTGCATGCTGCAACTAAAAGCACCTGCATGCCACAATGAAGACATAAGGTCCCACATGCTGCAAAGGCCTAGTGCAGCCAAACTAAATAGAAACATATTCAAAAAATAAAAATAAAACCCATATTCACGTACATTTTAACAAGCTAACAAAACTGTTCTTTCCTTTTCACCTGGCCAGTAATGCTACCAGCAATATTGTTTTTGATATGTATACATTTCCCTTTATCATGACCTGGTACAAATACCTGTTTTCATCTAATACCTCAGAAGACAGACCCGGGTTCATAAAATACAGAAAAACAAGATTAAAGTAGATAATCATAAAGAATAAATCAATGTTATGATAAATGCTAAAACTTTACTCATATAGGTCTCTCTAGGGACTCTGTACTACATCTATGTTGAATAACTGCTCAAGTTTTTAATTGTTTAGTATTATGTATTACACTGAGAACCAGAGTAGAAAAGTCACTCACTTTCCTTGAAAAAAGCGAAAACACAGAGGACACCTAATCATCTTTACTAGAAGAGGCAAATCCAAATAACAGATACTCCCCCAGGACCAAACATGTGCAACCTAAAGAAAAATAGAAAACAATCCCTCTCTCATCCCCAGGAGACTGTAAGCAGGGCTTTGATAACAGCCAAATCTGCCAGAAACTGTGGGCACTTGAATTTATCACTGCACACTCCAGGTCATGATCTTTAAGATCCTAAAGATTTTAAAGTTTAGTTAAAGTTAGTTTTAAAGTTTTTTGAACTGGCAAAAGTTTCCAGATTTTCGGAGCTGGTTCAATGATAAAGATGGCTGCTGTGTTGATGATGAGCTGCTCACCTGCCCAGAGACCAGTTCAGCCCAACAAGGCATCTCTGGGGATTGCTTCACTCAGAGACTTAGGACTCAGGCAAGTTGTCCCTGGTTCATGCTTCATCTACAGAAAGATAGGAATACATCTTCCCCAACTGTAAAGTAGCATAAATGAGTCAAATGACAACAGCAAATGCCCCAGGAATTCAAAGAGGAAGAAAGCATAGAGTCTATCGTCATGTCTCATATATTAGCTTTGCTTTAGCAAAAAAGTCCGATTATAAATGTGCCACAATAATTATTTCATGAAAAAATTAATGAATTCTAATACCAGTCCTTAGAAGAAAAGTTATGACCAACCTAGATAGCATATTCAAAAGCAGAGACATTACTCTGCCGACTAAGGTCTGTCTAAGGCTATGGTTTTTCCAGTGGTCATGTATGGATGTGAGAGTTGGACTGTGAAGAAGGCTGAGTGCCGAAGAATTGATGCTTTTGAACTGTGGTGTTGGAGAAGACTCCTGAGAGTCCCTTGGACTGCAAGGAGATCCAATCAGTCCATTTTGAAGGAGATCAGCCCTGGGTGTTCTTTGGAAGGAATGTTGCTAAAGCTGAAGCTCCAGTACTTTGGCCACCTCATGCGAAGAGTTGACTCACTGGAAAAAGACTCTGATGCTGGGAGGGATTAAGGGGCAGGAGGAGAAAGGGCCGGCAGAGGATGAGATGGCTGGATGGCATCACTGACTCGATGAACGTGAATCTGAGTGAACTCCGGGAGTTGGTGATGGACAGGGAGGCCTGGCGTGCTGCGATTCATGAGGTTGCAAAGAGTCAGACACGACTGAGCGACTGAACTGAACTGAAGGACATTAGCAGGACAGCTGGAAAGTTTTGTAAGATTGTAAAAACAGTAATTTCTTGATTTTATAATTTTAAGGTAGTTCTGTAAGCAGTATCTTTTTTCTTAGGAGTTTACACACAAATATTTAGGGGTAAAATGGCATTATGTTTGAAATGCACACACAATGGTTTCAAGAAAAAAAAATATGTACATATAGAGAGAAAATGGCAATGCAAATGTAGCAAAATATTACAAAGTTTGGGAACTCTGGGTAAACACTCTACAAAACTCTGCTGCTTTTTTTATTTTAAAATAAAATGTTAAAACCATACCCTGAGCACTTCTGTATATATTGTGTAATCCAGTAAATATTAGGTTGGTGGAAAAGTAATTGTGGTTTCAGACCATGAATTTTAAATCACTGTAACTAGGCTCAAACACATCTTTATTAATCAAAATAGGAACTATTACAGTCAACATGTTTTTGCCATGAGAAGTAAGTTTATTACTGTAGCGTAAAAATCCATGTTTCAGAATTTGATGAACTCTTGGGAATCATTTTCTGCCTTGTGTTGACTGTGGAAGCATTTTCCCTGCAAAAAGTTGTCGAGGTGCTTGAAGAAGTGGTAGTCAATTGCTGAGAGGTCAGGTGAGTATGGAGCATGAGACAAAACTTCAGAGCCCAATTTTTTCAACTTTTGAAGCACTGGTTGTGCAACATGTGGTCAGGCAGGTAAACCTGCATTATGTTAACTGAGCACTCTGGAGTCAGTGCACCACAACTAGAGAGGGAAGCCCACGCACTGCAAAGAAAGATCCCCCTTGCTCTCAAGTAAGACCTGATACTGCCAAATAAAACAAAATTTTTAAGAAAAAGAAAGCAATTACAAAGGCATTTTTTAAATAATCAGGAAACTATATGTATAGATTATTAAATGATATTTTTAAGTGTGAAAACAGCATTATGGTTACATACAAAATCACATACGTTTTTTAGAGGTGCTTACCACAGTAATATATGATAAAATATCCACAAAAATCTACTTTAAATATTTCTGCAGATATAGAGCTAAAATCCTTAAACATTACTGACTAAACATGAAGGGACTCGGGGTTCATTTATTCTCTCCATTTTTCTCTGTGCTTGAAATTAATAAGAAAAAATCTAGAAAAGGAAATTACAATTGAAATGTTTTTAAAGCACAACCTTCTTTTCACTGTGCCCAACAAATTAGTATATAATTCTGCCCTTTTCTGATCTCTGAAAATTATTTACTTTTGGCCCACATAGTAGAAATTTAGTAATGGTAACTGGATGAATAGCCAAGGAAATTGATAGCATATGCAGTATACCTACATTAATTTCTATCCCTAGTATTTCTGATCAAAAGAAACTCTGCCACTGTAAAATGCTCATTTGGAGAACAGTCACAACTGAGTGGAACAATGGATCAAACAAAATGTCGGTCAATTCAGGTAGCTTTACTGAACCAAAATAAGATATTCCTACTACATTATGTATCTTGATTTTTAGAACCCTAAGAAAATTCAGTTACAACTCTAAATATGTGGAACTATATTCTTGAAGTGGCTTAATGACATCCTGAATTAATAAATGCAAAGAAATGATCACTAACAGAAAACACTGTTGTATTTTCTGGATGGGGGTAACCAATGGGCAAATAATTTCAAAACTATTATCATATGGGTAAAACACATCTGTTAAAGTCCAACACAGGAGAACTTAGTAACTTTTTGCTCAGAGCTTCAAATTTTAAATTATTCACACAAAGGGCCTTTCTCAGCTCATCTGAAAACCACCAATATGGTTCCTCAAAATTATATAATTCAAATATTTCACTTATAGGCATCAATAAATGAATCAAAACATTTCAGATCAACCGTTCTTTCCGAGTACACTGCCCTTAGTGAACTGAGTATATGAACAGCCTGCCTCCTTCTCCCCATCACAAGTATCTCCTTTCTCCTCATTCTCTTACCTCTACCACGAGTTCGCTTGCCTCGATCGGAAGGCTTGTCCCCTTGATTGCAATCAATTCCGTTCTCTTCACCTCTAACTAAAGTGGAAAAGAGCAAACAGCTACTAAAGACAAGGACAAAAAGACTCCTGCCCCTCGACAACAACAAAAATGTGTTTTAAAAAAGGTTAAAATTTAACCAAAGGGTTTAGAAAATACGATAAACAAAACCAAGCCAGAGTGGCTCAAAAAAGTGACAGAAGAACTTGCTTAATTTGTAGGTAAAAATTCAAAAAGAAATCAAAATGACATACTACTTTTTTTGTTGTTTGGACTTACCCTCCCATAAAGTTAAGTTTACTTCCAAAAAACTACCTTTGTTATGCAACGATATACAACAAAATTTGCTCATTGGTTAAGTTCAAAACCTGGAAAGGCAAAGACTAGCCAACTGCAAGGAAATACTGAGTTCTTGGGGAAGTTAACTGTTAACACAGTCTTTTCTTCTCCTCATTCCTATATTGGCATTAGTGACTCTATATAATATAGAATATTTATAAACAATACTGGCACAGCTTGCTCCCCTCTTTCAGGGCTTAACTCTGCGAGTTGCCAGTGAGGCCTTCCATGGGCACTCTCTTTAAATTTGTCAAACCCCTATTTGTAATTCCCATCTCTCTGCCTTTGTTTTTCCCCAGAACATTATTTCTACATAATGCCATTAAAATACTGTAATATTAATATGAAATGTTACTCTTCTTTTTTATTATTACATCTCACACTACTTCCCTTAAAAGTCTTAGAAGGGCAGGGGCTTTCCTATAGTCCCGTGGCTAAGATTCTGTGCTCCCAGGTCTGCAGGGGCCCCAGGTTCAATCCCTGGTCAGGGAACTAGATCCCACGTGCCTGCAACTAAAGATCTGGCGTGCCACAACTAAGACCCAGCACAGCCAAATAAATACATAAATAAAAGTATATGTTTTTTAAAAGTCTTAGAAGGGCAAAGATTTCTGTATTCTTCATTGCTGTATGCCTTTAAGAATTTCTTCTACATTGTAGATACTCGATAAACATCTGTGGAATAAACTAGCGAAAGTTTGTAAGGGGACATGTTAAATATTTATATTCTATTCATCCATAATTTAGCTACTTTGGTATGCCTGCACAGAAGGTAGTGTCATTCTGGGTGAATGATGCCAAAACCTGAGTTGAATGGAAAGTACTGAGAAAAATCTTCCCTATTCAACAACTTTCCTCTTAATCTAAACCCTGCAAATACCATGAATATCCGTAAGTAGGGAAGAATAAACAGCTTTATCTATCTGCCAACAAAAAAACCCTTCTTTAAAATTAGAAGATGCACTAGATTAGAGAAGGCAGTCTTAAGACACAACAGAACTACCTACAGCCCAGGTCAGTGCTAATATGAAACCGCATCAGCTGGGTTTCTAACAAACTACTCAGTTGTAGCTAAGTGTTACTTATATTAACAAATATTGCATTAAGGAGGTGGATTTATGGACATTCATTGAATCATTCTGACAGCTTTTTAGTATGCATGAAAATTTTTATAAAGCAAAGCTGAGGCTAAAGGTCTGTACTTACACTCTCTCCCACGATTGCCACCTCTTACTTTCCGGTTGTTGTTTCCACGTCCACGGCTCACTTCTCTCTCACTTCTCTTCTCTCTATTCTCTTTGTTTTCTGAACTTTCCTTTCCAAAATTCTTCTTCTTCCCTCCTACAGTCTCCCATGAAGTCTACCGAAAATAAGAGCATTTATTCAGAGCTGTCATTTAAAGTGTGTACAATCATCAAGGGTGTATGCATTTATCTTTTGAAACTAATTACCCCTACCTTATACCTTGCATGCCTACCATTCTAATTCTTCTCCATAAATATACTGTACTTTCTGATGACAAAGACAGCAAATCTCTTGTTAGGTTCCTACTGCTATGGAAAGCACAAAAGATTACAGCACTAGCCTAACTGACAACATACTGTATGTTGTCCCGCAACAGAGCCTTTTTCTATACTGATAAGAATAAAGCAAATGTTATTTCCCCAAGCTCCCACTCTATACCATCCCCACCTACCTCAGTAGTTGGCCAAACACCTATAATATACAGAACTAGTTCAAAGGCTGTAAGATTTTACCCTAAAATCTCAGGAATACAATTTTCGCTATTCAGTTGTCTAAGATAACCATCTTAAAGAATTTAGTGGTTGACAAATTTGAGGTTAGTTTTTAAATACAGAAAATTTCAGCCCCTGAAGACCTGTTCTAATGAGAAGTTAAATGATTTATACAACCTCCTTTCTCCCACAAATCAAATCATACGCAGAAAAATCGTGGAGAAAAGAATGAAACACTATGTTCTTACAGATATGAGTATTAGGATATCCATCAGGATGTTGCTGGGAGATCCCAAAACTGACCCATTCGTTTCTATTTACTTTTCCATAATTTTCCAAATCCACAGGGATTTGAAGTGATTCAATTTCAAACTAAGCAATAACTATTTTAAACTTAAAAAAAATCGTTATCCAAATAAATGTACGTGCATAAAATGATTGGATGTGAAAAAAAATACATATTAAAGCAAGTTATTTTCCACCTCTAAGCTTTGATAAATTTTTTTAAAAATCAACAGCCAATAGTTATGGTAGAATAATCAGGTATTTTCAGTTGTGATGAACATCCATCCATTCTAACCTTCCAGGAAGTCTACCTGGCAATAGCGTCCAAATTTTATATTGGTTCAAAACTTCTGGCCCAGTAATTCTACTTTTTGGTTTTTATTCAGAGGAAATAATCTGATAATTGTACAAACATTTATATGCAGACAACGAACAACAGAACAAAAGAATGGAAAATTTCCCAAATATTTAGCTTAACAGACTACCTACTCTAGAACATTCATAAAGTGAGAAATATATAGCCAGTTAAAGAGTAATCCATGTGTTCACAGAAAGAGAGCCATAATATATAAGTGACGCAAGTTATCGGCAAACTGTATAAAATAGGATTACATTTTTAAGCTCAAATAGGAGCTTGTGTATTGCTGGAAAAAGTAGTAGTTATCTAAGTGAGGGCCTTTTAAGATCATTTACCTTTTTCATTGTTCTGCATTGTTTTTTAATTGCCAAAAACAACAAAGCTTATTTATTCCAGAAAAGAAATCCCACAGCATATAAACTCCATCTGTTTGCTGATATGAATAAACATGACAAACATGTAAGATTTCTATATAACACATTTGAGAGACAGTAACATTTTACCCTATTTTCATTCAGCAAAGGATACCCTTACTAAGCAAGTCTTGGCTTGTGATCAAAAACTAACCGGAACTTATATGGAGAGGAAAGCAGGGCAAGGAACCTTTAAGGGGCAAATAGACTAACACCACAGTGAATGCTAAAGGGAATACAACCACATATTTTGCAAAACAAGTCTACATGCATGCACACAGGCTTTCAAAGAAAACCAAATAATTACAAAAGATTTTCAACAGAACTTCTGGCAACCTTTGTCATCTATATTTTGCTACCTGTATAAGAGGTTTGAAGAAATGTTAACAGAAACCGTCTTCCAAGATAGCATATTTAGCAATCAAAAAAAGAGCTGTCTAGGCCAGTTTAGTCAAAATCACTCTCCTACCCCTTTGTATTTGCCAAGAACTAAACAATACAAACAGGTTTCCCAAATGGCTCAGTGGAAAGAATCCACCTGCCAATGCAGGCAACACAAGAGATCCAGGTTCGATCCCCAGGTCGGAAACTTCCCCTTGAGGAGGAGATGGCAACCCAATCCAGTATTCTTGCCTGGAAAATCCCATGGACAGAAAAGCCTGGCAGGCTACAGCCCATAGGATCACAAAGTGCTGGACACAACTGAGCATGCACCATACATACATACATATAAGAAATACAAACATACATATATATATTTAAGCACACTAATGCAAGTGACTTAAACTTCAAAACTATTTTATCACACAAACAGAACAGCACTATAATGAAATGAAAAGTTCAGTACTTAAGATTCTGTTCAGTGGTTTCCTTTGACAACTACTCTATTAGATAGACAAATGTACCCCTACAAATAATGAGGACAATTCCACTATTTTTTCGAAGTAACCATTTTCTTTCAGAAGGCCTTGCTACAAAACAAGATTAGCCAATTTGTTTGCTCTCATAGTTTATTTTGAACAGTTCCTGCTCCTAGCAATCAAGCCTACCATGCTCACATTTTCCAGCTGCCCACTCCAAATCATCTACCGCACGCGGGGAAGATATTCCTTACAGCTGCTTACCCATGGCCGCTGCAGACAACAAAGAACAAGGCAAACAGGATGAAAGATGGACCACAGAATGATCCTAACAAACCAGGGTTTCAAAAGGACTTTCCCTCTGCCTCTCCATTTGCCCTATAGCCCTCTCCAAACAGGCAAAGGTCTTTTGTGTCTGTGTTCAGGCCCTAATTTGCAAGTTTCCAATCTTTTAGAAAACAACATGGCAGATCTAGCCCCCAACTGTGTGATTTCTAGGTTCTAGAGGTAATCAAAGAGACTCTTCTAACTTTCAGCCCAGAAGCACCTCCTTTGAGTTCAGCTCCAAATGAGAAAAGGAAAGTTGAAACTCTTTATTGAGATAGAACTGGATGTTCATTTAAGACTTAAAAGATTAACCCAGCCACCACAGAAAATGAATGATGAATCTGTGGGAGCTAAAGGAAAGGCAAGAGAAAACAGCATCCAGGCCTATCTCTACCATATAAAAGAAAACAAGCCCCTCAATTAATAATCTGGAAATATTTCATTTATTTAGTGCTTCTTTTGAAAAAAAATAAGGCCAATTCAGTCCTTCAGTTCATTTTAAAAAATAAGTGAGACCCATTCTACACTGCATTCATTAGCAATGGGCTGAACACTCCCCATATGTTATAAAATCCAGCAAATACATGCCTAAGTGTCAGCAAACAAGAACTCTTCAAAATTTGATTTCCTCACTTAACAGCATGCATTTTCCTGACAAACTGACATATTTGATAGTTTTATCATGTTGGACCAGTGTTATCTTGCACAGAATTTTAGCCACAGATACTGCTATACTCAAATAATGAAGTATTTTCCCAATTATCTGATGTTTATAATTATAAATTTCTTTCTACTTGCTTTCTTATTAAATAAAAAGATACTCATTTCAGTTTTGAGCTTGCCACAATAGTTCATTTTAATACAACCTATGCCTAACAAAGTCTATCTGTAAAAATGAGAACCCAATTAAACCTAAACAATGATAAGGCAGGTACTTTTTGATGTGCTCATCTTTATATCCCATTTAGGTGAATAACTATTTTCATCTGCTCTGAAATTTATTTCCTCAATGAAAAAATACAAATGAAATATTGTATAATTTCTATTTAGAAATCAAAAGACCAGAACTGACACCTGCCTCTGGTGTGGCTTTAGCAGCACCCTTTCTAAACTACAAAGGGAGGAGCTTTCGTGTGCCATGTGCATTCCTCAAACTTTACAACAAAGCTTAAAAAAATTTTTTTTCTTATTTTATATAGCTGTCAGACTGTCATGAAAATGTGTCTGACACATAAGCAAATAGATATAACAGCAAATCCTGATTTTCTGTTAACCTAGAGGTATAAGGAGTAGCGAGCAGTGATGATTGAGATGAAGGAACATGAGCAGTGGAGCCAGTTAAGTTTTTCAGGTAGTGAAATGTCCACAGGCCCAGAGAATTTTGGCAACTGTGTAAGGCTGGACTAGATGACCAAGTTCTCTTTAGAGTCTTCAGATTCTACAACGTCATGAAGAAACCATACGTATATAACAAAACAGACATTTCTCGTTAGTGTTCTTTCTGGTTCTAAAATATATATGGAATGGCACCCATAATCCCCTCTACCTCTACCAAGTAAGAGATAAAGCTGAAAATGCAATATGAAACTGGAGACAATGTTCAGCAACACAAATCAATTAATAATACTTACAGTGTCTGAATTCCCCTCCAGCAATACGTTGATAGCTTTGTTGACATCTCCATTACAGTCATGGAGAGCCACTATGCATTCATCCTGATTTTTTCCTGTCACCTCCATAAGCTGTTGAAATTATAAGAAAATGATTAGGGGAATCCAAAAAATTGGCACTTGATATTAATTTTTAGATTCTACTATATAAAGACAAAGATTATGCAATCCTTCCATATGAAGATGGCCTCTTCCAGACTGTGCGTGTACAATCTAAGATCAGGTTTACCTGCTTTTTTGGTGACTCTATGTCTTTTCACCAAAACTGGCAAAGTCAAGCTACAAATCAACCTTCCTCCAAGCTGACCAAGCATCAGATTCTTAATCAGCAGCATATACATACATACATACATACATACATACATACATACATACCAACATTCTCAGAACATTCAGGATTAGTTTTGTGACTGCTCAAACTAGTTCACAGGCCTGGGATTCCCAAGTTTCTAAACTGCTCAAATGTTAAGTGGGACTATATATATTTCAAAAAATACTGGAGTGGGTTGCTGTTTCAACAACAACAACCCATCAAACCCATCAAACCTGGGTTTCCCACACTGCAGGCAGAATCTTTACAGTCTAAGCCACCAGAGAAGCCCTCCCAAAGACCAAGAATGAGTATATGGCCACAACTGCCAAACATCCAGTCTAACTGCTTGCATTGTACAATAGTCTCTGACAACATTCCCTACCTGGGCTATTACTGCTTGGTTTAGAACATTCCACATACAAAATAATCTATAACACTTTAGTGAAAGTCACTCAGTCGTATCTGACTCTTCGCAACCCCCTGGACTGAGTCTGCCAGGCTCCTCTGTCCATGGAATTCTCCAGGCAAGATTACTGGAGTGTGTTGCCATGCCCTTCTCCAGGGGATCTTCCCAACCCAGGGATCGAACCCAGGTCTCCTGCATTGCAGGTGGATTCTTTACTACCTGGCCACCAGAGAAGCCCTATAACACTCTAAGGTCTCACAATTACAATTTGGCAGCTATCACAAAACTCACTTGTGGACATACTATTTTCTCAAGTGGCCTCAACAGGGTACTACTGTTTGAAATTAAAGAAATCTCCTTGGTGGGCTCCCTACAAGAAATATTAAGCTATTTAATATGTTCAACACAAGGAACAACCACAGATTAAGCACAATATAGGTTTCTCAATTATTAGTGAGCAAATATATGATCTAAGTATCTGTTTAACTACATTTAACTATTTCAATATGCACCAATATCAGCTGCATTTCAAAATACTTTGACCCCAACATCTGAAATGATTTCTCGGTGGTCATAAAACAATTAGCCTATCAAAAAGGCAGGTCTCCTGATCTCGTAAATACAGCTCTTTACACCACCCTGTTCCATCTGATTTCCTTCCTGTGTTACCCAGCAAGACTATATACACTCTATAGCTTTCCAGTGCTTCAGTATTTGGATGTCTACTATCGAGGTTAGATTTTTATCAAGAATCTGTAGTGGCCCAACACCCATCACATGCAGTTATTAAGATGTACAGTTACTGTCAAAATTCCCCCAGTGATTGGATTAGTAAAAGAGAGAACCATTGTTAAAACTTAAAGCTCTGAAGTGTACCAGTGCTCTTGTTGGTGTGTCTGCCATACTCTTCAGATAAATATGTAGAAGTATGTCTCAAATAATTCATAAACCTCACTCCAGTGAATGAGTTCTATGACTTTTTAAGAAATCCTTTCTATGGCTTTCCAAAAATATCACTAAGTCTGATGACAGCAACTTAGGTAAGAACAGAGTTTACCACAGTAAAGTGCTAAAAGGTTCACCAAGGGACTTTCATTACAAGGAATTACTGGGAGACGTCTACCAAGGTAAGGTAAGGATTATAGCTCGGTTTCTAGAATCTTGAATGGAAGGAAACTCTTATCAAAAAAGAATAGCATGAAATTATGTTATCTCACCAAAATTCTAAACGAAGACATCACCCTAAAATTTAATAACTTTTCCAATCTATGTTTAGAATCATCACAATATGTGAAAAGGCAATTCAGCTCTTCCTTAACATCAAACAAAATTTTCTGAGAATTTGTCAAATACTAAATATACTACCTATGCACAAGTATATACAATGTCAGCCTGCTTTCACAAATGCTCATTGTTCACATGTAACACTAATAATTCAGAAAGGTTCTACTGCTAAAATTGCTTCATTCTAGCCACCAATACAGGTATTTAATCACCAGTTCAAAAATCCAATTATTTGCAACTAAGTAAAAAACGTAATTTAAAATAAGACTCTCTAGTGAAATTACCTTTTAAAGCACAGTAAAATAGATTACAAAAATAACAGTATCCTTTGCCAGAAACATACCTGTTTAACTTTAGCTTCAAACTCTGAATCATTTTTATCAAAGATCACTTGAGCAAGACGCATCTGTTCAGCTGTTGCCTGTAAAATCAAATACAACTGTTAAAAGATTTAATGCCAAAACCTGGTGCAAACAGATAAAAGTTCTCAATCACTATGGTTACAAAAATATTGATTAACTAAAAAAACAAAAGGACTCTTCATTTAGACCTCTTAAGTGTATATAATGTGTTCCCATAAAGTAAATAAGTACCCAATTAAATAGCATAAAGGTCCCATTCCTTTGGCCAAATGACCTAAATGAAGTCCTGTTCATTTTCATTAGCCATGTGACTCATTTAAATTTTCTTTTTTGAATTTTCTTTCCCTTGAGGAGATGAAGTTACAGCATAACAGAAAGTGGAAGAACAGGAACAGTGCAAACTTCAGAATACAGGCTTAGACCCAGCCTTGCGGTCAAAAAGCAAAAGAGCTTTCCTATCAACTCAAAAAAGACCAGTTCTGAAGAGAAGGCTGTACTTACCTAAAGGAAAACTCTTAAGTTACATTTTTAGCCACAGTTTTTTTTAACGATTTTCATTTAACAGAATTTTAAAAGAACCAACTTTCAAACACTAAAATTAGTCAGCTACAGAGAAAATTCTTTTCCAGCTGCTTTTTTCACTCAAAACCATTTTTCTAAAAAAAAAAAAAAAAAAAAGACCAAGTTACTGAATTTTTGAGGTTTACTTTTGTAGTATTTCTGCCAATTAAAAATTTAGAAAGGCATTAAAAAAAAAAAAGTAATTCTTGGGAATTCCCTGACAGTCCAATAGTTAAAACTGCACTTTACTACTGAGGGCATGGGTTCAATTCCTGGTCAAGAAACTAAGATCCCACAAGCTTCATGACACAACAAAAATAAATAAATAAACAAAAATGAAAAGATTTTTTTAAAAAACTTGAAAGAAAATCTGAAAAGGTAACAGCAACATACCCAAAGGTACCATAATTGTGACAATAAAACCAGATGAGGGATACACAGGAAATCTCTGGTCTCTCGGCAACATTCTAATAAATCTAAAATTACTTCAGGGCTTCCTTGGGGGCTCAGTTGTGAAGAATCTGCCTGCCAGTGCAGGAGATACAAGTCTGATTCCTGGTCCAGGAAGATTCCACATGCAGCAGGGCAACCACAACTACTGAGCGTGTGCTCTAGAGCCTGGAAGCCACGACGACCGAGTCCACAGACGCTAGAGCCTGGGATTCTCAACTGGAGAGTAGCCCCCACAGCTAGGAAAAAGCCCATGCAGCAACAAAGACCCAGCACAGACAAAATAAATAATAAACTCTTTTGGAGTAATTTTGTTTAAGTAAAGTTACTACTGCTAGCTAAAATCTATACTAACTCCTAACATAAACATTTTTAAAGTTAAATCACATAAATTAATGAATGAGCTTGGGGCGGGGGATTCACTAAATGCTAATAATAAACAGCTTTTCATCTTTGCTTTTAATATGAAAAGAAAAGTGAAGTCGCTCAGTCGTGTCCGACTCTTTGTAACCCCATGGACTGTAGCCCACTAGGCTCCTCTGTCCATGGGATTTCTCCACATTGCAGGCAGATGCTTTAACCTGAGCCACCAGGGAGGCCTGCTTTTAGTATAGATTCATAATAATCTTGATGGTGGCACTGAGGAGGTTGTTAGTATTTCTTACAATGTAAAAACACTTTTCATAAGACCTTTCCAGTTCATGTGTGTGGCTGATTATTCAAGCTCCAGATAGCTTTGGCCAGTTCCCTCCAACCAAATGGCCAATCCTTTGATCCCAACCTATGCCTGCTGTGATCTCAGCTGAAGCGCCAGTATATTACAGAAAGATGTTTACATTACAGAAACACTGTCTACACATATGGCCAACTTCACCTCAATCCTCATCAGTATACATAAGGGGCTTCTTTACATACACCCTCAAATGAGAAGTCCCAGTGCTGCAGCCTAAAGAACCAAGGTATGAAATAAGTGAATGAGGTAAAAGGGAAAACCAAAGGGAAAAATGAGTTCTGGAAAGATGGCACTGCCACATTATATATCTGAGTTTTGGGAAGTGGCAACCACTTATGAGTCAAAGTAAACCACTGGGACAGGCTTCCCTGGTGGTCCAATGGTTAAGAATCTGCCTCACAATGCAGGGGACACAGGTTCAATCCTTGGTATGGGAAGATCTCACATGCCATGGAGCAACTAAGCCCATGCACCACAACCACTGAGCCTCCACCCTAGAGCCCTCAAGCCACAACTACTGAGCCCATGTGACGTGCAGCTAGAACCTATGCTCAACAAGAGAAGCTTCTGCAACAAGAAGCCCACACCCCACAACCAGAGAGTAGCCCCCACTCGCTACAACTAGAGAAAAGCCTGAGCACAGCAACAAAGACCCAGTGCAGTCAAAAATAAAAATAAACAATTTTTAAAAACCCACTGGGATAAAAAAGAATATATATACTATATATATACATGAATCATGTTGCTGTAGAGCAGCAATTAACACACGATAAATCAACTATACTTCCATAAAAATAAATAATTAAAAATACATTTTTTTAAAAAAAGTAAACCATTGGGGCTCTTGGTGCTAAAATCCCACATGATTAATTTCTGTCCATTTTCCCTAATACCAATCCCTCCTACTCTCTGAACTTCAAGTCTAAAAATCGTGCCTCACTCATATTCACTCAGCCTTGCTCCGATCCAAGCATATGAATGCTCATTGCTTAACATAAATTTCCTTAAATAACAAAACTTACACACAGCCCACAAGAAAATCACAGTGACTCATAATGTAACTACCTAATACCAAAAACTACTTACTTGGCACTTACATAATTTTCTATGATATCAAAAGCAAAATACTAGCCATTAGTACTCTGTAGGGTCACATTATCGATTGTAAACACCTGTATATTTATTGGCTGCATAAAAATCTACTAGATAGGTCTTGCATTTTACTCTATAAACTTTCATTACAATCTAAACACTACAGGAGTCATTATTACACTTAATCTTATATATATATATCTCTCCAGGATAGCTTTCTTAGAATACATACAAAGATGGGTCAAAGAAGTGTCTAGAAAAACGTTAAAAGACGTTTCATACATCCGCTCAAAAATGCTTCTCACAAAGGCTGCAAAAATTTATAATTAACAGTGTAAAAGGGTCTGCTTTCTCAAAATTCAGTTTTTAAAAAATGCAAATTTAACCAATTGAAAATAAAGATGGTCTCTATTTGGTTTCATTTTACTTCGTAGATCATTAGTAACAGTAATCTTTTAAAAAATAAACTTACTAATATACTGATGATAAAAAAGACTCTGAGAGAAGAGCGTAGGAGAGCTGAAACATCTTCATTTTGCAACCACCACAGGAAAAATTAATTCAAATAAGAATCATCAATGAATGCTCATTCTGAAGGGGAAAGTTCAATGAGGAAGAGGTTATTTACACCGGGTCTCAAAGTGTCTCCACAAACACTATTTTTTAGTTGTTGGCCAAGACATCATAACAGTAAGGGAAATGGGCAAAACCTTGACAGTGATCAAAATTAACATCCTCAGTGAGGCAGAAACATCATCTGATGTTACATGTGGGACTCAGAAATACTCCATGTCAGTTAAACAGCATTCCAAATAGACATCTATAACCTGAATCTAATCATAAGGAAACATCAAACAAATTCAAACTAAACATTTTTTATATTAACTGGTATCCCTTCAAAATTGCTATTATTTCAGAAGACCAAGAAAGGCTGAGAACGGTTCCAAATTAATGAAGACTAAAAAAGCTTGTCAAGCAAATAGGATATAATGATTTTGTACTGGAAAGAAACATGATATAAAAGACATTATTGGAGTAAATGACTATACTGGAATAAATGAAAGTTCCACATTGACAAAACTGGAACATTAACTGTAGAGAACACTGCAGCAATGATAAATTCATGAAATTTGATAGTGACAGTGTGTTGGCACAAAGAAACATCTTAGTTCTAACTTTATGGCAAAACTAAAATTCCAGGGACAGGACTTCTCTGGTGGTCCAGTGGCTAAGACTCTGTGCTCTCAATACAGGGCACCCAGGCTCGATCCCTGGTCAGGGACCTAGATCTCAAATGCCACAACTAATAATTTGTATGCCACAACTAAAAGATCCCTTGTGTCTCAACTAAGCCCCAGTACACCCAAATAAATAAATATATATATATATATATTTTAAAATCCCAGGGACAACAACAACATAAAACTAGGTGGCAAGGTATCTCTTACAAACCTCAAAATACAAACATGACAAGAAAAAAACAACAGTTACAACACCTGTGTGGACTTAACTGTGACAGAGGCCAGCACTGGGGTGTCTGACTAGTCGAAGAACAGGAAACCCCATGTAGCCAAGTGGCATTTACTTGAAAGTAAGGTTGGGCAATTTGTGAACAGCATCTGGTACTAAAGGGTTTTTGACAACTCCAATAGCAAACTAAGTTACAGGATTGCAGAAAGGTTGAAATAGGCAGGAGGAATACCATCATAAACTACTGAAACTGACCAGCAGCCATGAAATTAAAAGACGCTTATACTCCTTGGAAGGAAAGTTACGACCAACCTAGACAGCACATTAAAAAGCAGAGACATTACTTTGCCAACAAAGGTCCATCTAGTCAAACCTATGGTTTTTCCAGTAGTCATGTATGGATGTGAGAGTTGGATTATAAAGAAAGCTGAGCACCAAGGAATTGATGCTTTTGAACTGTGGTGTTGGAGAAGACTCTTGAGAATCCCTTGGACTGCAAGGACATCCAACCAGTCCATCCTAAAGGAGATCAGTCCTGGGTGTTCACTGGAAGGATTGATGTTGAAGCTGAAACACCAATACTTTGGTCACTTAACAGCTGACTCATTTGAAAAGACCCTGATGCTGGGAAAGATTGAGGGCAGGAGAAGAAGGGGACAACAGAGGATGAGATGGTTGGATGGTATCACCGACTCAATGGACATGAGTTTGGGTAGGCTCCAGGAGTTGGTGATGGACTGGGAGACCTGACGTGCTACAGTTCATGAGGTCTCAGAGTCGGACAAGACTGAGCAACCGAACTGAACTGAACTGACCAGCTATAAGTTCCCATCAAGAGAAAATACTGGAAGTAGAATAAAAATTGGGCCACATATACAGAAAATTCCAAAAAAAGTCCACACTGGGGGAACAGAACAAAGCCAGGAAATCTCAGAAAGCAAGCCAACATAATTACATAGGTAAAGAGGAAACACTGAAATGAGAAAAGCCACTCTGAACCATGTTGCCATGTAAAAGTTCAAGACTCAGTTCACATAAAAATGAGCAATCTAAAACTAAAGGTCAAACCCAATACAAAGTTAGTATAAGAGAAAAAGAATAAGCAAGGTAATACCCCCCATAACCAATGACAGTACACCAAAAAAGGTGCCTAGGGAAAAAAGTAAAACTGCTATCTTCTGTTTCAATATGTACTAAAAGACTGAGCATGAAGAAAAAGATAAAAACATAAACGAATAACATTTTATGTCTACATTTTTCTAACTTAGAAATGAAAGTGAAAACTAAACTGAAAAGAACACAAAAATAAACTTAACAATTAATGCTATAAGAGAAATAAAAGGCAAAAGAGGAAAAATACTTCAAAGTAAAAACGAAATTTAAAAAAGAAAATTTAATAAAGCAATGGGAGAATAGAAAGTGTCAAATGCTGAATGTAGGCAAAAGACAACCCAACCTCAATCTGTGGAGAATACAAGTCTCTGAAGATGACAAGGACAGAAAGGGAACAGTACAAAGATTTAAAACTAAAATTCAAGAAAAATGTCTGGAAAGCAAATAGAATAATGTTTAAATTTTTGAACAAAAACACCATACTTAAGAACATCAATGCATAACAATCCACACTAGGATATTTTTTAGTAAAATAGCTGGACTTTAAAACAAAAATATCCATGTGTATGTAGGCAGAAATAACAAGACTTCTAAGGGAAAGAAATCAGAGTTATCAATAAACTTGTCAAGAGCAATGCTTTAATGCAAAAAGAAAATAAACATTTTAAGATATTCAAGTAGAGGAAGTAAGAGCCAAACATGTATAACAAAAAAAAATGACTTTAAAGTCAAATACAAAGGGCATAACTCATTACCAGCACCACAGAACACTGGGATGATTATTCCCATGAGCCTTTCCTGAGGAATCAACAACAGCATTGGCTTCAGGTAAATAATCTAAATGACTACAGATACTGACCTAAGTACATGCTTAACAGTCACAATATCTATTGTAGACATAAAACTAAATGATGTCTCAAATGGAGAAAGTACAGTATACAACTAACTGGCACACGAACAGGGCATGTAGGTATAGGATACTATTTGAAGAGGGATAGAAGGGCACTCCCACAAGTTCCACAAGTTCATAGGCATTTCTTCTATCAACTGATTTCAAGGTAAAGCTGAAAATTCTAAATTCAAAAAAAAATTATTTTTTACAGAATCAGAATACACACATTGTTGCTCCAGCAAAGAATGTAAACATTTATATTCAGTATGTTGAAACCTGATGCCACTGACCAAGATATTACATAAAAACAAGGTAACGTTTATGGAGGCCCCTGGAATGAAAAAGGTCAAGTTCCCTAAGTTGAAAACTGTGTATAAATAAAAATAGCACTGGGCACAGGAGAGGTGGTGTAAAAATGGGCAAGATATGGTAATAGTTTTAGCACTGTTATTTTAAAGGCTGTATATACACATAATGTGAGATAAAGCAAATGAGTAATTTGGGGATATTCTAATTACGTCAACCCCTGGGTTCTGAAGAAACTAGGATTCTCAGTGTAGAAATAATGAAAATGTAATATAAAAAATGAAAATGAAAATTCTGTAGTCCTGAATTTGAACTACCAGCATTATTAACTCATGAAGCATTTTTACTTTTCAGTCTGTCCAGTGGAGAGACCTATAAACAATGACAAACCCAAATCCATTACCAGATGGAGGTCTCTAAGTGCCATTTCCCACTAAAAGATGCCAGGATACCCGAGCACAATGTCTGATCAAGGTATGCAGCAGAAATTATACAAGAGAAGTCTAGAGTAATTTATAATGCCAGCTTATGAAGAAACTATCAAAGATCACTAAAAACAAATCCCAAAGTCCTCAGGATCCAATTTCAAGAGACCTGGCTAAAGATGGGATAATTTCAACTTTAAAGAAAAAAAAACAACTAGGAATAATTAAAACCCTTTAAATGGTAAAACTTGTAAGTTCACAATATTTTTAATATTAAGTATTCATTTTTGGAGGATAGGTAACCAAGTAATTATTTTTAAAATATATCAATATACTCTTCAAATGTGTAAGTGGTCATGAAAAACTGCTGCAGATCAGAAGAGACTAAGGAGACATGACAACAAATTGGATCAGATCCTGGAACAGAAAAGAGACCTTAGTGGAAAAACTAGAGAAGTCCAAATAAAGTCTGTATTTATTTAATAATATTGTGCCAATGTTATCTTCCTCTTGACAAATAATTACATAGGACAGAAGTCAGTAAACTACAGTCTAAGATCTGATTTTGTACGGTGTGCCAGCTAAGAAAGGTTTTTAGCATTTAAAAATGTTGTAATACAACAAAAACAAAGAAAGAACATGCAACAGAGACTGTGTGTGGCCTGCAGGCCAGAAAGTATTCGTCATCTGGCCCTTTCTGGAAAAACTTTGCCAATATTTAATATAAAATGCTAGGACTAAGGGAAGCTGGATAAATGTTGTAGAAACCTCTATCATTTTCCAATTTTTTTTTTTCCTAAATCTTAAAATTATAAACCTCTTAGCTAGAACAACCAAGAAAAAAGACATAAGTCTCAAGTTATTAAAATTAGGAATGAAATGAGAAACATCACTACAAACTTCAGAAGGATTAAAAGGATTGTAAGAAAATAACCATGTACAAGTTTATGCCATCTAGCTGAATAACCCAGACAGAAGTCAACAATTCTGTCTAAAAGGCAAATTCCTAAAAAGATGCAAACTCCTGAAACTGACTCAAGAAAGACTGAAAATCTGTAACAGTGATTGAATTAGTCAAAAAGAAGCTCCCACAGAGAAACTCAGGCCCAGATGACTTCACTGGTAAATCCTATCAAACAATGAAAGAACACCAATCATCAATTTTTCACTAACTTTTCCAAAACACAGAGAAGGGAACCATCCTAATGCATTCTATAAGGCCAGTATTACCCTGATACCAAAAGCAAAGACATCACAAGAAAACACAACTACATAAAAATATTCCCCCCACAAAATCCCAGCAAACCCTAGCATACCAGCAACACACAAAAAAAGAATATACACTGTGACCAAGTTAAGTTTATCTCAAGAATGCAAGGTTGTTTAACATCTTAACATAATATATCATATTAAGAGAATAACAGACAAAACATGATTATTTCAGTAGACACAAGAAAAGAATTTAATAAGATCCAGTACCCCTTCAGGCTTAAAGCTCAACATTCAGAAAACTAACATCATCACAACAGGTCCTATCACTTCATGGCAAATAGATGGGGAAACAGTGGCTGACTTTATTTTCATGGGCTCCAAAGATCACTGCAGATACTGCAGCCATGAAATTAAAAGACACTCACTCCTTGGAAGGAAAGTTATGACCAACCTAGACAGCACATTAAAAAGCAGAGACATTACTTTGCCAACAAAGGTCCATCTAGTCAAAGCTTTGGTTTTTCCAGTAGTCATGTATGGATGTGAGAGTTGGATTATAAAGAAAGCTGAGCACCAAGGAATTGATGCTTTTGAACTGTGGTGTTGGAGAAGACTCTTGAGAATCCCTTAGACTGCAAGGACATCCAACCAGTCCATCTTAAAGGAGATCAGTCCTGGGTGTTCATTGGAAGCACTGATGTTGAAGCTGAAACTTCAATACTTTGGCCACCTCATGTGAAGAGCAGACTCATTTGAAAAGATCCTGATCCTGGGAAAGATTGAGGGCAGGAGGAGAAGGCGATGACAGAAGATGAGATGGCTGGACGGCATCACCAACTCAATGGACACAAGTTTGGGTAGGCTCTGGCAGTTGGTGATGGACAGGGAGGCCTGGCGTGCTGCGGTTCACGGGGTCGCAAAGAGTCGGACACAACTGAGCGACTGAACTGAACTCCTTTAGGATAAACAAACTCCAACAAATTAGAAATAGAAGGGAACTTCCTCAATAACAACTTTAACTTAAACCAACAACTTTAACAATCTACTTACTGGTGAAAGACAACTGAAAGCCTTCCTTCTAACATCAAGAACAAAATAAGGATGTTTGTTCCAGCCATTTGTGCTGGAGAGTCTAAACAAAGTCTTTCAACAATTAAGTGAGGAAAGTAGAATATATTCATGAACTAAATTCTTATGGCTAAAATGCCAACACACACATATACACACACACACTCACTCAACCTCTCTCTCTTAGGAAAACACCCAAACTTGAAAAACATAGTACAAGTATTATACAGTATAGGGCCAACAGTAATTTGGTAAATAACCATCATGAAACTGTTCATCAATGAAGAATTATCTTCCTATAAGATCCAAAAGTTCCCATTATAAAAATTACTAAATCACAAAGAACAGCTTCTGTTTTATGGCTAGGAAGATCTCAGAGGTAGTAATCCAGTTCAACTGCATACTGCACCCCTATGTAATTTACTCATGCTTTATGCTAAGTGTTACTGGCACAGGCCTCCTAACTACCAGAGGTGTGGGGTATCCAGTGTTAACAATCATGCTGCCTCCCAACTAGGGAAGAAGCTATTTGAACAGTCTTTAAGAAAGCAGTCATGAGAGTCCAGGCTAGTGTGGCCAAGAGAAGGAAGGGATGTAAAAGGAGATGTTTCTTTTATCACTTTATACTTGCAGATTGAGAAAAGTGACCACAACAAGTGCAAGATCTGGGAGAACTCTGCCTACATTCGTCATAAGAAACCTGTGAGAGTCCAATGAAAAGAGGCACAAAGAATGAGAGAAACGAGAATGGGGGGCAAAGTGGAAAGCAGTCAAGAGTACGTAAAATCACCAGGACCCTAAAGCAGGTGTCTATACCAAGAAAATAAAATGAGCACAACTTTCTGGGATGAAGGTGATGTCCTGTATCTTGATAGGAGACTGGGTTACTCAAAATGTATACAAAAAAATATATATTTTAAAATATATTTAAGTGATCTGATACATTAAAATGCACCTGTATGTAAATTTCACCAAAAAAAAAAAAAAGAGAGAGAGAAACCTAGACAAATATTAAGTTCTAGTTAATGACATATAAGCAAGAGTGTCCAGGGGTATATCATATAGATATATTTGAAATGCATAAAAAAATAAGATGGCATGATGGACAGCTAGTCTAATGTGATAAAAACAAATAGAGCAAAAAGGTAATTGTGAGGGGGCTGTCCTGGTGGTGTGTGGTTAGGAATCCACCTGCCAATGCAGGGAACACCGGTTTGATTCCTGATCCAGGAAGATTCCCACATGTTGCAAGGCAACTAAACCCACGCACCACAACTATGGAGCCTGCGTTCCCCAGAGCCTGTGCTCTGCAACGAGAAGCCACCACAATGAGGAGCCTGCACACCACAACTAGAGAGTAGCTCCCAGCTCGCTCTAACTAGAAAAAGCCCATGAACACCGACGAAGACCCAGGGTAGACAAATAAATACAGAAACAATTTTGTAAAGGTAACTGTGAACTTGTGGGTGTTCGCTGTACAAGTCTTTCACCTTCTCTTTATATTTGAACATTTTCATAATAAAATATTAGGGGGGAATTTCAGCAGACCAGAAAAGAAGGCCGGGAAGAAGGTAAAAAATAAAGGACCAAGGAAAAGAAGGGGGAAAAACAGATGTTAAACAGGAGCTAAAATTAAAAATATAAATAAAATCAGACAGAGAAAGACAAGTACTATTCGATATCACTTATATATGAAATCTAATAAATAATACCAATGAACCTATATACAAAACAGAAACAAGACCCACAGACGTAGAAAACAAAACTGACAGTTAAACGGGGGAAAGGACGTGGAGGTGAGATAGATTAGGAGTATGGGATTAATGATACAAACTACTATACAAAATATAGTTAAGGTACAAGGAATTACTAAATAACACAGGGATCTCTATTCAGTATCTTTTAATAACTATAATGGTAAATAATCTGAAATATATACATATAACTGAGTCACTCTGCTGTACACTTGAAACTAACAATGTTGTAAATCAACTAGACTTCAATTAAATACACACACAAACACACACAATAAATGGGGGAAAATATCCAAGAAAGTGAACCATAGACCAGTTGGAAAAATTCACTCACTGTATGATGTTTATTAGCGGAATATGCCTAGTTCAAGACATTTCACAGAGAAAATACGGCATACAACAATTTTACAGAGTATATGATACACCAAGGACAGGGACTCTGGCTATAATATCTTCCTAAAAAGGGATGCGGGATCAATTAAAAGTAATAGGGCAGGGAGGGAAATAGCCACAATAATACCTCTAAAGGCAGCAATATTTAAACTTAAAAATTGCTAAAGAATTGTCTGTGCTTCCTAAATATACACAAGTTACAGAAACAAAGAACACTCCTCTAACTCTATTAAAATATCTTTTAAAATATTAGTAATAAAAACACTCAAGTTGACGAACTTTCACTAAAGACTAAAAGCAGAAAAGTTACTGCCAACAGCATTTTGCTGCAGGCAATAGTCTAGGGCTTCTATATATTTCCTTATTTTCATTTTGATATTTTTCCATCCACACATTGCTACCCATAAAATCATTCTTCAGTACCATATGTAAGGTAAATACTAATCACTAACTTATTCCGATTCAGCTTTTTCAGCTTAAATACTATGACTGAAATATTCTTTGTATTTCTCTTCAGTGGTATCATCATTTTATTCCTACGATTATAGACCATCTAGACACAACACAGCTGATGCACTTAACAGGAGTCCAGTATTGCAGCACTAGCATATTGATGAAATATAAAGCATTTTAAATCAGAACCTTAAATATTCTTTTCCTTTGCTCACTACCCTAGTCAAGAGAAAATTACTTTAAACATGCAATAACCAAAGCACCAAATTAAGAGTATGATAGGAAAGTTGCCAGGCTGAGCTCTAGAATGTGACAGAGATCAGTTCAGCTTCTGAAATCACGAGGAAAAAAAGCAGAATCAAGGGGTAAGTTAACAAGGTTACACACCCTCCCCTACAACAAACATTAGTGACATCCACCATACAACTGTTGAGTGGAAAAATAAAAGTCTTGCCAAGAAAAACAGCATTACTAACTCTCTTCCTCTGGATCTCTCTTCCATTCACTTGGCTCATAATGAGCTAAAGCTACTTTCACAATGTACAATGTGTTCAAAGCTTCTCTAGTACAGCCAAAAGTTTTGGGCTGGATCTGTCACCTAGTAGATTTGGAAAATACAATGAAGTCAGATTTTGTTTTCTAAATCACCCTTATGCCCACCATCTAAAGATAAGTATTGTTAGTTATAATTAATTACTTAGAAGATGTTTGCTTCTTGGAAGGAAAGCTATGACTAACCTAGACAGTGTAAAGCAAAAATATCACTTTGCCAACAAGTTCTGTATATTCAAAGCAATGGTCTTTCCAGTAGTCATGTACAGATGTGAGAGTTGGACCATAAAGAAGGCTGAGCACCAAAGAATTAACACTTTCAAACTGTGGTACTGGAGAAGACTCTTGAGAATCCCTTGGACAGCAAGATAAAACCAGTCAATCCTAAAGGAAATCAACCCTGAATATTCATTGGAAGGACTGATGCTGATGCTCCAATACTCTGGCCACCTAATGCAAACAGCTGATTCATTGGAAAAGACCCTGATACTGGGAAAGACTGAAGGCAAAAGGATAAGAGGGCAACAGAGGATGAGAAGGTTGGATGGCATCACCGATTCAATGAACATGAACTTGCGAAAACTCTGGGAGATAGTGAGGGACAAGGAGGCCTGGTGTGCTGCAGTCCATGGGGTCTAAACAGTCGGGCATGACTTAGTGACTGAACAACAATTAAGAACTATTCTTTTTCCTTAAATGTTTTAACAGTTGCATTATAAGCAAAACATTGGGTTCTTTCAGTAACCAGGCCTTTTTCATTAAAATTTCAAATATTATTATAATCACTTCATAACATATGCAGAATATACAATAAGAGTAAAAGCTACCACTTCCTGAATAGAGCTTAAATAATTTCTAATTCCTTCCAAGCATGCTATAAAGTAAATACTGTGAAATTAATGAAGGGAAAATTCACTAAAATGGAATCAGGAGACCAGAAGGGGAAACTCTCAGGCAGTACCACTACAGGTCTATTACAGGAAAAACTAACATTGCAGGTAGGCCCCAATGGGAAAAGATGTACATTGCATCCCTACAAGAAATCAACTATTTCAGCAACTCAGTTAATGAGAAACCCTTATTACCCTGTACCTCACTTTTCTCTAATGGACTTTTGTTCAAAACAACCCCTACCAACTTCCTCATTTTTCACTATAAAATAAGGTTCCTCTGTTTCTGAGACTTGCCTATGGTTTCTGCAATGGCTTGCTTATTCTGAATTGCAATTCTCTACTATTCCCAAATAAGCCCATTTTTCCTCATAAAATAACTTTTTAAGTTTAACATTATCACACTCCATTTTAATTTTTTAAAACTAGAGTGTTTTAAAACATCATCCTCACATGATACTAGATAATAAAGTGACAAAATTACCAGTTTATAAGACAAACCTATGTTCTATACATCATATATGATGCATTAAGTACAGATCATCATTTCTGTGGTACTTCTACCAAAAATGCATAAACTTCCTCTAATCATGAAAAAGTATCAGACAAACTAAAACTGGGAGATATTCTATAAAATAAATGGCATATATTCTTCAAATACATCAGTGTCATGAAACAGAGCAAGTCCTACATTAAAAGAGACTAAAGAGGGACTTCCCTAGTGGTCCAGTGGCTAAGACTCAGTGCTCCCAGTGCAAGTGGCTGGGTCTACGCCCTGGTTGGGGAACTAGATCTTATGTGCCACAACTAAGACCCACAGCAGCCAAATAAATAAATGATATTTCAAAAAAGAAAGACTGAAAAAAAAAAAAAAAGAAAGACTAAATAAAGAGAACTGACACCTAAATACAATGTATAATCAAGGACTTAATTAGCTAAAAAGGACATTATTGGGACAATTGGGGAAATATGAATACAATGTACAGGTTACAATAGATGAGCTGATTTTCTGATTTTTGATAATTGTTTTGTGACTACATAAAATAAGATCTTTGTTTCCCTGGTGGCTCAGATGGTAGTGTCTGCCTGCAACGTGGGAGACCCAGGTTCAATCCCTCGGTCAGGAAGATTCCTGGAGAAGGAAATGGCAAACCACTCCAGTACTCTTGCCTGGAAAATTCCATGGATGGAGGAGCCTGGTGGGCTACAGTCCATGGAGCTGCAGAGTCAGACAAGACTGAGTGACTTCACTTCACTTTTTTTAAAATTATATACTGCAATATTTAGGGGTAGAGACGCACCATATCTGCAATTTATTCTCAAAAAGTTTGAAGGAAAAGTTGTGTGTAGTTTCTCCTTTGTAGAAGGAGAGAGAACAGGATAAATTAGCAAACATGGCAAAAATGTTAAAATCTGGGGGGAATCTAGAAGAAGGATATTCAGAAATTATATGTACTACTCTCAAAATGTTTCTCTAACTCTCCAAGCAATTTTTCTTTTACACTGAGGTTCAAAGAGACTTAAATAATTAATATCTCAATGGTAAAGTGGCAAACTTAGGTCCCAAACCCAGGCTTACTCAGATTCAAAAGAGCTCATGGTCTTCTTACACCCTGCTGCCTCGATAAGAGTGTCTCAGGACACCTCTACCATTAGACATTTAGATTGGGCAGGAAGTATCTTCTGGAATGAGGGACACACATTCTACCCCCAATTTCAGGTTGTTCCCTTAAGAAACACTTTCCAGAATAGGGTTAAGGATTTTACTGTTTTGAGAAATTCTAACCAAACGTTTTTTTACAAGGAAAGTCAGAAATCTAAGTGTCTAGGAATCCTTCTCACAGTTCAGTGGGCAGCTTTTTTCTTCTATAAAATGAGCCACCCCTAAAGGGCCAAAGGAAAAGCTAGTAGAGACAATACTTGGCAGTCCTCCTTCCTCCATTCTGTAGACTTTGATTCTCTGGAAATCAAAAATCTAAGGGTCTAGAAATCCTTCTCAAAGCTCAATGGACGGCTTTCCAAAAATTTTATTTGGGTGGGAGATGGAGATAGTTTCCATTCCCAACAACTCACTTTTTTTTTTTTTTGCCACATCGCACGTCATGAGGGATCTCAGCTCCCCAACCAGGTATCATACTCATGCCTGTGCAGTGGAAGCATGGAGTCCCAACTCCTAAACCCCCCGGGAAGTCCCAGAAAAGACAGCATTTTAAAAATCTCTTGTAATCAGATTTCTCTCTACTTCAGAGTATTGTTTTCCACAGTGTTTTCCACTTGAGATTTTCATATTACATTCCAGGGACACACCTGGATTAATGACAAAAGGAGATGACCTAGGTGCTAATAAGTAGCAGGAAAAAGTTCAGGATTAAACAGTTAAGGAACAAGTTTACCTGAATCTGTACTTCCTCTTTCCTATTATAGACTATTTATTTGTTTAAAAAATTCAATATATCCTTTTCTTTAAAAAAAAAACAAACTACTTTATTTTTGGCTGCACTCCATCTTGGTTGTTGTGTAAAGGTTTTCTCTAGTTGTGGCAAGTGGGGGCTACTGCCTAGTTGTGGTGGGCAGGCTTTTCACTGTGGTGATTTCTCTTCTTGTGGAGCCTCTTAGGTGTGTGGGCTTTAGTGCTTGTGGCATACAGGGTTAGTTGCTCCATGGCTCGTAGAACCTTCCCAGACGAGGGATTGAACCTGTGCTGCCTGCTTTGGCAGTGGATTCTTAACCCCTGGACCACCAGAGAAATCCCTAAACTATCTTTTTAAAAACAAGTTTCAAAATCCTGGGTTTCCTACAAAGGAGAACATTAATGCATATATGCCCCTTAATTTCTGTAATTTTAAACAAAGAAAACAAGGGTTCCACAAAAACTTACCTGTACCACTTGTTTCTGTAGTTGTGTTGCCTGTGTTGCTGAAATCTGTGGTTTTTCCCGAGCGCCTCTGGACCGGTCACTGCTCACCGAAGTCATCATATACAGTATATACAAAATAACGTATGCACAAAATAGAAAATCTGCAAGAAATCAGACATGGTAAGCAAAACTTCCAGATTACAAAAAAACAGCAAGGATAAAATTCAGGGATATGGAAGAAATATGAGATAAAACAAAGATTCTCTAGAAAGGAAATTCTCAAGAAACTACCCACTAAGGATTTTAGATTCCCCTGGTAGCTTTTAAGCCAATTTTACTAAGTAAGGCAGTCTAAATGTCTATGGTTTATGATTATAGCAATTTTTAAAATTAACTTTTAATTGGGTGATAATTGATTTACAATATTGTGTTGGTTTCTGCCATACATCAACATGAATCAACCATAGGTATACGTATGTGCCCTCCCTCTTGAAACTCCCTCCCACCTCCTATCCAATCTCACCCTTCTAGGTTGTTATAAAATACTGGTTTGAGTTCCCTGAGTCATACAGCAAATTCCTACTGGCTATCTATTTTACATATGATAGTGTATATGTTTCTATGCCACCCTCTCCATTCATCCCATCGTCTCCTTTCTCTCCTCCCCTCCCTCACCTCCATATCTGTAAGTCCATTCTCTATGTCTGCATCTCCACTGCTGCCCTGCAAATGGGAGCACCAGTATCACCTTTCTAGATTCCATATATATGCATTAATATACATATATGTTTTTCTTTCTGACTTACTTCACTCTATGTAATAGGCTCCAGGTTCATCTCATTAGACAAATTCTTAGAATAATATAATCTTTCAAAACTGAACCAGGAAGAAATAGAAAATATGAATAAACCAATCACAAGCATGTAAATCAAAACTGTAATCAAAAGTCTTCCAACAAACAAAAGCCCAGGGCCAATGGCTTCACAGGCGAATTCTATCAAAAGTTTAGAGAACAGCTAACACCTATCCTGCTCAAATTCTTCCAGAGAATTGCAGGAGGAAAACTCCCAAACTCATTCTATGAAGCCACCATCACTCTGATACTAAAACCCAGACAAAGATGCCACAAAAAAGACAATTACAGGACAGTAACACTGATAAACATAGATGCAAAAATCCTCAACAAAATTCTAGCAAACAGAATACAACACATTAAAAAGGTCACACATCATGATCAAGTGGGCTTTATCCCAGGGATGCAAGGATTCTTCAACATAACAAATCAATGTGATACACCATATTAGCAAATTGAAAGATAAAAGCTATATGATCATCTCCATAGATTCAGAGAAAGCTTTTTACAAAATGCAACATTTAAGATAAAAGCTCCCTAGAAAGTAGACGCAGAAGGAACATACCTCAACATAGTAAAGGCCATATACAACAAACCTACAGCAAACACTATTCTCAATGGTGATTATAGCAATTCTAAACAAAAATATAAAATATCTCAATTTTAACCAGCAATTAGTTTACCACTATAAAGTTAGCCCTCTGCATCCGGAGATTCAACCAACCACAAACAGAAAATATTAGAAAAACATTTTTTTCAGGAAGATCCAAAAAGCAAAACTTTAAGTTTGCCACACTATGGCAACTATTTACATAGCATTTACATTGTACTAGGTATTATAAGTAATCCAGAGATGACTTAAAGCATACAGCAGGATGCGTGTAGGTTATATTCAAGAAATAGTATTTGCCTTTTTTTTTTGTTTTTTGGCATAGGGGATCTTAGTTCCCTGACCAGGGATCAAACCCACGTCCTCTGCAGTGAAAGCACACAGTCAAACACTAGACCACCAGAGAAGTCCCAATTATGCGATTTCTGTAAGGGAGACAATCATGCACAAAATTCTGTTATCTGAGGGAGGTCCTAGAACCAACCCTGCGTAAGATGCCAAGGGACAAGTGTATATAGTTACTACTATTAACATATGTAGTTTTAACTGCCTCTTTCCATTTGCAGTTGGTATCTGAACCCAAAGGCAATATTATGTCCAGCGGAGACTTTACTGCCAATAATCCAATTCAAAATGTGATGTCTAGGACAAGCTATACCTTAAGGCAAAAACCACTTATAAATGACAAATCTTCCAGTGAGACAAAAACAACTGTAATTTTCCTTTATTTACTCAACACTTACTCAATAGCAAGTGCCAGGCACATAATTCAATATGCCATCAAAACACAATTACAACAACAAAACACCACTTCACACTGAATAGCATGGCTACTATGATAAAAAAATATATTTAAACAGAATATAAGTTTTAGAGAAGATGCAGAAAAATTAGAATCCTGAATACCACCGTTAAGAATATAAAATGGTGCAGCCGCTATGGAAAACAGTATCATGTTCCTATAAAACCATCCCATTCAGTAATTCCACTTCTGAGTATAAACCTAAGAAAGTAAAAGCAGGGTCTCAAAGAGATATTCGTACACCCATGTCCATAGCTAAAAATAGCTAACAACAGCTCAGAAGTGGAAGCAACCCAGGTTTCTAACTACAGATAAAATATTAAGTACACAAGGAATATAAACATAAAATGGAATATTATTCGGCCTTAAAAAGGGAGGAATTTCTGACACATGCAACAAACATGAATGAACCTTGAAGACATTATGCTAAGCAAAATTAGTCAGCCACAAAAGGACAAATATCCTATGGCTCTACTTATATGAGTTACTTGGAGTAGTCCAATTCATAGGCAAAGTTGAATAATAGTTACCAGAGGTTGGGAGCTTAGGGAAATGGGGAGCTATTGTTTAATGGGTATGGAATTTTTGTTGAGGAAGAAACGTAAAAAGTTGTGAAGATGGATGGCCACAATACCATGTGAATGTACTTAACATAAAGTGTACAAAATGTACACTTAAAAAATGGTTAAAGTGGTAAATTCTGTATACTTTACCCCAATTTAAAAAACAGTGCAACAATGCCTTAAGAGCACAATTTCCAATCTAGAATCCTATACTCAGCAAAGATTCCAATCAATGTGAAGACAGAAACAGGTTGTGGACCTCATACTCAGGAAGCTCCTGGAACAAACAAAACCTCTGAAACAGCATTCTAAGAAAAGGCCATTTGCAACTGACACCATGAATTACCTACCGAAATCCCTTTACAACATATTTTTTCTCTCGCAGTCCTCTTGCAAAGAGGGTGAAAAGCTAAATATTCAATTTTTCAGCCTCCCTTGTAACTCGGGATGGCTACAGGCCACTTTTCTCAAAAATAATCTGAAAAGTCACCATCCCCCAAATTGGAAATATGCCAAATGTACTTCAAAGAGTATGTGTAGCATATCCATACAGCTATTAATTAGCAATAAAAAGGAACCAACTGTTGAACATGAATGAATCTCAAACACATTATACTAAACGAAAGCAGCCAGATTTACAAAGCTGCATACTGTATGATTCCATTTTTATGACATTTTAGAAAAGACAAAATTAGAGAAAGTAGATCAGTGATTGCCAAAAACTAGGGGATAAGAAGGAGGTCTAACACAGGAAACAGGAGAGGTGGCTCCCTCAGATGACAGTGAAAAATTATCAAGATGACATCTTGACTACAGGAGGCCTACAGAGCAATCAGATCTAATCAGAGCAGGAATATAGAGGGATACCAAAGAGATGCCTCCAAGAAAATGTTTTTGACCATCTTAAGAAGTGAATTTGTATATATGATTAAGTATAATCAGTGGTGGGTACACAGAAACATAAACAACAGTGAGGGGGAAAAAAACAATTACTGTTCCACATAAAAGGTAATATGGCTCAACTGTAATGTTTATATAGTGACAGCAACTTTTTATTTAAATTTATTACATGCTGAACAACAAGCTAAATATTTTATTTGAATTACTCACTGTAATCCTCAACACTATAGAATTTGGCATAATCCCCATTTTAAGAATCAGAAATAAAACTTGAAAAGGTTCTACAGACCAATGAGATGCAACACAGTGAGCTCCAATTGCTTATTTCCTAGGGTACAGAGCATACAAATCAAACCAGTAACTCTTGCCTTCATAATCTATACTAACAAAACAGTAGCCCAACATCAAGGATGGAGGTGACAGAACTCTTATTTATGTAAACAAGCTACACAACACCAAACTGTAGACACTGCAGTCTCCAACAAACAAGACCTGTGGCTAGAGACACCGTAATTTGCAGCCCACCTTAGCACCATCTCCCTAACTTTTCCTGACAGTCATATACACTCAGAAAAACAGCAAACAACATGAACATTTAAAATAACAAAGTAAACCCTTTAATATTTTCAAGAATTTTGAAAATCACTGCGTGAATCGAAGGTCCACTGGAACTCTGCAACTAGGAGGCCACTAGTGACCACTGCCAACAGAGCTTAGAAACCCTGGAGTGAAAAAAGCCAAGATGAACGAGGGAGAGGGACAGTAAACTAATCATACTTGCAAGAAGTAGTAACCAGAAGGAGATACAGAACAAAGTAGAGTTTTGTAAGGATGAGGTACACTGAGCAATTCTAATACACTGTAAGCACCATGAGGACAGTGATTACATCCATCCTGTCACTTTTATTCTTCCAAATACATATTAACTGAATAAAAGAGGCCTATCTATAAGCCAAAGAAGAGGTAACTGAGAGCCATTAAACTGAAATAGCAATAAAGGGAAAAGACTCCCTTGGACAAGAAGAGGGTGCCCTCTCCGCAGGCCAACAGAATGAATAAAAGAGCAGGTGCAACAGATTAGAAGATTAGGAAGATTCAAAGATTCGAAGATTAGGAAGAAGGTTCAAAGATTCGAAGATTAGGAAAGACAGTCAACAGAGTTGGTTTTATCAATCTTTACTTTTTTAGTAAAAGAGACAAAACACCTGCAGAGAATACATACTAGATGAGTGGGGGGTGGAGGAACAAAAGAAAATGGCAAAGGTTTTAACCACTATGAATAGGAGAGGAAGCCTAAAGAAGTCATAAAAAAGAATTAAAAAATGATACTGATGATCCACATGTTACCATGAAAGTAATTAGAATGTCACACCTCAACTCAGTAATTAAAGCAGAAGTGAGTTAAGGTGAATAGATCCTTTGCTGAAACATCCCACAAAATAAAAATAACTTGAATTTTAAACAAGAGTCCACTTAAGTCATACATGATGTCACTAGGTGAAGAGCTGCTAACTCTGGTGCCTTTCTCATATACTTTAAGCTTCAATACATATTTGAAAACATCCCTTCCTAAAGAATGTTCTCTCTCCAGTTTATTACAATCTCAGATGCCAGATTCACAACCTCATTAAAGGTAAAAATAACACTTTCATGTCTGTCATTAAACATGTGTTTCACTCTAATATAATATGGTGACTCAATCTTTTGGGTCATTAAGCACTTAGACAAACTGATAAAAACTATGGCCCCTCCCCTCAGAAAAAGGCATATCCACAGAAATTTCTGCCTGAAATGTCAAGAGAAGTACATCTCATCTTCGCTCCCTCTCCCGTCAAAACCCATCCAGGAACAATCCACTCCACCTGTTCAATGCTGATGGATGTCCAGGCGAAAAACTCTGCTCTAAGAATTTAGTAGAGCTCTAAAATGTATTTAAAGCTTAAGGGTATTTCTTTCCAGGAAAAATGCAGAATTCAGTCATTAAACAAAATCCTATAATTCACACACTGTTTTAACAGGCTCTATGCTTCCTTAAGAACAAAAGGTACCTGCTTGTTCCCAAAGAAACTATTAGGAGACAATGCTGACCCTCAATAAACTTACACATGGTATTTAATCAACATACTACCTATGTTCTTTCTGAAGAAACTTATTGTTTTCAAGATCTGCTGACATGGTATAAACTCAATCAACTAATTGTAGTGTTAAAATAGTCTGCCGCAAGACTTCCCTGATGGTCCAATGGCTGGTTGGATCCCTGGTCCAGGAGGATCCCACATGCTTTAAAGTAACTAAGCGCCACAACCAATTGCGCCTGCCAAGGCTCAACTACTGAAGCCCAAGCTCCTAGAGCTCATGATCTGCAAGAGAAGCCACTGCAACAAGAAGCCCATGCTCTACAACTGTAGAGTAGACCCTGCTTGCTGCAACTAGCGAAAGCCCAAGCATAGCAACGAAGACCCAGCATGGCCAAAAATAAATAAAGATTCTATATTAAAATTAAAATATTTTTTATAAGGCTGCTGTTATAATTAACTGGAAAACACATGCATCTTCCCCTCTGAACCACACTTAAGGAGCATGAACCGGAAACAGACTAATCATCTATGGCCTACAAATATCTGCTTGACTCAACTGGCCTAAATGCAGCACATAGAAAAGCACATATGTGCTTCAATGGAACATTACTCAGCCATGAAAAAGAATAAAATATTGCCCCTTGTAGTAACACAGAGATCATACTGAGTGAAGTAGGCCAAAGACAAAGACAACATCATCTATCTGTAGAATCCAAAAAAAGAAAAAAAAAAATGAACTTCTTTACAAAACAGAAACAGACACAGAAACATACAGTTACCAAGTGGGAAGCTGGGAGAAGATGAACTAAGAATCTGGAATTAACAGATACTCATCACTGTAATTAAAACAGCTAAGTAACAAGGATTTACTGTATAGCAGGAAACTATATTCAGTATCTTATAGTAACCTGTAATGGAATATCACCAGGAAAAATTTATATATAACTGAATCACTTTGCCGTACACCTGAAACACAGGATTTTAAATCAACTAGTCTTCAATTTTAAAAAATAAAAATAAAACACTCCCTGGAGAAGTACAAAATAATAATAATAACGTACTTGATTTAAATTTTTAATGTTTAAGCCTACTAGATTGAAAATGTAAACTGAGATTTAACTGTCTGCCACTTAAAAGATGATTCAATGAATGAGATGTCCAAGCAAAAGAATACTACAATGCCCTAACTGATCCAACCTATTTCCTGATCCAACCTATCTCGTTTAGACTGAATCATATCCATCTGCTCACGGAAGTCTAGAAACTCATTATCAGCCTTCTCAAGGTCCTCTTTTTAAAAACCCAACTCACAGAGTTCTCTCTCTGCTGCCCCGGTTTGATCCCTGGTCCGGGAAGATTCCATTTGCTGCAGGGCAACTAAGCCCTTGCACTGCAATTAGAGTCTGTGCACCATAACGAAAGATCCCACGTACCACCAGTAAGATCCAGCCAGCCAAATAAGTAAATAAATATTAAAAAGAGAGAAAACAGCAAAACAAATCCAATTCCAATAACTACACATAAAAAGCTTTATCAAATTAAATAAAAAGCTGAAAATGGAGAGTGGCAATATATATGGCAAAATAATGTAGAATGGTCATATTATTTCATGCTTAGGGAACATGTTAAAAGTTTTTAAGAATCCATTTTAGTGACAAAGCATTTCTACAAAAAGGTAGCAGTAAAACAAGAATATCCAGTTGGAAACCATTTCCTTAGTATTCTTTTGGTCAAGAACTTCCCCGGAGATTCAATAGTGAACACGAGTTCAATCACTCGTCCAGTTACATCCCACGTGCCATGCAGCAACTAGGCCTGTATACCGCAACTACTGAGGCCGGTGCTCTGGAGCCCGGGAGCCACAACTATTGAGTACACTCACCCTAGAGCCCTTGTTCCACAAGAGAGAAACCCATGCAGAGCAACTAGAAAGTAGTCCCCACTCGCCAGAACTAGAGAAAACCCACATGCAGCAATGATGACCCAGCACAGCCAAAAATAAATTTAAAAAATAAAAAAACCCACAGTTCCCAAAGAAAAGTGTAAACACCTGAAACACTGTGAACCAACTATACTTTAATAAAAAATATAAAGAATCTTCAGATACATTATAATTAGTAAGTTCAGCAAAATTTTAGATACAAAATTAAAATAAACGTACAAGGGTTACACCTAAATATCAGCTAACAAAAAAAATTTCCACATAAGTTGTCTATGGCTGCTTTTTCACTACAATGGCAGTATTGAATAGTTAAGTTATAACACAGGCAAAGCAGAAAATGTTTACTATCTGGTCCTTGGAAAAAAGTGCTCTAACTCCTATTTTAAAAGGTTCACTCAGTAAAAGTGATCATTCTTCCTCAACTAGATTCAACTGAATTTCCAACAAAAGTCTAACAAGGGTTTTGTTCTCAAACCTGACAAGGTGATTCTAAAATGACACAGGGAATAGTCAACAGCTAAGATGCTTCTTAAAACAACAAGGCACAAGACTGACCATCTAGGTATCAAGGATTATAAGCTACAGTATTTATCACAGTACACAACTGGTACAGGGATAGACAATCCATGCAATGGATCAGAAAGAGAAAGCCCAGAAATATGATTTCCAACAAGATGCATGTGGTCAGGAAAAGATGGACTTTCAAAGAGGCTGAAAGAACTGGTTGAGTATAGGTTTTAAAATGTCTTTTCCTAAACCATACATTATAAAAGTTACTTTACAGGTACTCTAAGAACACACAGAGAGCGAAACTATTGATTTCAGAAGAAAATAAGGCTAATTTTTTTTAACCCCAAGAAAGGAATTTTTATCTCATGAGAGTAATTATTTTCTTAAGAGTCAAAAGGTGTTAAAATTGCAACGATTAATAACTTTTTTTTTTGGCCTCACCATGTGGCATACAGGATCTTAGTTCCCCAGCCAGGGATCAAACCCATGCCCTGTGCAGTGGAAACGTGGAGTCCTAACCACTGTACCACCAGAGAAGTCCCAAAGATTAATAACTAAAATTAAAAACTTCTGTTCATAAAAAGGCAGCTGGCCCTGTGAAAATACAAGCCATAAACTGGGAAATTTTTTTATCAACATACATCTGACAAGTAGTAGTATTTGGATTTTATTAAATACTAAGATGGATAAACAACAAGGTCCTACTGTACAGCACAGGGAACTATATTCAATATCCTGTAATAAACCATAATGGAGAAAATATTAAGAATATAATAAGTAAAACTGAATCACTTCACTGTACACCAGAAACTAACATTGTAAATCAACTATATTTCAATTAAAGAGAAAGGAGGGAAGGAAGAAACACTATGAGAAATGCCCTACCAGTCCCATGGTTAGGACTCAGCTTTCACTGCTGAGGGCCTACGTTCAATCCCTGGTAGGGGATTAAGATACCACAAACCACTCAGTACAGCCAAGAAAAAAGAAAGAAATACTATGAAACAAGAAACAATAGAAAACCATCCAACAGGAAAACCAGCAAGAGTTGACCAGAAGTTGACAGCAGATAACCTAAACTGCCCTTGAGTTTCTATCTAAGTCCATTTAAAATATTCCAAAACAGCCTACAGAATACTAGGATTTTATTTCCTAATGCCTTTTATCTACCGACTTTCCTCTGAATTCTAAAGTATATACATGCAATTCATATTTCAGCTTATAAATTCTCTATTTCTCCTATATTTAACTTGCCTTCCCAGATTTAAATCATAAACAAGACCAGAAACTCATTTTGTTTTGCTCCCTTTACTACTCTGTAGGTGTCAATAGAAGAGACACTTGACAAATGTGTTGAAATGACATGTGATAGAAGCTGGTATCTTTTTTTATTGGTGAATAATTGCTTTACAATGTTGTATTCGTTTATACTGTACAACAATGTGAGTCACTATATGTACACATATATTCCAACTGTAAAAATTAAGAATAACCTAAGACAGACCAAATCATAAGAGTCAATGATTCCAAAAAAGAACAATACATAAATTGTTTTCTAAAACAATCAATTATGGAGACCCCAAAGCAAACACTCCCATGATGTGAAACAATGTACCCTTATTTATAAATCTTACTATCTCAGGTTAATGAAATGACATTAAACAAGCATTTCTAGTTATCTTTTGGACCTGAGTATCTTAAATTTAAAGAGAGGAGACATCATAACTCAGGATACCATTTCAGGCATCACAAGGAAAATTATGTCCCTGAAAACGATTTTAGCTAAAAAAGGTTTCACAAGCTTTGTACTGAACTAGGTGTCCTAACATCATTTATTTTCTTAATATGTCCTCTGTCAACTGGAATGCTTAAGCTACAGGCATGTTACTGCACTCTAATAGCAAACAACCAATTAATGAGAACATATGTGTGTCTATTATGGTTTAAAACTTTTTTCTCTATTTGAATCTCTCACTGTCAGTACGAATAACACACTCTGCATCCTTTTTTGAGATAAACAGTTTGAAGACTTTGTTGGTTTGGGTTTATTCTTTTGGTTGTATTATATAAACAAGGTTGTTATGTCATGATTATCTTAAAAGCTTTCTTTGAGTTTAGTATTCTCAGCTTTGAAAACATACATACAAATACTTTATCAGGCATCATACAAATGTGAAACATGCTAGTATTTCTGAAGTAAAGAGATTACTTATTTCTAAAATCACTTTCAGCATTAATACCCTGTAATTCTTCACTCCATAATTCTATGCTAAGTATCTAAAGTTAAGCATCCAACCAAAATCTGCCTGGCTGAGTGGGTATTCCAAGGGTAAAACCTTTTTTAAAAATCTTTTGTTTATCCACAGATTTCAGAACAGTTATTCTTTTAACTGAATAATGTGATCCTTTTCTCACTTATCTTTAACTATTTATCCCTCAGTGCCCTCTATGAAAATAAACTAGGTACATTAAAAATAACAAAATGAAACTTTTTTCTTACAGCAGTGCCATCTGGTGATGAAAATCTGCAAGTACAGAAATAGGCTAAATTGAATGGATTGACTGAGTTTTTTTTGATTTACAAAAGACTTTTAGTCTTAATAGCCTTGCTATTAACAACAACCAAACATTTTGATGTAATATATCCAAATTCTCAGTTGTCAATCAGATTAACCATAAGCTCCTTATGTTTCAAACTATAAAAAATTTACTAATTCACTGTCTCAAAACATAAACATTAAGACTTTCTATCTCCATGTGTGTGTGCTAAGTCGCTTCAGTCACGTCCGACTCTTTGTGACCCTATGAACTGTAGCTTGCTGGCTCCTCTGACCAGGGGATTCTCCAGGCAAGAATACTGCAGTGGACTGCATGCCCTCCTCCAGGGGATCTTCCCTACCCAGGAATCAAATCCACGGTCTCTTATATCTTCTTCATAGGCAGAAGAGTTCTTCACCACTAACGCCATCTTCTATCTCCATTCCAATCAATTCTTAATCCACATTCAACAATGAGTAGGTGATTAGGCTTCTGCTCCATAGCTAAACCAAAATAACTGCTTTGTAAACATGAAAAGTACACTGCTTACTTTATGTTTAAATATTGTTGTTTGGAAATAACCATTTGCAATATTTATGCCAAAGGTCTTTGGTAGCAATAGTTTATGAATAACCTGGAGCAGTAAATCTTAATTAAAAGAGAAAAATGGTTATTTCCAAACAACAATGTTTAAATATAATGGAATCCTCTGGGAAAAGAAAACAGAGCTCAGAAAATGCCAAGTTAACAGGATATATGATTCAACAGACAAATTTTCTTGTATTTTACATAAAGGTTCTGGAGTCAGCGCATTCTTAAAGCAAGGTAAAAAGCTTAAGTTACCAAAATCACTACCAACATCCTTAAAAATTACCACCAATGAATTCTGAAAATGAATAAGGCATGGAAATTAGATGTAAAAATCAACACCTTCAGCATACTCTCACATGGGGAAATTCTGTTTCCTTTTCTGGAAAAAGAGCTCTGTGTAGTAAATGACAGTACTTCTCCAATAAGCACGCAGTTGCCAGACCACAGGAATTCAGTTTACACTTGTGTTCCATCCCCTCTATCACTCTCTACCCCCAAGGACTACTACCATGCAACAGGTTCCAAGAGAATTCTTAGAATAGAAACAGACAAGAGCAAGAGATTCTAAAAATAATGCAGTAGAAACTCAAACATACATATCTCAGGTTCTCAAGTGGCAGGGAGCACCAAGTTATTTCAATCCATACAACTAAATTTTAAAAACCATATTTACTTCACCTCATTCAAAGTGAATTAAAGATGTGAGAGATTTTTAACAGGGATAAGAAATGCTACTACATCTGTAAAACAAAAAAAAAAAACAACAAATACCACATAAAACAAAATCTTTAAAAACAAAATCAGCAAAATACCACATAAAGCTCCTAGATTATCTAAAGTCCAAGAATGGTCTAAAATTACTTCCAATATAAAGAAAGTAAAACAGAATAAACCAACTTGATTAAAGTACAAAGATTTTCTCTGTAATGGGTCATTTTTAGAAAATGGTTTATTAACTGTTATTTTCAAGAACCTTTTGTAGATAAGATATCTCAGCAGCATTTTCAAGTATTCCAGAATTTCAGAATGAACTCAAAATGGTTAACAGCCACCTGTACTTCTATTAAAGTTTACATGAGCAATAGCACAAATTCACCATAAGAATATGGTAACTATAATTAGACATAAAAAAGACATTTTAAAAAATAGTTGGGTAAAAATTTATCTAAAAACCATATAAACCCTAAAAGAAAAACAAGGGTACATTTGGTCATCCTGAGGAGTTACAGAACACTTGCTGATAACATGCCGAGAACTGTGAAGATGTTGGTGAAAGACCAAGGGCTTGAAGACAGTATCACAAAGTGTCAGCACTGGAAGATACCTCTGAAACCAGGAGGTTCACAGAGTATTTCATCTACTGACTGCATCAAGAAAAAATTATATTCCAGAAACAGAAAAATGAATGTCTTTTTTCCCCCAAAATAGAAGATAATACACCCACACAACATGAATTATGTAATCAGCCAAGGGCTCAACTACTAAGAACAGAAGCAAGCCTCCATCAAGAATGCTCACAAAGGAACTTCCCTGGCAGTCCAGTGGTTAAGACTGTGCTTCCACTGCGGGGGGGCGGCGGGGGGCGGGGCCGACGAGTGCAGGTCTGATCCCTGGTCAGGGAACTAAGATCCCACAGGCCATGCGTTAATATGTATCAATTATAGATAAACACATTCCAAGTCAGCTTCCTTGTCTTGAAGACAGCGTTACTACTGTCAGTGCAACCTTAATAACTCACCTCTGATGCAAAAGATCTGGTTCTGGGTCCAAATCTCACCTAACTTCCCAGCCTTTCAGATACCCAGAGAGGCTCCCTTAGCTCTCTATTGTAATGTTTTGCTAATCGGATCTGTTTTATTATTTTTACTTAACCTCCAATATGTGTTCTTGCTTTTTCTAGCGAGAAAATATCCATTATTCTCAACCTTTTCCTGCAGAGAAAATTCATCTTTTCATTTCTGCAGAGAATAACACTGATTTATATTAAGGACCTCAACAAATTTGGAAGGCCCAAAGCAGCCAGCAAGGGGAAGTCTACAACCTCAACTCAGGGAAGAGTAAGGCAGCTACAGTGCCAAGGAACTCCAACGTGAGACCCAATTCCACACAGCTAAACTGCTTGTGCCGTGCGTGCCAGGAGCTGACCAAGCTGGTACTTTTTTATTCTCCGCAGCTGCTGAGGGCAGGGTCAGGCCTCGAGCAGTTGGTGGACAAGGTTAACTCCCTTACACCAAGGCATCACACACAATGTTATCTGCTATTCTGTACACATAATCAGCCCACAGAAAAAATGAGTGCTGGTGAAACCCTGAACATTATGGGACATCAAGAAGTATTTGGCATAGTCATATTTCTCTTTGTAGTTATCTAAGGTCAGTCAAGAAAAAGTATTTAATTGCCTAATAGCTGCTTCCACACATCTGTCCCACTGCTCCCTTGCTAACTTCTCGGCTCTAAACCCTGGCTTTTAACTAAGATCTTAGTTCAGCAGCCACCTCATGATGATTTGCCCTCCCATCCCTTGAAAAGCTCCTAGGTATTCATTAGCAGTCTTAACCCTTTCAGGTCTTTTCTCTAAGAGAAAAGAAAAAAAGGGCAGGGGAGAGGGTTTCAGACTTTGCGCTGACGGTACAGTGGTTGAGACTGCATTTCCATCCCTGGTCGGGGAACTAAAATCCCACACACCTCACAGCATGGGGGAAAAAAAAACTCTTAAAAATCAAAATCTTTTTTAAAAAAGAGGAGGTGTTGGAGGGGGTCCCTATACTATACAGCATTTTAATAGATCTACAAGTTATAGTACTGTACTTTTTATTTACATTGTATTCAAACACGCACTCCCCAAATAATACCAGGATGTTACCTTCAGTAGAGTTACTACACCACAGACAAGGACTAGTAAAGAGTTGTTTTTCTTTTTAATTAAAAAAAAAAAAACACTGGAACTAGATTAAAATAGAATTTCTATAAATCATCCACTTATCAGAATATTAACAGCTTTCTCATAAACCCATAATAATCCTTGCTAAACAGACACTCGCGTTTTTTTTCTTGCTCACCTTATAGCAGATTCTGCTCCTCTTCCTATGTTATATACTCTGGTCTTGCTCTCCCAGAATCAGTGCCCACCCACATAAACAGTGACACATCTAGAGTCTGCTTTCTACCCACATTCTAAACCTTCTAACCACCTCACAGGCCGTGGCTACAAGGAATTACTATCTACCCATAATCTTATCTACCCATTATCTTCTAACGACCTATAATGAAATATAATCTGAAAAGATACTGAATCACTATGTTGAAATTAACACAACATTGTAAAACTACTATACTTCAAAATTTTAAAACAATTACTAGATAACGATGCCATTATCTCCTGCCCTGTTCTGATCCTGTGGTTGCACAATGGGCCTAAGGAGCCAACAGAATGGTGAAACAAGTAAAGCAGGAGCCCAGAAAAACTCCATTCTGCAAAAACGCTACAAAGTCAACCCAGGTTTGTCAGCTTACTCATGACCTAATGTGGCTTTCCAACCATGTCTAAATCTCCACTCTTAAGTGGTGATACTTCCAGAAGCATCAGGAATTTCCCATCATCAAATAAACAAAGTTTAAGACTCTGGAATAGGGAGTGGCTCACCATCCATCACCACCCCTAGTTGCGTAGTACAATCCCTTGAGCAATTTCTAAAAAATGAAACCAGGTCCTATTACATCAGGCTCAAAATAGTTAAGACAGCAATACTGTGTTTTAAAAGTTCTCCAAGCAGTTCTTAAAAACTTAAAGAGTTACCATATGACCAAGCAATTCCAATCCTAGGTACATACTCAGGAGATTTGAAAACATATATTTACTCAAAAATTTACACATGGAATGTCCATAAGGAGCATCAGTTATAATAGCCAAAAAGTAGAAACAATCCAATGATGAATGGATAAACAAAATGTGATATAACCATGCAATGATTAGTCAAGTACTGAAAGGAACGAATTTCTGATAAAAACTACAACATGGACGAACATTGAAACCGTTAAGTGAAAGAAGCCAGTCACAAAACACCAGATATGTATACTGTATTACTCCATTTACATGTAATGTCCAGAAAAGGCAAATCCATAGAGACAGAAAGTATATTAGTGGATGGGATCAGGAAAGAATGGGCAAACTGCTCATGAGAATGGGGGGGGCCTTCTTTTTGGGGTGATGAAAATGTTCTAGAAATACTGATACTCGCGTAATTTTATGAATATTCTAAAAATACTGAACTGCGCACTTTAAAATCATGAATTTTATGATATATAAATCATACATCAATTTTTAAAAAAAAAACAAGCTCTGCAGATTTCTAATGTGCACCCAGGATATCACACCAACTACTCTGGAGCAGTGGTTCTCACAAAGTGTGGTATCCAGACCGGCAGCATCAGCACTACCTAAGAACTTGTCACAAATGCACATTCTAAAGGTCACCCTAGACCTGATGCATCAGAAACGTTTAAACAAGACTTGATGCACAATGAAGTTTGAGAATTGCTGCCCTCAAAGAACCTTAGATGAAAACGTTGATCCTGTTGGTTCCAATTAAAAGGTGAGAAAACTACAAAAAACATAATTTCACTTTATTATTTTACCCATAATAGTCATTCAGTTCTACAAAGTTCCAAAAAAAAAAAAAAAACCAATGAAAAGTGGAAAAAAATAAAACCACCACCTACACTTCCACCACCCCAAAATAACTACTGTTAACAGTTCAGTGAATAGCCTTCCACTGTTTTTATTTGTTTTACATCATTGTAATCCACGAGAAATGACTACACCACACTTTTTATCACAGAATATTAAAATATAAACTATTATGTAAAAGCAAGGTGGCAATATAACTATTGCACCTCAATTACCCTAGTCAGTTGAGAAATCAGGTATATTACAAGAATATGAAAGAAAATTCTTTAGGTGCCAACATGTTTCTGGCTCCAAGCCTTTTTGATATAATTGCCTCCTAAAATGAATGCAGTATTTCTCTTCCTTGGCAAATACAGTACAATAAACATGATTTAACTTTTTCTGATTCTACATCAGTTATTCTAACCATGTGATGGGTAAATGTGAGGAATTAGTTTGAATCTATTCTAAATCCGGGGCATGCCCAGGAATTTGCTTTCCTAAATAAATTCATCATATTATCTTTCCTGTCTTGGCCTCTTTCTCAAAGTGGCAGCATTTACACATCTGCATGATTTCTGGGCAGCACAGAATGACCACGTTCCAAAAATATTTCTGAACCCAAGGACAATAGGATCTTTCAGGCTGTTTCCTTGTTCGTTTTAGAATCATCTGCATTGTTTCACTGTCTTGAGGGGGAAAGGAGGTAAGACAACCACTTTCCACCTTAAACATTCTTGTGAGAAGCCCTTAAGTGTTTCCTCGCTTTCTGCAGGTCATTCTATGGTAGGCTGAAATATTAAGAGACAACCTTACCTACCTGTAAGCATCCACTGAGCCACTGATATCAACATACATCAGGCACCAAAAAAAAAAAAAACCCACAGAAAAAGAAAAAATAAGGTATATTTCCTGGATATTAGAAGTCATAATAAATTGCCGGCTGGATGGTCCCATCTCAAATTCGCCTATCCACCTCCTAGTTTGACTTGGCTCTTCCCCAACCACATTCAGCTGCATTTATCCCCACCTACCCTCCCAAGAGAATCTAGTGAAGTCTCAGAGCCATTGGAACACAACAGACATGCCAACAGTAGTCTTAGTCTGTGATGAAGACTGAGACATATTTCTGTAAAGTTTTTGCCTTCACACCCTCACTTCCATTTTGCTACCACCCTCCATTGGAGAAAGATGAACTTCTCACTAGTTGCTCATTCCCAAGGCCTTTCTAGCGAAGAGGATAAGCAAGGAAAAGTCACCTTCTTCCTTTGGGTTATTTTCTCTTCCTGAGACCCACTGAGAAAGGGTAGGCTAACCTACCTCACCATTCTTGGGGATACAAGTTCGATACACCAGATCTTTGTTTCAGTCAAGTCGTATTGACCAGAACCAGTTACAAAGATAACGCTAGGCCAAAACATTGTCTTAAACTGTAATTCCAGTTTAATTCTTGCCTCTTATTTTCAAGAACAGAAAAGCCATAACAATACCCAACACAGGAAAATCTCCAAACTCCTCAAGATGTGAAAAGAACTTCAGGAAATATCCCTATTCAACAGCACTCAAAATATTACCCAGTTTAACCCATAATCACTTAAAAAGTTTTAATCCATTCAGTTCAGTTGCTCAGTTGTGTTCGACTCTTTGTGACCCCATGAATCGTAGTACACCAGGCCTCCCTGTCCATCACCAGCTCCCAGAGTTTACCCAAACTCATGTCCACTGAGTCTGTGATGCCATCCAGCCATCTCATCCTCTGTTGTCCCCTTCTCCTCCTGCCTCCAATCCCTCCCAGCCTCAGTCTTTTCCAATGAGTCAACTCTTTGAATGAGGTGGCCAAAGTACTGGAGTTTCAGCTTCAGCATCACCTTCCAATGAACACTCAGGATTGATCTCCTTCAGGATGAACTTTAACCATTATCTCACATTAATTTATTGTTTTGGTTTTTGGGCAAAGCGGCATCTCTGCTAACCACTCTCATACAGTAAACTGGGTATTACTGCTCAAAGTGATTAAATCCCTACGATACTTCCTCAACAGAGAAGGCAATGGCACCCCACTCCAGTACTCTTGCCTAGCAAATCCCAAGGACGGAGGAGCCTGGAAGGCTGCAGTCCATGGGGTCGCTGAGGGTCAGACACGACTGACCGACTTCCCTTTCACTTTTCACTTTCATGCATCGGCGAAGGAAATGGCAACCCACTCCAGTGTTCTTGCCTGGAGAATCCCAGGGACGAGGGAGCCTGGTGGGGTGCCGTCTATGGAGTCGCACAGAGTCTGACACAACTCAAGTGACTTAGCAGCAGCAGCAGCATACTTCCTCAACAGACAAAACTTTACAAATCTTCAGTTCTTTCTATTTTGTAATTGAATTTTAGTTGATTTACAATATTATATTACAAATCTATATTAATTACAAACTTCAATTCTTCCTGAAAACAGATAACAAAATATTTCAAGTTACTCTAGTTTTTCACAAATCATTTAAACATTTGGCACTCAATTGTTACAAATACATAAGCATTTTACAATTGATTTAAAAGGTTCAGTATATTCACTGTTAAGTTATTTAAAAACAGCTCTATCATAAGCCAAAAATATAAACACTAATTTTTTTTTAGTTTTTTATTTTTTAAATTTTAAAATCTTTAATTCTTACATGCATTCCCAAACATGAACCCCCCTCCCTAAACACTAATTTTTTAAGTACTTCGTACCCACAGCTTTTCCTTACAGTTTTTCAACTTTCCTCATATACCTCAGGATACACAGTCTTGAATTGCTTGACTTTTTTTTCTTTTCTTTAAAGCATATTTGTTTTATTCTACCAGCATGTTTATTACTGTTTTGCTCATGCCAAAAGCAACTTTTTAAAAAATACCAGTTACCTGGAGAATGTACCTACCAAAACAGTCATGCAATCCATGCAAATGTTAACACACCTGTCACTTATGTACCATGCTCAGTTTTCATTCAAACCAAATAGAAAACTCCTTAGCGAGGACATCTCAAACAGCTACACTGAGAAAATATTCCATATTCTTTTAGTTCTCACAAGAATGTGCACAAAAACCTGTTCAACTGTTCTCTACATCCAGATTTCCAAAAACAATGGCTTAGAAAAATTACCTTCTCAGTCCTCTTAGAAACGACATGTTCTATCTTGCAAGCAGTCACTACATAAGCTGCTTTTCTCAAAAAGAATACACTCACTGCCTCCATTTCCTCACCAAACATCTCCTTGACTTTCAGTCTTGTCTCCACCACCTTAACACTCCAACAAAAGGAAAGATAACATTCCCCCAAGTCATCACTGACTCCGGCTGCTGCTAAGTTGCTTCAGTCGTGTCCAACTCTATGCGACCCCACAGGTGGCAGCCCACCAGGCTCCCCTGTCCCTGGGATTCTCCAGGCAAGAGCACTGGAGGGGGCTGCCATTTCCTTCTCCAATGTACAAAAGTGAAAAGTGAAAGTGAAGTCGCTCAGTCGTGTCCGACTCTTAGCAACCCCATGGACTGCAGCCCACCAGGGTCCTCCGTCCATGGGACTTTCCAGGCAAGAGTACTGGAGTGGGGTGCCATCACTGACTCCTAGTAACTGTCAAATTTCTCTTGTTCTCCTCATTTTTTCACCTATCTCTGGCATGTGACACATTGTATAACTTTTTCTCTTCGTTTCTAAGATACCACACCATCTTAGTTCTCTCTTGTCCTCAAATACTCAGCGGCATCACATCTTTCTCCCACCTCTGAAAGAATATTGTTCAATTTGTAAGCATGTTTTCCCTTCCCACAGAAGTGTTATGCCCTACCGGCATCAATTATTACCTTCAACTTCAAAGCAAAAGCTAAAGACTATGTCTCTCCAGAGATTCAGCCTCCAAGTAACTGCCCATTAGATAGTTACACCTATAATGGAGTTCATCCAAAACGATCTTACTTGAAGATTTCCAAAATTTTCCAAGTAGCCAACAGCATTTTTCAAGTGTTCCAGAGCTCAAAACCTTTAAGCCATTCTTTTAATGAACTCCTTCCTATACCCATTTAAGGATTTAAGGCCTGAAATCTATGCCTTCCTTTACATTCTCTGCCATCAACTTACAACAGGTACCTGATTAAGGGTTACTGTTTATACTTAAAAGTCTCTAAGGTTCTAAGCAGTTCTAAGGCATCTTTATCAACTAGTATATCAGTAATTGCCTCTTTTCTACTTCACTGAAATGACATACCCCTATTTACCTGTCTGAACTATCTTAATTATGAAACTAATGCCAAACTGGATCAAAATGTTTAATCTTTCAGAATACTGCTAAACTCTATCAAACAACAGTATCACTTGGGTTTCCCTGGTGGCTCAGCAGTAAACAATCCACCTGCCCAGAGGAAGAACCCGTAGAGAAGGAAATGGCAAAGCACTCCACTATTCTCACTAGGGAAATCTCATGGACAGAGGAGCATGGCTGGCTACAGTCCGTGGGGTCACAAAGCGCAGGACACAACTGAGCAACTAAACGACAACAAACTTCATTAACTTCTGCTCACAGACCATCAATCATCACAAATACAAGGCCTTTATTCCACTCTGATCCCTACACTTTGATCAAATCGGCTTTGTCATTCTTCCAAACGGCACCTGGTTTGGTTTGGTTTTGGCTGCACTGGATCTTAAAGATGCAGCACGTGGGATCCAGTGCCCTGACCAGGGATCGAACCCAGGCCCCCTGAATTGGGAGCATGGAGTCTTAGCCACTGGACCACTACGGAAGTTCCTATTTTGCTTTTTGCATCAACCCTCCATAAGACATTTTCTCAACAGCATACTGAACATATCTCCATTTTCTCATTTTCTGTCCGTCAATGTAAACAGCGATTAGTCTTTACTTGATGTCCATAATAACTATGATTATTTTACTGTTTCTTAACAATATACTAAACACCCCTACTTAACAGCAGCTTGAGTTCTTAAGCGTAATTTTTACAGCCTTCAGTTATTCTTCGTAGGATGTGCTAGTGTGCTATCAACGGCAGCTTCTCAGCGCTGTGTGCCTCACCTTCCTCAAAGGATGCACCTAAACTGGCAGAGCTTACAGACCAGCTCATCGTGCTGATGAGAACAGCTAGTAAAATCAGAATGGAAAACTCAAGCAAAGGCAAGTGTGTTGCTTTGTTTTTAAACCACAGAAACCAAGTCCAACCAAACCAGTGACTAAATCCTAACACATAAAGCAGATAAAGTGAAATGGGTCTAGAGGAACTAGGCACAGGAGTTCAAGGGCCCCACCTGCATATATCCTGTCCTCATTCCCCGTCCATTACAAAATCCCAGGCTTACGTACCACAAATGTGGACATTGTTTGACTTATCAGCTAACACTTGGCTGTACTCCTGACAGAAGTATTTCAGATAGATAAAGTAGTATAGTATTATGATTAGGAGTACAGGCTTGGAAGTCACACAAATTACTAGATTAAGTAACCTTGAGCATTTTACTCTTTCTCAAGTCTGTAAGGAACACCACACAAGATAATGTACCTCACTCAAATGGTTAAACTAGATCATAGCTGGTAGCAACTATAGAATTAAGGTACACTGACCACTTTCTTTGTTAAGTCTGTTTCAAAATATTGTCGATTTATTCAAACAATTTAAATAACTTTACTGAGGTACACCCTTCTTAAGTGTAAAACTCAGTGATTTTTAGTATTTATGAAGCTGTACAACTATCACTACAGGCCAAAAGTCACTGCAACAAAATCTTTTGTGACCCTGGTCATTTCTTTGTCCCACAGATATCTAGACCAGAGTATATAAATTGGTTCAGGGTATGCCAGCTACATCCCATTACAGCTGGGATCTTTTGGTAAAGTGAGATAAGCACTGCTGCTGCTGCTAAGTCGCTTCAGTCGTGTCCGATTCTGTGCAACCCCACAGACGGCAGCCCACCAGGCTCCCCTGTCCCTGAGATTCTCCAGGCAAGAACACTGGAATGGGTTGCCATTTCCTTCTCCAATGCATCAAAGTGAAGTGAAAGTGAAGTCACTGAGTCGTCTCCAACTCTCAGCGACCCCATGGACTGCAGCCCACCAGGCTCCTCCATCCATGGGATTCTCCAAGCACTAGAACAATTAAACAGCTTAAACTGCCTTTAAAAAAATCAAAGTTGAAAGTTCTTTGATTAAAATAGTAAATGGCCTTCTCTAGCTAACAAGAATTTTATTCCTGTTACCACTACCTGGAATGTTCTGTACAGGGGTATTTTTTCCACCATTACCTTAGCACTCCCAATCACAAGGAATTAAAAGGGTACTAAATAAGGTGAAGTACCTAAGCTAAGAATTTTTTTAAGAGGTCATCTGATCTTCAACAATTCAAACAAGCATTTCACCAAGTAACTGATATTACAGGAAATTTCTCATCAAAATAAAATGAGATCTTCATTGGAGGAGAAATGTTGAAACATCCAATAAGTTCCAATAAAACACTTACCCAAAAAAAGGTTGAAAGCTACTAATTTACATTAAGAATAACCTTCTCTTACATTAAGACTAACTAACTTACATTAAGAATAACTAACTCTTAAGAGAAACTACCAAGTCAAGGCCAAACATAAGATACAATAATACGGTAACCCAAATAACACCAAATTCCAATAAAACTTCGTTATGATGAATTTCAAAATGTTTTAACAAAAGAAACAAAGGTAACTTCAGGAATTTGGGAAGAACCCAGGAGAAGTAAGGCTCAAACTCCTAATACTTCAAGGAAGTATGGCCAATACCTGGAATCAGCTGACAGTGTGTTTCTCTGTCACTCCCAACAGCATCCTGATTCCTAACTGCACTGTCTTCCCACTGGAATTAAGCACCAAAAAAACAGGGACAGTGCATTATTCACCTATATCCCTAGCATCTAACAACTGCCAACAAGTAGCAGCAGTACACGTTTGTTCAACTGAACACCTGTACAGTAGCATGTACCAGTAACATCAAAAAACTGTTATTCAGACCTAATCTGGATTAACCTACATTCTGAACATTCCAGAGAATTGTCATGAGACTATACTATCTAAAAGTTTTTATAAATAAAATAGTTTGGCTTCATTTTCACACACTAAAAAGGGAACTTTTAATCAGTGTTTCAAAACTTGGGGTGGGCAAAGGAGTAACAGGATATACTTTGACACTTCCAAGAGTCCAAGAAAGTGAAATTTATTTAACATTTACAAGAATTATCTTAACTAAGTTAACAGTGTCAAAGATACAGTTTTTCCAATAGTCATGTATGGACATGAAAGTTAAACCATAAAGAAGGCTGAGCACCAAAGAATCGATGCTTTTGAACTGTGGTGCCGGAGAAGACTCTTCAGAGTCCCTTGGGCTGCAAGATCAAACCAGTCAGTCCTAAAGGAAATCAACCCTGAATGAATATTCACTGAAAGGACTGATGCTGAAGCTGAAGCTCCAATACTTTAGCCACCTGATGCAAAGAGCTGACTCACTAGAAAAGATCCTGATGCTGGAAAAAACTGACAACAAAAGGAAAAGGGGGCACCAGAGGATAAGATGGTTGGATTAAGGTATCAATGACTCAATGGACACGAGTTTGAGCAAACTCAGGGACATAGTGAAGGACAGAGAATCCTGGCGTGCTGCAGTCCATAGGGGCACAAAGAGTCAGACAGGACTTAGTGACTGAACAAGTAACAGCAATAGTTAACTCTCACTTATCAGATGACTTTCTGACTGGCAGTTACATCTGATAAATAATTGAGAAAATAATCACTTAAGAAATGGATTATTATTCAGTAGTATACTTCAGTGACAGTAACTAAATAGGGTAAAAAGAAACAGAAACCCTGACTGAATAGGGAGATTATAAAAGATATTTTGTGAACAGTTAGGAAAATCTGAATGTGGATGTCAAATTTTATTGACATTATACATTATATTTTAAATAAGCATTCCCTTTCCTAGGTGTAAAGCTGTTATTGCGGCTATTTATGAGAAGATTTTATTGTGAAGAAACACTTGCTAAGGAAACATTTAGGCATAATTGTCAAGATATTTGCATTTTACTTTCAAATCATTTAGACTCAAAAGATAACACATGGAGTATATACAGAAAAAAGTCAATGTGAATATTAAGTAGTAACTAGTTCAAAGGTATACAGTATACTCTTTCAGCTTTTATAAATTTGAAAAATGTCTTTAAATTGGAGGAAGCCAAACAAAAAAAAAAAGAATTAAAACTGCCAAAAGGACAGAAAAACAATAAAGACAAGTATAGGATGATATGGCAGAAATGTACCTGAAACATCCATAATTACCATAAACATGAATGGTCTCCATGTTCTAGCTTTTAAAAGAGAAGTTGGCAGGTTGCAATAACAAAGCAAAATCCAGCTGTGTGTTGTTCATAAAAGATCTATCTAAAACATCCCACTAGAATTGGCTAAAACAAAAAATTAAAGCAATACCAAATGTTAGCAAGAATGTGGTGCTCTCACCAATTCAGTCTTTAAGAATTAAGCTCCAGTGTCAAACATATCCACTGTATGTACGAATTATATTTTCCTATAGGTATCTAGAATGAGACCAGCTATGTAACATCCTCAAGAGAACTGAGGAAATAGTAACTTTCTATGTTCTGTGGTTCAAATGGTGGCTCAGATAGTAAAGAATCCACCTGGAATGCAGGAGACCTGGGTTCAACCCCTGGGTTGGGAAGATCCCCTGGAGGAGGGTATGGCAACCCACTCCAGTATTCCTATCTGGAGAATCCCATGGACAGAGGAGTCTGGTGGGCTACAGTCCATGGAGTCGCAAAGAGCTGGACTGAATGACTAAGCCCAGCACACAGTGGTTCAAATGAGGAGCCTAGTTAAGAATGACTGTATAACACTATGGGCTTCCCAGATGGCTCAGTGGTAAAGAGATGCAGGAGACACAGGTTTGATCCCTGATCCAGGAAGAGCCCACATGCCCTGGAGCAACTAGGCCCATGTGCCACAACTACTGGAACCTATGTTCCAGAGCCCAGTAACTGCAACTGCTTAGCCCAAGTGCCACTAAAACCCAAAAGCCCTAGAGCCTATGCTCCACAAGAGAAGCCACTGCAATGAAAAGCCCATGCGCCACAACCAGAGAAAGCTCATGCACAGCAACAAAGACCAAGTACAGTCAAAAATGAACAAATAAAAAAATTTTTTTAATTTCCCCTTAAAAAAAAAAGATCCACCTGCAATGTAGGAGATTCGATCCCCGGATTAGAAAGACCCCTGGATAAGGAAATGGCAACTCACTCCTGTATTCCTACCTGGCAAATCCCAAGGATAGAGGCTCCTGGGGGGGCCACAGTCCATGGGGTTGCAAAGGGCCAGGCTTAGTGACCAAAACAACGCTAATAATTTGGGATTACCTGGTAAAGTTACACATATCCTACACACAACCCCAAAATTCCACTCTCAGTCATACAATCTCAGCAAACTAGTTTACTCGTTTTGAGGTGGGGTGCAAATGTTCACAAGGAGAATAATTTGTAATAAGAAAAAAACCTGGAAATGAGACAAACATTCATCACAATAGAATAAGATGCGTCATATCCTTACAATGGAGTAACATACTACTGAAAATGATGGAGGAGAATCAAATGGATGAATCTAAAACATGTAAAGTATCCGGAGAATCACACAATCCCATTTAGATCAAGACTGAAAATTGGCACTACTAAACTATATATAATTTATGGATACATATCAAGTAAAAATTATTCTTAAAAATAGTAAGACCAAAATAATAGGGTAATGGTAACCCCCCCAGGGAAAAATTAACTTAGGAGATGGAATACACAAGGGAGTTTAAGGTGGCATTAATGTTCCATTTCTTGATTGGTCATTTTATTTTTGGTTTTGAAAACTCCACATTTTTTCCTACTTCATATACCTCCTTTGGCATGTAGTTTATATTTTTCAATTAAAAAAAAAGTATGCAAGGTGTGAGCTCATTCTTTTCAAAGTGTACACTTTAGGGAAAAAAGAAAAAAGATTTATACTAAAATGTTAAACAATGATAAACTACTTTTTTTTTTTTCAAATTTTCTAAAATGCATTTTCTTACGTAAAACAATCCCAGCCAGCCTGACCCAAAAACCAATCTTAAAATGGAAATTTGTAAATTAACTTGAAAAAAGAGAGGGGAAGAACTGGTTTGGTCTAGGAAACAAGTTAGGCTTGTCAATAAATCCTAAAGACAGTTACTTTTTCCCTAGACATTATTTCAGTTAAATTTGTATTTTTTAAGCCCACTTATTCTCTTGTTTATGATCTGACAACAAACATTATTATCAAATGAAAAATCCCACCTTCCAAACAGCACACATTCCAGCTGAGTAGACATGTACAATACAGACAGCACTATACACCTTCCCCAAGCCAGTGAGACTGCAAAGATATTTCAAGTTTTCATCTGCTTGCTTAGGAAGCAGCAATGTTATGGCGGCAAACAGAGTCAGAAGGACTACAACCTCCTCAGTTGAGACTTTCGTGTTGAGTATTTTTGTATGTGGCTGAAGGAACAGAAGGCAAAAAAGAAAGAGAAAACAAGGGAAAGAGAGAAAGAAGAGGAAAACAGGACAGGAATGGAAAGAATTCAAGAAGACAAAGAGGGAGAAAGACATTAATAGCAAGAAGGAACGCTGAGCTTCTAAAAGTCTCCATAGGTATACCTAGAACTGATTTGATAAGAGGATTGAGACATGGCAACCCACTCCAGTATTCTTGTCTGGAAAATCCCATGAACAGAGGGGCCTGGTCAGCTACAGTCCATGGGTTCGCAAACAGTCGGATACAAGTGGGCAACTTCTCTTTCTTTCCTTTCTTTTTTTTCATGACATGTAAAAAATTCTGAGTAAAGAGCAAAGCATTAAAGTACTGGGGGAACTCCCTGGCAGTCCAGTGGTTAGGACTCCACAATTTCACTGCAAAAGGCATGGGTTTGGTCCCTGGTCAGGGAACTAACATCCCAGATATCATGACGTGGACATATAAATAAAGTATTAGTGGATTATGTATGTATAGTATAACTTTAAATGAGTAAGCTACTATGAGACAACTTACGTAAAAAGTTAGTAACAAAAGAAATGAAGGTATAGCAACAAGTCTAAATCCAAATAAAATTCTCTCCTCTACAAATCCTTGAAAATAAAGTTTAATCTAATCAAATGTACGTTCTATTATTTTTAGAGTTCCAAATGAAAAAAAAAACAAGCAACACATTGCTGCTGCTGCTGCTAAGTCACTTCAGTCGTGTCTGACTCTGTGCGACCCCATAGACGGCAACCCACCAAGCTCCCCTGTCCCTGGGATTCTCCAGGCAAGAACACTGGAGTGGGTTGCCATTTCCTTCTCCAATGCATGAAAGTGAAAAGCGAAAGTGAAGTCGCTCAGTCGTGTCTGACTCTTCACGACCTCATGGACTGCAGCCCACCAGGCTCCTCTGTCCATGGGATTTTCCAGGCAAGAGTACTGGAGTGGGGTGCCAATGCCACACTGCTAACACCCTTTAAAAGTAGAGCACTGTCTAGTCTTAAATGAAACACCTACTCCTTGGTCCAAGCCTCGTTTCAAAAATTAATTCCAAACAGTGAACTGGGTTTCAATTTAATTGAGCTCATAACTCCAGTATGAAAATGAGTTTTCTGAAAACTGAAACACACTATAATACACATGGTATGTCACCCAGAATTTCACAAGCCTGCTCTTCAAAACCTAGGCCAAGAAATTTCAAAACTAAAATAACTTTCTTTAAAAAGTACAGAACAAGCATCTTTGAGAGAAACACTGTCAAGAGTAGGAGAGGGACTTCCCTGACAGTCCAATGATTAAGACTCTGCACTTCCACTCTAGCGGGCATGGGTTCAATCCCTGGTGGAGAAACTTAAGATCCCACGCGCCACTCAAAGGGGCCAAAAAAATAAAATTTTTTAAAGTAGGAAATTTCAGCATACATAGTTGACATTGTAATTGTCAAAACAAAACAAACTAATTTGATTCTTGGACTTAAAAAAAGGAGTCCACTTGTTCAGTTCAGTTTAGTTGCTCAGTCATGTCTGACTCTGTGACCCCACGGACTGCAGCATGGCAGGCTTCCCTGTCCATCAGCAAGCTTGCTCAAACTCACGTCCCTTGAGTCGGTGATGCCATCCAGCCATCTCATCCTCTGTTGTCCCCTTCTCCTCCCTCCTTCAATCTTTCCCAGCATCAGGGGCTTTTCCAATGAGTCAGTCCTTCGCATCAGGCAGCCAAAGTATTGGAGTTTGAGTTTCAGCATCAGTCCTTCCAATGAATATTCAGGACTGATTTACTTTAAAATTGAAGGGCTGGATCTCCCTGCAGCCCAAGGGATTCTCAATAATTGGATCAAAAATATCTCAAAACCTACCACAGGCTTCTAAGGTGATATTCCCTCTCTTCAAGTTATATTCCCACTCTTTTGGGGAAAAGAAAAAAGAGAAAACAACGGTTTCTAAGCTCTATCAGAGATCCACCTTCTCACTAGTCAAACACCACCTGTGTCATACTACTTGGCTTTTAAAGGACACTGCATATACTCAAGTTAACAACTAAGAGCTAACTGATCATTGCTGACTTATAGCTGCCTCACAAGAAGAAATAAAAGACAGGTTTGTTTAAAATCAAAGGACTTCCCTATTGGTCAGTGGTTAAGAATCTGACTGTCAATGCAGGGGACACAAGCGTGATCCTGGATCAGGTTTGATCCTGCATGCCACAGGGCAACTAAGCCCAAGTGCCAGTACTATCAAAGCCTGTGCACCCTAGAGCCTGTGCTCCACAACAAGAGAAGCCACCGCTCACCCCAACTAGAGAAAGCTCTCACGCAGCAATAAAGACCCATCAAAACCAAATAAATAAAATAAATTTTAAAAAATAATAAAAGCAAAGGAACTTCACAACCTGTGAATTCGTGCAGACCACCTCTGAGCAGACATTAATCCTTTATAATGCACTTACACACACCCCCCACAAAAAGTTTCTTATGACAACAAAACCTTAACAGTAGTTAAGTTTTCATTTTTAAAGAGGACTGGGGAATCAACACTTTAAAAGTACAGGCTTCACCTCAGACCAGTTCAAACCTTCAGGACTGGTTTATACTCTCTATATGCAGTTTATACTCATGGGAACAGAGATGGCAACCAGTTTCTGTCAAAACACAAATCCTGAAATAAACCCATCCTCCTCCTGGTTCTACCATTTCTCACCAAACAATAAAAGTCACTCAGGTTAATACCAAGAGACACCACTGGTGAGCACTGCACAGGCTGACCAGTTATCAGGAAAGGGAAGCAGAGGTGTTACCGCTGTTCTAGCCCAGTTCTAAAGGCAGCTCTCTCTGAGAGCTGGTCCACCCCACATATAAAGAGAGAAGCCAGAGGAAACCAGAGCAGCAGGAAATAGGCAGGAGGGGCAATTACCACGAGCCTTTCCCATGGCCTCATTCCCATGCCACCACTTCCAGTCATATTTCAATCATAACAAAAACCTCCCTTCTTTCAATCACTTTCTTAATTACTGAAGATCAGAGACAAGGAAGCAGACGGAGGAAATCAGAGCTGTGGGAAACAAGGACAGGAGTGGAGGAAAAAAAATCTCACCACACATGTGAACTAGCCTTAAGGAGACAAACTCAGGAGGAACATACTGGAAGCAAGCAGAAAAGTAGTGTAGGAGAAACTAATCACTTCTGCCTGGATAAGCCACCGCAATGAGAGGGCAGTCCTAGCCAAGGGCTCTGCAAGTAAGAGATGCTGGGGTACGGGAAGACCCTTCATCTCCAGCGAGTGAATTTATTCCCTTTCCTGAGACAGACAGATCCCACCCCGAGAGTCGCCCAATCCTTAGGATTACATTCACCTTCCTTTCACTTTTATTAGACAAACTAAACTACAACTAAAAATTATGAATGTACAACTCATAGTGGAAAAGTGAGGAACACACTAATTACTGAGACACTTTTGATTTTAAAAATACTATCATAATCAAAGAGAAAATATAAAGCAATTGGGCTCACTCAAAAAGTGAATTATATGCCCTTCAAATAAAACATGATCTTTAGGTACCCTGTGGAGACCTTTAAAAGTTCTCAATTGATAGAACAGACTTTTGGACTCTGTGGGAGAGGGAGAGGGTGGGATGATTTGGGAGAATGGCATTGAAACATGTATAATATCATGTAAGAAACGAATCGCCTGTCTAGGTCCGATGCAGGATACAGGATGCTTGGGCCTGGTGCCCTGGGATGACCCATAGAGATGGTATGGGGAGGGAGGTGGGAGGGGGGTTCAGGATTGGGAACTCATGTACACCCGTGGCAGATTCATGTTGATGTATGGCAAAACCAATACAGTATTGTAAAATAAAGCGAATTGATAAGGGCCATCAAAAAATAAAAAATAAAATGTTGAAGACCACAAAAAAGAAAAAAGTTCTCAACTGTTACAGCACACAAGGGTAGAACAAGCCTAAATACTGGCGGAGACACCTTGAATACACGCAGAAACAATATCCAACAGAGGTGGAAGTAAACTACAGGATTAGGTCAAATAGGAACTAAAAGGAATGATGATGGAATCAGCTAACTCCTAGAAAAAGGAAGAGACCAGAGTGGTGAGAACAGTGATGGTACCTGAGATCCTTGGATAACTAATTAGATTGAAAACCCAGGGGAAAAGGTGGGAATGCCGAGTGGGAAAAGTGATTCAGCGGCAAAGAAAACTGAGATGCAATGCACCAATGAAAAGAATAACATTTGGAATAAAATAAAAAAGCGCGTTTTAGTTTAGAAACCCCTCTCAAAACTACACTAAAGAACAACCGTGACACAGCCAGCCTACAGGAGCTAGGACCGAAGAGGAAAACTGAATCCCAAGAGTCTGGCACCAAAGCTTTCCAGAATGAGGAGGAGAAGTAGAACTGAACTACGCCTCCGGGCTGCCGGGAAAGCCTAGAGAGTGCAGAAGTTGGGCTCTGAGATGTCCAGTTCCAGGACTAGCGACAGGCGTGAACGCGGAAAGGTGGTCATTGACAGCGTGGCGCGGGAGCTCGAGCGGACAGGCAGGAAGGGACAACGATGGGAGAGAAAAACCACACCCTCCAGGACAGAAACCCTAAGGGGGGAGGGGTAGGCGCCCCCTGGGGCTGGGTGGGGCTGGGCTGACGAGGAAGGGGTAGGCAGAAACGAGCGCAGGACAACCTGCGGTGGAGAGGGAGGACAGCACCCAGGCCTGGGCAAACTGAGGACGCACGAAACCGGCGAGGGAAGCTCGGCCCGACCTCAGGGTGGACGCTGGGGCAGTAGGAAGGGCTCTAGAGGAAAGAAGACCTGAACCCTGGTCTACTAAGCACAGGCTGTAGCCCTTAAGGAGCTGGAACGGGGAAGGAGAGAGAGAAGGTGCCAATTACCGCTGCTGCTCTCGCTGAACTCGGGACCCACCACCACCACCACCACCACCAACCACCACCACAGCCGCCGCCGCCGCCGCCGCCACCGCCGCTCGTTACCTGCCAATGTGCCTCTTACAAAGCGGCGGCGGCGGCAGAGGCGGTCCGGCCCGTCACGTGACTTCGCGTCACGGCCGAAGGAGGAGCCAACACACGTAGCTCGCCGCGCGGCTAATCAGCCCGCCTACACAGCGCGGTGTTTCCTGTAGCCACCCTCCAACTCCCACCCCGAGAGGCCAACAGCTGCGGGTCAGGGGAAGGCACGCAGATGGAGCCAACGAGGGAGATTTTATGGAGTTTCTCGAACTCGGAGTTCTCAGAGACGTACTACCCACCGCTTCGAGGATGCCCAAGAACAGCTCGTCGTCGCTGTGTGATGACCTCACAAGGCACCACAGGTCGCTCCCCTGCCTACGGCCGCCTTTCCGTCATCACGTGACGTGGTCCGACCACTCAAGACAAACCCAGCCTCCCAAACCTTGTGCGAGGGGACTACGACTCCCAAACTGCTGTACAGCAAAGGTACCCACCACCACACCCTTTCCCTCCTGGATTCGTTAGATGGTGCGCCTGTGACTTCGGTCCGAGGGAAGGCCGAGGCGAAAAGTTGACAGGGCTACCACCTGAGACTGATAACAGTGGGCGCCGCCTGCCAGGTGCCTCCTCCTGGGAGATGTAGTTCCGGCCAGGCGTGGGATTCTGCGAACACGTTCCCGGGCTCGCGCTCCGCCCCGCCCACTGCGCGGGAAAACGCCAACGGCTCGCAAAGGTAGCCGCTGCGCCCGGCGGGATTCAGGAAGCACCTCCACGGGGCGGGCGGACCTCGCAGGTTCTGTCCTGTTCAATGCGGCCTTGAATTCTGCATTCCCAAGCCTCTTCTGCCCGGAAAAGCTAGCATTTGTTGAAAAGCCTACTCTTGTCGGTCGTCATACAACTTCTTTTATTAAGTCATAGAATCAACCCTTTCAGGCAGGAATTGTCCGGTTTTAGGAGTAGAGAATTCAGTTTCCCAGCTGCACTGACCCAAATCCAAGTTTTCTATCTCCAAACAATGAATAACCCGCCTCTCAAAATGACCTCACCTGTTTTAACTCCTATAATTAAGCGTAAAGAAGATCAGTCAGTCAGTCAGTACAGTCGCTCAGTCGTGTCCGACTCTTTCCGACTCCATGAATCGCAGCACGCCAGGCGTCCCTGTCCATCACCAACTCCCGGAGTTTCACTCAAACTCACGTTCAAGTTGGTGATGCCATCCAGCCATCTCATCCTCTGTCGTCCCCTTCTCCTCCTGCCCCCAATCTCTCCCAGCATCAGAGTCTTTTCCAATGAGTCAACTCTTCGCATGAGGTGGCCAAAGTATTGGACTTCAGCTTCAGCATCAGTCCTTCCAATGAACACCCAGGACTGACCCCCTTTAGGATGGACTGGTCGGATCTCCTTACGGTCCAAGGGACTCTCAAGAGTCTTCTCCAACACCACAGTTCAGAAGCATCAATTCTTTGGCACTCAGCTTTCTTCACAGTCCAACTCTCATTCATACATGACCACTGGAAAAACCATAGCCTTGGCTAGACGGACCTTTCTTGGCAAAGTAATGTTTCTGCTTTTCAATATGCTATCTAGGTTGCTCATAACTTTTCTTCCAAGGAGTAAGTGTCTTTTAATTTCATGGCTGCAGTCACCATCTGCAGTGATATTGGAGCCCAAAGAAATACAGTCTGACAATGTTTCTGTTTCCCCATCTATTTCCTATGAAGTGATGGGACCAGATGCCATGATCTTCGTTTTTTGAATGTTGAGCTTTAAGCCAACTTTTTCACTCTCCTCTCACTTTCATCAAGAGGCTCTTTAGCTCCTCTTCACTTTCTGCCATAAGGGTGGTGTCATCTGCATATCTGAGGTTATTGATATTTCTCCTGGCAATCTTGATTTCAGCTTGTGCTTCTTCCAGTCCAGCGTTTCTCATGATGTACTCTGCATAAAGTTAAATAAGCAGGGCGACAATATACAGCCTTGATGTACTGCTTTTCCTGTTTGGAACCAGTCTGTTGTTCCATGTCCAGTTCTGTTGCTTCCTGACCTGCATACAGATTTCTCAAGAGGCAGGTCAGGTGGTCTGGTATTCCCATCTCTTTCAGAATTTTCCACAGTTTATCGCAATCCACACAGTCAAAGGCTTTGGCATAGTCAATAAAGCAGAAATAGATGTTTTTCTGGAACTCTTGCTTTTTCCATGATCCAGCGGATGTTGGCAATTTGATCTCTGGTTCCTCTGCTTTTTCTAAAACCAGCTTGAACGTCAGGGAGTTCACAGTTCATGTACTGCTGAAGCCTAGCTTGGAGAATTTTGAGTATTACTTTACTAGCATGTGAGATGAGTGCAATTGTGCAGTAGTTTGAGCATTCTTTGGCATTGCCTTTCTTTGGGATTGGAATGAAAACTGACCTTTTCCAGTCCTGTGGCCACTGCTGAGTTTTCCAAATTTGCTGGTATATTGAGTGCAGCACTTTCACAGCATCATCTTTCAGGATTTGAAAGAGCTCAACTGGAATTCCATCACCTCCACTAGCTTTGTTCGCAGTGATGCTTTCTAAGGCCCACTTGATTTCACATTCTAGGATGTCTGGCTCTAGGTGAGTGAGCACACCATCGTGATTATCTGGGTCGTGAAGATCTTTTTTATATAGTTCTGTATATTCTTGCCACCTCTTCTTAATATCTTCTGCTTCTGTTAGGTCCATACTATTTCTGTCCTTTATTGAGCCCATCTTGCATGAAATGTTCCTTTGGTATTTCTAATTTTCTTGAGGAGATCTCTAGTCTTTCCCACTCCGTTGTTTTCCTCTATTTCTTTGCATTGATCGCTGAAGAAGGCTTTCTTATCTCTTCTTGGTATTCTTTGGAACTCTGCATTCAGATGCTTATATCTTTCCTTTTCTCCTTTGCTTTTTGCTTCCCTTCTTTTCACAGCTATTTGTAAGGCCTCCCCAGACAGCCATTTTGCTTTTTTGCATTTCTGTTCCATGGGGATGGTCTTGATCCCTGTGTCCTGTACAATGTCACCAACCTCCATCCATAGTTCATCAGGCACTCTATCAGATCTAGTTCCTTAAATCTATTTCTCACTTCCACTGTATAATCATAATGGATTTGATTGAGGTCATACCTGAATGGTCTAGTGGTTTTCCCTACTTTCTTCAATTTAAGTCTGAATTTGGCAATAAGAAGCTCATGATCTGAGCCACAGTTAGCTCCCAGTCTTGTTTTTGCTGACTGTATAGAGCTTCTCCATCTTTGGCTGCAAAGAATATAATCAGTCTGACTTCGGTGTTGACCATCTGGTGATGTCCATGTGCAGACTCTTCTCTTGTGTTGCTGGAAAAGGGTGTTTGCTATGACCAGTGTGTTCTGTTGGCAAAACTCTATTAGTCTTTGCCCTGTTTCATTCCATATTCCAAGGCCAAATTTGCCTGTTACTCCAGGTGTTTCTTGACTTCCTACTTTTGTATTCCAGTCCCCTATAATGAAAAGGACATCTTTTGGGGGGTGTTAGTTCTAAAAGGTCTTGTAGAGAAGATAGTGGGTCATAATTATGGCACAGTGGTTTTTAGTCTTTTCTCTTTTGCTGGCCTATTGGATCCTCACAGGCATATCCGAAATTGGTTAGACACGCAGAGTTTGGAGCCCAGCAGGCCTCACCGCAATTCCAGCATTACTTTGTGACAACATTTCACCTGCTTGTGAAATTAAATGAGATTACATGAAGTAACACTTCGGCACAGAGTAGTAAGAGTCGGACAAGACGGAAGCTATTTACGTGCACGCAATCCCTCAATAAATACTAGTAATCATTTTCACACCTTGTATATACCCTTTGGACACAACAAGTTTAATAAAGGTGAAAAGGGAGTTAAGCATAAAGTGATATTTGCGTAGGATACTATGCTGATTACTAACTTGTTAGTTACTAATAGACTCAATTCAGTTCAGTTGCTCATTTGTGTTCAACTCTTTGCAACCCCATGGACTGCAGCACACCAGGCTTCCCTGTCCATCACCAACTCCCGGAGCTTACTCAAACTGATGTCCATTGAGTCAGTGATGCCATCCAACCATCTCATCCTCTGTTCTTCCCTTCTCCTCCTGCCTTCAATCTTGCCCAGCATCAGGGTCTTCCAGTGAGTCAGTTCTTCGCATCAGGTGGCCAAAGTATTGGAGTTTCAGCTTCAGCATCAGTCCTTCCAATAAATACTCAGGACTGGTTTCCTTTAGGATTGACTGGTTGGATTTCCTTGCAGGCCAAAGGGCTCTCCAGTCTTCTCCAACACATCACAGTTCAAAAGCATCAATTCTTTGGCGCTCAGCTTTCTTTACAGTCCAACTCTCACATCCATACATGACTACTGGAAAAACCATTGGTTTGATTAGATGGACCTTGTTGGCAAAGTAATATCTCTGCTTTTTAATATGCTGTCTAGGTTGGTTATAGTTTTCTTCCAAGGAGCAAGCATCTTTTAATTTCATGGCTGCAGTCACCATCTGCAGTGATTTTGGAGCCCCCCAAAATAAAATTTGTCACTGTTTCCATTGTTTCCCCATCTATTTGCCATGAAGTGATGGGACCATGATCTTAGTTTTTTGAATGTTGAGTTTTAAGCCAACTTTTTCACTCTCCTCTTTCACTTTCATCAAGAGGCTCTTAGTTCTTCACTTTCTGCCATAAGGGTTGTGTCATCTGTATATCTGAGGTTATTGATATTTCTCCTGGCACTCTTGATTCCAGTTTATGCTTCATCCAGTCCAGCATTTCTCATGATATATTCTGCATATAAATTAAATAAGCGGGGTGACAATATACAGCCTTGATGTACTCCTTTCATGATTTGGAACCAGTCTGTTCTTCCATGTCCAGTTCTAACTGTTGCTTCTTGATATGCATACAGATTTCTCAGGAGGCAGGTAAGGTGGTCTGGTATTCCAGTCTCTTGAAAAATTTTTCGCAGTTTGTTGTGGTCCACACAAAGACTTTGGCATAGACAGTAAAGCAGATGTTTTTCTGGAACTCTCTTGCTTTTTCGATGATCCAGCGGATGTTGGCAATTTGATCTCTGGTTCCTCTGCCTTTTTCTAAATCCAGCTTGAACATCTGGAAGTTCATGGTTCACGTACTGTTGAAGCCTGGCTTGGAGAATTTTGAACATTGCTTTGCTAGCTTGTGAGATGAGTGCAATTGTATGGTAATTTGAGTATTCTTTGACATTGCCTTTCTTAGCTATAGATTAAATTACTTGAAAAACACTTGAAACCTTGTCCCACTCAGTCCAGGGAAGCCTTTGTTATTCATCTGAATTGATCAAAGAATGCTCAGCCTGTGCCTTTAACAAACAGAGCTTATTATCATGACCATTCATGTGTAGATATGTCTTATCTCTCTTTTGACACTGAGCTAGGGTTGTGTCTGGGCAATTCAGTCTTCCTCCTTTTTGTATTTCTGCTGTATAGAAATGTGTGGGAGAGTCAAAGATGAAAACCACCCTCTAGAGGCAAAGACAATGGAGAGAGCCCAAGCTCTTCCAAAAGGATGTGGACAAACCTGATAACATCTGTCTCTGGGAAGTGGGAAGAGGTTTGTGATTGAGAGTGCTAGTTGAAAGAAACTATAATTTAATCTGTAATGTTTTCATTTCTACATGGAGAAAGTACTGGTTTTAATTGAAGATTAACTTTTAAGAAAAGTGAAACCAGAGACCATGTGTTAGCTTGTACAAGCTATGTTTCCTCTCCAGGCCTCAATTATCTCTCGTTATTATATTTTAAAATGTCTGTTTTTCTATTCCAGGCATACTGCATTGGGTGCTTTCACTAAATTATCAAGGAAGAAGTCCTACCTAAGATTTAGAATAAGGGGGAAAACTAAGGGCATCAAAGTCCTAAATCCGCTCTGATTATAGTTCCTACCACCTGAATGCAATAGAACTATCCTCGGAAAATAATCTCTCCTGAGGGATATCACCACCACCTTTTTCTACCCAGCCTGACTGAGAAATTGAAACTAATTTCACACTACCATCCCTTTCACTAGCTTTTGTTTAAGTGGTCTTGGCTGGACTGAAGGGAGAGCATTTCGAGGTGATAGAAAATACACTGGAGAAATTCTCAGAAGCCTGGGTTTTTAAGTCTGTACCTAAGGTAGGTGAGTGAAATTAGTCATTCTGAAAAAAGGCCCATAGAAAAAAATCAGTAACTGGTAGCTTCCATTTAGGAAGGTTGAATCAATGTGTATAAATTTCAAAGGATTTTCATAATCTAGACAAAATGAATCACTTTTCAAGTCTAATCTACTCATTTATGGTAAAATATAGGCTTATAAAGGATTTTCACAATATAGATAAAGCTAATCACACTTCAAATCTAATTATTCACTTACAGTAAAATAAATGATCATAATCAAATGCATTATACCCTACATGAAGAATGTGATAACTCATAAAGAATGGTCTGTATATAATCTTAAAAAGAATCTTAAGCAAAAATATACATCATGCAGGGAAGACAGTGACCGGACCCATATGTGGGACACTCTGGTCCCTTTGGCAGATCTGCATTTGGCAGATAGAGATGAGTGCTCCATGCCTTACTATTAATAAAGATACCCCGAAATTCCCAACTCACCAACAAGCTAGAATTAAAATTTGGCTTCTCATGATTTTTCCTCCAGAGGTGTGAATGTGTTATTAACTGGAAGACCATATGTTGTTTTGTTTGGCTGAAAATTAGTATAGTGACAATGACAAATTGGAATATACCATCAGTTTCTGAAGTATGTTTATGCCCAGAGCCAGCTGTGGGCACTCTGACCTTTGAAAATAGTAAACAAACAGTTAATGTGTGAATGAGTCTGTGTGAGACCTGTGTGGAATAGCCAAAAAGACTCCTTGGTGGGGCTCCCTTGTAGCCTCAGTGGTAAAGTTTCCACCTGCCAATGCAGGAGATATGGGTTTGATCTCTGGTCCAGGAATATCCCACGTCACAAAGTAACTAAGCCCAAGTGCCAACTACTGAGCCTTGCTCTAGAGCCTGGGAACAGCAGCTACTGAAGCCCACAAGCTCTAGAGACTGTGCTCCACAAGAGAAGTCACTGCAATGAGAAGCCCACACACCACACCTAGAAAGTGGCCTCCACTCACTGCAACTAGAGAAAAGCTGATGTACAGCAATGAAGACCCAGCATAGCCATAAATAAATAAACAAAATGATTTATTTAGGAAAAAAAAAAAAAAACTCCTTGGTAACACTGTTGTGTCTCATTGCTCTAACAGTCCAGTTCCTTTCTAACTCTACTAATTGATAACTTGTCCTTTCTAAACTTATTCTTTCATCTATATAAAGGAGCTAAATACTGCTAACTTTATAAGGCATTGTCAGGTTCATATCAGATACTGCCTATGAAAATCCCCAAAATAATTGGACCATAAAAATTATAGGGTGCTATTATTATCAGGAAGAACTTTGATTACACCAGGACCTACATAGCTCTAGTCAGTGGTAAAGGCATGAGTTCTAGAAGAATCCAAGAAGGCCTGGATTGCAGAACAAGGGTCAGCAAACTACAGCTTGTGTGCCAAGTCCAGCCCACCTCTTGTTTTCTACAATTTACTAGCTAAGAATTGTTCTTACATTTTTTAATGGATTAGAAATATTTCACAACACACAGAATTTAAATTCAAATTTCAGTGTTAAGTTCTGATGAAGCTCAGCCATGCTTATCCATTTATGTACTGTCTATGGCTGCTTATTTAACTTATATTTACAGTGCACCACGCAAAATGCCGGGCTGGATGAAGCACAAGCTGGAATCAAGATAGCTGGGAGAAATATCAAGAACCTCAGATATGCAGATGACACCACGCTTATGGCAGAAAGTGAGGAAGAACTAAACAGCCTCTTGATGAAAGTGAAAGAGGAGAGTGAAAAAGTTGGCTTAAAGCTCAGCATTCAGAAAACTAAGATCATGGCATCTGGTCCCATCACTTCATAGGAAATAGATGGAGAAACAGTGGAAACAGTGTCAAACTTTATTTTTTTGGGCTCCAAAATCACTGCAGATGGTGACTGCAGCCATGAAATTAAAAGACGCTTACTCCTTGGAAGAAAAGTTATGAGCAACCTAGATAGCATATTCAAAAGCAGAGACATTACTTTGCCGACTAAGGTCCGTCTAGTCAAGGCTATGGTTTTTCCAGTGGTCATGTATGGATGTGAGAGTTGGACTGTGAAGAAGGCTGAGCGCCGAAGAATTGATGCTTTTGAACTGCGGTGTTGGAGAAGACTCTTGAGAGTCCCTTGGACTGCAAGGAGATCCAACCAGTCCATTCTGAAGGAGATCAACCCTGGGATTTCTTTGGAAGGAATGATGCTAAAGCTGAAACTCCAGTACTTTGGCCACCTCATGCGAAGAGTTGACTCATTGGAAAAGACTCTGATGCTGGGAGGGATTGAGGGCAGGAGGAGAAGAGGACGACCGAGGATGAGATGGCTGGATGGCATCACTGACTCGATGGATGCGAGTCTGAATGAACTCTGGGAGTTGGTGTTGGACAGGGAGGCCTGGCGTGCTGCGATTCATGGGGTTGCAAAGAGTCGGACACGACTGAGCGACTGAACTGAACTGAGACAGCATATTAGAAAGCAGAGACATTACTTTGCCAACAAAGGTCTGTATAGTCAAAGCTATGGTTTTTCCAGTGATCATGTATGGATGTGAGGGTTGGACTATAAAGAAAGCTGAGCACCAAAGAATTGATGCTTTTGAACTGTTGGAGAAGACTCTTAAGAGTTCCTTGGACTGCAAAGAAGGGACTGGGAAGAAGGCAGGGTTCAGTACTTTTTGACTGCAACCCAGAAGAAGAAATGTGCATGCTCAGTCAGGTCTGACTCTTGTGACCCCATGGACTGTAGCCTGCCAGGCTCCTCTGTCCGTGAGATTTCTCAGGCAGGAATACTGGAGTGGGTTGCCATTTCCTTCTCCAGCGGATCTTCCTGACCCAGGGATTGAACCCAAGTGTCCTTCACCTGCTGCAATGCAGGCAGATTCTTTACCACTGAATCATCAAAAGAAATATATACTCATACATATAAAACTGAAATAAGTTTTATAAAACAGTAGCTGTCCTTATAATTATGTACTCTGAGTTTCATCCCCTTTATCTAGCATCCCTTAATGTTAACATTTTACAAAATCACAGCACATTAAACTCTGATATTCTATTCTATTTCTGTTTTTTAAAAGTAGAAAGAGCATTCAATGACCAAAAATGGAACAACTTGAGCAGCAAAATAAATAATGATGGTATTTAATTATACCTCAAGGAATAAAATAAACATCCAGTAGTAAATGCTGATATAAATAAATGGAAGAATAAATAAGGAGAAGAGAAAACTCTTCCATACAGAAGAATTCCAATTAATATACATGGGAGGAATGAGAGAAAATTCACCTTTATAATATTCACAGTAATTATATGAATTAATACAAATACTTAGAACATTGTCTGGCACATTATAAGTGCTGAGCAAATATTAGTACTAAGATCCAAAAATATTGTTTATTTTCTGCCAGGTTAATTTTTTCATTTTTCAAGACAGATTAGCCTTTAGTGGCTGAAAATGCATGGACCTCAATATAGAATGGCATGTATCCTCTGTGCCAACCACAGTTCAGGCTAAAGTAGAAGAGCTGCTGCTCCTAAGTCGCTTCAGTCGTGTCCGACTCTGTGCGACCCCATAGACGGCAGCCCACCAGGCTCCCCTGTCCCTGGGATTCTCCAGGCAAGAGTACTGGAGTGGGGTGCCATTGCCTTCTCCGAAAGTAGAAGAGACAGACACTAATTTGGTGTAATAAAATAGTTCAGGGAATTCCCTGGTGGTCCAGTGGTTAAGACTCCATGCTTTCACTGTCAAGGGCCTGTGTTCGATTCCTGGTCAGGGAACTAGGATCCCATATGCTATGCTGTATGGTGCAGCCAAAAATAAAATAAAATAGTTCATCATAACTCTACTTCCATATTCTCAAAGTTGTTATGCCTAAAATATTCCAGCAAACTGAGAAATTCCAGTTTCAGTATATATATTCTTCTTAGCATTAAGGTGGTAAGGAAATATTTCAGAAAAAGACCCAGGGAAACAAAAAAATTTAACTTAAGTTAGACTTCACAAACATCCACAACTGTGAAAGGAGCATGCTTGCTGTCCGCTAATGAAACAAATTCTGCCTTTGCAGACAGTAGTTACAGTAAGTAGTGAGAGGGCTTCCCCAGTGACCCAGTGGTTAGGAATCTGCCTGCCAGTACAGGAGACATGGGTTTGAGCCCTGGTCTGGGAAGATTCCATGTGTTTGTGTGAAGCAACTAAGCTCTTGCTCCACAACTACTGAAGCCCAAGTGCCCTAGAGCTCATGAACCACAGTTCAGTTCAGTTCAGTTCAGTTCAGTCGCTCAGTTGTGTCCGACTCTTTGCAACCCCATGAATCGCAGCACGCCAGGCCTCCCTGTCCATCACCAACTCCCGGAGTTCACTCAAACTCACGTCCATCGAGTCGGTGATGCCATCCAGCCATCTCATCCTCTGTTGTCCCCTTCTCCTCCCGCCCTCAATCCCTCCCAGCATCAGAGTCTTTTCCAATGAGTCAACTCTTCGCATGAGGCGGCCAAAGTACTGGAGTTTCAGCTTTAGCATCATTCACTAAGAGAAGCCAAAAGCCACAAAAAAAAGCCCACACACCACAACCAGAGAAAGTCTATACAAAGTAACGAAGACCCAGAGCTGCCAAATAGAAAAATAATAATAATAATAATTTTAAAAAGTAGTGATACAGTCTATTACCAATCTAGGGGAAAGACTGAGAGCCACACTGCACTCTCTGTGATGAAATGGTTTAAAGATAAAAGGTAAGCTTTTAATGTATGTCAGGCACAGTGCTATATATGTCCATCTTATTTTTATTTACAAATATTCTAGGTAGGTACTTAGATTTCACAGAACAGAGAGGAGAGGACTTGTGCTCTTTCCACTAAACCAGGCTATGCTCAATTTGATTTAGTCGAAAAACCAGCCTGGTTTAGTGAACAAAAATTGTCATTTTTTAAAAATAGAAAAGCTTAAAGGAAACAGAAATAAATATTTAAACCATGGAGAGGCAGAAAGGAAGTAATTAAGAGATAAAACTACTCTTAAATAGAAAACTTCTTTATGTAACATTAAAAAAAATTAAAAGATAAACAATAGATGGTGGGAAACAAATTTTTGATGTATAATACTTACCAAAAAAGCTCATATAAATGGAGAACACTGAAATTTCTGTACATAAGTTGTCAACAATTTCTAAAAGACGGAATAGAGACAATCAAAAAACATAGGGAAATGTTTGGCTCGCTCATAAGTTTTTAAGTCAAAAGTCATAGCAATAACATGTATTTTGCCTACCAAATTAATAACAGTGAAAATAATGATGTTACCCAATGCCAACTGGTATTTTGTAAAAGAGGCACTCTCTTATGCGGCTAATAGAAATATATGCTGGCATAAACCATTAAAAAAGTCATAATATATTAAAATTCCTTCAATCAAAGCAATTCTGGTACCCTGCCTTAAGGAAATAATTTTAAATATGGAAAAATTGTTATGCCAAAAAAACATTTCTCACAGCTTTATTTATAACAGCAAAAAATTGGAAACATCTAATTAGTACATGTCTGACTGTAGAGAAATGGGTAAGTAAATTATGGCATTCTTATGAGATCCCACACAATGAAGCCTTTATAAATAACATTTACGAAGAATGTGCCAAAACATGGGGAAATGCTGGCTATATAGAGCTAGGTATAAAAAGCCAAAACCTGCTAAGAGAATGTAACTATGTAAGATCACTACAGATAGGAAAGGCTATAAAAGTGCATCAAAAGAATATAAATATGGGCCATGTTTATTTATTTGGGCAGGGGGCAGAGAGGGCGGGCAATGGCTTTCCAGGTGGCGCTAGTGTTAAAGAATCTGTCTGCTAATGCAAGAGACCTAAGAGACATGCATTTGATCCCTGGGTCAGGAGGATCCCCTGGAAGAGGGCATGGCAACCCATTCCAGTATTCTTGCCTTGAGAATCCCCCAGACAGAGCAGCCTGGCAGGCTATGGCCCACAGGGTCACAGAGTGTCAGCAGGACCAAAGGGACCTGGCACAGACAAGTGTTAAGACAATGAGATTACAGATAACATTTTCTCATTTTTCACCTCTATATTTTCAAATTGCCTTTAATACTCAGGTCTTTTATGATTAAAAAAATTTTTAAACAGGGGACAGTTCAGTGGTTAAACCCTGGCAGTTCAGTGGTTAAGACTGTGCATCCACTGTGGGGAGCATAGGTTTGATCTCTGGTCTGGGATCTAAGATGCCACATGCTGCACAGCCAAAAAGAAAGGTAACTGTATATTTATCCTTTACAGAGTAAGTACATTTTAAATGTATAGAGAAATTATATTTTTAAAACACACCACTCTTCTCTTCAAAAATCAACATAGTGCTTTAAAAACAGCGTAAAATAATTCTGACCACTTCTCAAAACCCTCCATAATCTAGTTCATATTCCCTCAGTTCAGTCACTCACTCGTGTCCAACTCTGCAACCCTATGGACTGCAGCACACCAGGCTTCCCTGTCCATCACCAACTTCCTGAGCTTACTCAAACTCATGTCCATCAAGTTGGTGATGACATCCAACCATCTCATCTTCTGTTGTCCCCTTCTCCTCCTGCCTTCAATCTTGCCCAGCATCAGGGTCTTTTCCAGTGAGTCATTTCTCGCATCAGGTGGCCAAAGTACTGGAGTTTCAGCTTTAGCATCATTCCTTCCAAAGAAATCCCAGGGTTGATCTCCTTCAGAATGGACTGGTTGGATCTCCTTGCAGTCCAAGGGACTCCCAAGAGTTTTCTCCAACACCACAGTTCAAAAGCATCAATTCTTCGGCGCTCAGCCTTCTTCACAGTCCAACTCTCACATCTGTACATGACCACTGGAATAACCATAGCTTTGACTAGATGGACCTTTGTGGGCAAAGTAATGTCTCTCTGCTGTCTAGGTTAGTCATAACTTTTCTTCCAAGGAGTAAGCGTCTTTTAATTTCATGGCTGCAGTCACCATCTGCAATGATTTTGGAGCCCAAGAAAATTAAATCTCTCACTGTTTCCATTGTTTCCCCATCTATTTGCCATGAAGTGATGGGACCAGATGCCATGATCTTAGTTTTCTGAATGTTGGATTTTAAGCCAACTTTTTCACTCTCCTCTTTCACTTTCATCAATAGGCTCTTTAGTTCTTCACTTTCTGCCATAAGGTTTGTGTCATCTGTATATCTGAGGTTATTGATATTTCTCTCAGCAATCATACTCCCTGCTCCACTTTATTTTTCACTTCTATCCATCAAAGCACCTCCATTCCTTCATCCCAAGACCTTCATGGCTACATACCCTTACTGTCCCTCCCCAATACCTACCTTTTCCACAACACAGGTCTCATCTCCTCTCCAGGCCCACCTCTCCAGGAAATCCCAGCCCTCCTTGATCCTGTCTCACAGTCTATTTTAACAGACTATAAATTAGCAGAAAATCACACCTGGTACTTGTTCTAAATCCACTCTTGGCCTGTATTCCTCATGACACTCAGAGTGACTCAATGAATGCTTGTGGTTTAAGGAAAAATGAAGGAAAACTAATATTTATTGAGCCCATGTGAAGTGCCAGGTCCAGTGCAAGATGTTTAATAGAAATTATTTTCCCACAGCAACTCAGAAGTATCATCAGCATCATCACCTCTCAGAAAGGGTTAATTCAAAACATACTGCTAACAAGTTGCAGAGTCAAGATTAACACTCAGATCTCCCTAATTCCAAACATAGTACTTAATTTTCTCCAACATCACTAGTGTTTTTGCTTGCCTCTTCGCATGGGAGTGTAACCTTCTAGAGACGAGAGAGCATGTCCTTTCATGTCTTTATTTCTAGCTCATAGCAAGCATACTCAGTATTTTTAAAATGAAGAGTGATGCTTTCAGTCTTACAAAATTGTATTTTTTACTTTCTATGTTTTGCTTACAAGGGAAATGCAGAAACCAATACATACCCACCTGCATATCCAAATTATAACTTAGCAAGTTCTAGCATGGGTACTAAGTCATTTCAAACCATATGAACTGTAGCCCACCAGGCTTCTCTCTCTATGGGATTCTCTCTCTATGGGATTCTCTAGGCAAGAATACTAGAGTGGGTTGCTATGCCCACCTCTTCCAGGGGATCTTCCTGACTCAGGGATTGAACCCCCAGCTCTTACCGTCTCCTGCATTAGCAGGCAAGTTCTTTACCACCAGTGGCTTCTGGGAAGCCCAGCAAATTCTAGAGATGGAAGGAATATAAGGCAAGTTTCACATTGGGTTTGTTGTATGCCCAGTATGTGTCTAGCTTTGTTCTGGGGGCTGTAAACAATTGAAAAACAACAAACAAAAACCCAACCCTTACACAGTGCTTCACTGTGTGTGTCTGTGTGTGCGCGTTCAGTTGCTTCAGTCATGTCTGAAAGGAGCATGTCTTTGTGTTCCCATGGAGTAGATGATAAACAAATATCTACTGAGGGGATTTCCCTGGTGATCCAGCGGCTAAGACTCTGAGTGCCCAGTGCCCGGGTTTGATCCCTGGTTAGTGAACTAGATCCCACATGCTCTGACTAAGACTTGGCGAAGCCAAATAAAAATAATAATTTTTTTTTAATGTCTACTGAGAAAAGAAAGAGAGACAGACTAGGGGAAGATGGGTGGCCAAATATTCCAGGCAAAGGAAATTGCATGGACAGCAGAGGGGGTAATAAAAGCAAGGTAGGCTCAAAAACCAGTTTGGCTAAAGGAGACTTCTTTGGGGATCAATGCAGTGGCAAATAAAATTGTAGAGCTCGGTAGTATCTGATTGTGTAGTATTTTGATGCTAAGCTAAGGAATTTTATTTCCTCTTGTTACTCATTCTGGCTAAAATGCTCTCTTCAGAGGAAGTGGAATGTCACTTGGGTTTCTAGAAGCAGAAAGGCCTCCTTAGAGACACTGAGGAATTCAGATTGAATGGTGGAATGACAGGTGGAAGGGTGGATATTCTACATGAGGAGGCCACCCCCTCAGATCCTCTGCTGATACGGCGCCAGTTCTGCCATCTTGAGAGTGGGCCAGCTGTGGTCTCTAAAGAAAGAATACCTCAACACTCACTTGCATGTCAATTTTCAGTTCCTGAGTAAACCTGAGCAAAACTTTCCTATCGCGCTTCCAAGAACAAGCACACGGTAGTTGCCAGGAGAAATCTGCTCCGATGAAAGACGAGGAAAATTCCCAGCCTGGCTGTGGAGGGGACTTGACAACCTGTTGAGCCCAGATCTTCCCTGACATTCCCCCAGCCAAACACAAATCTCCCAACAGTTTGGGCCCTCTTCCGGGCCAAAGATAGTTCAGTGTGGCCTTTGGCAGCAACAGAATGGCTACACCTGTTGGCTTCTTAAAGTAAGATCAAATACCTTTGGGGTGAAGGATAAAACCACAGTGCTTCTCAACATGTCTGAAACTGGGCTCCACTCTAGGGGAAATTCTGAAGCATCTCATGGATCTGAGAAATGACCTGTCAGCTCATCTCCTTCAGCTTCCCGGCAGGCAAGGAAACATTATCTTTAAAGAGGAAGATCTGAGGCCTAGAGAGATTAGCTGTTATACTTTCTTCTCCCTAGACTATCCCTTTGATAAACAATTGTTGTTGCCTACTAAGTGAATTCCTGAGACTAAATTGGGCCACGGGAGATGATGAATCAGATTCTGTCCTCAAGGCTTTCACAGTCTAGCAGGGAAACAGATATGTCAATTCTTTTTTTCTCCAGTTTTGTTGAGATATAATTGACATACTGCTGCTAAGTCACTTCAGTCATGTCTGACTCTGTGCGAACCCATAGACAGCAGCTCACCAGGCTCCCCCGTCCCTGGGATTCTCCAGGCAAGAACACTGGAGTGGGTTGCCATTTCCTTCTCCAGTGCATGAAAGTGAAAAGTGAAAGTGAAGTCACTCAGTCGTGTCCAACTCTTGGAGACCACATGGACTGCAGCCTTCCCAGGCTCCTCTGTCCATGGGATTTTCCAGGCAAGAGTACTGAAGTGGGGTGCTATTGCCTTCTCCGACATACAACACTGTGTAAATTTAAGATATACAATGTGATGATTTGATATATATGGATGTTGCCAAATGTTTACCACAATAAGGTTAGCTAACAAATCCTTCACCTCACATTAACACCATTTTGTGTTGGTTTGTTTTTTGGTTTGCTTTTTGCTTTTGTTTTATTTTGTTGGCCACTCTACAGCAGGATCTTAGTTCCCCACCCAAGGAGGGAACCCAGGCACCCTGCAGTGGGAGCACAGAGTCCTAACCATTGGACCACCAGGAAATTCCCTTTTTTGTATTATTATGGTGAGAATGTGAAAGCTCTAGTTTCATAGCAACTTTAAGTATAAAAGACAGTATTGTTAACTGTAGTCACCGTACTGTACACTAGATCCTCAGAATTTACTTTTTCTAAAATTTATTTTTTTAATTTAATTTATTCATTTAAAATTTTTGCCTGCACTGATTTTGTTGCGGCATACGGGCTTTCTCTGGTTGCAGTGAGTGGAGGCTAGTCTCTAGTTGCAGTGCTAGGGCTTCTTATTGCAGTGGCTTGCCTTGTTGAGGAGCACAGGCTCTAGGCACTTGGGCTTCAGTAACTGTGATTCAGGATCTTAGTTGCGCTGAGGCAGGTGGGATCTTCCTGGATCAGGGATCGAACTGGTGTCCTCCACATTGGCAGGCAAATTCTTAACCAATGGACCACCAGGGAAGTGTCAGAACTTATTCTTCTTATCACTGAAAGTTTGTATCCTGACCAACATCTCCCCAATCCAGTGTATGAAAATACTAGAGAATTAATTATGCCAGAGAGGATGGGGCAGCAGCTAAAACCTCAGAGACTAGAAACTATACGCACAATCCACCTGCCAATGCAGAGTACACAGATTGATCCCTGGTCTGGGAAGATTCCACATGCCTCGAGCAAGCTGATGAGCCGTAACTACTGAGCCCATGCTCTAGAACCTGAGAGCCACAACTACTGAAGCCTGCACCGCCTAGGGCCCAAGAGCCAAAACTGGTAGAAACCCTGTGCTGCAACCACTAAAGCCCGAGTGCCTAGAGCCCGTGTTCTGCATAAAGGAGAAGGCATTGCGGTAAGAAGCTTGTGCACCACAAGCAGAGAGGAGCCCCGACTCTTCTCAACTAGAGAAAGCCTGAGTGCAGCGGTGAAGACCCACCGGAGCCAAAAATAATAAAGAGATATACCAGTGGATAATGTCAAAATCAAAACAAATGCAGCAGGATAAAGAAAAAACAGCAACAAAAAACAACTGATGGCGACATTGTGGAGGGTGACTGAGTGATGGTGTTATGGATATTCTCACTCCCCCTCATTCTCAATCCGGTGTTTTCAGGCCTCCCTGACCAATTTACTCCTTTATCTAACCTGCTCCCAGATTTCTTTAGAAATTGCATGAGTGTCTGACAACAGCTCAAACAGTACCCATCTCTTACTTCCCTGTCAAATTAATTTAATCAAGTTCTTTAGGTGGCAAGAAACTGAATAACACTAAAATTACTTTCATTTATTTATGCAAGAAACATTTATTGACTATATATTATGTGCCAGGCCTTATTTTCGTGGATCTTACAGTCTCGTAAGAAACCAGGGTATGCTAGAGATGGCTCCTATGGGCTCACGAGCTGCTGCTGCTGCTAAGTCGCTTCAGTCGTGTTCGACTCTGTGCGACCCCATAGACAGCAGCCCACCATGTTCTGCCATCCTTGGGATTCTCCAGGCAAGAACACTGGAGTGGGTTGCCATTTCCTGGGCTCACGAGAGCCACTTGCTAAATTTTCAGAAATTTGAGAAGTCCTCAAAAATTGAATTACATAAACTTTTAAAAGTTATATAAAAATAAAGATAATAAATACTCCAATTCGTTGCCTTCTAGTGATATTACTATTGCTAAGTGGCTTCAGTCACGTACGACCCTTTGTGACGCCTTAGACTAACCTGCCAGGCTCCTCTGTCCATGGGATCCTCCAGGAAAGAATACTGGAGTCAGTTGCCATTCCTTTCTCCAATGTTACTATTATCTACGCTATTATATTTGTATGGAGGAGAAACCATATATTGGTGTGCTACAGTGCATTTCTTCCTAACTCATGGTCAGTGACATCATTGTTGGCAGCTTGAAATAGGCTATGGTGGGAGTATTTACCCACAGAAATCAGCAAATGCTACAAATCAGAGTTAGTTTTGTCCATTGTCTAGACTTAAGAAAGTGATGGAAAAAATATGAACAATGCAAATTACAAGTGTCTCATGTCTCTAGCTGTTGCACTGTGGATACCACAAAAATTAAAGAAATATTTTTCCAGTACTCAAAATGTATTATTCAGCTAGTAAGGTGCTCACTTCACTGATGAAGTCCCTACACTTTTCTCCTGTTTATTGTGTGATAAGAAGTATACACATGTTGGGGATTCCCTGGAAGTCCAGTGGTTATGACTCTACACTTCTATTGCAGGGAGCACAGATTGATCCCTGCTTGAGGAATTGAGATCAGGCAAGCAGGGTGGTGTACCACCCCCAACCAAGGAAAAAAGTATACACATGTAACCCAGTAATTCTGCTTCTGAATATATGATAGAAAAAAACAAAATCACTAATTCAAAAAGATATATGCACAGTAATGTTCATAGCAGCACTGTTTACAGTTGCCAAATATAGAAGCAACCTAACCATTAACAGATGAATGGATAAAGAAGATGCAGTACGTATATACAATGGAATACTACACAGCCATAAAAGAATGAAATTTTGCCATTTGCAACAACAAGGATGAACTTGGAGGGCATCATATCAAGTTAAATAAATCAGATGGAGAAAGACAAACCCTGTATGATAACAGTAATATATTGGATCTAAAAAAAAATACAACAAACTAGTGAATATAACATAAAGGAAGCAGATTCACAGATACAGAGAACAAACTAGTGGTTACCAGTGGAGAAGGGGAAGGGGGCAAGGACAATATAAGGGCAAAGGATGAAGAAGTACAAACTATTATGTATAAATTAAACTACAGGGAATTCTCTGGCCATGCAGTGGTTAAGACTTGGTGTTTTCACTGCTGTGGGCCCAGGTTCAATCCCTTTTCAGGGAACTAAGATCCCACAAGCCATACAGTGTGGGAAAAAAAAAAAAAACCTAGAAGGATATATTGTACAGCACAGGAAATATAGCCAATATTTTATAATAAATATAAATGGAGTATAACCTTTAAAAAGTGTAAATCACTATATTACTCAATTGTAATTCACATAATATTATACATCAACTATGCATGTACATGCATGCTAAGTCACTTCAGTCATGTCTGACTCCTTGCAACACTATGGGCTGTAGCCCACCAGGTTCCTCATCAACTATACTCCAGTGAAATTTTTTAAAAACTTAAAGCCAAATATATAGTGTCCCTCAGTACTGTTGATGAAAAAGTTAATAATAGTCAATCTAAGGAAAATTAACTTTCCTGGTGGTCCAGAGGTTAAGAATCTACCTTGCAATGGAGGGGACACAGGTTCAATCCCTGGTTGAGAAACTAAGGTCCCACATGGTGCTGGGCAACTATGCCCATGCGCTGCAACTAGAGAAGCTGGCGCACTGCAACAAGTAGCCCACACACCACAAAGAGAGTCTGCATGCTGCAGCTAAGTCCTGATGCAGCCAAATAAATAAATGACTTAAAAAAAAATTCAATCTACAGGCACCACAAGGAGCTCACCTTGGTGCTCTGTGATGACCTAGAGGGCTGGGATGAGGCAAGAGTGGAAGGGAGGCTCAAGAGGAAGGGGATATGTGTGTACTTATAGCTGATTCATGTTGTTGTACAGCAAACCAACACAACATTGTGAAATAAGTGAAAGTCACTCAGTTATGTCCGACTCTTTGCGACCCCATGGACTATACAGTACATGGAATTCTCTAGGCCAGAATACTGGAGTGTGTAGCCAGTCCCTTCTCCAGGGGATCTTCCCAAACCAGGGATCGAACCCAGGTCCTGAATTGCAGGTGGATTATTTACTAGCTAAGCCACCAGAGAAGCCCATTGTAAAGACATTGTAAACACAACATTGTAAAGCAATTATCTTCCAGTTTAAAAAAAAGTCAACCTAAGAAAGAAATGGAAAATTTTACTAGAGCTAACCTGAGGATTATAGTCTGGGAGACAGTCTCTTAGAAAGCTGTGAGCACTATTCTCCCCTTGGAAGTCAAAGCACAGTTGTAGAAGTTCTTGAGACAAATGACGTATCATGGACTGTTTACACAATCCAGATCTACAGGTACAAAGTAGCAGGTCCTGGGTGGAGTTGGCCCCTTGCAAGATTAAGAAGGAAGATTATCTCCTAAGAATTCTCTAAAGAATTGATGCTTTTGAACTGTGGTGTTGGAGAAGACTCTTGAGAGTCCCTTGGACTGCAAGGACATCCAACCAGTCCATTCTAAAGGAAACCAGTCCTGAGTATTTATTGGAAGGACTGATGCTGAAGCTGAAACTCCAATACTTTGGCTACTTGATGCGAACAACTGACTCACTGGAAAAGACCCTAATGCTGGGAAAGATTGAAGGTGGGAGGAGAAGGGGACCACAGAGGATGAGATGGTTGGATGGTATCACCGACTCAATGGACATGAGTTTGAGTAAATTCTGGGAGTTGATGATGGACAGGGAGGCCCGGTGTTCTGCAGTCCATGGGGTCACAAAGAGTCAGATACCACTGAGCAACTGAACTGAACTATCTCCTAAGGAGTAGTGACTCTTATCATGTAAGAATCAAATAGCCAGTCTATGTCCAACGTGACTCTTATCATGTAAGAATCGAATCGCCAGTCTATGTCCGATGCAGGATAGAGCATGCTTGGGGCTGGTGCACGGGGATGACCCAGAGAGATGTTATGGGGAGGGAGGTGGGAGGGGGGTTCATGTTTGGGAACGCATGTACACCCATGTTGGATTCATGTCAATGTATGGCAAAACCAATACAGTATTGTAAAGTAAAATAAAGTAAAAATAAAAATTAAAAAAAAAAAAAGGAGTAGTGACTCTTGAAAGAAAGTGAAAGTGAAAGTCGCTCAGTGGTGTCCAACTCTTTGTGACCCTATGGACTATACAGTCCATGGAATTCTCCAGGCCAGAACACTGGACTAGGGTGGCCTTTCCCTTCTCCAGGTAATCTTCCCAACCCAGGGATCGAATGTGGTTCTCCCTCATTGCAGGCAAACTCTTTACCATCTGAGCCACCAGGGAATTCCTATGTAGATGCATAGTACACAATAAAGGGGAGGGAGGAGGCCCAAACAGGCAAAGAAAAATTTTGTTTAAATTTTCTTGTCTTGGCATCAAATATGAATTTCATTTCATCAATATCCAGAGGGGATTGGCTCCAGGATCCCACCCCACCCCACCCACCCAGAGGATTCATCCATAGATACTCAAGTATATTATATAATATGGCATGGTATTTGCATTTAACATTCTCCCTTGTATTTTCTGTTCAGCTGCACCGGCAGCTTGTTAAATCTTATTTCCTGGACCAGGGATTGAATACACACTCTCTGCAATGAAAACTCAGAGTCCTAACTACTGGACAACCAGAGAATTCCCACTCCTGTATACTTTAACTTAACCTCCAGATTACTTATAATACCTAATATAATTTAAAGCTATGTAAACAGTTGTTGGTGTCCAGAAAATTCAAGTTTTAGGTTTTGGAAGTTGGTGGAATTTTTTTTTCTTCCCCTGAGTGTTTTCCATCCTCCCTTGGTTGAATCTGCAGATGGGAATGCACAGATACAGAGGGCTAGAAGACCATCTGTACTTGAGCCCTGGTTCCTGGAAGAAAGCTACTAAAATCTTTGTATTTATCTCAGTGGTAGGATTGTCTGTCTTTTGTTATTCACAATAAGCCCTTTCTCTCCTACCTTAGGGCTTCCCTGTAGCTCAGATGGTAAAGAATCTCCCTGCAATGCAGGAGACCCAGATTAGATCCCCAGGTTGGGAAAATCCCCTGGAGAAGAGAATGGCAACCCATTCCAGTGTTCTTGCCTGGAGAATTCCACGGACAGAGAAGCCTGGCAGGCTACAGGCCATGGGATTACAAAGAGTTGAACACGACTGAGCCATGACGACGACTGCTACTACTACTCTCTCCCGTCTTAGTTATGCTACTGGTTGACCTGGGGAGGTTTCCTACACAGGCTCAGTATTGGACTGGTGATCAGGAAGTCCCAATGATTAGAGAGTTTCAGTCCTGCCCACTGACCTCAGGGAAGATTTACGAGCTTCTGGTCCTGAAGGTGGCATACCATAGTTCTACTCCTGCACTCAGGATCCTTCCAGACCTTGCCCTGTGTACCTCTTCATCTGGCTGCTCATCTGTATTCTTTATAATATCCTTTACAATAAACTGAGAAACATAAATAAATATTTTCCTGACTTTTGTGACCTGTTTTAACAAATGAAGAAGAAAATGAGATGGTTGGATGGCATCACCGACTCAACAGACACAAGTTTAAGCTAACTCGTGGAGATAGTGGACAGGGAAGCCTAGCGTGCTTCAGTCCATGGGGTCGCAAAGAGTCGAATATAACTGAGCAACTGAACAACAAATCCAGATCTTGACAAGATGATTATTTTGAGATATTAGTCTGCCTTCTTCTCAGTCAGCCAGCTTTCTGAATAAAGTCATATTCCTTACCTCCTCTCTCTTGGTTAATTGGCCTGTAGTGCAGTGAGCAGACAGTCCTTGGACTCAATAACACATGGGGTTGAAAATGAGTTGGACACGACTTAGGGACTAAACAACAACAATAAAAATCTCTGCATATAAGTTAACATCAACTAAAAAAGGATGCACAAGATGAGACCTGCTAGTTAGGTTTTATCTGAGGCAAAATGAAGACTACAGTCTGGGAGACAGTCCTAGCTAACACCTCTCAGATAGCTCTGAGAAACTGTTCCAAAAAGGTAGCGGGGGAAGGTCAGTACATATGATTTTGATGAAGCAGGAGTTTAATGCAGCCAAGTGCTTATTTTACAAAAGGTTTTCTGCTGGTTGGTCATGAAGAACTGATGCCACAATGAAGGGATTTAGTGTGCTTTTCTAGATATGAGGAGGTGCAAGGATTCGGATCATGAAAACCAGCTCCTGAAAATATCTATCTGAAGACCTGTTCCACCAGTTTCCCTGGAGCACAGAGTGCTTCATTCTTTACCCTGAACTCCTTTCAGGGCATGTCAAAGGTCAACAGCTACAGCAGCACAGGGTTCAATCTCCACAGAAGCAGATGGCAAATACGCTTGTAGTTGTTGTTCAGTCACTGGCAAATGCCTTTGGCAAGAGCCAGTTTGTAGTTGACATTAAATAACCACAGTGATAATATACAGCCTTGATATACTCCTTTCCTGATTTTGAACCAGTCAGTTATTCCATGTCCAGTTCTAACTCTGCTTCTTGACCCACATACAGGTTTCTCAGGAGACAAGTAAGGTGGTCTGGAACTCCTATCTCTTTAAGAATTTTCCACAGTTGTTGTGATCCACACGGTCAAAGGCCTTAGCATAGTCAATGAAAAAGAAGTAGATGTTTTTCTGAAACTCCTTTGCTTTCTCCAGGATCCAGCATGTTGGCAATTTGATCTCTGGTTCCTGTCTTTCTCAAGCCCAGCTTGTACATCTGGAAGTTCCCGGTTAACATACTGCTGAAGCCTAGTGTAAAGGATTTTGAGCATGACCTTGCTAGCATGTGAAATGAGCGCAACTGTACAGTAGTTAGTTTGAACATTCTTTGGCAATGCCTTTCTTTGGGACTGGAATGAAAACTGACCTTTTCCAGTCTTGTGGAAATTGCTTAGTTTTGCATATTTGCTGACATATTGAGTACAGCACTTTAACAGCAAAGAAAATAGTATCTGTGAGTTATTCTGTGGGAACTATGATCCCCACCCAGGTAGAGGATGGTAACTTCAGTCTGAGATCCTGAAGAGCTTGGATCCCAAAGATCCAAGATCCTTGGAGCACCGCCCTCTTATCTCACCACCAACTAATCAGAAGAAAGTCACACATCCTGCAGCCCTCACTCCAAATTTTGCCTAAAAAAAAAAAAAAAAAAACAAACCTTTCTCCAAATACTATGAGAGAGTTTAGAGTTTTAGAGCATGAGCCATCTGTTTTCTTTTCTTGGTCCTGCAATAAGCCTTTTTCTCCTCAAAAGGCCGATGTTCCGGTTTGTTTACCTTCACTGTGCGTCAGGCACATGAACTGTTTTATAACACATTCACATTTTACAGACAGCTAGTTGTTAAACATTTTGCCAGCACATTCATCGGGGGAAAAAAAGACAAATAAGCAGATGTAATATAATGTAAGGTCTTAAGGACTAGGAAGAAAAAATAAACAGAGTCTGGAGTAGGAATGTCAGGGAATATGCTATTTCGAATGGGCAGTCAGGGAAGTTCTCTATAATTAGATAACAGCTGAGCAGAGACCTGAATGAACTGAGGAAATAAGCCATGTGAAGAGCATCTCAAGTAGAGAAACCAGCAAGGGCCAACGCTGTGAGAAGGGAATATGCTTGTGTAACCAGGGAACAGTAAAGAGGCTGGTTCGGCTGGAGCCCAGTTATCCAGTGGGGAACAGGAGATCGAGATCCAAAAAGGCCAATGGTAGAGACTGAGGTTGAGTCTATCCTGAGAGATGGTAAGTATTGGAGAGTTTTACAGAGTTGTGTCATGATCTGAATTTACATGACAAAGGATGGCTCAGGTATCTGTGTGAACAGATTGTAGAGAGAACAGAGGAGCTTGGCAAGATGAGGAAGCAGAGACCAGTCAGAATGCAAGAGATGATGTGGCTTGGACTAAGGAGGCACCAGTGGAGTTGATGAGAAGTGATTCAATGCTGGGTATATTTTGAAAATCTACCTGACAAGAAACACTATGGATGTGGGGTGTGACAGAAGATGAGTGAAGGATGACTCTAAGGTTTTTGGCCTGAGCAGCTGAAAGGCTGAAATCCTATGTACTTGAAAGAAATCAGAAAGTGGTTGGGGAAGGGCAGGTTGGATGCTGTGGTGTATATTTTATTGGTTAGAGGCTTGAGTGAACTTTCTGGAATGATGAGAATGATCTACGTCTCATTTTGACTTGTGGTTGCCTGGGGATATACAGTGTAAAAACTCAACTGTTAATATCTCTGCATTTTATTTTATAGAAATTATATCTAAACACACACACACACCCCAGAAATGATCTTTATTGATATGGGGAAGACTTAAGAACAAAGGAGTTTACTTTAAAGGTTACACATGAGAGAGAATAAGATCCATCTGGAAACTAGTTTAAATCCAAGGCTGTTTGGGGGGTGATCCTTCCATCTTTCTCATCGGTGGGGTCGGGGGAGACTCTGCATCTTCCTGTTCCTCTGGATCTTCATCACTTTCTTGGAGCTCCTCTCTACTTGTGGTATGCGGGCTTCTCATTGCAGTAAGTTCTCTTGTTGTGGAGCACAGGCTCTGTGGTGTGTGAGCTTCAGTAGTTGCAGCATGCAGACTAGTTGTGGCTTGCAGGCCCTAGAGCATGGGCTCAGTAGTTGTGGCACACAGGCTTAGTTGCCCCACAGCATATGGAATCTTCCCTGACTGGGGATCAAACCCATGTCCTCTGCTTTAGCCAGTGAGCTCCTAACCACTGGACCACTAGGAAAGTCCTTCATCACCTTCTTAAGCCATAACAATCAACAAAACAAGCTGATTGTAACATTTGCTGATTTCTGCGACAGGAATATTCCCCCCATCATTCAAGCCTCAGAGTTAGTCAGGCTACAGCAAGCTACATCATCATCCTGGGGGTGGTAGCGTGAATTAGCAGAAAACATAGACTTCAGTGCAAGCAAGTCCTTTTCCTCTCTGGGCCTGTTTTCTCATCTGTAAAATAAGAAGGTGATGATACTAATATTGCCTCCATAGGGTTGTGATGAGGATTAACAGGCATTTTGTACCTTTAATTTTGTACATTTTAAACTGTTGGCTTCCCAGGTGGTTCAGATGGTGAAGAATCTGCCTGCAATGCAGGAGACAGGGGTTTGATCCCTAGGTCGGGAAGATCTCCTGGAGGAGGAAACGGCAACCCATTCCAGTATTCTTGCCTGAAGAAAACCCATGGACAAAGGAGCCTGATGGGCTCCAGTCCAAGGGGTCGCAAAGAATTCAACATGACTGAGTGACGACTCATTGGCAAAGACCCTGATGCTGGGAGGGATTGGGGGCAGGAGGAGAAGGGGATGACCGAGGATGAGATGGCTGGATGGCATCACGGACTCGATGGACGCGAGTCTGAGTGAACTCCGGGAGTTGGTGATGGACAGGGAGGCCTGGCGTGCTGCGATTCATGGGGTCGTAAAGAGTCGGACATGACTGAGCGACTGAACTGAACTGAGTGACTAGCTCAACACTGCTGTTAATTTACTGTGTGTCCTTGGGCAAGACCCTTCCTCTTCCAGGATCTTAGTTCCTGTATTTGTAAAACATAGAGGTTTCAGTATAAATAATCTCTGAAGTCCTTCCAGCTCTAGAAATCTTAGGGCTTTCTATGACTCCAGTTAAAGAGAAATTTCAGCCTCCCTCTCTGGTTTTCAAGTACTTTTCCTGAAATCACAGGTACAAGCCACCAAGAGGTACAAGAGACAGCCAGGTAGATTCCACAGTGGACTCAGTCCAAAGTGTAAAGTTAAAATTGTCAGTCTGGGTCTGTCTGGGAAAACTCCTCCTGAGCCAAAAGTTTCCAGCACTGGGACTCTCCCTGTGACTGGCAGCTCCAGGTGCCGGTCAGTTTCAACCACTTCATTTGGATGCCTGCCAGGAACCTTCCTTCAGGAACTTTCGGTTCTCCCCGGCTAAGTAGGTGCTGAAGAGAATACCTTTTTTCCCTTTCCTTTTCTTTGTTTTATTGGAGAGAAAGAGGAATAAAAAGAAGAAAACAAATATAGAGAGAGACTAGATTAATAGAAACAGAGAGACTGAGGAAAAGAAAAAAAATCAAGAGAAAAAGATTTTTCCTACATTTTCTAACAAGAGAAAACAAATACAAACAGGGCTGAAGATGCACTAAGAGTAGACTCCGACCACGTGCTAGAGAATTTCTTGGAAAGGATCATGTTTAAAATAAACACACATGCAGCACAGATGGAGGTATTTCTTCCTTTCCTCTTAAAATATTCCTTTCCTTTCCAAAATAAAAACCAATTTTTTATTTTGCTGCCTTGGGTGTTAGTTGCAGCACGCAGACTCTCCTGCTGTGGTGCAAGGGTTCAGTAGTTGCCAATCATGGGGCTTAGTTGCCCTGAGTCAGGTGGGGGCTCAGTTCCCTAACCAGGGATCAAACTCATGTCCCCTGCATTGGAAGGCAGATTCTTAACTACTGGACCATCAGGGAAATCCCTGGAAGTATTCTTTGCCTTTTCCCACCAATTCTTAACTCTGAGGTAACCTCTGTAACTCCTACATCCAGATGCCCAATGGAATAATTCTACATATTTTTTCATTCAGGCCCATGAGTCTCCTGGTTAAATTCTAATAGGAGCTACACTTATCACCTTGGAACTGAAGAATCTAAAAGCTGAAAATTATCTCAGCTCACCCTTTCCCTCCCTGCAGTGCTTTACAAAGGAGGAAACCGAGGTTCAGGAAGGCTGAGTAACGTAAGGTGCCACAGATAAGTGACAGAGCTAGGTTAGGTGGTAATTCATACATCTCAGTGGTACTTGCCCCGTCTATCAGGGTCCCAGCATGAGACAAAGGATAATCCCCAGGCCAGTGACAGGGGGAAATTGATCATTATGGGACCTGAGGAGACAATTCTTAAAATTCTTAAAGAGATGGGAATACTAGACCACTTTGCCTGCTTCCTATGAAATCTGTATGCTGGTCTCAAGAAGCAACAGTTAGAACTGGACATGGAACAACAGACTGATTCCAAATTGGGAAAGGAATATGTCAAGGCTGTATACTGTCACCCTGCTTATTTAACTTCTATGCAGAGTACATCATGTAAGATGCTGGGCTAGATGAAGCACAAGCTGGAATCAACATTGCCAGGAGAAATATCAATAACCTCAATATGCAGATGACACCACCCTTATGGCAGAAAGTGAAGAGGAACTGAGGAGCCTCTTGAAAGTGAAAGAAGAGTGAAAAAGCTGGCTCAAAACTCAACATTCAAAAGACAAAGATCATAGCATCTAGTCCCATTGCTTCATGGTAAATATATGAGGAAAGAATGGAAACAGTGAGAGACTTTATTTTCTTGGGCTCCAAAATCACTGCAGATGATGATTGCAGCCATGGAATTAAAAGGCACTTGCTCCTTGAAAGAAAAGCTATGACCAACCTAGACAGCATATTAAAAAGCAGAGACATTACTTTGCCAACATAGGTCCATCTAGTCAAAGCTATGGTTTTTCTACTAGTCATGTATGGATGTGAAAGTTGGACTATAAAGAAGGCTGAACATCGAAGAACTGATGCTTTTGAACTGTGGTGTTGGAGAAGACTCTTGAGAGTTCCTTGCACTGCAAGGAGATCCAACCAGTCAATCCAAAAGAAAATCAGTCCTAAATATTCATTGGAAGGATTGATGCTAAAGCTGAAACTCCAATACTTTCGCCACCTGATGCGAAGAACTGACTCACTGGAAAAGACCCTGATGCTGGGCAAGATTAAAGGCAGGAAGAAAAGGGGACAACAGAAGATGAGATGGTTGGATGGCATCCCTGACTTGATACACATGAATCTGAGCAAGCTCCAGGAGTTGGTGATGGACCGGGAAGCCTGGCATGCTGCAGTCCATGGGTTGCAAAGAGTCGAACACAACTGAGCGACTGAATTGAACTGAGGAGACAATGGGATGGAGAAGAGAGTATATGGAAAGGTGTCTTCAGACCCTGCTTTTAGAAAGGTGGGGTGTGTGATTGTGATGTGGAATAAACAATCTCACATCCCTCTTTCCCCTTCCTTTAGCCTTCATTGGCTGAAACTAACCAGAAGCCAGAGGATAAGGAAGTGTGTTGGTAAGAGACCAAACTGCAGCCCTGAACAGATCTGGAACTAAAAGGAAGCAACTCTCATCTTTTTTTTTTTTTAATCAATATTTTATTTTGTGTCTGGCTTCTTTTTTAAAAAAATTGTTTTGTTTATTTATTTTTGTGCCAAGTCTTTGTGGCTGCATGGGGCTTTTCTTTAGTTGCAGCAAGCATGGGCTACGCTCCAGCTGCGGTGAGCAGCCTTCTCATTGTGGTGGCTTCTCTTGTTGCAGAGCACAGACTTTAGAGTACATGGGCTTCAGTAGTTGCAGCATGTAAGCTCAGTAGTTGTGGCTGCTGGGCTCTGGAGCACAGGCTCAATAGTTGTGGAGCACAGGCTTAGTTGATCTGAGGTATGTGGGATCTTCCCCGGTCAAGGAACAATGGAACCCGTGTCTCCTGCATTGGCTGGTGGATTCTTTACCACTGAGGCAGCAGGGAAGCCCAACCTGTCATCATTTTATTTACTGACATTTTCTAACAATGCTATTTATGCCCCATAAATTTGCCTTAAAGTGTGCAATACAGCAAGCTGCCAGGAACATAAGATACAACAGGATGCAACAAAGCTCCAAGTTAGAGCACTTTGCTCTCGTATGCTGAGGGAAGCAGAGACTAGATAGGTGGATGGAAGTATCCAGCGGCTGCTCTGCTCCTCAGCCCAGTGCTGACTCCACACAGACCTGGGGGAGAACCTTACAACAGCCTAGGCCCTGCCCTCAAGGAATCTGAGTCTAGTCTACAAAGGGTGAGGCCTGACCATAGATGACTCCTCCTGGAGACCTGTGTGATGGTTTCAGGCAGGAAAGACTTTCTGGAGAATCAACAGAGATGCTCACTAGACAAGAGACAGAGAGGGCTGCAGTCTGTCCTGGGCTGTGCGAGGAAACAGTTCGGTGAAAGCTCAGGGAGACCTCGGGAAACTTCTCCTTCCTCAGAGTAAAGTTACCTCTCCTGATTTCACAGTTACCTTTGACTGTATTCTGTCTCCTCCTCCCTTTCCCTGATTCCTCCTTTCCCTGAAGCCAGAGGAGTCTGGGGTGGAGTTAAGACTCTCAGAAGCAAGTCAAGCCAGTTCCTGCAGGCCTGAACATGTCCCGTTGAGGAATAGCCCCTGCAGAAAACAACTGGCCTCAACTGTAGCCACGGTCAGCTACTAACAGTGCAGAAAGAGGGGAAAGACCTCAGAGAAAACACAAGTCAGAACCTGACTCCAAACATTATGGCTGTTGTTCACTTGCTCTGTCGTGTCTGACTCTGTGACCCCTTGGACTGCAGCATGCCAGGCTTCCCTGTCCCTCACCATTTCCTGGAGTTTGCCCAAGTTTATGTACATTGAATCAATGACACCATCCAACAATCTCATCCTCTGGGGCCCTCTTTGCCTTCTTCCTTCAATCTCTCCCAGCATCAGGGTCTTTTCCAATGAGTCTGCTGTTCACATCAGGTGGCCAAACATAGATGAACCCAAACTGGACCTGTAGAGGGCAAAGCTAACGTTTATCAAGCCCTAACCCTGATTAGTTAAAAAACATCTCTTTCCTTGAGCTCCAATTCTACCAGCTCAGCTCCTAGTAGAGTTCTTAGAGAAGTTACATCCCATCTATGACTCTAGGAGCCCTGCTTTCAGCTTCTTTCTCCAGGGTTATTCAGGTCCCCTGTGTCCTAGGGAAAAGCCAAATAATGGCTTCCTTTGGCATAGGCAACGTGGCTAAGCCTCCTTCTCTCCATGGTTAAAACGGGAGGCTGAGCGCAGGAAGGGTAAAGGGGCTCCTGGTTCCTGCTGTGGTAAAGGCCTGGCTGGATGCTTGAAGGCTTGGAGCTTTTTGTCCAACTTAACTCCAGCTAGTTCCCATGCTCCTAGCTGCCCCATAGTTATAATTATTTAGACTTGAGTTTGAGTGAGGGAGGCTGGCCATATTCCTGAGACTGAAATCTCAACAGATGGCTCAGCCTGTTGGGAACCCTAAGAATGCTTCACACTTGTGCCCTATTTCAAAGCCCCTTCACACCTCTTATCGCAGAAGTTCCCCATCAGCCCAGAGAGTTTCAGACAGCCTACAGTCAAATAACTGGTTTATGACTGGATTCAGGATGCCACTAGGAACATCAACCTTAGACCCAGTGGTCTTTCTCCAGACTGCCTCCTACCTCATTCCTCCAACGCTCAGTTTACTGAATTTGGAGATTCAATGGCAACATCCTTTTTGTTCCTGGTATGGTGAGGTCTATCTGGCTTTAACCCCCCCCCACACACACACACACTTTTGAGAAATTGTGTGCATACATTTTTGTAAGTTAAATCTGTACATAAGTGCATGGAGGAGTTTGGTTCAAGGATGGTCACTCTGAAAAGTCCATTATAGAAAACGAAACAAGAAAACCTTCAAGACTTTACATTACAGCCCAGCCTACTCCTTCTTCCTCCCCTCTTAAAAAACATGTTTTGTACCTATCTCTGATCACACTCCATATGGAGTTTGCTTATACAGGGGTGGTGCCTCCAGAGGTTGGGAAGTAAGTTCTGGCTCCCCCTACTGGGAGTATGATGAATTCATTGGCCCAAAGGAATTACTCAGCCTCTCCAGAAGACTCTGGGACTCTGGGAATGATGATGTACCTGCCTGAGCTTGGAAAGACCCTGAGAAGCTGGGCTCCCTGAGAGGGGTGTGATCACAGAAGACTTCCTAAAAGAGTTAAGCTCTGAACCACACCTTGAAAGATTTTGGTTGTGAGCAATTTTTTTTTGGCCTTGCTGCATGGCTTGTGGGATCTTAATTTCCACATCAAGGATTGAAGCTGTACCCTCTGCATTGGAAGCTCAAAGTTGTAACCACTAGATGGCCAGGGAAGTCTGGTTGTGAGCAGTTTTGACAAGGGAAGTGCTGTGTGAATTGAGAGGGTTGGATGAGTTGGCTGGCCTAAGCAAAAGGTTCATGCCCCAGAAAAGGGAAGTGAGGAATTTTTGTTCTAGGTTTTTTCGAGCAAAGGAGCAATCAATAGTCTCTCTCCTCAGGACTTCCCTGGTGGTTCAGTGGCTAAGATTCCATGTTCCCAATGCAGGGGGCCTGGGTTCCATCCTTGGTCAGGGATCTAGATCCCATATGCTGCAACTAAGAATTCACATAATGCAACTAAAAGGTCTCACATGCTGCAACAAGTACTGAAGAGCCCATGTGCTACCCTAAGACTCAGTGCAGCCAAATAAATAAATAAGCATTTTTAAAAATCTCTCTCCTCCTTTATTACTAACTACTTATTCACAACCAGCACATGTTGGGGAAAAAACTGAGGTGTGTTTTATTTCCATTTTATTTTTAAAATTTTATTTATTTATTTTTGGCTGAGCTGGGGCTTCGGGCTTTTTCTCTAGTTGCATAAATCAGAAGCTACTCTCTCCGAGGCTACTCTCTGCTATGGTCGAGGGCTTCTCATTGCAGAGGTTTCTGTTATTATAGAACTGGGGCTCAAGGGCATGCAGGCTCAGTAGTTGGGGCTCCCAGACTCTAGAGCACAGGCTCAATAGTTGCTCCAGTAGCGTGTGGGATCTTCCCGTATTAGGGATTGAATCCATGTCTCCTGCACTGGCAGGTAGATTCTTTCCCACTGAGCCACCAGCGAAGCCTGGGAGAGGTGTATCTTAAATGACACTAGTAGATAATACAGATGAGCAAGGGAATTTTAAAAAAAATCATTAAAACTCTGCTGCCAAAATTCCAAAGGAGGTAATAGAAAGACCCATGGGCTTCCCAGGTGGCTTTAGCGATAAACAATCCGCCTGCCAATGCAAGAAACAAAAGAGACACGAGTTCTACCCTTGGGTTAGGAAGATCCCTGGGTGTAGGGAACAGTAACCCACTCCAGTATTCTTGCCTGGAAAATTCTGTGGACAGAGGAGCCTAGCGGGCTACAGTCCATGGGGCCACCAAGAGTCAGACATGACTGAGCAACTGAGCACACACACCAAGAGATCCACTAGTGATAGTCTAGTGATAACATTTCAGATTTTTCCTATACTTAAATCTAGTATGTATGAATTTTACAAGAGATGGAAGCTGCCTTATAACTTTCTTAATTAATAATATAGCCTATGTTTTGATTATTCTATGTCATTGCATATAGGCTTACCTGTTATGTACCATTTAAAACACTTTTTATTATAAAAAAGTTCCCTTATATTACATAATTAGAAAGACTAGCATAATAAGCCTCCATAAACCCATCTGACAGCTTCAACGATTATCAACATAGCTCTTTAAAATAATCTAACCCTCTGAATTATTATTAATTAATTAATTTTGGCCACACCTTGAGGATAGGAGATCTCAGTTCCCCAGCCATTGATATAACCTGTGCCCTCTGCTGTGGAAGTGCAGATTCTTAACCACTAGACCAGTGGGGAAGTTTCCCTTAGGATTATTTAAAACAAATCCTTGACATCATGTTACTTCATCTATAAATAAAATATCTCTAAGAGGTAAGATTAAAAGAAAATATAATTATTAAAAAAAAGTCCATACTCATATCGTTATTATACCTAGAAAAAGTAATAGTAATTCTTTATTATTATCTAATATCCAGTCAGTGTTACATTTTCCCTAATTATCAGTGTTTGTTGGTTTGGGTTTTTTTAGTGGCATTTTTTTTCTTGGCTGTGCCCCATGGCTTGTGGGGACTGAACTCTGCCGGCAATGAAAGTGCTGAGACATAACCATTGGTGCATGCATGCTAAGTCACTTCAGTCATGTCTGACTCTTTGCAACTCTATGGACTATAGATTGTCCATGGGATTCTCCAGGCAAGAATACTGGAGTGGGTTGCCATGCCCTCCTCCAGGGGATCTTCCCGACCCAGGGATTAAGCTCACTGCATTGGCAAGTAGGTTCTTTACCATTAGCACCACCTGGGAAGCCCCTAACCACTGGACTGCCAGGGAATTCTCTCCCTGATTATCTTTCTCAGTTGCATTGTTTTGAATTAGGATATAAACACCCTTATGCATTACATTGCTTCCTATCCCTGTCTCAAGTCTCCCTTAATATATGATAGTTCTCTTTTTTCATGCTATTTGTTTATTGAAACAAGTAGAACATTTTCCTTAGGTTCTGCATTTGGTTGTTTGCATCCCTGCTATACCATTAATATGTTCTTCTAGCCACTGGATTTTCTGAAAACTTAAAGATCCAAAAGCTTGCTCAGATCAAGTTTGATTTTCTGGCAACAGTAGTTCTTAAGCAATCCTGTTAATTTCCTATTGCAACCCATCAGGAGAAACACAGAATGTGGTGGTCTGTCTCTGTAGTAAGATTAACCAAGAATATTTAACATTTTTATTTAGAACTTCCCTGGTGGTCCAGCAGTGAACACTCTCTGCTCCCAATGCAGGGGCCCTGGGTGCTGCAACCTAAATCCAGGGCAGCCAAATAAATATATAATTTTTTTTAATTTAAAAATTTAACTCTTTCCTTATTAATGGGCTTCCCAGGTGACGCAGCGATAAAGAATCCACCTGCCAATATGCAAGAGACGTAAGAGTCGCTGGTTAGATCCCTGGGCTGGGAAGATCCCCTGGAAAAGGAAATGGCAACCCACTCTGGTATTCTTGCCCGGTTTCCTCTGTGTGCCCTCTGGTGGATGAGGCTAAGAGGCTTATGCAAGCTTCCTGATGGGAGGGACTGACTGTGGGGAAAACTGGGTCTTGCTCTGGTGAGCAGGGCTGTGCTCAGTAAAACTTTAATCCAGTTGTCTACTGATAAGGGGGTGGGGGCTGTGCTCCCACCCTGTTAGCTATTTGGCATGAGGCGACCCAGTCCTGGAGTCTACTGCCTCTAGAGTGAGTGAAGTGAAGGTTGTGTCCCACTGTTTGTGACCCCATGGACTATACAGTCCACGGAATTCTCCAGGCCAGAATACTGGAGTGAGTGGCCTTTCTCTTCTCCAGGAGATCTTCCCAACCCAGGAAATGAACCCAGGTCTCCCACATTGAAGGCAAATTCTTTACCAGCTGAGCCACAAGGGAAGCCCATACTGGCTCTATGGGAGGGCTATTGGTGACCTCCAAGAGGACTTACCAGAGATGTAGCTCCCAGGACTGCTGCTGCCAGTGCCCCCGTCCCTGTGGTGGGCCATTGCAAACCCATGCCTCTGCAGGAAGACCCTCACTCACTCACAGGTAGGTCTGGCTCAGCTCCCTGTGGGATCACTTTTCCTTTCCCCTTGGTCTCAGTGTGTACAAGATTTGGTCTGTGGCCACTAAGAGTGGACTCTCTGTTTCCCCCAGTTCTGTGGAAGTCCTGTAATCAAACCCCACTGGCCTTCAAAGTCAGATTCCCCGGGGATTCCCAGTCCCTTGTCCAGATCCCCAGGCCGAGGAGACTGATGGAGGGCCTAGAACTGTCACAACAGTGGGAACACTTCCTTGGTATTATTATTCTCCAGTTTGTGGGTTGCCCACCTGACAGGTATAGGATTTGACTTTATCTTGATTGTGCCCTTCCTACTGTTCCGCTGCAGCTTCTTTGTCCTTGGACGTGGGGTATCTTTTCTTGGTGGGTTCCCTGTCAATGGCTGTTCAACAGCTGTTTGCAATTTTGGTACTCTGGCAGGAGAAGGCGAGCGAATGTTCTTCTACTCCACCATCTCAAATCATGCTCCTCCCTCCACTATTCTTGTCTGGGAAATCCCATGGGTCGAGGAGCCTGTCGAGGCTACAGCCTTTGACTGAGGCTGAGCATGAACTTCCAGTTGTTTGTTTTGTCTTTTTGCTAATTAATGCTATGACAGGACTTCCCTAGTGGTCCAGTGATTAGAAATCCACCTGCTAATGCAGAGGACATGGGTTTGATCCCTGGTCCAGGAAGATCCTACATGCCTCAGAGCAACTAAGCGTGGGCCACAACTACCAAAGCCTGTATGCCCTAGAGCACGCGCTCTGTAACAAGAGATGTCACTGCAATGAGAAGCCCATGCACCGCAACCAGAGTAGCCCCTGCTCTCAGCAAGCCTGTGTGCAGCAACCAAGACCCAGTGCAGCCAAAAATAATAAATAGATAAAAAATACTCTGATAAATTGAGAAAACATATTAAAAAGAAATAATGCCCAACAACCATTCTTATACATCTCTCTTCGCATACTTGTCTAGAATATTTCCTAAAATTTCTGGAAGTCTGGGTCAATGGAGGCAATCAATAATTTTTGTTGTGGTTTTTTGTTTTGGCCGCATTGTGCGGCATGTGAGATCTTATTTCCCAGACCAGGGATCGAACCCTCACTCCCTACATTAGGAGTGTGGAGTTTTAACCACTGGACTCCCAGGGAAGTCCTGAGATAAGAATTTTTCAATGCAATAAATACCATTTTGCTAGGCTCAGTCTTCCCAATTAAGACCATAGTAAATAAAATAAACCACTAGCTTAGTAACAATTAAGTCAGGGCTGACTTTTCTGTTGACTTGGGCATCCTTCTTACTCTGGCTAGCAGCTCCAGGTCCACAGAGACAGGCACGGAGCAGATCCTATCATAAAGCAGGTTTAGGTGTATTAGGCCTTAACTATATCTTCTATTTTCTATTTTCAAGGGGGACTGCAGAGAGCTGTCCATATTTACTGGCTAATAAATCCAGAATGAGAAAGCACCCTGAGTCTCTACTGTCTATACTGTGAAAAGGTGACCTAGAGTAAAAGTTTAAAATGTTGAGGCAGTTTGAGATAGGAAAAAACAACCGGGGATAGGCAGCTTTGGGGATTACTGCCTCAGTTCTGGAAGGAACAGGATTTTCAGCCAGAAGCAAATATTTTTATTTATCTATTTGGCTGTGCCAGGTCTTAGTTGCAGCATGCAGGATCTAGTTCCCTGATCAGGGATTGAACCTGGGCTCCCTGCATTGGGAGCATGGAGTCTTAGCCACTGGACTTCCAGGAAAATCCTTGAGCTTTAATTTTTGCTTTTATAAGCCTTAGCACTACTATGTAAGTATAGTTCCTCTTTGTATTATCAGAAAATAAAAAAAATTTTCTTAAATCTCAAGTGATTTTGTAAAAATTGGCATCTGAAAATTCCTCAGAATACTTCTGTATTAATTTGCTAGGTTTGCTGAAATAAATTACCATGAATTTGGTGGCTTTAAAGCAACAGAAATTCATTCTCTCATGGTTTTGGAGGCCAGAAATCCAAAATCAAGATGTCAGCAGGGCCACAATCCTTCCTAGGGCTCTAAAGAGCCCTTCCTGGCCTCTTCCAGCTTCTGGTGGCTCCTGGCATTCTTTGGCTTACAAATACATCACTTCAATCTCTTTCTGTCTTCACATCATCTTCTCTGGTTGATCCCGTATGTCCTTTTCTGTCTCATAAAGTCACTCTCATTGGTGTGTATGGGTGTGTGTTAGTCACTCAGTCATGTCCGACTCTTTGTGACCCCATAGCCTGTAGATCACCAGGCTCCTCTGTCCATGAATTCTCCAGGCAAGAAGACTGGTATCTACCCTTTTCTCCTGGGGATTGTCCTAACCCAGAGATCAAACCCAGGTCTACTGCATTACAGATTCTTTACTGTCTAACTAACTCAGTGTAAGCCTATCTCAATCCTTCCTAATTACATCTACAAAGACCTTAAAGGTCACACTGATGATCTGGTGGCTTCCCTGGTGGCTCAGACCATAAAGAATCCACCTGCAATGCAGGAGACCCAGGTTTAATCCCTGGGTTGGGAAGATCCCCTGGAGGAGCGAATGGCTACCCACTTCACAATTCTTGCCTAGAGAATCCCATGGACAGAGGAGCCTGGCGGGCTACAGTCCACAGGATCACAGAGTCAGACACAACTGAAGACTAACCCTATCACTGTTCTGAGGTTCTGGTAGACTTGAATTCTGGGGGTACACCATTCAACCTACAATTTCCAGTGTTTTATTGGAAACTATTAGGAAAGTAAGACTCATTTAATAAACCCTACTCTATTTACTTGCTTTGAGAACACTAGTAGAGGATCAATTCCAATTCTTCTTAGGCTTCCCTGCACTAGTACAATAGTTGTTGTGGATAACAGAAATCTAATGTCTAATTTGAATTCCTGTCTTCATTGTGTAAGATTAAAAAAAAAAACTCATATCCAGAAAGGAGTAAAGACTTGTTTAAACTCATGTCCATAAGCATCAGTGGTAGAACTGTAACTGAACCCACATCCTCCCCTTGCAGGCCACACTCACCTTGGGGAATTGGCACTTTACCTCCTCCAGGGAAGAGCAAGTGTCTTTTTTTTTTCTTTCCCTCCAGTATCTTTAATCAGGTAATATAACATCCCCTTCCCTCAAGAAAAGAGAAAGATCTAATGGTGGAAACTTAAGCATGGTGATTGGAGCAATGATTTTGTGTTTTTAGCTGAAGGGCCAAGGGAAGCAGAGTAGTGGTGGTGGTGGTGAAGGATGCTTCTTAGGTAAGCAACACACTGTAGGGCCCAAACTGCTATACCTCAGGCCAAGGTACCCAGCACAGTGTTCTCAGCATTGACAAATGGCCTTGACCCTGGGGAACAAAGAAGCCAGATTATTATTTCCAATCCTCTATCCAAGCTGTCATCAGCTAAGGAAAAAGTAGCTATGAGTGAGGGAAGTTTATTTTAAGATGGGAGTTGATCATTTGTTTTCTTCCTGTTCATAGCACTAGGGATGTTAATTACAATTCTGAATATTGCTTAACAACAAAGGCAGTAAACATGTGACACTGAACTCACTGAGCTAATGAGTATTACTATCGTTTAAAAGTTCTGACTTCAGCAATTACACACTAATAAAGAGGAGTGTTCAGATGTGAGGCTCAACCCAGGGGGAATTTAAGAGGACAACTCACACCTGTCTGGAGAGCTGAATCATAAGTTTACACAATTCCATCTTGAGTTCAGTTCACACCTCTCTCTCTAGAGGTAGTTTAGAAACAAATTTTTACCATCTGTTTCTCTAGATAATTCTTTGGAGGAACTGAAGGCAGGAGAATCAAGTTAACAAACCTGAAATTTTTTTGTCTTCGTCAGTAATTACAGAATTAGAAGCCCATGTTTCTACCCTTCCAAACCTTCCAGCCATTTCAGCACAATAGTATGAAATGAGATGTGGGTAAAAGCAAGAAACATGGAGTATTTGTTTTCTCTCCTTCATACCCCGTGCCCCAAAATTGTTGTCTCTGAGACACGAGCCAACTGAAAAGAAAGGAAGAAAACACTTGGATTGTAGGATCTTAGAAGATTGACTCCACAATCCTAAACCAAGGATCTTGACACCCTGACTTCTTTTCCTGGGTACCTGCTCTAGGAAATGTTTAGGATCAGAGCCCTGGGTTGGCAATCTTTAGCTTTATTAGGAACAGTAATAAATTTAACATTAAATTATCTTAATGGACCAGACTAATACTAATCCACTTTTGGAGTGGCAGGGATGGGGGAACCTGGAGCATAAATGAGATTCCAAAGCCGTCTGCAAAATGACCCGAAGTATGATGGGAGGAGCCAGTAGACCATTTCGAATGAGGCATGTGCCTAAAAACAAGGACTTTCTTTCATGGCCTGGGAGTAAGGCCTGCTGGCAGGAATGGGAGGGACCACATAAGTCCACAAAGCCCTTCTGTGATACATAGCATGCTGCAAAGTCTGGCTGGAAAGTGGGAGCAGGGCCAAGATTCCACAGAGGCCAGAGGTCTAGGCCAGGCCCTCCCCACACTCTGTCACCTTTTTCTGAACATGTCTCATGCACGAGTCCCATGGTAACCCCAAACCTCAGGTTGTGAAGAAACATGTCTTTTGTTTTCATCTGCATTTCCCCCAAGTAATCTGAACATGGGATGTTTTGCAAACAACCATTACTATTCTATGGATTGGGGATTCTGAAAAATCTCATTCTGGGAAAGGCTAATGTCAGTCCCTTTCCAAATGCTTTAACTCTTCTCCTCTGGGAAGCCCTTTCAACTGCTTCAACTCCTTCACTTCCCCTTTCCTGTTTTGCAGCCTTTGATCATGTATCAATAGGTGGTTGCTTGTATGAATCATCTTCTGAAGCAGTCTCTAACAGCAGCTGTATCCAGCTTGCCTGACTCTGTGGCCCAGTCCTGATGGGTCCTCCAGAGATGACTGTGAGGAGAGTGGTAGGGTTCAGCAGTCCACCTTTCTCTCAGCGACAGCCCGCTGGGAAGAACATCACTCACTAAAGACTGGTTTCTCCTCTTACAGTGAGCATCTATGGTTCCAACTTCAACAAAATGAAAGCCTGTTCCTGGGGCACTTTCAGTCATTCTCAGAGCCCCTCCACTGAAGCAGACGGGGCCCATCACCACCCCTGGTTTATGTAAGAGGAACTGGTCACTTTGCTCATCCAGTCACTCAGAGCAAGGACTAGCATGCTCCCTCCCTGTCAGTCTGTACTTTTCTCCAAGTACCACACACTTCCTCCAGGCATACCTACTCTCAACTGGACTCCCGAGCAAATGCTCCTGGGCCAGGGTTGGGGACCAGGAGCAAGCAGGTATTAGTGTGTTTGCCCTTGACCCGCCTTTACCCTTGAGGGAACTCCTGTGTTCTGCTTCAAGCAATCCGAGAACCCCAAACTGACCTTCCAACCAGTCACTTGGGACCTTTTTCCTGCTGCCTCTTGGCTACACATACTCAAACCACTTTGCACTGGAATATTTATTTATTTTTACTTGGCAAAAAGTCAAGTGCTACATTTTGAAAAACAAAACCTCAAACAATCAAATGCATTACCCATCACAGAAGAGGGTCTGGCAACAGTACAAAACATTCTAAAATTATTTTTTTATACAAGTAGGTTTAAAATGAGTTCTGTGAGAACTAAGAAATCTACAGCTTGTAGTTTAATAATAGAAAAAAATTAAGACAATTAAAAGATCTGTAGCATCCAGCATTTTGCTTAATTCCCTGTTTATAGCACCTATATCTCTAGGTTAGAAGATGAGAATTCTAGAACCTATGGTGTATGCCTTGCAACACTATACAGGGTGGACTTGCTGTCTCCCTTCCCCATCAGCCGCCATCACCAAAGAGAAGACACTCTTTTTTTTTTTTCCAATCTCCTCAGTTACACCCAGAGCAGGGGGGACAACTGGGAAAGCGACTTGGACACTAGAGTGCAGGAATATGACTTCTTTCCCCCAGAATGGGCTGCTACCAGAGTATGTGCTTAGAGTGGTGGAGGAATGTGGGGGTGGGAACAGCTCTTATCTGCAATATGATGCATAAAAAACCAAGCAGTAACTGGTCAGTCAGTTGCCTGCAAGTTCAAAAACCTCAGACTAAACAGTTCAGGGGCGGAACAAATCACTGATCACATTGCTGCTTTTACATGCACAACGCTGTTGGCTGTAGGCCACCCTGTCGCCATCCCAGGGCTGAGCCAACAGAGTGGCTCCCTTGTCTTCAGAAAACACACATTCCACACATGAGGCACTCACTACACACAGATAAATCCCCTGCTCATCCCCACCCTCCTGAACTGAACCCATTTTAGAAAACACAAGCAAAACCCACTGGGGAGATTAGAAGAAAGGCAAAGAAGTTTCTCCTCAAAGCCAAAGGGACCAAAGCGTGTGAATTTTAGCAGACCTGAGGTCTCCCATTCCAGGTCCCTGAGAAACCATATCAGGTCTTGTCTGAAAGGAGGGGGAGGGGGGTTGGGATGGAAATTCTTTTTACTAAGTCCCACCAGACCTTCTGCAACTGCCAGAGCCGCATTTTGAACTGAGACTCTGATGTTTTGGGGGTAGTGGCCATGGATTTGACCAGATGGGAGATTGAAGTGGAAGTGACACACACACAGCAATGTCCTCCCCCAGGGGACACACAGAAGGGGAGAGGCAGGTGGGAGATGGATTACTCTGGGGTCCTGGCATCAGAGTCCCAGGAAGCTTTCAATCGAACTCAAAGGGTTTCCTACTGGTGATTTGTTTTCCTTTCTATTTTTACTTCCTATAATCAGTGTTGTTAGACTTTACAAAACAAGATAAAGACCAGTCCCAAAGCTGGACTCTGTGAATAAAGTTGTTTCTTTTATAAATATTTTAATTACAGTAATCCTCACTCCAGGTAACTTCAATGACACACGGTACTTGCAGGCACACAAGTTCTCTCTCACACACACAGACACCACACATATAATACACACACAGCCCCCAAACTTTCACAGAAAGTCTAGGACAGCAATTATATAATTATAAAGGAGCCCTACCTCTCAAGAGTGAAGTAAGGGTGAGAATGACTATGTTAATCTAAGGAACCCAGAGAGGGGAGAGTGTGTGTCACTTAAAGAACAAATACAAACAGGAATTAACAATGTCTAGTTGAGAAGCCAGAAAGAAAAAAGATAGTAAAGTTAAATTCTGTTTACCAAAGAAAGAAAAAAACGAAACAAAAAAACAAAAAGTCCTTTAGATTTCTGTACAGAGGTTCTTCCTATCAAGTGCTTAAAGCATAGGCAAACTCTGGTGTTCCCACTAAAATATGAGGGCCTCACACAATTGGAAAAAAAAATCAAAAGAAGAAATGGAAACTGAAGATGGAAGTTAGTGTAAATCTCTGCATTTTGGGAGAGAGTTGGTTGTCATTAACTCCAAAGCCCAGCATAGTTTCCATGGAGCCCTGAGGGGAGGGGACCTCCTGCCACAAAGAGTTTCGTTCCAGACGAGTCGTAGCAGTGGGTGTAAACAGCATTGGGGAAGAAATCAATGTCTGAAAAGTAATTCCTCCAGGTTTCATCATGATTCTACGGGGGAAAAAAAAAGACTCTGTTAGCACTTGCCAGGGGGGCAGAAAAGGTGAAAGAAGGGACAAGAATGCTTTCTGGGCCCCTTGAAAGGAGAAGGTCCTGTTATGTATCAGTGGATCCCAGGAGACTGGTGCTCATGGACTTGGGGCCCCATTTGTCCAAATGACATTAGGGAGGAGCCAAGTAGGATGAAGAAATGCTACGCAAGCCTAAGGTCTTCTCAGGACTGCTGGAACCAATGCTTTAATAATTCACTGGCAGTTTCAGGGGGAGGCTCCTCCTTCTGACTGTTATCACCTGCAGGTTATCCTGGGTCAACTGGTGTGTCTTCTGGGCCTCAGTTTTCCCATGGATGTGCAGACACAAACACAAAAATCACGGGACAGTGTCTTTACCTGCCTCCTACTAGTGAAAAACTATGATGTGTTAGTAGGGGTGGGAATGTAAAGACAACTTTTCTGTCACTGGCTAGTAACCATGTGAGGCCCGGGCTTACTCACCAGCCAGCCTTTGCCAGTTGTTAGTTTCAGGTTCTCTCCTGCGAGTTTGGGCTTGGACCCGTAACAAGCTGAGAGCTTCTCTTCCAGGAACCTCTGAGCTCGGATGTCATAGAACAGCAGGGAGCCCTGCCCTGTGCCCACAGTGATGATGTGCTCATAGAAGCTCACTGACCGGATCCCTGAGAGAGAGAAAAGTAAAAGGGCGATCAGATCTGTGAGCCCGAATTTCTCTGGCATTGAGTTCACATGCCACCCCGACATACCTCAGCACCTTTCCTACGGCAGACCTAGCTCACGCACAAGCCAAAGCACCGTGATGCCATACTGGCCCTCCGCACATTAACAGGACCCTTCCCGTAAGCCTCGGAGAAGTGCCTGATGATGCCTGAGATGCTTGTGGCTTAGGACCGCAAGTCTGCCCTGAGCCTTCTTGCCTCCCCTTGGCTCACTCTGTATCATCCTTCATCACTCTGAGCTCTTCTCCATTATATGTTTCTAACCCACACTGAAACTGAGGGTAATGTGCATATTTATAAATCATTACATTAACAAAGACTTTCTTGTATTTGACCTAAAACCACTACCATGGCATGGCAAGAGGTCTTTATCTGGTATTAAGTGTGTTAGGAGAGTGGCAAATCGCCTAGAACTCAAGACTCAAAGGTGCACAGTCTCTCACTTGTGAATTTAAGACAAGTCACCTAATCCCTTTGGGTCACAGGGAAAACACATCTGCTGCATCTGCGGATTAAATAAGAGCATGCGATGCAAAGAGGTTTCACTAGTATTTGTGAAATCAGTATCTTCTTATTAGGTTTGAATGCCACTCTCTAAAAGAGATTTTAGTAACCAAAATCTCTTCACTGCAGACATCATTCCTGCCAAGGCAATTTACTCTTTCCCTTACTTACACACAGTTACTCTCTCAGTTCTGAAATGTAAGTATTTCAAAGATAACTAAAAACAAGCCCCAAACAAAGGCCGTATCTGCAACATCTGCATGAAAATAAATACTACTTGAAAGAGAGAAGGGAAGCTAAAGTGTAACCCATGCAGTGCCTTTTAACTGCAGCCACGCTTTTACAAGAGAAGGGGGACAAAGGAGAGAGAAGAAGAAAACACACTTTGTTAAATTGGATCCTCTAGATTCTGGTCCCTGGGCTGTTCCCCCACCAACCAGTGTGATGCTGGGCAAGTTATTTAACCTATCTGGGTCCTAGTCTCCTCCTCTATAAAATGGGGTGTAAACTGCCTCCCACAGCGTTCTTTGTAAGATGAAATGAGATGGCTGACTGAAGTATTCTAAAATCTTTAAGTACAGTACAAGCATGCCTTTTTATTCCTCAATAAAGAATGAGGGTGCCCTCAGAGAGAATATGCTATTAAAGATTGGTGGTGGTGGTGATGGTGGGGTTTTGAAGTCTAGTTCATCCGGTGGTCAGAACTAAGTATCTTCTTTATCTTTACTGACATACAATCAATATACAATGTACTGCAAATGTTCAAAGTACACAATGTGAATTTTAACATATGTATATATCCACGACACCATCACCACAACCAAAATAATCATTATCACACCCAAAAGTTTCCTCATAGCCCTCTGCAAAATGCCCCTCAGTCGACTGCATCATCCCTTAGCATAAAATGAATTTTCTAGTTCAGGCAGAGTTCCAACAAAAAAACTAACACAGGAAAGAGAGTAGAGTGATGTGAGGGAGTACGGAAACCACCAATATCCTGACGGTTGGTTTCCATCAAAGGCTTCTGTGACCACACATTTGTCTAAAGTGTTTGAAGCTTGGCTGCCATGCAGGCATTCCAGCTCCCCTCTGTGTTACCAAACACCTTCATAAAGATCTCTGTACTTGTCTAGAAACCAATATAGAAACAGAAGGTGAAAAACCAATGGCAATGCAGCTGTAAGCCTGAGGGGCACACAGGGCTCTTACCACTGCCACGCTCCCTGGAGCAGACAGACTTGACGTTGTATGATGGCTGCCGCGGATCCAAGAAAGAGACGTGAGCTTGGGAGCCCACTGCATAGACTGACCATTCATTACCATAGGCCAGGCACACATTTTCACGGCAATACGGCAGTTTGGTGGAGAGGAGCTGAAAACAGAGAGGGGAGAAAGGTAACCACGGTAATACTAGAGAGTATACAGAAGGGCGCTGTTCTTTGCTGCCCACCTCTGTGGGCTTTCCTCATACACAAGACATGCAAAGTCAGAGATCAAAAGACATGTATTGTTCCATCCCAAGGCATGTTAGAGAAATAAAGGGTGGTGATAATAAACAAGATCTAAGTACTGAAGAGGACTGGTTAGGGGAAAAGGTCAAGCTGGAATTAAATAATGAGAAGCAGAGAGAAAGGCCAAAAACCACAGGCTGTTTCCAGGGATAACTCCAGGGCACTAAAGCCAAGGGCCCATCTGTTTTCTCTCCCAGGAAGAGCCTAACCTTCTCACTGATCTTCAGGTAGGAGACCTCGTTTCTGGCTACCTGCAGCCTAAATCCCCCACTGTGTGGTAGCTTACACTACAGAAAGCACACTCGTGGCTCTGCTCAACCCAGGCAGCCCAATCAGCGCTGACCCTGGATCCTTATCATTTAGCCAATCTTCAGAGCCCACTGAAGTTGAGGCATCCAGAAAGGGTGGTGGAGCCCAAAGGCTCCTGCGACATGAAGGAATCAGTGATTCCTGGAGCTCTGCTTCCTCTTGAAAGAGATTCCATCAAAGAAGGAATAAGTCTCAAAGGCCTCTGGGACAAGAACAGAGCAAAGGATTGACAGGTACATTTAGCTTTAGGCAAAAGCTGCTTGCAAATATTGTAAACTCATACCTTGCATTAGAGAAAGAAATGGCAACCTACTCCAGTGTTCTTGTCTGGAGAATTCCATGGACAGAGAAGCCTGGCAGACTACAGCCCATGGGGTTGCAAAGAGCTGGGACACGACTAAGCAACCAACACACATATCTTACATGATTATTTTGGAGATGACTTCTTTTAATCGATTTTTGTCAACAACTCCTAACATTTAGGTTTGCCTGCCCTTACAATGCTGCAAATAGTGCACAATGCATAAGCAAATACTGAGATGCATTGTGGAATGGAGGCCTGCGAGTTAAAGGAGTCTCTTAGCAGGCCCTTGCAATGTGAACCATGTGAAAGCATCACCCCACTGACTTCTTTAAAAGATTTTCGAGAGAGGCAGGCTAGACTCAGAAGTTCATGTACCACGTGATCACACGTCCAGACACTTCAAGAATCCATGTTTTAGATAAGAATGAAAAATTCCGAGAAGATTACAGTATTTTAAAGGTGAAACTACTAAGTCATGTTCATCACACCTTAGATAGGGTATTTTCAGTCTTCCAGAGATGAAAGTAGCCATCCAGCGATACTGCTCCCAATTCCTGCAAAAGCAATGAAAAACAGGTCATACACACAGCAACTAACATACAACAGTAAGCAGGAGAATACCTGCAGGATGGGGTCCTCCATTCCTCACTTGGATCCCATGATGGTGCCAGGGATTATTAGCCCCTCATCTCACCCTATGAAATGCAGCTGGACAACATAGTAAAGCAAGGCTGCTTCTAGTCCAGGCTTGAACGGAGACACTCAAGGTTCAAAAAACCAGTAGCATACAATCATACACATGACATCCTGTTTGACAGTTAGAACAGAGCACACACATGAAAGCCAGTTTTGTAAGTCTCAGTGTGAGAGCTTCTGTAAGTAGAGGGTCTAAGGTAGGAGATAAGTCTACCCCAACCCCTAAACATGGATGAGAGATGGGAGGCTACGGGAACTAGCCCTCAAATTGTGGTCTGACTCAAATTTTGGGAAAAGCCTTTCTTCTCTTATGGGTCTGGGTCTTCAAACCAGCAGTCTATTTAATAGTTCAGTTTCAGGAGATCTGACTCAGATGATTAGACTTGATGGAAGCATTGAAAAGAGGCTGTGAAGAATGAAAAGAAACTGAATACAAGAGAGAAGAAAGTGAGTGCACATAGGAAAATCATACCCAAAACAAAGCACCTGCAAGGTCACGTGCAGATGAGAGACAGACCAGAATGGCCCTGGGGAAACTCTGAGAGGTTAACAGACATGAACCATGCAAAGAATACTCACTGCAAGGGGTAGGTTTCGTAACTTTAGTTATACTCTTTCTCAGAGAGAGACTGTTACTGAGCATCCCTCAGTCTTCAAGAGATGCCACTTGGGCTCAGAACCGAGTTATGCAGTAAGCTCTGACTCGGGAAAAGAGAAGGGAAGTGCATCTTCCAAGACATAAGCCAAGAAACTGAAGCAAGGGGAATAGGCTTCACGGACCTCTGGCAAGCTCATACCTTGTTCTTGTTGTTGAAGGCCAGAGCCCGGACCTTGCAGTTGTCAGGGTTTGTGTCCTCCTTGGGGATGTCCTTTAAGGCCTTGTGAGTGATGTGAGAATACACAGGGACTCGCGACACATTGTGCCTTGCATCACTTTTGGTCAACACATCATCTGTCACCTCCCAGAGTCCCATAGAACCATCACGCGAGCCTGCCGGGCAAGGAAACCATGGGTATCAGACATACCAACTCACCACGAGACAGTCCCACAGAAGCCAGGACTTTCTTAGCCTAGTCCTCTGGGCACCATGTTCACATGTGCAGAAGTCTGGCCAGTGGCCCAAACCAAAATGGACAGCAGTATGCATTTTAACAGCTACACTGAGAGGATGATTCAACTGAAGTGTAGGAGATGATATATAATCATATATATGTATATTTTTTTGACCATGCCTGTCCCACAACCTGTGGGATCTTAGTTCCCCAACCAGGGATCGAATCTGCACCCCCTGCATTGGAAGCCCAGAGTCTTAACCACTGTACTGCCAGGGAAGTGGTTACATCAAAATGTAACCTTTAAGTGTAATGTGGTTGGTGAGACTTTTCAAAAGAGAACATAATACATTTGACAAAGCTCAGTAATGTTCCAAGCCAAATGCTCAGGTTACTGGGGCATGAATGCACAGGTGATTTCTACTAGGCAACAGGATCTGGCAACTTCCACTCTAGATCAGTGGTGCTGAACATTTTCTGAGTCACAGTACCTCTTCTTCAGACTTAGGAATGTTAAAGACTTCTTTCTGTGGAAAAATACACCAAGGATCTACATTGCACACTCAACTTCAGGGAGGTTCCTAGGCCCCTTAAAAGGACCACAACTCCTGAATTAAGAATGATTGTTCTACATAAGATGAATGCTTAAACATAAACTGTTTTCCTTAGGAAACAATAATGAAGCACTTAAAACAGGTCTATTGGATAGATATAAGACAGTATCAAGAACCATTAAAAAAATCCTCAAATTCCTTTCAGTATCAATATTTGCCAACATTCCTTTCAGACCAGAAGGTGCCCCTCCCACACTTTAAATCTCCTGAATACTTCACAATAAAAACTGTCTAACATGGGAGAAATATCACTCAATTTGTTTGCACCGTAAGGTCTGTGGACAGGTTCAAAACAGAGGGTTCAATGTGTGTGAAATCCAGAAAAGGACACCGAGAGAAGGGCATATCTAGAAAACTATGTAAGAGTTACAATGCAAGTTAAAAAAATAAAACACCACAAGCTTTATTATGAAAAATGTCAAGCATGTTGAAATGTTGGAAGAATTTTACAATGAATTATATACTTACATCTAGAGTCTACCATCAATGTTTTTCTTATACTTGGTATATCATACATCTATCTATCCCTCTAAATGATCCTATTTTAACCTAGTAATGATCCCATTTTAACAGCTGGAATATGTACTGAAAAAAGACTAGCAAGATGTATTTTAAAATGTTAACAGTGGCTATCTCTAGGCAGAGATTGTGTGGGTAATGCTTTCCTTTTTTATTTGAATTTTTAAAATTCTTATAACAAACATATGTTACTTTTACAGTAAGGAAAAATTTATTTAAAGAACTAATCTGGTAGCAACATGAAGATTAGATTAGAGGAGATAAGACTAGAATCAGAGAGAAAATACGGAAGGACATTGGGATAATTCAAAAGACAGATGACAAGCACCCAGAGAGGACAGAAAATAAATTGATGGGTATAAGAGATATTTTAGAAAATCATATCAACAGGGCTTGGTAATCTACGGAGACTGAACAGTCTTAGTTCCCTGGCTGTGTGCCTAGGTAGAAGGTAGGAGCATTTACCAATATGTCAACGGTAGGGAGAGGTGTGGTCCTGGGAGGGAGAGGATGAGTCTGAATACCCTGAATCTGAGGGGAATGTTCATCATCAAGGGGTTGATGTTCATCAAATGTGAACATTAACACTGGTTAACAAGTATTGAGCATTTTCACTATGGCAGCCACTAAACACTAAATCATTTATCTTCCCAATGACCCTTTAAAGTATGTATAATCATTATCCATGTTTAAACCCAAGTCTTAAAAAGACTTAAGTAACTTGTCCTCTATGCTAATAAGCGGTAGGACCAGGATTCAAATTCACATCTTTATTATCAGAGCCAATATTCTTTTTTATAATGCAGCAAAACCTATTTTAATGTTAATGGTACATCAAACATTCTTTTTTGGTAAATAATAGAACCTTGTTTATACCCAATTAAGTAAGACATCTACATTGACTTAGAACTATCTGAACTTTCTTGCTGATGTGACCTCTCAGAGTATGAAATTCCTGATTTGGATGTAAATGAAGCATAACTGAAAATTCAACAGCTTTTTTTTTTTTACTGCACTGTGCAGATTATGGGATCTTAGGATGCCAACCAAGGATCAAACCCAGACCCTCTGCAGCTAAAACGTGGAGTCTCAACCACTGAACCACCAGGGAAGTTCCTCCCCAAAAATCTCCCCCCTGCTCTCCTGCACAGCTGAATGTTGGAGCTATTAATATTTGCAACTGAGCTGCTTACTGCAAAATTTTGAGGCCGTTTCTCAATCTTTATATATATCACTCCTCCAAATTAGGCTTCTTATTGTCTCTGCACATAATGTATACTGTGATTTTACTCTCTAGCTTCCACAACTGTAGGTGGTGGTGTGTATCCTGCACACAGCTTGTCACAGGGCATCTCCATCACTAGGGTAGGGAGGTGTACCAACTTAGATTTCCTCAATTTAGATGGCAAAATTATATATTAGGAACATTGATGGGTTTTTGTTGTGTATGTAGTTTTTATTTATTCTACAGTTTAAAAGGAAGGTATGTTCTATATTATCATAATTAAAGTCTCAATAGAAGATGAGAATAGCGCATTTAGATTTTAATCTTTTTTTTTTTGCTGCTCCATGAAGCATATGGGCTCTTCCCCAATTAAGGATTAAACAGGGCCCCCTGCATTAGAAGTCTTAACCACTAAACCACTAGGGAAGTCCCTAGATTTTAATTTTTTACTATTAGTATTAGTTGACTTAACAATATTCTATTTGTTTCAGGTGTACAGCACAGTGATTCAATATTTTTACAGATTATACTCCATTTAAGGTCATTATAAAATAATAGCCATATTTCTTTGTACTGTACAATATATCCCTGTTGCTTATTTTATACACAGTAGTTTGTACTTAATTCCATACTTCTATCTTGCCCTCCGACCCCCACTGGTAGCCACTAGTTTATTCTCTTTTTCTGTGAAACTGTTTTTGTTTTTATACATTCATTTTATTTTTGGATTTCACATTCCAGTGATGAGTTTTTGTCTTTCACTGACTTATTTCACTAAGCATAATACCCTTCAGGTCCATCCATGTTGTTGAAAATGGTAGAATTTTATTCTTTTTTAATAGCTGACTAATAGTCCATTGTGTATATATACCACATCTTCTGTTTTTTCAATTTTTACTTTACATTGGAATATAGTCGATTAACAGTATTGTGTTACTTTCAAGTGTACAGCAAAGTGATTCAGTTATATGTATATCTATCTATTCTTTTTCAAATTATTTTCCCATTTAGGTTATTACAATATATTGAGCAGAGTTCCCTGTGCTATATAATAGGTCCTTGTCGTTACCTGTTTTAGCTTTTTAGATGTGGCGCGTGGCTTATGGGATTTTAGTTCCCTACCCAGGAACTGAACTTGTGCCCTTGGCAGTGAAACGCAAAGTCTTAACCACTGGACTGCCAGGGAATTCCACAGCTACCTATTTTATTAAATTTTATTTTGGCTGCTTTGGGTCTCGGTTGTGGCACATGGGATTTTCACTGCCTCATGTGGCACTGTTCGTCATGGTGCAGGGATTTTCCAGTTGTGGGGCTCCGGAGCACGTGGGCTTAGTTGCTCCTCAGCCTGTGGGATTTAAGTTCCCCAACCAGGGATTGAACCTGTATCCCCTGCATTGGCAGGTGCATTCTTACCCACTGCACCACCAGGGACGTCCCCTGACCAATTTTTAACTGGGCTGTTTATTTTTTTATAGAGTTGTATGAGCTGTTTATATGTTTTAGATATTAATCCTTATTGGTCATATCATTTGTAAACATTTTCTCCCATTCCATAGGCTGTCTTTTTTTGCTGTTTCCTTTGCCTCAGGAGATCAAATAAGACATTGCTATGATTTATATTAAAGAGAGTTCTGCCTATGTTTTCTAGGAGTTTCATGGTTTCCAGTCTTACATTTAGGTCTTTAATCTATTTTGAGTTTAGTTTAGTAAATTGGTGTGAGAAAATGTTCTATCAGTAATTTCATTCTTTTACATATAGCTGTCCATTTTCCCCAGCACTTCTCATTAAAAAGACTGGTTTTTCTCCATTGCATATGCTTTGCCACAGATTTACTGACCAGTTTTACTTCTTCGTTCTGTCCCATTGATCTGAGTGTCTTTCTGTGCTAGTACCATGCTGTTTCAATGACCACAGCTTTGTAGTTTAGTCTGAAGTCAGGGGGCATGCTATCTCCAGCTTTGTTCTTTTTTTATCTCAAGATTGCTCTGGCAGGAGTGCCCTGGTGGTACAGCGGATGAGAATCCACCTGCATCGATCCCTGGGGCAGGAAGACTTCACATGTCGTGGAGCAACTATACCCATGTGCTACAACTACCGAGCCTGTCCTCTAGAGCCCAAGAGCCACAACTACTGAGCCCAAGTGCCTAGCACCCATGCTCCACAACAAGAAAAGCCACCACAATGGGAAGCCTGCACACTGCAACAAAAAGTAGCCCCCATTCTCTGCAACTAGAAAAAGCCTGTGTATAGCAACGAAGACCCAAAGCAGCCAAAAGCCAGCAAGCAAACAAACAAAATTTTTTTAAAAACTGCTCTAGCAATTTGGGGTCTTTTGTGGTTCCATATAAATTTTAGGACTGCTTTAGTTTGATGAAAAATGTCATGGGTATTTTGGTAAGGACTGCATTAAATCTGTAGATTGCTTAGGGAAATACAGATATTTTAACAGCATTAATTCCTCTAATCCAAGACCATAGGATATCTTTCCTTTCCTTTATAACATCTTCAATTTCCTTCATAAATGTTGTACAGTTTTCAGAGTATAGTTCTCTCAGAATCAATATTCTTTCTTTCTAAATTGAAATATAATTGATTTATAACACTATATTAATTTAAGGTAGATAACAAAATGACTCAGTATTTTTGCAGATTATATTCCATTATAGGTTATTATAAGATACTGAGCATAATACCCTGTGCTATACAGTATATTCTTGCTGCTTTTTTATTTTATATACAGTAGTTTATATCAGTTAATCCCATACCCTTAATCTGTCCCGACTCCCTCCCTCTGTTTTGGTAACTATAAATTTGTATTCTATATTTGTGAGTCTGTTCCTGTTTCAGAGCCAGTATTCTTAAAACCTGCTTACTGTTCACAAAATGTAGTCTTGGAAGCTATCAGTCTGAAAACATAGAACGCTCCCAGGGTATATTAAAAAAGAGAAGGAAAGCTCTCCAAAAAAGCCAAGTCCTGGCTCCCAACAAGCCCATTTAGTTCAGGTTACTGTCATACACATAGTCCCTATAGAGGGGACGTGATTCAGACTTTGCCCTCCAGGAGCTCTCAATTCTTGGGGAGACAAATGACAGGGAATCCAAAAGCTTCTGAACCACTACTGAAAAATTTTGAACTGTGACGATGCTTGTCCATTAGACTTCTCTTCCTTCCTTGCTATTTTCTATTGCCTTGCAAAAATTCCAAAGAAAGAAACATTTATGTTCCCTTAGCTTTGTTCGTAGCAGTTCTAAACATGGGCTTTGAACTGAGAGCTGGCTTCAGATCCTGACTCCATCCCTCACTGTCTCTGTAGCCTCTGGCAAATTATAACTTCTCAGAATCTAAATCTTCTTAATTGTGAAATGAGGCTAACAATGCAAACCTTCTAGGATTGTTATGATGGTTCTAAGAAATAATATATGAAGTACTTAATTTAGCAACTCTTGTGATTTTTAAAAATCTGGGAATCTGGAATGGGCGATTATATTTTTACATATATATGCAGGCATGCTCCATCCCTCAGTCATGTCTGACTCTCTGCAACCCCACGGACCATAGCTCCTGAGACTCCTCTATCTATGGAATTATCCAGGCAAGGATACCGGAGTGGTTGCAATTTCCTCCTCCAGGGGATCTTCCTGACCCTCATCTCTTGTGTCTCCTGCATTGGCAGGCGGATTCTTTACTGCTGTGCCACCTGGGAAGCCAGGTACCCAGAAAAGCTGGCTGGCATTCTGAGCCTACGTTCTAGGCTGCTGTGGGTATTCAGAAAGCATCTGAGTATCTCTTCACTCATTTCCATGTATTTTTCTTGACTGTTCTACCATTGGGAGGGGAATTCCCCCAATCCTGTACAGCTTTATTAACATTATAGAGTTGTACAGAAAATGATAATTGCTCCTAATATTTTCCAGAGCACAACTTTTCCAAAAGCACTTTCCCAACTATTGTCTCAGCAAATCACAACAAAATGTTGAAGCTAAGGGGCCATCACACAGGCTCTTTTAAAAAAGGCAGAGTATGAGTAATAAGTGTGCCAGTACTTCCAGTACTTTCCAGATTAGGAATATACAAGGGACATGACTTATCCAAGGTCACATGCTAAGTTAGAGAAAGAGACAATACGAGGTTTTCTGGCCCCTGGTTGATGCTCGGTTATTGGGCTATTTCCAGTCCCGCTACTATCCCTTTTGTAACTTCTAGCCTCCCTCCCACCCTGCCACACCAGAATTCCTTGCAAAAGGTCAATTTACCAGACACGGCCATAGTGTCACTGATCCATGCGATGGAAAAGATCCAGTCCTTGTGTCCGTCCTTCAAGAGGAGGGCGCAACGGGTGCGGGAGGCGAGCGGGGAAAAGAAACGAGTAAAATGAGGATAGCAATGCACGCCCCTGAAAAGCTTAAAAGGCTGAATGAAAGTATCTCTAAAAATTACAATTCCCATCTCTGGTGATCACAACCCAAATGGCACGATCCTACAATCTTTAACTTTCTGTCTTGAGAAGCTCAAAGCTGGAATGAAACTGGCTGGCTTACGGGCTATAAACATGGCCGGTGGACACACTGCTCCAGCACTCTCTCTCTCGATGTCTTACCTGCGGCTCCTACACACCATTACCCACCTCTCATCCCTCCAACTTCATCCTGGCACTCTCCCCTTTGCTTCCTGGGACAACAGCTAGAACCGACCTCTATGTTCTTCCATCTTCTGAACTCTCTTCCTCAGACATCAGCATGGCTTGTACCACATTTCCTTTAAGCCTCCCTGCTCAGTGTTATTCTTATCCAAGAAGCCTTCCCAGACAATAGCATCTTCCACCACACTCTCTCCCTTTAGCCTGCCTTTACTCTTCTCCATGGCACTCACCGCTCTGACTTACTGCTGGTACATTTTTGTTGGTTTATATGCCTCCCTTCACTTGAGCACAGGCTTTAAGAGGATGGGGGGGGCTTTGTCTCTTTTATTCACTGCTACATCCCCAGAGTCTAAAACAATGCCTGGCCACAGAAGGGTCAAAAAATAGTTGCTGAATGAATAATTTAACAAACTTTTCTGACCATGGGCAGTAGGAGATGTGTAAACACTGTGGACTCAAACACCAAGCCACTGCTGCTGGCATCTGAGGTGTGCTGCGCGCACCTTTATCAAACATACCTTCTGCCAACATCTGAAGCTCTCTGTGGGGAGCGCAGTACCCACTCTGAAATCTCCACACCCACGTCTCACCATTACAACTCCTCACCCCCACCCCAGCCCCTGAGTCAGCAGTAAGCAAACTATTCCTTCCTGAAGGGCTTACGGGAGGAAGGTCCATGTTACCTGCTGGGCTCTGTCTAAAAACTTACATCTCCCACACACACAGGATCTAGTGTAGGCAGCCGGTAGATGGCAAGACTATTAGGGTTGTCTCCTCCAGTGGCTAACAGTGTTCTAGAGGGATTCAGTTCGATGGCATGGATACCGCAGCCCTGCTGAGTCACACATCCAGGCTCCCGGTCCTTCAGAATGGGAATCTTGGTGATCTGGCTTGTCTGGACATCCACTACAAACAGCTACAAGAGAAAAGAGATAAAGAAGGTGAAGTTTCTCTTCAGTGTGGCTGACCTTGGGTATAAATATCCATTCATTCACTCAGTTATCCATCAAACATTTAATTAATGTCTACCAACTGCAAAGTCAGGGCTACACTAGTCAAATGAAACATGTAAATAAGAAAACATAACAGAGATAGGTGTAGTATGTTATATAAACACAGAAAAGGAAGAAGTAAATTCTGCCTGATATCCAAAGATGGCTTCAAATAAGACTTGTATTAGACTTTGGACCTAATAAACCTGATGAAAGGTTTTCTACCAGTGCAACCGTATTATGTTTCACTAATTCTTAGCAACACATGTGTAGAAAATTATAAACAAAACACATCACAACCACTATTAGACCTAAGTATAAACCATACTGGGTTTGCTAGAGTGACCTGAGATATGAGAGAAAAAGATGTTCACATCTCAACTACTCATCTGTCCTGTGTCTCCACGTCTCTGCTTATGCCGCTCCTCCTGCCTGAACTGCCTTATCCACTTCTGTAACAAACCAACCCTCTTTCGTTCTCCAAAATTCAACTCAGAGAAATGATTGATAGAAAAGATCAGTCTTAGAGAAAGGGCATTCCCAGTGGAGTCTATTATTAAACTCTTTATGTGTCAATGATTCATTCCTTTATTTGCTCACTGAGTCAGCACCAATTCAATGCCAAGAACTGTTCTAGATGTGAGAAACCTAACTACTAGGAATGATCTCTGTCCTCATATACCTTATAGTCTAGGAAGTTTATTTAAAATTCTATCAGCAAATCCCAGCGTGAAGCCAAAACATGTCAAATCTTTGTATAAACAACCTACTGCTTGCATAGGAAGATCTATGAAAGGAGGAAGTAGGTAATTCTTAAATTTAAAATAGAAAAAGAAAAGGAAGAGTAGCTAGAATAAAAGTGTCAAACAGAGACTGGTGTGGAGGGGATTTTAAAAAGAAAGGAAGAGTGAGGGGAACCACTCCCAAACCTGTAAACCCTGACAACTATTTAAGGCCAAGCCCCACATAACTGGCACCATCACTGATGTGTCTGACAGGCATTTTCAAACTCAATGTGTCTAAAACATATTATCTTCTTCCCCTAATTGTTCATTTCATCTGATACCACCACAATCTGTCTGCTCACTCAAGCCTGGGATTCACCCTAGACCCCTAATTTCCTCCTAAATATTCTTACAGTTGGCTCCTTCTTCATCCTCTCTTCTCTGCACGACTTGCCTTCAGGCAAGGCCATCAACAAAACTATACTCCACACTATAATCATTCATCTTCCTAAAGAATGGAAATCCTCACATGTCCATTAAAAAATATGTAATAGTTTCTCTTCCCTTAAATTTTACTTCCCTGGTGGCTTAGACGGTAAAGCATCTGCCTACAATGCAGGAGACCTGGGTTCGATCCCTGGGTCAGAAAGATCCCCTGGAGAAGGAAATGATAACCCACTCTTGCCTGGAAAATCCCATGGACAGAAGAGCCTTGCAGGCTTCAGTCCATGGGGTCACAAACAGATGGACACAACTGAGCGACTTCACTTTCACTTTCCCCTAAATTCAAGCCCTTCAGCATGGCATCAAGATTCTCCTCAACGTGGCCCCTATCTATCTCTCCAGCTTCACATCCTTCCATGGATGTTATACTATAGAAAGAGCTGCTTATAAATTATTATAGTAGTAAATAGTAAATGTCGCTCAGTCGTGTCTGACTCTTCGTGACCCCATGGACTGCAGCCTGCCAGGCTCCTCCGTCCATGGGATTTTCCAGGCAAGAATACTGGAGTGGGTTGCCATTTCCTTCTCCAGGAGATCTTCCGAACCCAGGGATCAAACCTAGGTCTCCCGTGTTGTAGGCAGACGCTTTTACAGTCTGAGCCACTGGGGAAGTCTTATAAATTATTACTCACACAAAAATCTTCAATGATATATAGTGACCTTATTTCATGGTTAGGCTGTTCCAATGCCAGAAATGCTTTTGCCTACTCTTCTCTTTACCTGGCCATTATGTCCTTACGTTTCATGATTCAGTTCAGACATGTCCTCTCCTAATATTTCTTAATGGCCAGGCTGATTAAATTCCTCTCTTGCAGGCTTCCAAGGTAGCCCTCTACTCACAATACTTAGATCTTATCACAGTTTTAAAATATTCACTTGTCTCTCTTCTCCATTAAGCTAATAATGCCCTCTCAATTCCAAGAGCAGGGGCTTTATCTTATCTGGTTCTGTTCTCCTGCCCCAACACCACAAAGCTATACAGTAAGCACTTAGAGAGTAACCACCTTACCGGGGCCTGCCCAAAGATGTTAGGGGACCCCTATGTCCCTGCACTCAGAGTGGGGCCCTGGAGCTGAGTTCATCTGATATAAGCCCAGATGTCCAGATCACAGCATTGTCCTGGGGTGGCCTCCTGGCTCAGGGAGAACCAGTCTAGAGCCTAGATTAGACCAGGTCATTCAAATTCTCTCAGCAGTACGGAACTGGCTGGTGCTAAACCAAACTGGGTGGCCATTTTCTACCAAAGCCATTCCCAGAGAAAAGGAAACAGTAAACTTATGAAGCCACCCCTGGATCCTAGTGGCTTTCCAATTCCCAGCTGTTTCCTTCTGAGATCCAAGAATATTTTCTGCTCTTGGGGTTTACGAGCTAGCCCTTCCAAGAAATATGATTGCGTTTCTTACTCTTTTACAGCCTGCCAGATTTCTCTGTCCATGAATTCTCCAAGCAAGGATACTCGAGTGGTAGCTATTCCCTTCTCCAGGGGATCTTCCTGACCCAGGGGTTGAATCTGGGTCTCCTGCGTTGCAGGCAGATTCTTTACCATCTGAGCCATCAGGGAAGCCCTAACCTAACCAACATAGCCCCTCAAATGTTAAATACAGCAAAATTTACTGCCCACTTACACCTCTGTGTTGTATGGGACAACGTACCTGTAATATGTCAGCTTCTAGACCAGTGATTCTCAAACTGCTTATCACAATAACCTGGGGAAGTTTCTTTTTTTAAAAAAAAACCTACAAAACAAAAATAATTCCCATAGTCTACCATAAAACTCCTTCAAGTAGAAAGTTCTGAATTTTGGGCCAGTAAAACTGAATTTTTGTCAAGAATCTCCAGGTGAATTTACTGACTGCTCAGGTTTAAAAACCACTGATCTAGAGCTGTGCTAGTCAAAGGAATATCTGGAAGCTTGCTGGAAACCAAGAATCTCAGGCCTCACCCTAGACCTACTAAATCAGAATCTGGAGTTTCTCAAGATCTCCAAGTACACGGAAGTGTCTGAGAAGCACTGGCGTAGAGACAATCTGCTCTGTACACTAAGGACAATGTATTTGATAAGAAACAACCCTATACCTTAAACAAGTCTCCATTTCTGCCTCCCAGAAAAGGAAAAGAGAAAAGGCTTTATTTATTTGCATCCAAGAGAGTCTTATGTCCAACCTCTCCAGTTTTGGACCTGGGAGAGGTCTAGGTTTAAGAATGCTTACTTAGCAGCTATGTGAACTTGATCAGTCGTTTAACCTTTCTGAATCTTGCTTATCTAGAAAACTTAAATAATATTATTTATCTAATATGGCTGCTAAGAGATTTAATAAAATGTGAAGTATCTAGCACAGGGCTCAGGACAGAACAGGTGCCTTACAAGTACTGGTTCAGAGATAGTCTATTCTAATGTTTTGTTTCAATTCACAGGTTATAAGACAGAATAGACGAACAAAATTTCATACAAGGGAGATGCAAATGGCTGGCTCTGTAGAGGAAACCAAGAGTTTACCCACAACCTCACCCTCACCAAGGAATGACAAAGCAGCATGTGAAGGAGGGAGCCCCCTTGCTTTTTCAAAGGAAGTTTAAGAAATGTGGATGGGATGCCACATAGTGTCTCCCCAAGCTGTGTGACAAGGGGCCAAGGCTTCATACAGCTCCTCTAATATTTCCCAGAATGGGACTGCTCCCCACTCACCTACTGGGATACCTGCCAGCAACCAGCAGCATGGCAGGGTAAGCTTGAGGCTTAATGGCTCCCTGCAGCTTATAAGTTAGGGCAGAGGGAAAAAAAGAAAGCAAAGGCCTTACAATCAGGAAGATTCTAAGACCAGCGAGGACACCTCTGCCTGCATGTATCTGCCTACAGACATATGTAAATTTGCCTACACAGAAAGCTGGGATGGCTTAATAAAATGGGGGGAGGGGAGATTCACAAAGTCTCTAAAACTCAGAGTATGTTAGGCGGAAGCTAGTGGAGAAAGGAAAGTAAATCCACACAGGAGGCACAGATATCAAGATGAACTGTACTGAGTCAGATAATTAAAGGCCAGAGGGCAGCTTAAGTCTGAGAAAGGGAAGAGGACTGAAACCTAGCAGAGGAATACATTCTCTATCCCCAACAGAGACATGGAGGGGCACAGGAGAGAGCCAAGACCAAGAAACACAGCAAAACAATGGTTAGCCAATATGCATCAAAGATTAAAAATGTGTAAATGCTGCAATTACGCTAAGGAAATAATGACAAGTGAATAGCTTTAATTACAATGAATTCCATTTACTTATTTATCAATTTTTTTTTTTTTTTTTTTACTGCACTGTGGCATGTGGGATCTTAATTTACCAATCAGGGATCAAACTCATGCCCCCTGCAATGGAAGCACGGCATCTTAACCACTGGACCATCAAGGAAGTCCCCCAAGTTACAGTGACTTTTAAACTAGTGAACCACCACAGGCGATTGTGAATAACCACTCAGTGGACTATGATACAGCCTTTAAGAATGATGGAGTGGAGGAGACTTACTAACACGGAAAGTTTCTCATGCTATGTTATTAAATGAATACCCTTTTAAAGATCTAAGTCCTGGAATGTTAATTTTTTCCCTCAATAAACACATATGACATGCATTATTTTAAAAGAAAAGGAGGACTTCTTTTCTGGTGGTTAACAATCCACCAGCCAATACAAGGGATGCGGGTCTGATCCCTGGGTCCAGGAAGATCCCACAGGCCCCGGAGCAGTTAAGCCCGAGCACAACGGTAAGGCCTATGCTCTAGAGCCTGGGAGCCAGCCCACGTGCTACAACTACTGAAGTTACTGCACCGCAACAAAGAGTAGCCCTGGCTCTCCAAAACTAGAGAAAGCCTGCAGGCAGCAAGGAAGATTCAGCATAGCCAAAAAATACATAAATAATTTTAATTAAGTTTTGAAAAAAATAATTTAAAAAGAAGATTGAAGGATAAGCAAAAGAATTGACCAACTAGCCTCATTTTACATAAATCTTCATTTCTTGCCATGAATAATGAAAAATAAATTCTATAGTATTGAAGGATACTAATACTTAGTGTATAGATTATTCAGAAGAAAACAAGATACTCTCAGCTTTTTGTTCCCTAGAGAATCTTAAGGCATAAGCTCTTTTACTCAGAATTAACAGGAAGCCTTATCTCTAAACTGCAAACTACTAAAGAGCAGATTGTCATTATACACTAATTATCTGGTATATTGAGAGATCATAAGCTTTTAATAATAACAGTATTAAAACAATAATATAATCTTTTCCCCTCATTCTTATTTCCTGAGCATTATAGCACAAAGACTTAATAATAATATGGTTATGTACTGCCCACTGAAAGGCAAGACCCCTCTCCAGGTATTATTTGGAGCTCAAAACACTTGTGTGACTAAGAGGGGAAACTCTTTTGCCATATATCCTGCTGCTGCTGCTGCTAAGTTGCTTCAGTCGTGTCTGACTCTGTGCGACCCCATAGATGGCAGCCCACCAGGCTCCGCTGTCCCTGGGATTCTCCAGGCAAGAACACTGGAGTGGGCTGCCATGTCCTTCTCCAATGCCATATATCCTACACCGCCTTATTTCCAAGTTCCTTCTTTACACCCTTTCCCCAGAGAGGAGGTATATTACATAACTGCTCCATCTTTGTCAGCAAACAAGACAAGCAATGAATGAAACTGGGCAAGGCCACTTTCTCCACTGCTTTAGGATAAGAAAATACAAGATTCACCTAGCTGAAGGTAACAATTTTTTTTTAAAATTATAGAGTTTACTGACAATACTTTATCTACAATACTGGAAATTTAAAAATGCAAGAAATATTGTTCAGAATCGTATCTCTTGTCAAGTCTGTTTTCTGTTTTTCAATTGTCAAGTGCCTATTCAGTTCTTAACCACATGCCTGTATAATGATGCATAGCTATAATCAGGAGAGAGAATTCTGTACCTCATTACATTTAACATATCAAAAGCTCTGCATGTTATTACAATCTTCACAATCATGTCAATGGCTCCATAATATCACACAGATTTGATTTACCATGAATTACTTAAGTATTCTATCATTAGCATTTTGATTAAAAATAGCTTCCAATAATTATTCTGTTATGAATAGGTCAAAGGGCATAATATTTTAGGCTCTTCATTCAACAAATAATATATCCCAGGTCTTTGAAACATATGCTAAATTACTTTCAAAAAAGGGTTTTAGTGGCATTATAAATGTATTATCTATTCCACTGTACTCTTATCAGAACTAGGTAACACTTTAATTTGTATACAGAAAACATCTTTTATCTAAATCCTTTTCATGATGAAATTAAATATAATTTCTTAATTATATTTTCTCATATAAATAATATCTACATGAGTAATTTTTAAATGCTTAAGCTATTCGGGAAAAGACTAACATACAAAAAACAGGTCATTCACAGGGTAGAAAAATGCCAGCTTCTTATCTTTGGTGTATATGAATCTGGCCAGAAATACACCTAAAGAGAACCATCAAACTACTGCTACCACTTCCTCCTCCACTACTGCCATTAATCACATCAACAATTTACTAAGCACATATTCTAGGCACTTCGCTAACCAACCTCATTTAATTTTCTTCATGACTCTGGTAGGCAGATACTACTTGTTCCATTTATTTTAAAGGTGAAAGAAAGGTTTAGGAGAAGATATTTGTTCAAGGGTACAAAGCTAATAAGAAACGGAGCCCAGGACTTCCCTGGTGGTCCAGTGGCTAAGCATCCATGCTCCCAATTCAGGGGGTCCAAGTCTGATCCCTGGTCAGGGAACTAGATTCCACATCCTGCAACTAAAATCCCGAAAGGAAGATCAAAGATCCTTACTGCCGCAGCTAAGACCTGGTGCAGCCAAATAAGAAATGGAGCCTAGATTCAATTCATGAATCTCTGAATCCAAATATACAATACAGAATGACTGAACCTTATTCATAGTGAAGTGAAAGTGAAAGTGAAGTCACTCAGTCGTGTCCGACTGTTTGCGACCCCGTGGACTGTAGCACATCAGGTTCCTCCGTCCATGGGATTCTCCAGGCAAGAATACTGGAGTGGGTTGCCATTTCCTTCTCCAGGGGAATCTTCCCAACCCAGGGATCGAACCCAGGTCTCCTGCATTGCAGGCAGATGCTTTTACCTCTGAGCCACCAGGGAAGCCCCTGACTAAAGTTTACTCTAACTCTTCTAGTAGAGAGACTAAGAAATTGGAAACTAATGACCTAAGTTAAGATTTGACCTAAAAAAACAACAGGCAGAGACTTCCCTTGGTGGTGCAGTAGTTAAAACTTTCAATGCAGTAGGGTGCAGGTTCAATCCCTGGTCAAGCTTCATGATGAAGTCAAAATATAAAATAAAAAAGAATTTCTTGCTCTGTCTGTTGAGACCCGTAACAGGCATATAAAGAAAATAATTATTTATCAAGGGCTTCCTCAAAGTGATTACATCTAACTGGTTGCTGAACATTTTTTTTTTTGGCTGCGCTGGGTCTTTGTTGCTGCAAGCGCGGTTTGTCTAGTTGCAGCAAGTGGTGGCTGCTCTTCATTGCAGTGCATGGACTTCTCATTGCTGAGGCTTCTCTTTATTGTGGCTCTCAGGCTCAGTAGTTTGGGTGCATCGGCTTAGCTGCCCCGTGGCATGTGGGGTCTTTCTAGACCAGAGATAGAACCCGTGTCCTCTGCATTGGCAGACGGATTCTCAACCACTGGACCAGGCAAGTCCTACCAAACAGATATTAACCAAGATGCCTACAAGGAAATTCTTCCAGATCCATTAAACATGATGTCCCATCTGTGCCCTGAGTGTGGTTTAGAAAATACAAGGAAGATTCAAACAAATGGTCTAGATCTAAAAAGATGACAAATATATATATGTATTACTGCTATATAGCATCAAGTCTAAGCCAGTGATTCATATGAAAACTGCCTATAAGTTTGTTTAAAATTCCAATTTCTAGGTTTCAATGAAGGAAAAATCCTGAATTAGTTGGCACCAGCAAACTTGCATTTTAAACACATACCTCAAGTGACTATAATACAGTTAACAAAGGCCTACATAATCAGAAAGAAATCAAATACACATCAATTTAGAAGAATATGGACTTGCAAAGGAAGACTGAAGGAAAAGTCCAAGGAAAACAGGAACCAAATGAAGTAACTAGACTGTCTTATTAACTTTCCTCAGGAAGTGAGTAAACCTTCACTCTCAGTAACCTGGGTTTTCCCATCTTCCAAACCTCCAGGACTGCCAGAACAGGCCATATATTCACCACGGCCATGCTGAGAAGCATGCGACTCAATTCTCCAGGTGAGAAAGGTGATTAACAGGATTATTCATTATTAAAGACTACACATGAGTCTAGGAAAAAGAAAAAATGTTATCCAAAGGAGATTCAGTTAGTCTCGTCAACCAAACACCCCGTGACTTGAACTACTTTCTCTTGTTTCTGCCCAGCATCAGCCAAATGAGTCTATCTAGGGTCCCTCCACACTCCTTGCGTGTTCCGGACTCTGCTATAAAATGGACATCCCTGCTTCCTTTCCACTGCAGAAGCCTCTTCCTCCTCCAGGAAATCCCCTCTGAATATCCTAGCTAGGAACGACTTCCTTCTTGGAGCAGTCCTGGCTGACACTTCTAGTGAGGCATCTATGTTGTCATTCACTTTGTCCATAGCTATTGAGACCAGTAGCTGTTGAGACCAGTAACATGCACATAAAGAAAATAATTATTTATCAAGGGCTTCCTCAAAGTGATTACATCTAACTGGTTGCTGAACAGATGTTTTTTTTGGCTGCGCTGGGTCTTTGTTGCTGCAAGCGGGGTTTGTCTAGCTGCAGCAAGTGGTGGCTGCTCTTCATTGCAGTGCATGGACTTCTCATTGCTGAGGCTTCTCCAATCCCACACAAAGTAGCGTTCTGCTATCTTTGGGAGAAAATCAATAAATGTTTATAAATTTAGTAAAAGTAGACACAAACCACAAAATTGTCCTACTACATTCTAGCCAATGAAATGGAGAAACATTATCCTATTTCTTCTCACATTCAAACACTGTCCTGATGAAAACATCCCCACTTAACGTATAAGAGGGACTGGCGGCCTCTAAGGATCTGAAGGCCTGTAAGGCCATTCAAATGGAATCAGTTTAAGAAACCAGAAGCTGCAGTCCAACCATAATTCTGGGTTGAACCCAGTTGCCACTTTGGGGTTAGTTTCTTCCATTTATCTCCTAGACCAGGAAACACATGAAGAATCTTGCTTAAGGTCAAGCTGGAGAGCAACACTCCTAGATATCACCAGGAAAAAATCATTCCTCTGATTCTCATCTTGAACCAGATCCAGGGACCACTCACAGTCCAACAGAAAAAAATGCCTATATGTCAGCTTGACAAGCAGTAAAGACAGTTTTCTCTGATTGTAATACCTATCAAGGATCAAATCAGAAAATACAGCCTGGAGGGCAAGAGTCAACATGTTACCCCTATGTTCATTCTCCAACATCCCAAGCTTCCAACAGACTATTATGAAATAAAGAGCATACCTCAAGCTCTGAGGTGGTTGTCAACTGAGGGCACAATGCCTAAAAATGCATGTCTGCCTATGTACACTTGTGCATGTGGCCTGACTGTCACAATAACTGAGGGTCCAAGGTCCAGGGTTGCTGTCATCTATGAAGGAGAAGCCAAGAATGTGAACATCCAGCAACAGGAGGTAAAGTCCCAGAGAAGGAAGAAACCACCAAAACATTATCAATATTTTGGTTACAAAAAGCTGCCCTAAAATTCTTGAATCCTTCCATACGATTGCTGTTCAGGCCCTAATCTTTTTTTTAAAATTTTTACTTAAGTATTTCATGGAGAAGACAATGGCAACCCACTCCAGTACTTTTGCCTGGAAAATCCCATGGACAGAGGAGCCTGGTGGGCTGCAGTCCATAGGGTCGCTAAGAGTCGGACACGAATGAGCAACTTCACTTTCACACATTGGAGAAGGAAATGGCAACCCACTCCAGTATTCTTGCCTAGAGAGTAACAGGGACGGGGGAGCCTGGTGGGCTGCCGTCTATGGGGTCGCACGGACACGACTGAATCGACTTAGCAGTAGCAGCAGCATAGCTAATTTACTTATATTTGTTTCAGGTATACAACACAGTGATTCAAAATTTTTATGGCTTATACTCCCATTTAAAGTTATTATAGAATATTGGCTATATACCCTGTGTTGTAGTTTATTTTACACATAGTAGTTTGTACTTCTTTTTGTTTGTACTTTTTAATCCCCTACTTCTATCTTTCCCTTCCCCTCTCTTCCCTCTACCCACTGGTAACTACTAGTTTATTCTTGATATCTGAGAATCTGTTTTCTGTTCTTTACATACTTTAATTTTTAAGATTTCACATGTAAGTGATAACATACAGTGTATTTGTCTTTCTCTGACTTATTACACTAAGCATAATACCCTCCAGGTCCACCCATGTTGTTGCAAATGGCGAGTTTTCATTTTTTATGATTGAGTAGTATTCCATCATTGTGTGCATCATATGTATGTATGTATGTATGTATGTATATATGTATGTGTATATGGGCTTCCCAGGTGGCTCGGTGGTACAGGAGACGCAGGAGACATGGGTTTGATCCCTGGGTTGGGAAGATTCCCTGGAGGAGGAAATGGCAACCCACTCCAGTATTCTTGCCTGGAAAATCCCCTGGACAGAGGAGTCTGGAAGACTACAGTTTATGAGGTCTCAAAGAGTTGGACATGACTTAGTGAGTGAGCATACACACACATGTATATATGTATGGGTGTGTGCTTGTATCTCACGTCCTTTTTTTAAAAATTTTTATTTATTTGGCTGTGGTGGGTCTTAGTTGCAGTACTTAGGATCTTTTATCTTAGTTGCAGCATGTGGGATATAGTTCCCCAACCAGGGCTCGAACCCGGGCCCCCTGCACTGGGCATGTGGTGGCTTTAGCCACTGGACCACCAGGGAAGTCCCTCACATCTTCTTTATTTATCAGTTGATAAGAAACTTAAGTTGCTTCCATATCTTGGCAACTGTAAATAATGCTGCTATGAACACTGGTGCTTGTTTCTTTTTGAATTAGAGTTTTCACTTTTACTTTTTTTTGGTCAGAAATCCAAATTATGATCCATAATTGCTGGGATCTTACAACAGTTCTATCCTCAGTTTGCAAGGAACCTCCATATTGTTTTCCATAGCGGCTGTACTAATTTACATTCCTATGCACAGCATACAAGGGTTCTCTTTTTTCTACACCCTTACCAACACTTGTTATTTGTGGTCTTTTGATAACAGCCATTCTGACAGGTGTGAGTGATGTCTCATGATTTTGATTTGCATGTTTCTTGTAACTGAAAACGCTGGGCATGTTTTCACGTGTTTCTTGGCCACCTGGTATATCTTGTCTTTAAAGGCATATCTTCAGTTTCCGGCTGTGGTGGGCCTTTGTTGCCCCTAGCTGGCTTTCTCCTGTTGTGACGAATGGGGGCTACTCTTTGTTGCTGTGCTCAGGCTTCTCATCACGGTGGCTTCTCTTGCTGCAGAGCACGAGCTCTAAGCACATGGGCTTCAGTAACTGTGGCACACTGGCTTAGCTGCTCTGAGGCATGCAGGGTCTTCCCAGGCCAAGGGATCAAACCAGTGTCCCTTGTACTGTGAGGCGGATTCTTAACCACTGGACCACCAGGGAAGTCCCTGTATTTCTTCTTGGAAAAATGTCTATCTGCCCAATGTTTAATTGGTTGGTTGTTCTTTTGATATTGAGTTGTATAAGCTGTTGACACATTTGGGGTATTAACCCTTTATTGTTTATATCATTTACAAACATTTTCTTACATTTAGTAGGTTGTCTTCTCATTTTGTGGCTGGTTTCCTTTGCTGTAGAAAAGCTTTAAAGTTTAATTAGGTCCCATTTGCTTATTATGCTCTTTTCCTTTTCCCTTAGGCAATATATTCAAAAAATACTACTGTGACTTAAGTCAGTTTTCTTTTTAATATTTATTTTTTGGCTGTGCTGGGTCTTAGCTGTGGAACACAGGATCTTTGATCTTTGCTGTGGCATGTGGGATCTTTAGTTACAGCGTGCAAACTCTTAGTTGTGGCATGTGGGATCTAGTTCCCTGACAAGGGATTGAGCCCAGGCCCCCTGCATTAAGAGTGTAGTCTCAGCCACTGGGCCACCAGGGAAGTCCTTATGTCAGTTTTCTGCCTATGTTTTCGTCTAGGTGTTTTATCATAGTTTCCAGTCTTAAACATAGGCCTTTAATCCATTTTGAGTTTATTTTTGTATATAAGAAAACGTTCTAATTTCATTCTTTTACATGTAGCTGCCCAGTTTTCCCAGAATCAATTTTCATTGAAGACTGTCTTTTGTCCATTGTATATTCTTGCCTCTCCAGTGCATGGGTCAGGCCCTATCACTCTTGACCATTAATTCTCTCACATACAGAGGGTGACCAAAGCCTGCAATACATGAGGATTTCTGGAGCGCATACCTGTGTTAAGCCAAGCAAGGTCTTCTCAAGATGAAGACTAGTCAGAAAGGAGCTGCCAACTCTAACACCATCACATATAATAGGCATAAACTTATTTCTACTGCTTGTCTTCCTAAAGCCTTATAACATCAATTAACTTGACATAGAACTTCAGACTTTTGGAAGCATTTCCATGATGCTTTTCAATCTAGATACACTTCTGCACACGTGCCCCAGCAGAATGAACTTGCCGAGATAGCAATTCTATGGCTTTCACATCTAAAATCTTCCTCTCAAAAGAGCAAAATATTCTAAAATAAAATGAAGACTAATTCTGGGATAACTGTGAACATGTTTTACTAGACAAAGAATAACCATATGCCATTTAAAAAACGAAAACCTAGTTAGCAGGTTAATATCTTAACTACAAAATACAGGCAGATCATACAGATAAGAATGCTGTTAACCTGAGATGTACATCTGGCTGAACCCAAGGAATTCTGCAAGCATTTTAAAGCATTTTTTAAAGGAAATCCCTTTGGGAAAATAAAACAGTGAGACAAGGAGGAATGAATAAAAAATATCTGGTCAGGACAAAACTCCCACATTTTTCCTTTGTTTCCATGTATCTCAAATTGAGTTTCATATTCTTTTATGATTTTAGGAATCTGAATATGTCAACTCAAGGACAAAAAAGTTTAGCTGTCTTCTTAACTCTGGTAACTACCATTTCACGCCACCCCCAAATTAGGCTTCTGCAAGGTCCTTCTTCATCTTATCTGGCAGCAAACTGCAGCGCCCAAGTTCATTTTGTCTGCATCATAATGATTCACCAAGCCTAACAGTGAAGTCAGCAGTGTATCTCTGACCATGACTTGGGAGATGGTGAGAAAGATAAAAGTAGCTCTGGCTAACCAGGAGTTAGCCTGGGTTAGGCTTTGGGGTCTTGGTGAAAATCATTTCATAGGAGATTTTCCTGTGAAAATCCAATTTATTATTACTTAAGTCTTTCCCCAACATCCTCTACTGAGGCTCCATAGTTCCCTATGGTGGAGGTCACCCTAGCTGCAAGGAGCGATTTTATCTACTATAGGTGAGTGAGTCTCCAGTAGTCAAAAAATGGGAAATAAGAGTTCAGGTCTAAAATTAATTCCCCAAACTCTGGATACCTTATCACTCTGCCTGTCACCATCCTTCCCAAACTGACCCCTCTCAAATATCCACTTTCTTGATTTGTTTTTGGTATACTCTGGGTTTTCCTCTGACCTCCCTGCACCCCCTATAGTAGTTCTTCCTGCCCCATAAATATAGGTGTTCTTCAAGGGTCTGTTTGAACTTCTCTGTCAATATCAATGGTTCTTAACCATTTCTGGCTCCCAACACCCTTTCAAAATGTAGTGAGGGACTTCCCTGGTAGTCCATTGGCTAAGACTCTGGGCTCCCAATGCAGGCAGGGGGCCTGGGTTCGATCCCTGTCAGGGAACTAGATCCCACATGCCACAACTAAAGATCCCAAGTGCTGCAACAAAGACCCAGTGCAGCCAAATAAATAAAGAAAATGTAATAAAATCTGCTCCCCTACACCACTCTCCCCACATTATGCCCAGAAAATATACATAAAATGACATTTTTGCAATTTTACGGAAGGTTTATAAAACCCGAGAGACCTCTCTATCCTCTCTCCATGGTAATAGAACAGAACAGTTTTAATAATCCCTTATACATAGGTGACTCCTAAACCACCAACTTCAATCTTTACCCCCTCTCAAACTTCAACTAATTAAAAACACAAAACTAAATATTTTCTCTTCAAATGTTTTTTTGTGCCTGGCGAGCTACTCTTATTTAGCTTTTCTGTATAGTTCTGCACATAACCTGAGTCTGTACCACTGTATCAGCAAAATATACCTATCCATCCTGCTTCCCCAACCCATATTCCAATTAAGGCTAGACTACCTCCTCTTCTTTAAATAATTTAGCAAAAATATGAATGTACTAATGTTTCAATCCTAAAGGAAATCAACCCTGAATATTCATTGGAAGGATTGATGCTGAAGCTGAAGCTCCAATACTTTGGCCACCTGATGTGAAGAGCCAACTCAGTGGAAAGGATCCTGATACTGGGAAAGACTGAGGGCAGAAAGAGAGGGTGCGACAGAGGATGAGACAGTTGGATGACATCACTAAGTCAATAGGCATGAGTGGGAGCAAACTCCAGGAGACAAATGAAGGACAGGAAGCCTGGCGTGCTGCGGTCCATGGGGTCACAGAGTCAGACAGAACTTAGTGAATGAACAATGTCATTAATGATTAGGACATCGACGTGGGAATTCTCCAGTGGTCCAGTGGTTAGGACTCCACACTACCAATGTAGGGGGCACACGTTTGATCCCTGGTCAAGGAACGAAGATCCCACAAGCTGTGTGGTGTGGGAAAAAATAAACAATCACCACAACATAAGCTGGCCATCTAATTCCTGTAATTACTAGGCCCAGGGAATTCAGAGAGGTTGAAGGACTGCCTCTAAGTTTGAGTGTTAGCCTACAGCACAGGGAAATTCCCACTGCAGGAATCAAGCTACAGAATAATTATCAATACTTCTGCTAATTTTTTCACAGAGGACGACCCACTGCCTCAGCAAATGTTTCTATACTACAGCCCCAAGTCAGTTAGTCTGGAAATGATCTGTGTCAAATGACCTGTGTGCACATAGCTCATAAATACCAACAGCAGCCAAGAGAAAAACAGCTTCTAACCCACAGATACATATTAAGACTATTTTAGAATATAAATAGTTGTGGTATATTTTTCCTACATTTAAATCATTTCATTGACAGTAAAATTTCAATACATCAAAACTTTACTACCAAGAATCAGACATGATCTCCTCCCTCTCCAAATTCTTCAACTGTTAGCCAAAGAGAGTTCTAACTGTTTAAGTAATTTTCCTTTTAAACTGAGGGAAGTCCCAGGGAGTGCTAAGAGCATGGGAAAAGGCTTTGGATTCATTATCACCACTACTCCTTTTGAAGAATAAGGTATTGCTAACTTGAAATATTTCTGAAGATGTTTACAGCTACATTCTCAGCACTGGATGTTACCACTCCCATTTTACAGATTGGAAAACAAAGGCACAGATGAAGGAACCATTTGCCAAATATTACAAAATGCAGAGAAGAACATTGTTTCTGATTCCCAATTTTGGTTCTGAAAGCTAAGAAAAGAAAAACACTACAAAAAGAAAACAAGCTTCCACTTTGAGTCATAAGGACCTAGGAAGGAAATATACTTTAAGTCATGAGGAAACAGGAAGACAGAAAGAGGAACATATCAAGAGTAGGTTAAATTACTACTTAATGTTATTCTCACCTTCAAAAGGTCGTCAATAAATTCAAGAAACAGAAGACTATAATGATTCAGTTTACAATTAGCAACATTTGCTGGGCAAAACACTATGATGGTTTGTGTAGGGTGTACAATGAATTCCTCTAAATTCCTCTGCATCAAGTGACAATGATGACAGTTCGCTTAAAACAAGAATAGTAGCCTGAGAGACTAAGAAAAGGAAGTTTTGCAGGAGCTTGCCACCACTATTTGGTTTTGAAAGGCTTCTTTATAATAAGCAGCCTTCAACAGAAGAGGAAATGAAAGCTTGGCCTCAACCACCATGGTACTGTACTCTTCCTTAAAACTACTATGTAAATCTTTGCCTATGGAGACCTCCTTGGTCCTACAGTGCATAAGAATCCGCTTGCGAATGTGCTCGCCATGTCTATGGAAAGAGGCTGAGGTGGCTGAGCTCTAGCACAAGGTGCTGAGGATGTTGGCTTTAGTCCAGGCCACTGTCCGGGCTGTAAGCAAGAGGAAGCTGCAGCCCACCCAGGCCCCCCTCACCCTGACACCTTTGAGGTAAACAAGATAAACAACTTCTTAAACCTAAGCCTGAACATGTTGGTGTGAAAATTGGTATCCGAACCAGGGTCTTTATTTATCTGACATCATGCTATTTGTACTCTTCTATCCCAATCAATATCCACAATATCCAATCACGAATTGATTTTTATTTTTTCCATGCTTTTAATTGTTCTGGCTAAATTTACTGATAAAATTTTCCCTTCATTCACTAATAATTATCTAAGTTATGCTATGTAAAAAATACTCTCCTACTCATGTCATATTCAACTTTCTTGCTTTTGAAACCTTTTCAGAAGGCTACTTTGCAAAGACCAAGCATTTATTTCCTGAAATATAGCACCAAACACACTTCCCTACCCTTTCTAATAAAAAATACATCTTTAGATTCTATCCCCTAAAATAAAGTGTTTGCCTTATTCCTATGCAGGTCAGGAAGCAACAGTTAGAACTGGACATGGAACAATAGACTGGTTCCAAATAGGAAAAGGAGTACCTCAAGGCTGTATATGGTCACCCTGCTTATTTAACTTATATGCAGTTATATGCAGAGTACATCATGAGAAATGCTGGGCTAGAGGAAGCAACAGCTGGAATCAAGGTTGCCGGGAGAAATCTCAATAACCTCAGATATGCAGATGATACCACCCTTATGGAAGAAAGTGAAGAGGAACTAAAAAGCCTCTTGATGAAAGTGAAAGAAGAGAGTGAAAAAGTTGGCTTAAAGTTCAACATTCAGAAAACTAAGATCATGGCATCTAGTCCCATCACTTCATGGCAAACAGACGGGGAAACAGTGGAAACAGTGGCCAACTTTATTTTTCTGGGCTCTAAAATTATTGCAGATAGTGACTGCAGCCATGAAATTAAAAGACGCTCACTCCTTGGAAGGAAAGTTATGACCAACCTAGACAGCATATTAAAAAGCAGAGACATTACTATGCCAACAAAGGTCCGTCTAGTCAAGGGTATGGTTTGTAGTCATGTATGGATGTGAGAGTTGGACTATAAAGAAAGCTGAGCGCCAAACAACTGATGCTTTTGAACTGTGGTGTTAGAGAAGACTCTTGAGAGTCCCTTGGACTGCAAGGACATCCAACTACTCTATCCTAAAGCAGATCAGTCCCGGGTGTTCACTGGAAGGACTGATGTTGAAGCTAAAACACCAATACTTTGGCCACTTGCTGTGAACAGCTGATTCATTTGAAAAGACCCTGATGCTGGGAAAGATTGAGGGCAGAAGGAGAAGGGGACGACAGAGGATGAGATGGTTGGATGGCATCACCACCTCAATGGACACGGATGTGGGTAGACTCCAGCAGTTGGTGATGGACAGGGAGGCCTGGTGTGCTGTGGTTCATGGGGTTGCAAAGAGTCGGACACCACTGAGCGACTGAACTATCTTCAGCCAAGTGTGAGTTTAAATACATCTATATATGCCCTTAGGCTAGCAGACAACACCAAGGTTTTCACTATCCTGTATCCTGAATGATGCCCTGACCATCATTGTTTCCTCTCCTTTGAGGTCTCTGACTTTAAAAAAACAACATAAAAAAAAGGAAAAAAAAATCTAGAAGCAGTTGGCATAACCATAATACAACAGGCCTGCAGGACTAGACTCCCCTGAAGATTTATCAGAAAAGAAATGTGGAAGTGGAAAAAGGAATAGAGAAGTCATGGATAGATAAGAGGGGACGTAACAGAGAATAAGGCAGTCTCTTCCCCAAAGAACTGATGGGAAAACCAGCAGTGAGAGATACTAGGGCATGTGCAGCCATATATCCAGAGCCAGGAGAAAGTTCATATCCACCCAGACACTTACCGTGTTGCATTTTGTGCCACACACCACTTGCCTATGGTTCAGCCACTGAGATGCAAACACTTTATTAAGGGTCCCAAGGTGAAACTCTCTCTCCTTCAGGAGACTGGGAAGTTGCTGTGCTGCATACCCATGCAACACTCGGGAATAGCTGGTTTCATTCTGTAGCCTGACTTCTCGGTTCTTCAGGTAGTACACTAAGGATCTCTTCACTGGGGGGAGTCGCTTCCTTTTGTGAAGTGAGTGATCCCAGCCCAACTGTGGAGAGCAAAAGGAAAATCAAGGCTTTGCCAACTTTTGTCAGAATTGGGGATCCTCCCATATTATAGAACTCATCTCGCAGGATTTACATAGAACAGAGTTACAAATACAATGCAACAGGAAAGTCAATCTTGAAGGCCACAGAAAAGATGCTGCTCATAGTCATACCCATGGGAAAAAAGGACTTGGAAGACGAATGAAAGCAGGACAATAAAAGAGGACAATAGGTTTTTTAAGGCCTTTTAAAGTGAAGGATTCAGGTACCTTAAAGTGAAAGTAAAACTCGGCTCAGTACGGTTGGACTCTTTGCGATGCCATGGAATATACAGTTCATGGAATTCTCCAGGCCAGAATATTGGAGTGCCTAGCCCTTCCCTTCTCCAGGGGAGCTTCCCAACCCAGGGATCGAACCCAGGTCTCCCGCATTGAAGGCAGATTCTTTACCAGCTGAACCACAAGGGAAGCCCAAGAATACTGGAGTGGGTAGCCTATCTCTTCTCCAGGGGAATCTTTCCGACCCAGGAATCGAACCAGGGTCTCCCACATTCCAGATGGATTCCTTCACCTTAAAACTATCCTTAATAGGGAAGGGAATGAAGGGCCCAGAGATTACCATACAGACCTGGGCTGCATCTCTAATGGACCCCCTTCTCCCTCTCAGCCTGTACTCTACGCGGAGCATGGTAGGTGCGGCCCAAGAAGCCCAGCTGGGGTCCCAGGTCTTTCAGGGATGCCCTAGCAATGGCCGTCTGCCTGTCACCAGGTCCGCGCTCCTGGCAGTTGTAGAATTCGAAAAATCAAACACCAACGGGGTGACAGGAACGGGAAATATGAGTCTGAAGAGACTCAAGACTCAGAGAGCGGGACAGGGTGATATCTGTAAACTGTTTATCTAGGGGGCTTGGGTACCCATAGGGAGGCTCATTCCTGAGAGACGCAACCATCTCCGTCCCCCGGCCACCGACAGACAGACTTCACTCTCCCTCCCAGTATCTTAGGCGAGGTTTTGTCCCCGATTCTCCTCGACTTTGGTTTCCCTTTCTCCGAAGCCCAGATTGTTCTTTCCTCAAGCCCCATTCCCGCCTGTAGATCTCCCCGGAACATGCCTCATTTTCAAGTTCCCCTTTAGTTTCTGACCCCTGCGGGCCTATCTGCTATCCAAAGAACTCCTAAGGACCCAGGCCTGATCCTATAGGCTAGAACACCGCTCTACGCACCTCCGTACACCACCCCTCCCCCCGCCCCCCGCCAAGACCTTGGACCTCATTCCGGTTCCCAATGTGCGAACCCTACCCTCTGGGTGCCTCGGCCTTATCACCCGCGGCCAGGCGTCTCGGCCCTCACCTGTGGGTCCTGAGCGTCGCTCCCAGCTCCCGGCAAGGCGGGCGCTTTCCGCTTCCTGCTAACTGCTTTCCTGGCCATAGTGGGCAGCGCCGCCGCGGCCCCGCAGCCACATGGGGCGGGCGAATCGCGGGGGAGCGAGACGGCGGGTCATATACTGGGCCCCGGGGCCGCGCACCTTCGTGCGCCCGGCCCGGAAAATGGCCCGGACTCCGGGCGGCAATAGAAAAAAAAAGGCAGGCAGAAGGGAAGGAGGGAGGGAGGACCGGGGCAGGGAAAGGGAAGGGAAAGGGAAGGGGAGACAGGAACCCGAAGCTTGAAGACGACCAAGTCTTGAAAGGACGGCGAGCGGCTGGAACCAAAACACCCCCTCCCTTTCGCCCGCGCTCCGTCACCCTCGCGCAGCCGCAGTTCGTTTCGCGTCGCCACGGAGACGCTGTCCGGAGAGAAGGGCGGGGTTTAGGGCTGGCCGTAGAGTTCGCGGCTGTTGCTCACGGCCGCCCGCTCTTTTTCAACTGCCGTTTGACTGCCGCTGGAGGTTCGCGACTTCGGGGCAAAGGAATCTGGGTTTTGGCCGCCAACACTGGAGCCCCACCCGCCCATCCGGACGTACCCGGAAGTGAGGATGTTTAACCTCGCTCGCGGAAGGACTCCCTCCCAGCACGCCTTTACCCCGCAGTCGCCACGGGTTATATCTCTTGAGCCCTGTGCGTTTTCCGGAACCTGTGAAACCAAACCCTGGCGCCAAAGGCTGGACTCTGTGAGAGAAGGAGTTAACTTCCTCCCCCCGCCCCCGGTAGCTCAGACGGTAAAGAATCGAACTGCAATACAGGAGCCCCAGGTCAATCCCTTCATCGGGAAGATCCCCTGGAGAAGGGAATGGCTACTCACTCCAGTATTCTTGCCTGGAGAATTCCATGGACAAAGGAGCTTGGTGGGCTACAGTCCATAGGGTCACAAAGAGTCAAACTAACACTGCACCCCACCCCACAAAGTAGAGTCTGACTCGAAATCATTGCCAGCATACCGGACTTTCACACTGTAGAGAACCTACCCTGTTTGCCACAATTCAGCCTAGGTACCCCTCAACACCCCCTGGGGAGCTCTCAGGCTTCATTTTCCACAGTCTTCTCCCTCCACTGGCCTCCTCCTCCGCCTTACCGTCTCTGCTGCCCTAATCGCAACCGCCCCTGAGTCACGTCTCCTTTAGCTGCTGCGTGAGTCCTCGCCTCCCTTTAGAGTCCCGTGACCTGCTGGTCACCCTGTCTTTTGTGCTGTATGAAATAGGCGTGCCACCGTAATTTTTTTCTTAGGTCTCCCACGCAGTCCTGAGGACTGGAATGAACAGGGGACTGCCACTGCCTGCCTGTCCCCCAGGGCCCAGGTTGTGTCTCCATCAAGGCAGATAGGATGAAAATCTGAATCACAGAGAAGAGAGGCGCTTTTGACTTTTCAGTTCAATGAGAGCTGACATTGGTCACCAGGCAAGGGGCCTTCTTCAGGATCACCTTTGCTTCCATTTTTCAGAAGATTCTGTAGGGGTGTGAGTGCCAGCCCCCACCTTTTTTCAGGCAAAGAAATCCTTTGAGGAAGCAGAGAGCTTCCTGATGGGCCTCAGGCTGTTAGTGCCCAGTTACCTGCTGATCCCTTCAGGCTTCAGGCCTCAGGCCTCATACCTCCAGGGAGCTCTGTTGGCCCATCTGAAGTTCTGCCTAGGAGGAGATCTGGGTTTGTTTTCCAAGCCGAACCAAAGACCAGATTGAGACAGTGTCCTCCGCCATCCCAAGTCAGCACTGCCACTAACCCCTAATTCCACCTTGGGAAAGGCAGCTCCATCTTACTTGGTCAGGTCTAGCCCTTCAGAGACATACACACAGTAAGTGGATCAGAAGTGGGTCAGCTTCCTTTTTCTGAGCCTGTTGTTCCACTTCTGTCTTGCCTCACAATGCCCTGGATGACTCAGGAGCTCATTGGGCAAGAGTCTGGAATTCCTTTGAGAATCTCTAGGGTCATATTGGGCTGCGCTTAGATCTTGGTCTCCTCTGCTGCTGTCATAGGCTATAGGCTCATCCTCCAGGTTGGTGCAGTTCATCTTGACATCCTAGGAGCTATCCCTGAATATACCTTCCAGTGGAGCTCACCGTTTCTGTGGAAATAAAATAGAATGAAGAGTTATTTGAAAGTGGGTTGTTGTTACTCAGTCACTAAGTAGTGTCCGACTCTTTGCGATCCCATGGATCTCCCTGTCTCTCACTATCTCCTGGAGTTTGCCCAAGTTCATGTTCATTGAATAGGTATTGGTGTCCAACCAACTCATTCTCTGCTGCCCTCTTCTTTTGCCTCGGTCTTCCCAAACTTCATTTGGAAGTTTTAAAGTTTACAATTGTTTTTAAAAGACTGATAATATGAAGTTAACGGTGAGAAACAACTGGGACTCTCCTACATTGCTAGTGGGTGTGGTAAATTGGTACAATTTGGAAAAAAAATCTATGACCATACCTACCAAAGCTAAACACGTGTAGGAGCAGTTTACTTCTGGCTGTAAACCCAAATAGAAATGAGTGTTTTTGTCCACCAAAAGTCACTTACAAGAATATTTTACTATTCATAATAGTCATCAGTCAGTTCAGTTCAGTTGCTCAGTCATGTCCGACTCTGCGACCTCATGAATCGCAGCACGCCAGGCCTCCCTGTCCATCACCATCTCCCGAAGTTCACTCAAACTCACGTCCATCAAGTCAGTGATGCCATCCAGCCATCTCATCCTCTGTTGTCCGCTTCTCCTCCTGCCCACAATCCCTCCCAGCATCAGAGTCTTTTCCAATGAGTCAGCTCTTCACATGAGGTGGCCAAAGTACAGGAGTTTCAGCTTTAGCATCATTCCATCCAAAGAACACTCAGGGCTGATCTCCTTTAGAATGGACTGGTTGGATCTTCTCACAGTCCAAGGGACTCTCAAGAGTCTTCTCCACACAGTTCAAAAGCATTAATTCTTCAGTGCTCAGCTTTCTTCACAGTCCAACTCTCGCTTCAATACATGACCACTGGAAAAACCATAGCCTTGACTAGATAGACCTTTGTTGGCAAAGTAATGTCTCTGCTTTTCAATATGCTATCTAGGTTGGTCATAACTTTTCTTCCAAGGAGTAAGCGTCTTTTAATTTCATGGCTGCAGTCACCATCTTCAGTGATTTTGGAGCCCAAAGAAATAAAGTCTGACACTTTCCACTGTTTCCCCATCTATTTCCCTTGAAGATGGGACCAGATGCCTAATTATTAAGGTTGAAAGTAGTTCAAATGTCAACCAATAGTAAAATAGATTAACAGGATTCCCATGACTTCTTGAGGTTCGATAGTTTGCCATAATGGTTCACTGAACATAAACACTATTACTGGTTTATTATAAGGGATATTAGGGACCTCCAGGAGGCTCAGTGGTAAAAAATCTTCCTGCCAATGCAGGAGCTGTGGGTTTGATCCCAGAGTCAGGAAGATTCCATGGAGGAGGAAATGGCAACCTAGTCTCCAATATCCTTGCCTGGAAAATTCCATTGACAGAGGAGCCTGGTAAGCTACACTCCATGGGGTCACAAAGGCTTGGACATGACTGAGCATACACACATAAAGAATATTAAAAAGGATACAAATAAACAGATGAGGAGGTACATGATATCTGGAAGGATCCTGAGGCATGGGAACTTCTGTCCCCATGGAGTTGGGGGTGTTCCACCTCATGGCACGTGGATATGTTGACCAACTTGAAAGCTCTCCAGACCCTATGGTTTACAGTTTATATGGAGGTCCCATTATGTAGGCATGATTGATTAAATTGTTAGCCCTTGATAATTAACTCAGTCCCCAGTCCCTCCCTCCTTCCTGACAATTAGGAGACTGGGATTGAAAGTTTCAACATTCTAATTACAAGGTTGATTTCTCTGGTAAACAGCCCCCATCCTAAAGTTCTCCAGGGGCCCTTCTTTAATTTTTTTTAAAAATAATTTTATTTCTTTTTGGCTGTGCTGGATCTTCGTTGCTGTGCAGACTTTTCTCTCATTGTGGAGAGCAGGGGCTACTTTTTAGCTGTGGTATACAGGCTTCTCATTGCTGTGGCTTCTTTTGTTGCAGAGCACGGGCTCTAGGGCAAGCAAACTTCGTATTTGAGGCACATGGACTCAGTACTTGTGGCTCCTGGGCTCTGGAGGACAGGCTTGCGGGCTTATGCTCTGAGGCCTGTGAGATCCTTCCAGAGCAGGGAACCGTGTCTCCTGTTTGAATCTCCAGGTGGATTCTTTATCTCAGAGCTGCCAGGGAAGCCCTAGGGGCCCATCTTGAGTCACCTTACTAACATAAACTCAAGTGTGGTTGAAAGGGACTTATTATGAATAACAAAAGCTTCTTCTCTAAACATTATCACTTGGTAAGTTACGAGAGTTTTAAGAGCTCTTGCTGAACCAGAGATGAAACCAGATATATGTATTTCTTATTATATCACAGTATTACAGTAACGGATGTGTGCTAAGTGGCTTTAGTAGTGCCTGACTCTTTGCAAGAATACTGGAGTGTGTTGCCATGCCCTCCTCCAGCGGATCTTCCTGACCCAGGGATTGAACCCGAGTCTCCTGTGTCTCCTGCACTGGCAGGCAGGTTCTTTATGACTACTGCCACCTTGGAAGCCTACATTACAGTAATAGAAATCAAAATAGTCATTATTCTTGGTTGTTACTAGCTGGGAAGAGAACCCGAGGAGATTTCTGGTGTGCTGGAAATACCTATATCTTAATCTTGGTGATGATTATACTAGTGTACACATATACAAAATTTCATCAAGCTGTAGATTTAATGATTGTGCAGTTTAAGTAAGTATACCTCAATACAAGGAAATAAACTTTCTATGGGAATTCCCTGGCATTTCAGTGGTTAGGCCTCTATGCTTCCATTATAGGGGGCACAGGTTTGATCCCTGGTCAGGGAACTAAGATCCTGCAAGCTGTGTGGAACAGCCAGGAAAAAAGAAACATTCTAAATTCTTTCACCTGGATTCTTCTGTAATTTATAAGAGACAATCAGGCCAGGAAGGGGAAAATTTTTAAAACCATAGCCATAGGCTGAGATGAACCTGAGAGGACATTGAATTTACCACATTGCCTTCAGCTTTGTAAACAAAACAAAAATTCTCTCCAGATATTTGAAAAACTGGGAATCACCTTTGCCTCTCCCAGTTCTCATACCCTCTCACATACTCACACATCTATTCCATCACTAAGCCCTAATTATTTTATAAGTATCTTGAGTCAATTCACATCTCTCTATTACCCTAGTCCAACTCTGTCACTTATTGATCCCACATTTGTGAAGGTCTCCTAAAAGAACTACCAATATCCACTCTTACCTCTTTTATTATTCTGTTCTGCGTTCTGCAGATTTTTTGAATGCAAATTTGAATAAGTCATCCCCATTCTCACCTCCAGGTTAACTTTCTTCAATGTCTTTCTCTTGTTCTTTGGATAAAGATAAAATCCTTAATCTGGCCTATAAGACCTTGCATGATCTGGTTCCTAACTTGACTCCAGCTACATCTCATACCATACTCTTCTTCCTTTCTCAGGTCCAGCCATACTGGCCCTCTTTCAATTCTTCCTAACCAAAATGCTCCCTCCTACTCCAGGACCTGGGCACAGTTTTACCTCTATTTAGTTCATGGAAAGATTGAAGGCAGGAGGAGAAAGGGATGACAGAGGATGAGATTGTTGGATGGCATCACTGACTCGATGGACATGAGTTTGAGCAAGCTCCAGGAGTTGGTGATGGACAGGGAAACCTGGCCTGCTGCAGTCCCTGGGGTCGGAAAGAGATGACTGAGTGACTGAACTGAACTGAGTTCATCTGTTTGACTATTTGCCATCATAATACTTAGTCATTCTTTGGATCTCAGTTAAAACATTACTTCCTCAGAAAAGTGTTCCCTGGCCTCTTTGACTAGTTATAATCCTTCCCCTCTGAATTATTCAGTTTCATAGCACCATATGCTTCTTTGTAGCACTTAACACAATTAGAATTTTATGTTTATTTATATGATTATTTGATTAATGTCTGTCTCCCCTACTAGAAGATAAGCTCTTCAAGAACAAGAACTAGTTATTTTTGCTACCATTATATCTCTAGTGCCTAGCACATACTAGCTCTCTACAAATAATTGTTGACTAAATGGATAAATTAATGAATGAGTGCAATTTGAAACTTCCAAGATTAATGCATCCCTTGTTTGTCTACTCATTCTAGTATCTAATAAGAATCATTCATTCTTTTTCTTTTTAAATATTTATTTATTTGGGTGTGCTAGGTCTTAGTTGTGCCATGCAGGATCTTTCGTTGTGGCACGTGGGATCTAGTTCCCCAGGAATCAAACCCAAGCCCCCTACATTGAGAGGGTGGAGTGTTAGCCACTGGACCACTAGGGAAATCCCAGAATCACTCATTCTTAGTAAAGAATTTCTTGGACCTGAGCATCATCTTTTCTGTGACTAGTCTCCTACTACCATTACTCATCTCTCAATCTGGCTAAGATACTTTTCCTCTGTGCACCCACGGAAACTCTTTATGGCTAATTTATCACATTGTATTGTAATGGTCTGTTTTCTCTCCCAATATGACTGTTTCTCCAGCTAGCTTGAGAGCTACTCAAACAAATGACATCCTTACTTACCACCACATCCCTAGTGCCTGGGAAGGCATCTACCACATTTGATATATTCCCTAGATGTTGAATGACTGAATGAAGAGTAAGTCAAATGTATGTTTCTCAAAGTCCTCTAGGTATGTTCATAGTGATGTCAACAGTAGGTACAGGGAAGAGACTGTGATGAGAGTAATACTGCAATAACTTGCTTTCAGAATCTTGAGTAAATCTATTTACTTATTTAAAATAGCTTTTTTTTCTAATTAAAAAAATGTGTTCAAAGTGCAATCTTGGAAAGCAAGAAAGGAAAAGATGGACACAAAAGAGACTTTCCTGGTGGTCCAGTGGTTAAGAATCCACATTCTGTAGGACAGCTAAGCCCAAGCACTGCAACTCTCAAGCCCAGGAGCCTCAACTAGAGAGAAAACTGTGCACCATGAGGGAAGATCCAAAATCATGCAGCGAAGGTCCCGAGTGCTGCAACTATGACCCGATGCAGCTAAAAATGAAACAAATAAATAAATAAATGTTTTTAAAAGACACACAAAATAAATCATCCATAATTCCACCTTTCAGATAACCACTGTTTACATAAGGATGTGTAACTTCCTAATTCTTTTTTTTAATGTAACTGTATCTGTATTTATATATCCATAAATGGTTCTTTTAAAAGATTATTTCAAACTATACTGTTTTTAAAAACTTTTATTATTTATTTTTGGCTGAACTGGGTCTTCATTGCTGCACAGGCTTTTCTCTAGTTGCGGCAAGTGGGGGCTACTATCTAGTTGCTGTACGTGGGCTTTTCATTGCAGTGGCCTCTCTTACGGAGCACAGGCTCTAGGGCTTCAGTAGCTGTGGCTCCCAGGCTCTAGAGCACAGGCTCAATAGTTGTGGCACACGGGTGCAGCTGCTCTGTAGCATGTGGAACCTTACCATACCAGGGGTCGAACCCATGTCTCCTGTATGGGCAGGTGGATTCTCTACCACTGAGCCACCAAGAAGCCCTAAACTATACTATTTTATATTTTAAAATAAAAACCTAGATAATTCCCATTATCTTCACTTCCAAACCTCCAAGTCAGCCCTGGTAACCATTCCATCACAATGCAGTGTGCTAAAGGAAGCCCATCAATGGTTGGGGGGACAAAGGACCCGCTTGTTTCTTACTTTCTCTTTGTTTTGGTCTTGCCAGGAAGAATAAATAACAAGAAATGCTATAAAATACTTTAATACTCTGGACAAATTGGATTGTGTTATACATGCTTAGTAACAATAATTCCTCATGTTTACTTGCAGAGATTCTTTGGAACAAACAAAGCAGATGTTGTCACAACACATTTCCCTTAATGTGTTGGAGCTAATTAATTCTCTTTGCTAGCAAAGGGCTCAGGAGGAAATAATTTCTGTTAGCAAAAGTACTTGGAATTTTAATTCATACAAACCATAATAGAACATAGAAAGAAAAGAGACCTGAAAGACACAGGAGCATGAATTGGCACAGATGGCAGCTCAACAACTGCTCTCTGGTGATGTGAAAATGTTAGAAGTCCCCAAGGCATGTGAGTGGTAATTATTTCACCCCTGTGGAAATATTTTTCTGATCCTGGGTCACAGATTATTAAAGGTGGAAAATACTATAAAGATACATGTGTGTGCTAAGTTGCTTCAGTTGTGTCCAGTTCTGCGACTCTATGGACGGTAGCCTGCCAGGCTCCTCTGTCCGTAGGATTCTCCAGGCAAGAATACTGGAGTGGGTTGCCATGCCCTCCTCCAGGGGATCTTCCCAACCCAGGGATTGAACCCACGTCTCTTACGTCCCCTGCATTGGCAGATAGGTTCTTTACCACTAGCATCCCTGGGAAGCCCATTATAAAGATAGCTCATCTCATTGAATTCATACATTTATAGGAAACTGAAGCCAAAAAAGTCAAGTCACATAGGCAGAAAATCCATGAGTGAGAAATGGAACCCAGGACCTCTGCCATGTTTTCAACTATTTCTGGGCCTGGTTGAACTTGTAATGGTTTGGTTAAACTCCGGGAGTTGGTGATGGACAGGGAGGCCTGGCATGTTGCGGTTCATGGGGTTGCAAAGAGTCCGACACGACTGAGTGACTGAACTGAACTGAACTGAACCATGCAGATCCCAACTGTATAGTGTTTAAGAAATTCCCAAGTTGGTGAACACATCCATGTACTACTGAGAGGGTGATGCACCCCCAATTTCACAGGGACAGAAGCTCTTGTGCTCGGGACTCTCTCAGACCACCTTGATGTAGCTCTTCATTTGGCTGTCTACCTGTCTTCTTTATCATATCCTTTGTTATATAATAAACCTGTAATTGTAAGCGTTTCCTTGAGTTCTATGAGCTGTTTTAGCAAATAAATCCAAAGGGGAGGAGGTCATGGGAACCCCCTGATTATATCCAAGTGAAACAGAAGTTTTCAGTAACCTGGGGACCTACCACTTGCCATTCAAACCTGAAGTTGAGGGCAGTTTGTGGGACTGAACCCTTAACTTGCGGGATCTGACACTGTAGGGTCAGATTTGAGTTAACTGTTAGGGGAAAAAAGGAGGAAGACAGGGTTTTTTTTAAAGATTGCTGCATTAAAGTTAAAAGTTTAACTAACACATCCATTACTTCACGTAGTTACTTTTCTTTACGTGCGGTGAGAACTTTTAAGATTTACTCTTTTCAGTTCAGTTCAGTCTCTCAGTTGTGTCCGACTCTTTGCAACCTCATGAACTGCAGCACGCCAGGCCTCCCTGTCCATCACCAACTCCTGGAGTCCACCAAACCCATGTTCATTGAGTTGATGATGCCATCCAACCATCTCATCCTCTGTCGTCCCCTTCTCCTCCTGCCTCAATCTTTCCCAGCATCAGGGTCTTTTCCAATGAGTCAGCTCTTCACATCAGGTGGCCAAAATATTGGAGTTTCAGCTTCAACATCAGTCCTTCCAATAGACACCCAGGACTGATCTCCTTTAGGATGGACTGGTTGGATGTCCTTGCAGTCCAAGGGACTCTCAAGAGTCTTCTCCAACACCATAGTTCAAAAGCATCAATTCTTCAGCACTTAGCTTTCTTTATAGTTCAACTCTCACATCCATACATGACCACTGGAAAAACCATACCCTTGACTAGATAGACCTTTGTTGACAAACTAATGTCTCTGTTTTTTAATATGCTGTCTAGGTTGGTCATAACTTTCCTTCCAAGGAGTAAGCGCTTTTTAACTTCATGGCTGCAATCACTATCTGCAGTGATTTTGGAGCCCAGAAAAATAAAGACAGCCGCTCTTTCCACTGTTTCCCCATCTATTTGCCATGAAGTGATGGCACTGGTTGCCATGATCTTCGTTTTCTGAATGTTGAGCTTTAAGCCAACTTTTTCACTTTCCTCTTTCACTTTCATCAAGAGGTTCTTTAGTTCTTCTTCACTTTCTGCCGTAAGGGTGGTATCATCTGCATATCTGAGGTTATTGATATTTCTCCCTGCAATCTTGATTCCAGCTTGTGCTTCTTCCAGTCCAGCGTTTCTCATGATGTACTCTGCATATAAGTTAAATAAGCAGGGTGACAATATACAGCCTTCAGGTACTCCTTTTCCTATTTGGAACCAGTCTGTTGTTCCATGTCCAGTTCTAACTGTTGCTTCCTGACCTGCATACAGGTTTCTCAAGAGGCAGGTCAGGTTAGCAACTTTCAACTGTACAATATGGTATTGTAAACTATGTAGAATATTGGCCAGCCATATCTAATCTACAAAATACCTTCACAACAACACCTAGATTAGAGAAGGAAATGGCAACTCACTCCAGCATTCCTGCCTGGGAAATCCCATGGACAGAGGAGCCTGGCAGGCTACAGTCTGCAGGGTCTCAAAAGACTCAGACACGACCCAGCAACTAAACAACAAACAACAACAATAACAGCCTAGCAAAGTTGACACATACAACTAATCCCAGTCCACCCCTTGTCAACTTAAAATCTATACTTAGGTCAAGTTAGACTTAATCTCCAGATAAGAACAATAACAAAATCATACTTTCACCTAGCGTAATACAACTATCCCGCATACAACCAAAAATACACCAACTCTTTCCCCAGAAGAGGACACAAAATCTTTGGGTGACATCCATGCTTCACTTTGATAGCTTGTAAGTGAAACACTTCAACGTAAAGTTAACTTCATTAATGTGTCTTATGTTATATAAAAGGATAAGAAACAAAGGTATTTGATACACATCACAAACGTATTCTAGTTAAAGGTAAGGTTTTTCCAGTAGTCATGTACGGGTGTGAGAGTGGGACTATGAAGAAAACTGAGCGCCAAAGAACTGATGCTTTTGAACTGTGGTGTTGGGGAAGACTCTTGAGAGTCTCTTGGATTGCAAGGAGATCTAACCAGTCCATCCTAGAGAAAATCAGTCCTGAATATTCATTGGAAGGACTGATGCTGAAGCTGAAACTCCAATACTTTGGCGACCTGATGTGAAGAACTGACTCACTGGAAAAGACCCTAATGCTGGGAAAGATTGAAGGCGAGAGGAGAAGGGGACAACAGAGGATGAGATGGTTGGATGGCATCACTGACTTGATGGATATGAGTCTGAATAAGCTCCGGGAGTTGGTGATGGACAGGGAAGCCTGGTGTCCTGCAGTCCGTGGAGTTGCAAAGAATCGGACACCTCTGAGTGACTGAAATGAACAAACATATTCAGAACAACAAAAAAGAAGAAATATACATAAAATTACAATCCTTTCCTTGTTTCTGCAATGTTATGGGCACAGAAAGCAAAAATTTTGGTAGTAGATTACTAGGCATCATAGTGAGGGCACCACTTCCATTTCCACTCCTTGATTCCTCAACCTATGAATATTGGATAGTGACAAAATAGCGCAATAAATTATGCAGGCTCCTGGAGAAATCTTTGTGCATAGCTCTTATTTCAGGGGATAAATTCCCAGAAGGAAGAGTGCTAAGTCAATGGGTATAAGCATTTTTAAGGTTCTTGATAGATTAAATCCCACTACCTTTCAGGAAGATCATGTCAGAGTTCATACCCTTCAGAAACATGAGCATTGTCTATTTCAACACATTGTTATCAATTCTGCTACTACATGTTGTCACTATCAACTACTTTGAATAAACTGTTCTCAAAAGAGATTTCTGTTGAGGAGGTAAATCAAAAATCTTACAGCCAACATAAGCCAGACTTTTTTAGGTATAGTACATTGATAGAGAAAGACTGATGAGGTCTTTTCTAGTTGGAAAATTGCTGCAATTATGATAAAGAAATTTCCAAAGCAACCTCACCCTCTACTTAACATCATCACCTCCAACCTCAATAGAGCAGGTAGCACACATTCTGTTTGCTTTTGGCCATTAAAAATCATCCTACAAAAGCTAGCTTGTGATTAGAAAGACCCTCTTATAGGTAAAAACAACTAGTTTGCAATGAAGTAGGCATCTCAGTTGTATCTTGTAGAACTGAATGCAATGAAATTGTGGAACAGCCTAATGAATAAACAGGGATTTGGAACTGGAACAAGGATCCCTGTGTCTATTTTCATTTCCTAACCAGGGATTAAACTTGTGCCCCTTATAATGGAAGTGAAGACCACCAGGGAAGTCCCCAGTTATACTTTAAAAAGACACACACAGGACATCTCTGGTGGTCCATTGGTTAAGAATTCGCCTGCCAATGCAGGGGACGCCAGTTCGATTCCCGGTCTGGGAAGATCACACATGCCGCAGGGCAACTAAACCAGTGCACCACAGCTACTCAGCCTGTACTCTAGAGTCGATCAGCTGTAATTACTGAGCTGAGCACCTGGAGACTGTGTTCTGCAACAAGAGAAGCCACTGCAATGAGATGTGCATACTACTAGAGAGTACCACAACTAGAGAGTAGCCCCTGCTGGCCACAACTAGAGAAAGTCCATGTGCAGCAACGGAGACCCAGTGCAGCCAAAAGTAAATAAATACATAAATAAAAATTAGGAAAAAAAGACACACACAAGACAGTGATATACACGTACGCAGCACATAAGACACATACCATGTACCCACAACATACACAAGAAACACATACATACCACACACAATACACACAAGACATATAGCACATCATTCAACACACAGAACACACACCACATACATATTCACAATAACACAAGACCCCTACATAAACAGAGCACATACACAATGAAGAAGCTATTGTTTTCTGGCTGTTCCATAACACCTCTCACCACTTAGAGGTATCCAAGAGCCCACAATCATGACAATAACTGGTTGAAATGGTAGCACCATTACCTTGAAATGTCCCAATAAGATTTGATCCAACATGGAGGACCTGTAATTTGGAACAAGTGAATTTATCTTTTTCTCTGGAAAAAGTAAAAAGAACAATCTTGAAAAGACTTTAACATAAGTATGCTCTGAATTGTCAAAGAAAGAACAAGAGATTGAATAAAGCATAAAGAGAATAAAATATTGTGAAATTAAAACAGGCAAAAAATATGAACAGGTATACATAAAAATCAATCAATTTAATTAATAAATACTATGGTAGTTGTAATAATGTCCACAAATTTCTAGATACTTCTTCCTCCAGGAAATGGAGCTTGATTTCCCTCCTCCTGAGTATAAGCTAGACTTAGTGACTCACTTCTGAGACAGAGTATGAAAAGGGAAAAATAATAACTTTTCAGTAGAGAGACTTGGCAGATAAATTGATAAAATATAATAATATTGACAGATTGATATTATATACTTCCTGGTGTGATGAGATGAGAAGCCACTTCAGGCTTATGGTATTTCCCCCCCAAATCTATAACTCTAGTTTAACAATGGGAAAACATGAAAAAAAACTAAATTAAAGGACATTCTACAACATATCTGCCCAGTACTCTTCTAAAGTGCTGAGGTTATGAGAGACAAGGAAAGACTAAGAAACTGGAGGAAACTAAGGGGACTCGACTATAGGAGGTAATGTAATATCTTGGAGTGGATTCTGAACATGTAAAGGACGTTAGTGAAACAATTGAGGAAATCTGAATAAAGTTAGTAGCATCGAATCAATGCTACTTTTTTATTTTTATTTATTTATTTATTTTTTTGACCATGATCATATTATTATTTAAATGACATAGAAGTTTGTTAATGATCTGGTTAATTCAGAAAAATGCCAGTTATACAGTTCACTTAGAATTAAAACTTTCTGAGCTTGGATTTCTTTACTGATTGAATAACAAGTATGATTTTATTTTATTTTATTTTATTTATTTATTTATTTATTTATTTTTAAAATTTTAAAATCTTTAATTCTTACATGCGTTCCCAAACATGACCCCCCCTCCCACCTCCCTCCCCACAACAACTCTCTGGGTCATCCCCATGCACCAGCCCCAAGCATGCTGCACCCTATGTCAGACATGGACTGGCGATTCAATTCTTACATGATAGTTTACATGTTAGAATTCCCATTCTCCCAAATCATCCCACCCTCTCCCTCTCCCTCTGAGTCCAAAAGTCCGTTATACACATCTGTGTCTTTTTTCCTGTCTTGCATACAGGGTCGTCATTGCCATCTTCCTAAATTCCATATATATGTGTTAGTATACTGTATTGGTGTTTTTCTTTCTGGCTTACTTCACTCTGTATAATTGGCTCCAGTTTCATCCATCTCATCAGAACTGATTCAAATGATTTCTTTTTAACAGCTGAGTAATACTCCATTGTGTATATGTACCACAGCTTTCTTATCCATTCATCTGCTGATGGACATCTAGGTTGTTTCCATGTCCTGGCTATTATAAACAGTGCTGCGATGAACATTGGGGTACATGTGTCTCTTTCAATTCTGGTTTCCTCGGTGTGTATGCCCAGCAGTGGGATTGCTGGGTCATAAGGTAGTTCTATTTGCAATTTTTTAAGGAATCTCCACACTGTTCTCCATAGTGGCTGTACTAGTTTGCATTCCCACCAACAGTGTAGGAGGGTTCCCTTTTCTCCACACCCTCTCCAGCATTTATTGCTTGCAGATTTTTGGATCACAGCCATTCTCACTGGTGTGAAGTGGTACCTCATTGTGGTTTTGATTTGCATTTCTCTAATAATGAGTGATGTTGAGCATCTTTTCATGTGTTTGTTAGCCATCCGTATGTCTTCTTTGGAGAAATGTCTATTTAGTTCTTTGGCCCATTTTTGGATTGGGTCGTTTATTTTTCTGGAATTGAGCTGCATAAGTTGCTTGTATATTTTTGAGATTAGTTGTCTGTCAGTTGCTTCATTTGCTATTATTTTCTCCCATTCAGAAGGCTGTCTTTTCACCTTGCTTATATTTTCCTTTGTTGTGCAGAAGCTTTTAATTTTAATTAGATCCCATTTGGTTATTTTTGCTTTTATTTCCAGAATTCTGGGAGGTGGATCATAGAGGATCCTGCTGTGATTTATTTCTGAGAGTGTTTTGCCTATGTTCTCCTCTAGGAGTTTTATAGTTTCTGATCTTACATTTAGATCTTTAATCCATTTTGAGTTTATTTTTGTGTACGGTGTTAGAAAGTGATCTAGTTTCATTCTTTTACAAGTGGTTGACCAGTTTTCCCAGCACCACTTGTTAAAGAGATTGTCTTTACTCCATTGTATATTCTTGCCTCCTTTGTCAAAGATAAGGTGTCCATATGTGTGTGGATTTATCTCTGGGCTTTCTATTTTGTTCCATTGATCTATGTGTCTGTCTTTGTGCCAGTACCATACTGTCTTGATGACTGTGGCTTTGTAGTAGAGCCTGAAGTCAGGCAAGTTGATTCCTCCAGTTCCATTCTTCTTTCTCAAGATTGCTTTGGCTATTCTAGGTTTTTTGTATTTCCATACAAATCTTGAAATTATTTGTTCTAGTTCTGTGAAAAATGTGGCTGGTAGCTTGATAGGGATTGCATTGAATTTGTAAATTGCTTTGGGTAGTATACTCATTTTCACTATATTGATTCTTCCAATCCATGAACATGGTATATTTCTCCATCTATTAGTGTCCTCTTTGATTTCTTTCATCAGTGTTTTATAGTTTTCTATATATAGGTCTTTAGTTTCTTTAGGTAGATATATTCCTAAGTATTTTATTCTTTTTGTTGCAATGGTGAATGGAATTGTTTCCTTAATTTCTTTTTCTACTTTCTCATTATTCATGTATAGGAATGCAAGGGATTTCTGTGTGTTGATTTTATATCCTGCAACTTTACTATATTCATTGATGAGCTCTAGTAATTTTCTGGTGGAGTCTTTAGGGTTTTCCATGTAGAGGATCATGTCATCTGCAAACAGTGAGAGTTTTACTTCTTCTTTTCCAATTTGGATTCCTTTTATTTCTTTTTCTGCTCTGATTGCTGTGGCCAAAACTTCCAGAACTATGTTGAATAGTAGCGGTGAAAGTGGACACCCTTGTCTTGTTCCTGAGTTTAGGGGAAATGCTTTCAATTTTTCACCATTGAGGATAATGTTTGCTGTGGGTTTGTCATAGATAGCTTTTATTATGTTGAGGTATGTTCCTTCTATTCCTGCTTTCTGGAGAGTTTTTATCATAAATGGATGTTGAATTTTGTCAAAGGCCTTCTCTGCATCTATTGAGATAATCATATGGTTTTTATTTTTCAATTTGTTAATGTGGTGAATTACATTGATTGATTTGCGGATATTGAAGAATCCTTGCATCCCTGGGATAAAGCCCACTTGGTCATGGTGTATGATCTTTTTAATGTGTTGTTGGATTCTGATTGCTAGAATTTTGTTGAGGATTTTACTTTTTTAGATTGTTATATGATAAATGTATCACAGTTAGATGTTACCATTGGATGAAAAATATACAGGAAATCTCTGTATGATCTTATAATTCTTCTGTAAATATAAAGTTACCTCAAAATCGGAAGTTTAAAAAATATAAAGAGGATGTCCTTGGTGGTCCAGTGGTTAAGAATCTGCCTGCCAATGCAGGGCATATGAGTTCGCTCCCTAGTATGGGAAGATTCCACATGCCACAGGGCAACTAAGCCTGTGTACCACAACTGCTGAGCTCATGTGCCATAACTATTGAAGCCGTCATGGTGTGCCACAAGAGAAGCCACCACAATGAGAAGTCCTCACATTGCAGCTAGAGAGTAGCCCTTGCTCACCACAACTAGAGAAAGCCCACACACAGCAACAAAGACCCAGTGCAGCCAAAAATAATAAATAAATAAATAAAATTTAAGAAAAATATGTAAATAAATAAATGAATCAATTAAAAATCCTTGAGAGGATTTCCTTAAATGGAAAAGTACAGTTATTGGTGGGGGAGGGGGCCAGGTGGCCATCAATGCAACAGACATAATTTGAATAGATACAAAGAGAGACTTAGTGAATTGTAAGGTTGATCTGAGGAATTCACTGAGAGGATGTCACAAAAAGATAATATATAGTAAAAAGACATGGAGGATAGAAGTGGCATTAGTGGAAAAAATGCCAAAGTATGGGTTCTGTCTCTAGAAACTCTGAAAAGACCTGGCAAAAACTGTCTCAGTTTTACCAGAACTCTGGGAGATAGTCAAAAGTTTATAGCAACTAAGCGCTAAAACAGAGAAAGGCCACTGAAACCCAGCAGGAGATCTTTGTGATGCTTTGTCTTATCTGAGCCCCACCCTCTCCACTGCTCTCTGGTGCGGTAGCATTTTTAAAGTTGGCAGCCCATATTCCTGGTGTGGGTACCTGCTTCTGGAAGAAGCAGAGGGGACCTTGTTCCAAAAGAATAGTTTGTCTTTTTGACCTGACTGAGGTTTCCTCAAAGGACTGATGTAAAGGGCTTTCTTTTGTTTCACTTAACCTGGAACTCTATGGGGCAGAGAAGCTATACAGAGGACTTTCCTTAAAAACATTGAAAGGCAAATGAACAAATTAGCACTTCCCTGGACAAAAAAATAATAGTTGGAGCAAATGACAGGCACACCAAAATTCTAGGGAGGAAAATGCAGGGAGTGATATTCAAAGAGGGGAGGGAATAAGGACTTTGAAAGTTTCCTGTATATACTGGAATCCAGAAAGCCATATACATGCAAAGGGAAGGACACATGCTTAGAGAAGAACTGAGAAAACCATACGTTTTCACTTCTGGCCATTAGGCTCAGGGAAAGCAGGAAGTGGAGGTTAAGTCAGGGTTGCAAACAACCTGTCTAAGCATGGGAGTGAAACAACACAGATTACTGCAAAGACATGGAGATTTTTTTTGCCCCTTTTCTGCTCCTTTTTTCTTCTTCTTTCTTTTCCTCCAAGAATGTAAGGAAATCTCTCTATCCAACTACAATTAAGAAATACGGTTATGTTGGAGAAGTTACTTGCTTTTAGAAAACAAACGTTGAATTATTTAGGAGTTTCTAACTTTTCAACATTCTAATATTTCCAACTTACTCTCAAGAGGTTCAGAAAAGAGAAGCAGGTTTGCTAATTTAGTAATCATTTCTGGGTTCTACTGTGTGAGTGTGGTGGATGTCAGAAATCTGACTTGGACCTCATCTCTGTCCTCTAGGAACTCATAGACTGGTAGGAGAACCCATCTACCTAAAATGCCAGACAGCCTAAGGGACATAAGATGTGTGAAAGGACCATGGGAGCTCAATCAAGGGAGAGGACCAGGAACGCCTTCTTAAAAGAGGTCATATAAACTAATTCTTGAAGGATGTTGAGTGTTTCAAGGGAGACAGATGAGTAGAATCTGTCTTTGATTGGAGGAGTGAAGGAGAATGACCACTAATTGTTCTCCAATAACCCCATCTTTCAGTTAGTAATGAATCCTCCTTAGCTGGGTGCTTGGCAGTCAGCTGTAACACTTTTTATTTTTTGGCTGCGCTGCCTCTTCATTGCAGCTGGCATGCTCTCTAATTGAGGCACAAGGGCTTAGTTGCCCCATGGCATGTGAAATCTTAGTTTCTTAACCAGGGATTGAATCCACTTCCCCTGCACTGAAAGGCGGATTCTTAACCACTGGTATGCTATGTGTGCTAAGTTGCTTCAACTCTTTGCAACCCTATGGACCATAGCTGCCCTGTCCATGGGATTCTCCAACCAAGAATATTGGAGTGGGTTGCCATGCCCTCCTCCAGAGGATCTTCCTGACCCAGGGATTGAACATGAGTCTCTTGCACTGACAGGTGGGCTCTTTACCTCTAGCACCACCACCTGGAAAGCCCTTAACCATTGGACCACCAAGGAAGTCCCTTTAAAAAAAAAAATAATAATACACTTTTTAACCCTGATAGTACATTTTTACAGTTGGGAATGACAATATGACTACATTCTGGTCAAAAGGGAAGTAAGCCAAAATGATGCTGGCAACCCCAGGTCACGTGTTTAACAAGAAGCAGCATAACTTCTCATTCTATCTTTGGGAAATAATAATGGTGAGTCAACACTGACCCTATGGACAAATATATTACTCTGGGTAGAGTAATGAGATGGCTAGAACTGGGTGACCCAGGGGTGACCTTGGGGAACAGTGCTTCTGATCAGCCCTGCACAGTCTAGTAACTCAGAGCTTCACCTGAGACAGAAACAGAACTTCTGCTTTGATTAAGCCACCGATATTTTTGTCTCCATCTAGTCAATATCCTAACTAATAAAAGCAGGAAGAAGACAGGAAAGGTAATGAGGATATGAAACCTACTAAGAAAGGCAAACTCTCACTTTTTCCTTTCTTCTTTTTTTTTCCTCTCCTTCCCCTCTTCTAATCTATCCTTCGTTTCCTATGGGCTGTGCTCAGTCGCTTCAGTCATGTCCAACTCTTTGCAACCCTATGGACTGTAGCCTGCCAGGCTCCTCTGTCCATGGGATTCTCCAGGCAAGAACACTGGAGTGTGTTGCCATGCCCTCCTCCAGGGGATCTTCCTGACCCAGGAATTGAACCCATATCTCTGGTATCTCTTGCATTGCAAGCAGGTTCGTTCCCACTGAGCCACCTGGGAAGCCACTTGCTTCCTATAGTTATACATAAATGTATATACACACACACACACAAATACATGTATACACACACATTTGCTCTTCCGTATCCCACTGGTACCAGATTTTTAGCTCTAGACATATCAACAGACTCATATCTTCTATGTTTTTCCTGCTTAATCTGGCTACAAGTGAAATAGCTGTAAGTATGGAAACCATACTTACAGAGGTTCCTCAGAGGTTCCCCGCCTCAGCATAGTGAGGCACTAGGCATGTGGCTGAGCTGTGGACAGGCACATCTTCTTTGTCACTGTGGATGGAGGGTATTGTTCTCTTTGTACAAATCAACTTGTAGGGAACAGAGGAACCGTAATTTTCCTGGGAAGCTTTCCGTCTTTCCACAAAAGGGTCTTTTGAGGAAGTGTTCAATGTGAGAATCACAAATGCCTTTACTTTCCTTTTTCCAATCAAAACATCTAACTTCTTTATGTTACTTTATAGGGTATTTTAAGTATTGTTTTGGTCTCTTCAGTATCCTTGCTTTTGGTAACAGAATCTGCTTTTGCTTTCAATTTCGGTTCCTGTGCTTTGGACTGGGGCTGACCCAACCGTTTAACCCTAGGAATGCATACGTAATCCAGTTCTGCTCAAAGCTGGAGGTGGGGGTTGGGGGGAAATGCTTTCATAATGCTAAGATCATGACACTAGAAGAGTAAATATAATGTTGGAGCTGCTAGGATCCAGCAGGAGGGAGCCTATCTTAAAATAAAGTCAACACTGAGGGAAGCAGAAGCTAGGGATAAAAGCCAAGCATGATTACCTCTGGGAAACCTGCTGCAGTGTGAATACAGTTTCTGTCACTGGAACCAAACAAAACTTGATAATCCATAGAGCATATCAAAAACACCTGTCTAGGGGTTTCCCTGATGGCTCAGTGGTAAAGAATCTGCCTGCCAATACAAGAGACATGAGTTCAATCCTCAATCAGGGAAGGTCCCGCCTGGGTGGAGCAACCAAGCTCATGCGCCACAGCTGTTGATCCTGTGCTCTAGAGCCCGGGAGCTGCAAGAACCAAGCCCATGTGCTACAACTACTGAAGCCCAAGTGCCCTAGATCCTGTTCTCTGCCACAAGAGAAGTCACTGCAAAGGGAAGCCCATGCACCGAAACTAGAGAAAAGCCTGGGCAGCAGCAAACACCCAGCACAGCCACTACATAAACAAAAAATTTTATAATTAAAAAAATACCTAAGTGACACTTTGGCAGATGTTATGCCTACCTAGATGTTTCTTTTTTTAAAAAAATTGACTTGTATTCCATCTTATTTTGGCAAGTATTGTTGGTCCCATCTAGTAAGAAGTCTGTTCCTTTGTGTTCTGTCCATTTTGTTCTATAGGAAGAAGGACACCAGCTAGATTTTAGGGATTTTAATCCTACCTCCACCACTTCCTAACAGTGAGACTCTGAACAAATCACGGGAATACATTTGAACCTTGGTTTCCTTATTTTTCAAATGAATGTGTTATTGAATTATACTGAGGATCACATAAGATCACATATATGACTTATAAAATGCTCTAAAATGCTAAGAATTATTATAAAGTGGACTTTTAGGACCTAGGGAATCCCTCTTCCTTTCTACAGCCTGATTGTGTTGTAAAATCTGGAGTTGAGTAGAAAGGCCACATCATCCTCCAAAGATTCTACTATTTATACTTTCCTTATGAGAGTGTCTATTTTCTCAAATCTTAGCCAACACTGAGTATTATGAATTTTTAAAATATTTGCTAGTCTGAAAAAAAACAACAACTAAAAACATTTTAGCCTGATTACTACATTTTCGCCTTCTGAATGGTGCTTTCAAGGCAGCTGGAGGTATTGTAAAAAATCTTCCAAACAAGAATCCTAAAGTCTACACAAATAGCAGAAAAGCAACTTCTTTTCTCCTTCCCTGGTACCAGCTGACTATTCAGCATGGTAATTAGATAAGATAGTTGGCCAGAGGCTATTTTATTTATTTGCAATATTTTATTTTTTATTTTATTTATTTATTTACTTTACAATACTATATTGGTTCAGAGGCTATTTTAAAAACATTTTTTTTTTTATTTACTTTGGCTGTGCTGGGTCCTTGTGGCTGCGAGGGTTTTTATCTAGTTGCAGTGACCGGAGGCTACTCTCTAGTTTCAGTGCTTCTCACTGCAGTTGCTTCTTTTGTTGCAGAGCATGGGCGTTAGAGCACAGGCTCTAAAGCACAGGCTCAACTGTGGTGACACACAGGCTTAGTTGCTCCTTGGCGTGTGGGAATCTTCCCAGATCAGAGATTGAACCCATGTCTCCTGCATTGGCATGCAGACTCTTCACCACTGAGCTACCAGGGAAGCCCTGCCCAGAGTCCCTTACAAGCTGTTGGGGATCTCTTCATTGCTGCCTCTTTTGTTGTTGTGTGAATAAGCGAACACATGCCCTCAGTGAAACTGCTAAATCATGACCCAGTGATCCACATCTCTTCAAGTCCGTTTCAGTCCATGCTTGGTAACTTCTGAAATCATTGCATGATTCAGGTCAAATTTGTTCTCCCAGGAGTTGATATCTGGAATGAAGGATCTATTCATACATTTAAAATATAAAAGAATGATTAGAGGTAAAGATGAATAAAATAATATTCTACTCTATTTTGTAACTCTTCATGCTTTTTAAAACACTATCACAGCACTCTTTTGAAACTTTCAAAAGCCCTGAGAAAAAAGACAACGTCATCTCCATTCTACAAAGGAGGAATTTGAGTTCCAGAGAGGTAAGGCAACTTGCAGAAGCAACACGGTGAATTATGACAGCGTGTGTCTGTGTGTGTCTGCTTAGTTGCTCAGTCATGTTCGACTCTTTGTGACCCCATGGACTGTAGCCCACCAAGCCCCTCTGTCCATGGAATTCTCCAGGCAAGAATACCGGAGTGGGTGGTCATTTCCTTCTCCAGAATTACGGCAGAGGCAGGACTAAAACCATGTCAACAGTCTTTCTCCTATATCACACTGCTAGGGATGCCATTCACCTTCTGTAGCAGTGAAATCAACACTCACAAAGGCCCATCACAGTCTAGGAAGTTCATTCTAGGCACCAGTAGCTCTGTAAGGCCATCTGCCCCTCTGGGTCTTTGTAAAACCCCTTCTTATTGGCCAGAACCATGAGGTATCTCTTACCTTAGATCCTGTACACCTGTCATCATCAGTGTGTAGACAGTGCTAGTGAGAAAGCATCCCTCATCCTTCACAATTAGTTAAGGATAGAGTATCAAGCAGTACCCTAAGCTCCCAGGTCAAGTTGTACTGAGTGTGTTGATAATGAAGTTTTTCTACTATTAATGCGAATTCAGCTGAAACAATCAGCAAGAACCCATAAGAGAGAGATTTCTGGCCGCAGCCAAGAGATTGTATTTCAGCCAATTCTCCTAAGTATGTGAGCCAGATGGGAGAGGGTGGGGGCCAGAGGAAGAGATAAAGGATAAAACATGATTCAGGAAATTGTAAAAGAGGGAAATGAGAAAACTCTAGTGCTTCTGGGAAGGAATGTCAAGACTAGCACTTTGCCCAAGCAAAGACTCAAAGAACTTTTCACCCTCCTCCCTCCATCCCTTTCTTTCTCTCTTTTTGTTTTTCTCCTCTGCTTTCCTTCCTTCCTTCCTCTCTTCCCCTCCCTCCCCACTTTCCTTCCTTTCTTTGTCATCTTTTTTTTTTTTTTAACAGTCTGGATGTACAAGGATTTAAAAATGCTGGAGATTTAATTTCTCTAATTACTTGGAAGACCATCTGTGCCCTTCTTTGACCCTTAAACCCTTGCTCTGATGAAGGAACCACCTGCTAATCTGGCCAGTCCTCCTCTTCTCCAGTCTTCCCTACTTCCCATTCCCTACCATCTGGCTGTGGAATCACTTTTGTTAGAGAGTAGGACTGGGGGATGAAGCTCTAGGCAGAGGTCCTTCCCACCCAGCTGTGTCCCTGGTAGCTTGGGGACTGGCAAGTATCAGGAGACCACTTGACATCAGCCCACTCTTGGCCACCCACCAATATCCAAGAGCTGCCTTTGGGTGGAAACTGATTCTGGCTGAAAGAGTGTTTTTCTCCTCCCTCTGTGGAGACTTCTACTCCTTTATCTCCCTTTTGCAGACCTGACTTAAGTTCAAGGCTGAGGCATCAGGGTGAGAAAGGAAATAACTTTTCTATGCTTAAATGCAGGTTAATGACATGATAGCAGAATTCTAGTAATTACCATATATTGATCTAGTTAAAATCAGCCTCTATAATGAAAAATTCTGAGCAAAAGTGGATTTTTTCAGATTTCTATTTACCATTTACAATGACATCAATTGTGGACTGACAAAGAAGAGGACCGGAGAAGGCAACGGCACCCCACTCCAGTACTCTTGCCTGGAAAATCCCACAGACGGAGGAGCCTGGTAGGCTGCAGTCCATGGGGTTGCTAGGAGTCGGACACGACTGAGCGACTTTACTTTCACTTTTCACTTTCAAGCATTGGAGAAGGAAATGGCAACCCACTCCAGTGTTCTTGCCTGGAGAATCCCAGGGACGGGGGAGCCTGGTGGGCTGCCATCTATGGGGTCACACAGGGTCGGACACAACTGAAGCGAGTTAGCAGCAGCAGCAAAGAAGAGGACAAAGTTGGTTTAAACTATTGCATCTTTTTTTTTTTTTTTTTTTGCTGTTGAGCAGTAAACTCCCATCAATTTCACTGACTCCTTCCTACTCTCCCAAGAATATGGGATAGAAAGAAAACAGAGCTGAAGATGAGGGCAAGAGTAGTAGAAAATTGAAGAAAGTTGCTTCAGAGGGTGGCTCACGTTTCTTATCAACTTCTCTTTATTTATTTATGTTTTTGGCCATGCCACATGGCTCATGGGATCTTAGTTTCCGACTAGGGATTGAATGCTGGACCCTTGGGAATCCTAAACACTGGACTGCCAGGGAATTTCCAACTTCTCTTTCTTATATCTCACTGTTCACCCTATCCAGCCATTTCTCTGACTGATCTGCAGACCATCTCCACACTTCCAATCTTCCAGAACCTCCTTTTCACTGGAATAAGCCACGCCTACCTCTTGGTTCAGGGCTGGTCCTGGCACAAAGTCCATTAAATAAGACTTTGCTCTTACCTCTCTCTGGGTTCTACAGAAACTTCACCCAGTTTCTGAGTGTGATGTGCCCCAAGAGTTAGAGTGAGCTCAAGAGTTTTTGTTTTGTTTTCTAATCACTCTCACAATTTGGAAACACTTCTCTTTTTCCTGGTAAACCTTCTGGCCTGAGTTACAATCACGAGTTTCAATCACCTGACCAATAGGCTGCTCCTGCGAACCAGAGGTACAGGAATGGGAGCCCCTGAGGCCTAAGGAATCAGTGTCTGAAGCACCTGTAAAGCTATGTGCGTGCTAAATCCCTTCAACGGGTCCGACTCTTTGCGACCCTATGGACTGTGGCCCGCCAGGCCCCTCTGTCCATAGGGATTCACCAGGCAAGAATACTGGATTGCAATGCTCTCCTCCAGGGGATCTTCCCTACCAAGGGATCGAACCCACATCACTTATGTCTCCTATTGGCAGGCAGGTTCTTTATCACTAGCGTCATCTGGGAAACCCATAAAGTTGTGTACCAGTGCTAATTTTAAGGAATAGTTTTAGGAAGTGATTCGGACAATACAAAATTTAGCTCTTTGCTTAACACAGAATTCAGCTCTTCGTCTTGCCAGTGGAAGCAGAAATCAGAGTTAGGGTACCTTCAGAATTGGCAAAGAGATGGTTCTCTGGCCTCAGTACATAAAGGACAGGACAGCCTCAGGTGGGCAGGGCGGTATAGCAGTTCAGGGCACCAGTTTTGGGGTCAGGAGGACTAGGGTTTGAAAGTGCTAAGCAAAAACGTACACTTTCTAAACATGTTTCCTTTGTTGTAAATTGGGGTTAATGATATTGTCTACTTTCTGGGACTATTAAGAGAATTAAATGCATAGAGGAATATAAAACACTATGCTTAGGACATATTTTTTTTTCTTTTTACCTTTACTCAGTTGTGACAAAGGATACAACTCAGGAGAAACATCCAAATGGAAGAGATGTCTGGGGCAAAGAGTAGGGGTGGGGTAGTATTGGGGACTCTCCATTCCCTCTGTAGGTGCACCCATCTCCCGGTACTTCCACTTTTTAAATGTGTTTATCAACCTGGAGGCTCTGAGAATCTCTATATTAAACAGCTGTTATACCTCCTCCCTGGCTCCCTTTCCGTCCTCGGGAGATCTAGTGTAGAGTTGAAAGCTCTTTTGTTTGTTTTTTTTTTTTGGCCACACTCTGCACCAGGGATTGAACCTGGGCCTGGAAAGTGCCAAGTCCTAACCACTGGACCGCTAGGGAATTCCCAAGCTGAAAGTGTAAACTTCTTTTCACTGATCTTTTCAGTAACCAGCCCTACCCTATGACTAGGATCCCCACCCTAAATCACCTTCTTAGTATAAACTCCTATGTGATGACAGGGGCTGGTTATGAAAACTAGAAACTATTCCTAACACTCCCAAAATTTCAAAGATTTTTATGACCAGGAAGTGGTGACAAAGAGCAAAAGTTTGGCTTGTATAACTTTAGCTTGTTAATGTCATAGTTTTTTTTTTTTTTAAATTGGAGGAAAATTGCTTTACAATGTTGTCATGGTTTCTGCCATACAAAAACACAAATCAGCCATAATTATACATATAACCCCTCCCTGTTGAGCCTCCCTCCCCTCCCCCTATCCCACCCCTCTAGATCATCACAGAGTGCCTGGCTGGGCTCCCTGTGTTATATAGCAACTTCTCACCAGCTATCTGTTTTACACATGTATATATGTCTATGCTACTTTCTCCGTTTGTCCCACTCTCTTTCCCCCAGTGTCAACAAGTCTGTTCTCTATACCTGCGTCTCCATTCCCTCCCAGCCAATATGTTCATAGATACCATTTTTCTAGATTCCATATATACAGGTTAATACACAATATTTGTTTTTCCGTTTCTGATTTCCTTCACTCTATATAACAGGCTTAAGGTTCATCCACCTCACTAGAACTGATCAAATTCATCCTTTTTTATGGCTGAGAAATATTAATATAAAAGTGAAAGTGAAGTTGCTCAGTCATGTCTGACTCTTTGTGACCCCGTGGACTGTAACCTACCAGGCTCCTTTGTCCATGGGATTTTCCAGGCAAAAGTACTAGAATGGGTTGCCATTTCCTTCTCCAGGGTGTCTTCCTGACCCAGGGATGGAACCCAGGTCTCTTGCATTGCAGGCAGACGCTTTACTATCTGAGCCACCAGGGATGTCCATTAATATAAAGCCATACAGCTTTAACTTGCAAGATTTTGGGAGAGCTGAGGCACCTGGGCTCTTGAGAGCCTGAGCTGCTCCATCAGCCTGGCTGAACTTTCTCTGGATATACAGGGGTGGGCAATCTTCTGAGTCTTGAGAGCAGTAAATAGACATTGCATCACACATCCATCTCCATCTTCATGCAGAAAGCCTGGGAGCCACAGGACCCTCCCTTCTGCTGCTGGCCTCAGAAAATCCCACCCATCCTGCCCTGCCTCCCTCCCCTACAACCCACAGCCCCAGCCCTCTTTTCCTTCCTTTCTCAGCCTGTCTCACAGAAAAGTGACAAGCCTTTCCATCCTACATTTGAGATTCAGCCTTGGTCCTGGTCTCAGACTTAAGCTGTCACCCCAGAGACATCACTGTGTTAGTTACCCCTCCTTCAACTCCAGACCAGAGTCCCAGCTACCTGTATGTCATCTCTACCTTGGGGTCTCAGAAAGAGCAAGGGCAAAATCCAGCTCCTCATTTTCCCCTGAAGGCTGCTGCCACATCAGTTTCTCCATTTCAGCTCTTCCAAATGTTCAGCCAAAACGAAACAAGCAAAACAGACAAAAACCAACCAAACAAAAAACCACCTTAGCTGTCCTTCACTTGATTTATCAGAAATCTTATTACTTATATTCCTTCTCTAGCCACTGCTTTGGTCTGGGCTCATATGCAGTCAGTCATCTGATCAGGAGACCCTCATTTGGGACTTTAGGATCTGCATGGGTTTCAGGCAGGTGAGGGTGGGCAGGCCTCATCTATCAACATGACTGTGGCCATGGGAGACTGTGGGCAGAGCTGGGCTTGGAGTGATAAAGTGATAAACTACTGAGACCCCTGGGAAGGAAGCAGGTCACCCCACCGCAGACCAGCTCTTGTGTGATGGGAAGGACTCCTGCTCTTGCTTTTGTACTCCAGTTAGCACTGGTGGCCCCAGAGATCCAGAGCCTCTGAATTGGTGAATGAAATCAAAGGCAACCAAAACTAAGCATTTGGAAAACAGTGAATATTATGCATGCCATTACACTAAGCTTTTTTTTTCCTTCCTTTCTTCACTCAATATGCCAGCAAATTTGGAAAACTCAGCAGTGGCCACAGGACTAGAAAAGGTCAGTTTTCATTTCAATTCCAAAGAAAGGAAATGCAAAAGAATGCTCAAACTACCACACAATTGCACTCATCTCACATGCTAGTGAAGTAATGCTCAAAATTCTCCAAGCCAGGCTTCAGCAATACGTGAACCGTGAACTCCCTGATGTTCAAGCTGGTTTTAGAAAAGGCAGAGGAACCAGAGATCAAATTGCCAACATCCGCTGGATCATGGAAAAAGCAAGAGAGTTCCAAAAAAACATCTATTTCTGCTTTATTGACTATGCCAAAGCCTTTGACTGTGTGGATCACAATAAACTGTGGAAAATTCTGAAAGAGATGGGAATACCAGACCACCTAACCTGCCTCTTGAGAAATCTGTATGCAGGTCAGGAAGCAACAGTTAGAACTGGACATGGAACAACAGACTGGTTCCCGATAGGAAAAGGAGTACGTCAAGGCTGTATATTGTCACCCTGTTTATTTAACTTTTATGCAGAGTACATCATGAGAAACGCTGGACTGGAAGAAACACAAGCTGGAATCAAGATTGCTGGGAGAAATCTCAATAACCTCAGATATGCAGATGACACCACCCTTATGGCAGAAAGTGAAGAGGAACTAAAAAGCCTCTAGATCAAAGTGAAAGAGAAGAGCGAAAAAGTTGGCTTAAAGCTCAACATTCAGAAAACAAAGATCATGGCATCTGGTCCCATCACTTCATGGCAAATAGATGGGGAAACAGTGGAAACAGTGTCAGGCTTTATTTTGGGGGGCTCCAAAATCACTGCAGATGGTGACTGCAGCCATGAAATTAAAAGACGCTTACTCCTTGGAAGAAAAGTTAGATAGTATATTCAAAAGCAGGGACATTACTTTGCTGACTAAGGTCCGTCTAGTCAAGGCTATGGTTTTTCCTGTGGTCATGTATGGATGTGAGAGTTGGACTGTGAAGAAAGCTGAGCACCGAAGAATTGATGCTTTTGAACTGTGGTGTTGGAGAAGACTCTTGAGAGTCCCTTGGACTGCAAGGAGATCCAACCAGTCCATTCTGAAGGAGATCAGCCCTGGGATTTCTTTGGAAGGAATGATGCTAAAGCTGAAACTCCAGTACTTTGGCCACCTCATGCGAAGAGTTGACTCATTGGAAAAGACTCTGATGCTGGGAGGGATTGGGGGCAGGAGGAGAAGGGGACGACAGAGGATGAGATGGCTGGATGGCATCACTGACTCGATGGACGTGAGTCTGAGTGAACTCCGGGAGATGGTGATGAACAGGGAGGCCTGGCGTGCTGCGATTCATGGGGTCGCAAAGAGTCGGACAAGACTGAGCAACTGAACTGAACTGAATCAATGACAGAAGAAACAAAGGAAGTAGGAGGCCCCTCATATCCAAGGGAGCCCTGGTTGCTCTGCAAACTTGTTAGCTGAGAGACCCAAGTCACTCAGGACACCCAGAGCAAGTCATTACTTCTTTCTACCGTTGGGAAAACTGAGGAGTGGAAATTTAATCTTTTCCCCAGTGGAACAGCTTGCTGTAATAGAAAGAACTTGAGTTTTGAAAGTAGGGTTTTGGGATTTCCCTGGTGGTCCAGTGGTTGGGACTCCATACTTGCACTGAAGGGGCATGAGTTTGATCCCAGATCGGGGAACCAGGATCCCACGTGCAACATGGTGAGCCCCAAAAAGAAAGAAAGTAGGGGTTTGACCTGACTTCAAATGCTGATTAGGCTGCTGAATTGCTTCATGATCAGTAACCTCTTACAGTCTCTCTCTCTGTAAGAGAGATATTAATACCTAGCACACAGGGTTATTGTGAAGAGTAAATGAGATGATGTATGTGTATGCCAACCACATGCTAAGTAATGGTGGAATCTATGTTTTTGCCAATTCCAGTAATTAATTTCCCTTATTCTAATAGTGTAGTTTGATTTATCTTTGGAGAATGTACACTCTGGGGCTCTGCCGGTCAAGATGACCTTCTGCCCCAAACGAAAAACTCAGGCTAGCCAAACACTCTCCCACCCTTAAAAAAATTTTTTTGGCTGTGCTGGGTCTGTGTATATCCTTTCCTCCTGCTTAATTTTTAAAATAATATTCATGAGAATATTGCTTCTTCAATAAAAACTACTAATTGCAAAAATTAGTGGTGAACTCCAACTGCAAGGAGATCCAACCAGTCCATCCTAAAGGAGATCAGTCCTGGGTGTTTATTGGAAGGACTGATGTTGAAGCTCAAACTCCAATACTCTGGCCACCTGATGCAAAGGGCTGACTCATTTTAAAAGACCCTGAGGCTGGGAAAGATTGAGGGCAGGAGGAGAAGGGGACAAGAGAGGATGAGATGGTTGGATGGCATCACCAACACAATGGACATGGGTTTGGGTGGACTCTGGGAGTTGGTGATGGACAGGGAGGCCTGGTGTGCTGCAGTTCATGGGTCACAAAGAGTCGAACACCACTGAGCAACTGAACTGAACTGAACTGAAACCTAGGAGCCATGCCCTCCTCCAGGGGATCTTCCCCACCCAGGGTTCGAACCTGCATCTCCTGCATTGCAGGTGGATTCTTTTACTGCTGAGCCACCTGGGAAGCCCAAGGACAGTAATTATTATAATTTGGTAACATTTAATTTTGTAATGTTTTTTCAAGTCTGCTTGAGTTTATAGTGTTAACTGTAATAAAATGCGCTGACCTAGAATGTTCCTTTTTCACTTTTTTCTTTCCTAACTTATTTATTTAGTTTTGGCTGTGCTGGGTCTTTGATAAGGCACAAGGGCTTGTTGTCCTTGCTGTGTGCTGGCTTTCTTTAGTCGCAGCCAGTGGGAGCTACTCTCTAGCTGTGGAGCAGAGCTCTAGGGCACAAGATCTTAGCTGCCCTTCGGCATTTTAGTTCCTGGACCAGGGATTGAACCTATGTCCCTAGCACTGGTAGGTAGATTCTTTACTACTAAACCTCCAGAGAAGTCTCTCTTTCATAACTTTTAATTTATATATGGTGAAAAATTAATCTACAGTGATAACTTAGGTCAAAATAAATTTAATCAGGAAAGTTCTTCAGAAACACATATTTTTATAGTATTTTAAATTTTTTGTTTAATTTATGAATTTTAAATTTAACTATAATGATTTTTGAAAGGAGTAATTAATTTAGGAACAGATAAATATTTCTCTTTAAACTTCTTTAGATTTTAGTCTATTATTTTTTCCCTTTTCAATTCAATTTTTATCCTTAAGTATTTTATTTTAAAATTTATTATCATTATTATTACTTTACTTTTTGGCTGCTCCAAGCAGCATGTGGGATCTTATTTCTTGGACCAGGAATGGAATGACATGGAAGGGCAGAGTCTTAACTGCTGGACTACCAGGGAATCCCAATGCTGAATTACTTTTAAAGCAGTCTATCCATTCCTAAGGGCTTCCCAAGTGGCTCAGTGGCAAAGAACCCATCTGCTAATGGAAAAGACATAAGAGACTTGGGTTTGATCCCTGGGTGGGAAAGATTCCCTAGAGGAGGTCATAGCAACCCATTCCAGTATTCTTGCCTGGAAAATCCCAAGGACAGAGAAGCCTGGCAGACTATAGTCCATGGGGTTGCAAAGAGTTGGATAAGACTGAAGCAACCTAGCACATATGCAAGCAGCCATTCTTAAGTCTCTTGCATTCTCAACTGATCTAATTCTCACTTCCTATTCATATTTCTCCAATTGTACCAAAAAAGACTTATACAGGTGGTCTGTCCAAAGTAGGATCCAACCACAGACAAGACTGCGAATCTGGTTGTTATATCCCTTTAAGCCTTTTTAAATTTATGAGAGTACTTTTTAAAAATAACTTTAGGACTTCCCTGGTGGTCTAGTGGTTAAGAATCCACTTGCCAATGCAGGAGACACAGGTTATAATCCTGATCTGGGGAGATTCCACCTGTCTTGGGACAACTAAGCCCATGCACCACAACTACTGAGCTCAAGTGTCACGACTACTGAAGTTCACATGCCCTAGAGACTGTGCTTTGCAACAAGAGAAGCCACCGCAATGAGAAGCCCGCACACCACAACTAGAGAGTAGACTGCGCTTCACCACATCTAGAGAAAGCCCCAGAACAGCAACAAAGACCTAGTGCAGCCAAAAAAAAAAAAAAAAAAAAAACAACCCACCAAATCTTTATTTTTTAGGGCAGTTTTATATTTATGACAAAATTGAGCAGAAAGGACAGCAGTTTGCACCATAGGCCCTGTACTGCCTCCCCCACTAACATCTCACAGGAGAGTAGGTTTTTTTATTTTGGTAAACAGTATATCACATAAAATTTACCACTTTAACTATTTTAAAATCTACTTTCCTTTTATTTATGTATTTTCTCTTCTTTTTTCCTTTTAAAAAGTAATACTAGAAACTAGACCAGTTTTCCTGCTGAATGTTTGACTTTATAAATTATTCTGATTGCTTCCTCAAGCTGTCATTCAATTTGTTCTTCTATTTCTTGTAAGTGAAAGTTAGATTTAAAGGCTTCATTAGTTCAAGTTAAACACTTTCAACAAAAATACATCACAGATGATATTGTATATTGCCCCTCATCTTCCAAGGAGATACATAACACTGGTTTGGCCCGCCATTATTAAGAGTAAGACCTATTTTGATTGCTGGACTGAGAAGGTGACAGCTTGAAATTTATATTTTTCTTCACCTTACCATCAGAGTGGGGTTGCTTTGGAGATACAAAGGCACAGCTCCCTATCAACCACTCATTAATGATTAGCATCAGTTAATAAACTTTGCCTGAATTAATAATATAATTACGTACTGGGAAATGAGAATTTTAACTACTTTTTTATACATTTATTAGCAAGCTATCTTTGATATAGAAGAATATTTTCTCATTACTTGGACAATTTAGTTTCAATGAAATATGGTTTCTACTGAAAAGGTAGGATAAATGTTTAATTCTTTATGTTCAGTTTGTAGCTGCTTCATTTGGTAAAAGTACTTTTTTTCTCACTTTACTTTTCAGATTTTATTTTGGATTTTTAGAGATTCATTGTGTTTCATTCAATAACAGTCACTACTTTTTCAGTTTTCAAATCTACCTAGCTTTGGACAATAGGAGCTCCTTCAAGATCAACTCCTGTGAACTTTTGATGTAACTCCATTGGTGTTTGAAAGGGTCCTTGATTTTTCCATGTAACATCTCCTAAGTTTACCTTGTAATTTCCCTGCCACAGAAATGTAATCCACTAGTTTTCTCTGGGTTAATATGTTCTTTAAGCACCTGTATGGATGTGAGAGTTGACTGTAAAGAAGGCTGAGCACGGTGAAAGTATTGAGTCCTAACTACTGAACTGCAGGGGCATTTCCAGAATTTCCTTTTTATGGCTGAAAATATTCCTTTATATGTATAACCACTTTTTAAATGTGCTATTTTTTCCTTCATTTTTTCCCTTTATTTTTGATGGATATTTTTTGTGAGTAGAGAATTATGGGTTGCAACTAAAAACTTCATTGATGTCATTCTGTTGCCTGGCTTGCATAATTTCAGTTGAGAGATCTTTGACCTTTCTTATATCTATTCCTATGTATTTTCTTTTTCTTTTATTTCTTTCTTTTTCTAATTGCCTTTAGGATTCTTTTTTTATCTTACTGTTTTCCAGGAATGTGCCTTGGTATGGTTTGTCTTCAACCTAATTGGATAAATGGTTTTTCAGAAAAATTAAGAAAATGTGGACATTATTTAAAAAATTTTCCTGACTCCTCCTGAGACTCCAATTACACATGTATTAGAACACAAGATATTGTCTCACAGAGGAGTGAGACTCAATTCATTTTTTTTTCTGTCTTATTTTCCCTTGTGTTCTATACTGTATACTTTCTATTGCAATGACATCACTTTCATTGGCATCTCCTTTTAGTACTATCTAATCTGCCATTTTATCATCCAGTAAAATTTTCTTTTGGCCTATTGTAGTTTCCATATCTAGAAGTAAGATTTTGTTCTTCTTTTACATCTCCCATCTCACTCCATTATGTTCACACTTTTCTTTAAATATTTTGAGCATATTTATAATAATTCTTTTAAAGTCCGTGCCTGTTAATTCTATCACCTATCTTTCTAATGACTAATTTTTTTCTTAGAGTTGATTTGCAATGTTGTATTAATTTCTGATGTACAGAGAGGTGATTCAGTTAAACATATATATACATACTCATTCTTTTTTGTATTCTTTTCCATTATAGTTTACTCCAGGATACTGAATATAGTTACCAGTGTTATACAGTAGGACTTTGTGGTTCATCTACTCTATGCATATTAATTTCCATCCAAATTTCCACTTCATCCTTCCCTCCCCCCCGCCCCGTTGGCAACTACAAGTCTGTTCTCTATGTCTGTGAGTCTGCTTCTGTTTCTTAGATAAATTCATTTGTGTTAAATTTTAAATTCTACATATAAGTGATATCATGTGGTATTTGTCTTTCTCTTTCTGATGTACTTCATTTAACACAATAATCTCTAGGTTCAACCACGTTGCTACAAATGGCATTATTTCATTCTTTTTTATATCTGAGTAGTATTTCATTGTATATATGGTACCATGTTGTCTTTCTCCATTCATCTCTCGATGGACATTTAGGTTGTTTCTATGTCTTGGCTATTGTGAATAGGGCTGATATAAACATAGGGTACATTTATCTTTTTGAATTATAGTTTTGTCCAGATATATGTCCTGGAGTGGGATTAGTGGATCATATGACAACTCTATTTTAGTTTTTTGAGGAACTACCATATTATTTTCCATAGTGGCTGCACCAACTTACATTCACACCAACTGGGTAGGAGAGTTTTCTTTTCTCCACATACACTACAGCATTTGTTATTTGTAGACTTTTTGGTATGGTGGCCATTCTGACTGGAGTGAGGTTGTATCTCATTGTAGTTTTGATTTGTATTTCTCTTACAATTAGCCATGTTGAATATCTTTTCATATTTCTGTTAGCCATCTATATATCTTCTTTGGGGAAATGTCTGTTTAGGTCTTCTGCCCATTTTTTGATTGGATAATGATTTTTTTTTTTTTCCTCCTGGTTCTGGGTCACATTTTTTTTGGCTTCTTTGCATGTCTTGCATTTAAAAAACTTTCATGCCAGAGATTGTAAATGTAACATTGTTGAGAGTCTGGGTTTCCCCCCTTTTAGTAGCATTGACTTTTGTTTTGGCTTGCTGTTAAATTACTTCCAGATAAGCTTGATCCTATCAAGGGTTATTTTTAACCTTTATTATGGAAGGTCTAAAGCAGCTTTTTCTCTAAGGCTGGTTCAGTATAACTTTAAGTGTGAGATTCTCTGGGGATCTCTACTAAATTCCCCACATTTTCAATGGGTTCTCCTTTCTGGTTGAAAACTGAACTCCCCCAGCCCGGTGTGAGCTCTGGGACTTGTTCAGCTGACAGTTCTCTTACAGTCTGACAAAGGTTGTCTTTGATTAAATTCTAGCCAGGCTCCTCTGAGCCCTCTTCTTGTTTAGGACTCAATTTGAGCCTATAAAAACTATAGACTCTTAGCGCAAATTATTTTTTCAGTCCCCTTCCCTCACAATGAAAGTCTTACAAAACACTAACATTGTTTCTAACAGCTCAAGGGAGCAGCCCTAGAATAATCCTCCTTAAGGTGCACAAGAAAACTCAGTTACCAAAAAAAATTTGTTTTGTTTTATCCCACACCTGACAATAGTCCCCTGACCACTCTTTCTTAGAGCATTTACTAAAAAGGGCTTACAATTATGAGTTTTTCTCCTGTCCCTTTGAGATGTATCTTTATCTCTTATAACTCCATAGTGTCTTTCTCAAGGACTGAAAGCCATTCCTTTGAAATGTAATCATCAGAATAGATAAGACTCTCCCACGCTCTGTGGAAGGATAGAATTCTGACTTAGATAATGGCCAGTAACAAACATAGTTGCTTTAATTGGCATTTACACTGATCAGCCCTTTGTAATTTTTCAATTCCCTGAGTTTTACTCAAGCCTCTACCTTCCCCCCTGCCTTCTCCCTCATTCTCTCCTCCTCACTTCTCTACCAGTCAAAGCTGAGCTTGGTTCATGCTGAACTCCCTTCCCTGTTGCAATAGTATGTTACAGATAAAAATTTGTCCTTTTCACCTTAAGTAGTGTCTGGCTTTGTTTATCTTTGACAATATATTTAACTAGACTTATGGTGTGCTGGATCATTGAAAAAGCAAGAGAGTTCCAGAAAAACATCTATTTTTGCTTTATTGATTATGCCAAAGCCTTTGACTGTGTGGATCACAATAAACTGTGGAAAATTCTGAAAGAGATGGGAATACCAGACCACCTGACCTGCCTCTTGAGAAACCTATATGCAGGTCAGGAAGCAACAGTTAGAACTGGACATGGAACAACAGACTGGTTCCAAATAGGAAAAGGAGTATGGCAAGGCTGAATATTGTCACCCCGCTTATTTAACTTATATGCAGAGTACATCATGAAAAACACTGGTCTGGAAGAAACACAAGCTGGATTCAAGATTGCCGGGAGAAATATCAATAACCTCAGATATGCAGATGACACCACCCTTGTGGCAGAAAGTGAAGAGGAACTAAAAAGCCTCTTGACGAAAGTGAAAGAGGAGGGTGAAAAAGCTGGCTTAAAGCTCAACATTCAGAAAACGAAGATCATCGCATCCGGTCCCATCACTTCATGGGAAATAGATGGGGAAACAGTGTCAGACTTTATTTTTGGGGGCTCCAAAATCACTGCAGAAGCAACAGTTAGAACTGGTGATTGCAGCCATGAAATTAAAAGACGCTTACTCCTTGGAAGGAAAGTTATGGCCAACCTAGATAGCATATTCAAAAGCAGAGACATTACTTTGCCAACAAAGGTCTGTCTAGTCAAGGCTATGGTTTTTCCTGTGGTCATGTATGGATGTGAGAGTTGGACTGTGAAGAAAGCTGAGCACCGAAGAATTGATTCTTTTGAACTGCGGTGTTGGAGAAGACTCTTGAGAGTCCCCTGGACTGCAAGGAGATCCAACCAGTTCATTCTGAAGGAGATCAGTCCTGGGTATTCTTTGGAAGGAATGATGCTAAAGCTGAAACTCCAGTACTTTGGCCACCTCATGCAGAGTTGACTCATTGGAAAAGACTCTGATACTGGGAGGGATTGGGGGCAGGAGGAGAAGGGGACAGCAGAGGATGAGATGGCTGGGTGGCATCACTGACTTGATGGACGTGAGTCTGAGTGAACTCCGGGAGTTGGTAATGGACAGGGAGGCCTGGCGTGCTGCGATTCCTGGGGTCACAAAGAGTCGGACACGACTGAGCAACTGAATTGAACTGAACTGATGGTGTGTGAGCATGCCTGTGCATGCTTAGGTGTGCCTGACTCTTTGCAACCCCATGAACTGTAGCTCACCAGGCTATTCATAAGCATGAAATCCCATTTTAGAGTTTGCTTTCTTGGCTCACTCCTGGCCCTGATCCCTGTCAGTCAGGTTCTCCAAGAAGCAGAGATTTGAATCCTGAAAGTTTATTGTACAGAATTTTCAGGTTCATTGTGGGAGGGTGAAGAAAGCAAGGGTGGGCAGAAGAAGTTATGGGGTGAAAGGCATTCACAAAAGAGCTTCGGGCTATTCCAGGCAGAGCACTGGAGTTAGGATGAACCTGCAGAATTGTCTCTATTTGGAGCCAAGGTAACTGGGCCTTTATGCCCTTGTGTCAATCAGTCTTTGAGTGTGGGCTGCCCTGGGGAAAAAGGCATGATTAGAAATGAACCTCAGGTAAGGTTACCTGGGGAGCTTAACTGCAAATGATCAGTCATTAACACTCCTAGCAGCTGGGGGAATGAACACTTCACTTTTGAAGGGTGGAGATATGAGGGAGCTACCACAACAGTCCTAAAATATGCTTCCTATTGTTTGAAACTCCAGTACTTTGGCCACCTCATGGGAAGAGTTGACTCATTGGAAAAGACTCTGATGCTGGGAGGGATTGGGGGCAGGAGGAGAAGGGGACAACCCAGGATGAGATGGCTGGATGGCATCACTGACTTGATGGATGCGAGTCTGAGTGAACTCCAGGAGTTGGTGATGGACAGGGAGGCCTGGAGTGCTGCGATTCACGGGGTCGCAAAGAGTCGGACACGACTGAGCAACTGAACTAAACTGAACGGATTGTTTGAACCATTTACAACAGGAAAGTATTCATGCATTTGTCTAATAAAAGTTTTCAAAAACATTTTCAAATAAGCAAACAAAAAGAAATTAGAAATTACCCATAATCTTTCCTCTGACTTAACGACTGTAAATATTTTGGCACATGTGCTGTCAGAATTTCAGATTCAAAATTGTGCATGTATATATCATGTTACAAAAATGAGACCATATTGTAGACATTATTAGTAGTTCTTTTTCAACTTAGTAATGTTTTAGAATAATCGTCTCATATTTACATTCTCTGGAACATCCTTTTTTTAGAACAGTTTAGGTTTACAGAAACAAATTGAGTAGTTAGTGCAGAGTTCCCATATTCCCCCAACTCCACTGCAGTTTCCCCTACTATTAACATACTGCCTTAGTGTGGTACATCTGTTACAATTAGTGAACCAGTATTGAAGCACTATAATTGGCTAAAGTCCATAGTTTACGTTAAGGTTCACTCTGTACAGTTCTGCAGATTTTGACAAATGCATGTTATGTGTTCACCATTACAGTATCATACAGATACAGCCCTAAAAATGTCATGTATTTCACCTACTCATTCCCCTTCTTCAACCTTGGCAACCACTGATCTTACTGTGTCAATAATTTTGTCTTTAATAACCTCCTTTTTGATGGCTGCATAACATTGTCTCATATGGATTTATCCAACTACCTGTTTACTATGGGACACTGATTCTGTTATATTTATGTTACATTCTGTTACATTAATGACTAGAATGCTGATGCTAAACCTTGGATTTACACAGCAGCAAATCAAATTTTGCTGACCTTGGGCACACAATTAATTCGCTTGCTGAGATACTCATACTTAACTCTTACCGATGTTTCATTATTTTGGGGCAAAGGAACCTTTTAGATCTCACACACTGTCTTGGAAACCAAGGAAAACATCTGGCATTCACTCTGATGGGAGAACCAAAGCAAAGCTGTAAACACCATCTGTCAATTTTGCCTTCCAAAAGAGCCTTTCCAAATTTCCAGGGGTTCTCTTTGCCAACTCCTTGTCACAGTTAACACCAGAAACAAATGAAATCATTGAGATTTCTAATGATGTTCTGGGCCAGGAGGCCGGGCTCCCAGAGCTTCCTGCTCCACAGGTGTACATCCTTATAGGCTACTTCTGTGCGTGTGTGCTAAGTCACTTCGGTATTGTCAGATTCTTTGTGATCCTATGGACTGTAGATCCCTATGGACTGTCAGGCTCCTCTGTTCATGAGAATCCCCAGGCAAGAATACTGTAGTGGGTTGCCATGTCTGCCTCCAGGGAATCTTCTCAACACAAGAATTGAACCCACATCTCCTGTGGCTCCTGCATTACAGGTAGATTCTTTACCACTGAGCCACCTATGAAGCCCCACTTTCCATAAGTGTCTCCTTAAGCCAGGCAGCTGTGCATGGATGTTCACTTTGTTCTCTGTATGAAAGTGCCTGGTTGAGGGTCCAGAGAGCTAAAATCCAGCTGCATTCAGCCGGCCGAATTATAAACCCTGGCACTGCATCCACTCAGAGAGGGTGCCTTTTTCTATCTTACATAAGGCACAGTTTAGTGGCCGGCCTTGCCCTTGAGCTTGCTGCAATTAACTCTACTGTAGTTGTCTGTTTACATGTTTGTCTTCCTCCAAAAAAAAAATTTTTTTTTTTTTCCACATGGCTTAGTTCCGCAACCAGGGATTGAACGTGAGCCTTGGCAATGTAAGCACCAAGTCCTCACCAGTGGGCCACCAACCTGGTCTTTTTTTTCCTTTGGCTATGCTGGCTCTTCATTGCTGCGCTTGGACTTTCTCTAGTTGAGATGAGCAGGAGCTACTCTCTAGCTGGTGTGCGAGCTTCTCATTGAGGTAGCTTCTCTTGTTGCAGAGCTCTAGAGGTTGGACTCAGTTGTGGCACACAGGTTCAGTTGCCCCACAGCATGTGGAATCTTACTGGCCCAGGGACTGAAGCCACATCTCCTCTCCTGCATTGGCAGGTAGTCTTAACCACTGGACCACCAGGAAAGCCCTTGTTGTTGCTGTTTAGTTGCTGAGTTATGTCCAACTCTTTGCGACCCTATGGACTATAGTTTGCCAGGCTCCTTTGTCCCTGGAATTTCCCAGGTGAAAATATTGGAGTGGGTTGCCATTTCCTTTTCTAGGGTCTCCCCACCCAGGGAGCGAACCCACAACTCTTGCACTGGCAGGAAGGTTCTTTACCACTGAGACACGTGGGAGGCCCCAGAAAAGCCCTACTCTTTACTTTTATTCTTTCACAGAAAGACTCTTCCCTTGCCTTCTGTTGTTTTCTCCTGTGTTTCATATCCATCTCTCTCACTGATCTCGTGAACTACACAATAACTTTTTGAAATTGGTCATAACATTGTAATTTCTAAGCCAATTCTCTATTTTCTCCTGAAAACTGCATTTCCAAGCTCCTTTGCTGACTGGATACCAGCTAGATTCATTCACTGCCAGTGAGGCACTGGCAGAAAAGAGGGAAGGGAGAAGTCCCGGTGATTCTTCCTCTCTCTTGTAACTGTGGGAGTATTTCCCAGCAGGGCCTGCCATCCTCTGTAATACATGATTTCTACTTCCCTTCCTTGCTTGGTTCCATGTCCTGCTGCCCATCTTCCTTCAGCTAAGTCCTGCCCCCTCCAGAGCCACTGTTGATACTTCTGTGTGTATACTTTCAGTTTTTATATTTACTTACTTGTTTCTGGCCGTGCTGAGTCATGTGTTAGTTGTGGCATGTGGGATCTTCATTGTGGCATGTTTTTTGTTGTGGTACATGGTCTTAGTTGCCCCGAAGCATGTGAGATCATAGTTCCTTGACCAGGAATTAAACTTACATCCCTTGCATTGGAAGAAGGACCCTTAACCAGGGAATTCCCTCCTTTCACTTTTTAATCTAGGCATTTAATACCTATCTATATGTAGTTTTATTTTACAAAAATGAATACAATACGCATTATTCTGCAATTTGCTTTTTTAATTCCACAGTGTATTGTGATAGTCACTGCCAAATTGCTCTACAAAAAGTTTTCACCAATTTGTATTGTCATTACATAAATTGTATATACTTCTCCTGCTTTCAATCTTTCCCAGCATGAGGGTCTTTTCTAATGAGTCAGCTCTTCACATCAGGTGGCCAAAGTATTGGAGCTTGGGCTTCAGCATCAGTCCTTCCAATGAATATTCAGGATTGATTTCCTTTAGGATTGCCTGGTTTGATCTCCATGCAGTCCAAGAGACTCTCAAGAGTCTTCTCCAACTCCACAGTTCAAAAGCATCAATTCTTTGGCGCTCAGTGTACTTCATTATCTGTACAACTCTCTAATTTCCTTACTTAACTGTCTGTAGAGCATCTGTATAGACTCATGGCTCCTGGCACACAGTAGGACTTTGTCAATGTTGGATGGCTAAATGAATGAAAGAGTGTAGAGCTGCTTGTATGTCTTTCCTGTCTCTTCTCTTAAATACTCCAAATCCTAGTGTATGAAGGGAGAGAGAAAGAAGAGGAAACGCAGGAGGAATGCAAACTTGGTGCTGCTTGTCTGGAGTGCTCCTTCTAAGGCACCAGGTGTGCTGGCACTGGGAGTGAAAGACACAGGATAGGAAAAGGAGAGGACTGGCACCCTGTTCACCATCTTCTGACCCCAGGCGAGTTACCGCTGGAATCCACACCTGGAAACTGACAAGTATGAGTCACTCCTAGGAAGATTAAGAACTATTTGTTTTTCTAGAAAACTTCCCCACTTTCTTTCCATTTCTTTTTAAAAAATATTCTTTTAAATTAAAAATTAAAGTTTAGTTGATTTGTGATGTTCTGTTAATTTTTCTGTATGGGAAAGTGATTCAGTTTTTTATATATGTTTTTTCCAGTAGCCATGTGTGGATGTGCGAGTTGAATGGTAAAGAAAGCTGAGCGCTGAAGAATTGATACTTTTGAACTGCGGTGTTGGAGAAGACTCTTGAGAGTCCCTTGGACTGCAAGGAGATCCAACCAGTCCATTCTGAAGGAGATCAGCCCCGGGATTTCTTTGGAAGGAATGATGCTAAAGCTGAAACTCCAGTACTTTGGCCACCTCATGTGAAGAGTTGACTCATTGGAAAAGACCCTGATGCTGGGAGGGACTGGGGGCAGGAGGAGAAGGGGACGACAGAGGATGAGATGGCTGGATGGCATCACTGACTTGATGGACATGGGTTTGGGTAAACTCCAGGAGTTGGTGATGGACAGGGAGGCCTGGAGTGCTGTGATTCATGGGGTCGCAAAGAGTTGGACACGACTGAGTGACTGAGCTGAACTGAACTGATATGTATATATAAACATATATATATATATACACACATATATATATATATTCTTTTTTTGGTAATATCCTTTTTCACTATAGTTTATCATGGTAAACTGAATGCAGTTCTCTATGCTTTTCCATTTCTTGTTTAAAAAAGATTTATTATTTGTTGATTTGGCTGTGCTGGGTCTTCTTTGGTGTGTGAAGTTTTTCTCTAGTTTGGGCGAGTTGGGGCTACTCTCCAGTTGTGATGTGCAGGCTTCTCATCGCAGTGGCTTCTCTCTGCAGAGCATAGGCTCTAGGTGTGTGGGGTTCAGTAGTTGTGGCGTAAGGGCTTAAGCTGCCCCACAGCATGGGGGGGGACTAGGGATCAAACCTGTGACCCCGCATTGGCAGGTGGATTCTTTTCTTCTTGTAAATACTTTTTATTTATTTGTTTATTTTTGACTGTGCTGGATCTTTGTTGCTGTCAGGCTTTTCTCTAGTTGAGGCAAGTGGGGGCTACTCTTCGTTGCAGTGGGAGGGCTTTTCACTGGGGTGACTTCTCTGGTTGTGGAGCACAGGCTGTAGGGTGAGCCGGCTTCAGTAGCTGCCGCACGTGGGTTCAGTAGTTGCAGCTTGCAGGGCTCTAGAGCAGACTCAATAGTTGTAGCCATGAACTTAGTTGTTCCAAGGACTGTGGGATCTTCCTGGACCAGGAATCAAGCCCATGTTTCCTGGTTGTCAGGCGGATTCTTTACCATTGTACCACCACAGAACTCCCATTTTTCCATTTCTTAAGGATGAGTTGCCTCCATGGAGGCTGAGGGGACATGGCAGGCTGGCTCAGGAGTAGGTGGTCACCAACTTGTGTGTGCGCTAAGTCTCTTCAGTCGTGTCCTACTCCTTGCGACCTTAGGGACTGTAACCCTCCAGGCTCTTCTGTCCATGGGATTCTCCAGGCAAGACTATTGGAATACACTGTCATGCCCTCCTTCAGGGGATCTTCCCAATCCAGGGACTGAAACCACAGTTCTTATGTCTCCTGCATTGACAGGCAGGTTCTTTACCACTAGCACCACCTGGGAAGCTCCAGTTAGCTACTTGGTCCCCACTTAAAGCAAGAAGATAGAGAAGAAAAACTACTAAATCAGGAGACCACGGCTGATGAGGAATCTCAGAAAGCCCCTGTCTGATGGAGGAGGTTTGTCTCTGGTCTCAGAGAGTCGTACTCTGAGAGGAGAGGCACACGCCCAGTCCTCCAGAGGCTTTTCCTTCCTAATCCTCCATGGCACCATGGTCTTCTCATTCTTTTTCTACTTCTTGCTACTACCTTTGCATCTCTCTACTTTATCTTCCCATGCCCTATTTGTCAGTGTTCCAAAGGGTCCCAGTCCTAGAAATTTTAATTAATCTCATTTTCCATTCTTCTAGCCATACGTGCAAATTTGACTCAGGTCAAAAACTTTAAAAGTCATCCTTGAGTCTTCTGATTTTCTCACACTGTGCATCTAATCTGTGAGCAAATTCTTACAACTTTACCTTTAAAATGTACCCAGAACCTGAACATTTCTTATCACTTTCACTGCTATTGCCTCTCAGTCTACAGCACTGTCATTTCCTGCCTGGGCTACTGCAATAACCTCTAAGTGGTCTTTCTTCTTTGCTTGTCCTTCTTTGGTTTACGCTCAGTCTTGTCACTAGAGTATCCTGATAAAAATTTTGATCATTTTCCTTCTCTGCTCAAAATTCTCTAGTGGCTTTCAGCTTACTTAAAAAGCTAAAGTCCATAAAATGATCTACAAATCCCTATGTGATTTAGCCCCCTGTTACCTCTCTGCTTTCAGCTCCCATTATTTTCTTCATTGCTCACTCCATGCCAGCCACACTGGGTTGCTTATTGTTCCTAGAACACAGAAGGTGAGCTTTCATCTCAGGCCTTTGTACTTGTTCCCTTGGCCTGGCATTTTGTCCTCCTAGGTATCTGCCTAACTCATTTCCTCACTTCCTTCAGGTCTTTTCTCAGATGCCGTCTTTCCCTGGCCATCCTTTATACATTCCAATCCTGGATATTTTCTATCCCCTTTCCCTGCTTTATTCTTTTTAACAACTGTAACCATTATTATTATTATTTTCCTCTAAAATGTAAGATTTGTGACAGCAGGGTTTTTGTTTTAGTTTTTTTTTTTTTTCTTTTTTCTAAGAGAGAGCAGGGTTTTTTTTTGGCGGGGGGAGGGGGGGGTTGCAGCAGGAGGTCTTTTTATATACTGCTGTATCACCAGTGCATAGAACAATGCCTGGCATACTGCAGGCATTCAATAAATACTTGCTGGATAAATGAATGAAAAATTCATTTGTTTAAGGAGTACCACTATTCTATACCTATGTGCTCCTTACCTCCTTCCTGATTTTCAAGCTCACATTTCCTTCTGAGCATCTGTCCAGAAAATCTGCCATCATCCTAATCTCAGTTTGGCCAGCTACACTCTTTGTTATTTCCCTTGGTACTTCAGTAAAAGTTAGGTCTTACTTCTGTTAATAAGACTCCCCCAGAACTTGGCTCTTTCCTCTTCATGATTGCTCCGCCCATATAGAAGCTCTCTAAATCTTGTGAGTCCATTTCCCAAGTCTTATTCCAGTTGATCTAGTCTTCATTCCCACTGTCTCTGTTTTACTCCAGGTGTAAGTATTCAACTCAATGTAGAAGTTTACCAGACTTCCTTGGTGGTCTAGTGGTTAAGAATCTACCTTCCAACACAGGGGACAAGGGTTCAATTCCTGGTCAGGGAACTAAGATCCCCCAAGGCAAATGGCAACTAAGATTGGGCAACTGCTGAGCCCTCATGCCACACAGAAAGATCCTGTATTCTGTAACTAAGACCTGAAGCAACCAAAATGAATAAATAAACATTTGGGCTTCCTAGGTGGCTCAAGGGTAAAGAATCCATCTGCTGATGCAGGAGACACAGGAGACTCAGGTTTGAGCCATGGGTTGAGACGATCCCCTAGAGGAGGAAATGGCAACCCACTTCGTAATTTTGCTTGGAAAATGCTATGGACAGAGGAGTCTGGAGGCTACAGTCCATGGGATTGCAAAAGAGTTGGATACGACTAAGCATGCAGGCACACAAAGAAATCTACCTGGTAGTCTCCAATCCATTTTATTCACTGCTACCATGGCATCCGGTCCCATCACTTCATGGGAAATAGATGAGGAAACAGTGGAAACAGTGTCAGACTTAATTTTGGGGGTTCCAAAATCACTGCAGATGGTGATTGTAGCCATGAAATTAAAAGATGCTTACTCCTTGGAAGGAAAGTTATGACCAACCTAGATAGCATATTCAAAAGCAGAGACATTATTTTGCCAACAAAGGTCTGTCTAGTCAAGGCTATGGTTTTTCCAGCGGTTATGTATAGATGTGAGAGTTGGACTGTGAAGAAAGCTGAGCACCGAAGAATTGATGCTTTTGAACTGTGGTGTTGGAGAAGACTCTTGAGAGTCCCTTGGACTGCAAGGAGGTGCAACCAGTCAATTCTGAAGGAGATCAGTCCTGGGTGGTCTTTGGAAGGAATGATGCTAAAGCTGAAAGTCCCATACTTTGGTCACCTCATGTGAAGAGTTGACTCATTGGAAAAGACTCTGATGCTGGGAGGGATTGGGGGCAGGAGGAGAAGGGGACAACAGAGGATGAGATGGCTGGATGGCATCAATGACTCGATGTACGTGAGTTTGAGTGAACTCCGGGAGTTGGTGATGGACAGGGAGGCCTGGCCCGCTACAATTCATGGGGTTGCAAAGAGTCCGACACGACTGAGGGACTGAACTGAACTGAACCATTTAAATTCTCCTGTTGAGGAGATTTGCTCAGATCACTGCTCTCTCCACAAACCTTCTGTGGCTGTGTTTGAATTAAGCAGGTAAGTTGTCCAGAATTGATGATTTCCTATTTTCTGTTCATTTTGACTGCCCCCCTTCTGGAATACCCACCTTCTCTCAATAAAACTGCTGCACTCTTCAAAATACAATTACCTGCTCTGGAGTTCTAGACAGAAAATAGGGCTAGAGAATTAGATATCAGAATGTATACATTCTTTACCTGTAGAATCAAGAAATTGTAGAGATGAAAATCTTTCCTAATCGTTTAGCTAAAACTCAGTTTTTTCCCAGAGCAACTGAAGCCACCATCACTCTTTTTCTAGAGTTACTGTTTATGCTTCTATTTCTCCCACCAGCTAGGAACTTTTTGGAACATAGATTTATCTCATTCAGTTGTGAACATCCAGGCACCTGATTCTAGGAAACAGAAGGAAGTAAAGGTTTGGGATTGGATTACCTGGTTTAAATCCATTGAATGTCAGAATTGGAGGAGATTTATTAGAGGTCACCTTTCAACCCATTCATTTTGTTGCTGAAATTTGGCCTCTATTCACTAGTGCCTAAAAGAAACACGGAGACAGAGTTCTGGGTGAAATAGAAAATAACAGCTTTATTGCTTTGCCAGGCAAAAGGGGCACAGTGGGCTTATGCCCTCAAGATTGTGTGTCCCACCCTGGTGGGGGTAGTAAGGAGTTTTATAGCGTTCTAAGAAGCGGGGCGTGGTCAGCTTGTGGGCATTCTTATAATTGGATGGTGGTGAGGTAATCAAAAGCTTTTGGTTCCAACTTGTTTGGGGTCTATGTGCTTGCGTGTGTGCTTAGACGCTTCAGTTGTGTCTGACTCTCTGAGACCCCATGGACTATGGCCTGCCAGGCTCCTCTATCCATGGGATTCTCCAGGAAAGAATACTGGAGTGGGTTGCCATTTCCTTCTCACTTGCCTATAATTAACTTCTCCCACTCTGTGGTGGTGGTGGTGTGGGGCGAGGGGCGAGGGTAGGGGCTTCAGTATCTGCAAGACAGCTTAAATGACATAGCTCAGAATATTTTCTATAGTCCTTGAGGAAGAACTAAAGGTCCTCAACTTCGTTTAATGGCTAAAGTATTAGTTTGTAATGCTTGTTTTCTTTTTTTCTGTATTTTTTCCACTTGTCCGATTAAATTTATTCCTTGACTAAATTTTTCTACAGACAAAAGGCAGGAGGAGGACATGGGTGAGGTCTGTTCTGAAAAGGCCTTATAGGATCCTGATCCCTTACAATTTATAAATTGGGAAAGTGAGACCCAGAAAGGGTAGGACTTTGTATCAAGTCCATGACTCAGGATCTGAAGCCAGACATTCTGATTTCTAAGTAGGTCCCCTTGGAAAGCCTTTGTGCTTCTCTTTGAGATTCAGGGATCGCGAGCTTCCTCCTGGGAGGCTCTTCTAACCCCTACGCATTACCCTGTCGGTGACCCCAGCAGCTTTCCTCTAACCCTCCAGTCAGCCGGGTTCACTTGTTCCAATTGCAACCCTCCAGATACCAGCAGATGTTCGCTCCTGGGGGAAATTAGCTACGTCACCATGACTCCTCCCATTGGCTCGAGGGGTGGGGCGCGACGCCACGACGTCAGACGCCCAAAGGGGAGGAGCGGTGAGGAGAAGGAGGAGGGAAGTGGGACTTCAACATGGCGGCTGTGGTACTGGGGGTGACTACGGTGACGGTCTGGCCCGGGGCGGGCAGAGTTGGAGGTGGTAGTGTTCGCTCTTCCTAGGGGCCGACAGGAGCTCAGCAGGGACCGAGCCAGGGAGGCCGGTCGGCGGCAGCACCTTTCGGCTTCTGGCACGGCGGCTGCAGCATTCAGGTGAGGGGGCCTCTCGCTGGGGGAGGGAGGAGAGGGGCGGAGTTGGGAGTGGGAGCCGGTACCGGGAGACGGATGGGGGAGGGACAAGGAGGAAGCTGGAGACGGAGTGGAAGGAAGGAGCTGCAGCTCAGGGGGTGTGAGGGCCAAGGGGCCAGAGATGGGTGACTTGGGAAGGATTCTGGGAGAAGGGACGGGGTGAGGGGACCAGCATTGAAGGGGCGGTGGGCAGATGGGATGCGGAAAAATAAGTGAGTTCGGATTAAGGGGACTGATGTTCTGCTGGAAAATAGGCGCAGTACGTAGCTGTCTGGAACGAGAGCTCGGTGGGAAATTGAGGATGTCGGGGAGAGAGAGGGACCTAGGTTTTAGTAAAGGTGAGTGATGGGGAGTTGAGAGTGAGCTGCGGACCTGAGATACAGATTTAGTTTTCTCTGAGGCGATGAGATTAGGGGGAAAGGGAGGAGACCAGACTCGGGGCGAGTGATCTTTGGAGATATATTCGACATTGCCTCGTCTTCTCCAGGTATGTTAGTCTTGCTGCTTTTGTTTGTCGGGTAGAGACTTATCTGTCCAGTCCACCTGGACTTCAGAAACAGTTCCTAATCTTTCTTGTGAAACATGAAGTTATAGTTCATTTATTTGATCTCTAATAGTGATCTCTGACCTTTGTGTTGTCGTCACATGTTTAAAGTGTGGCTGGCCATAAAAATACATTTTATATTAAAGTGAGATAAAATTTTCAGAGTTTTTAGATCCATGGAGTGTTGCAAAACCAGATTTGGTAGTTTAGTTATCTGTTAAGTAGCTTTTGTTCTAACTCCACTTAATAGGGCTTCTTTCCTCAGTTCTAATTATTAGTGTTTTAGAATGGTGGGTAGTGGGTAGATTTGATGGATTTTTCTCTTTAGAATTTTTCCCGATTTGATGATAAGAAAAACGGCACTTAGTCTTTAGTGATAGCCAGTTCGTTCTTGTAAGTGTCCCAAACTGAAAGTTAAACTGAAAGTTTCTGTATTATTTTGTAGCAAAGAATGTAAAATGTCCGAGGTCTAAAATAATTCCTTTGTCTACATTAACCGACTTTATAAAGTAGGATTTTTTTGGTGTGTTTTTATAGTAGGTTTTTATAAATTAGAGTTTTGTTTCTAATCCATCCTATTCATTTTGTGACTTATTTATTCAGTGTTTATTACTGCCTACTTTGTGTTGCATTAATAAGTCATTATAATTATGGAAATGGGAAAATTAATGTTTCTCTAGTTAGACTCTATCACTGTACAGCTTCATTGGAAGAAACAATGTTTTTTTGGAAATGAAGACTATGGAAAAAAATTATGAAAATATAAGAACTTCCTGAATTTTTCCGTTGTGTAGTATTTGACTCAATATTTCATCGTGACATACTTTTTTTTTCATCATGACATTTTTTGTATATCTGAAAGCTTTTCTTTTTCTTTTGAAGAAGGCAGTATCCTGATATGATTGTATTACGTCTGTAATGAGTTCTCATTAGTAGTTGTTCCCATTTCTTAGGTTGGCAAATATCACTTTATCTTGTGCTACTTTTCTTTGATATCTCGACTATGGTAAGGTATTTAAAATGAGGATTCCTGAAGTTTAATTCAAATTTCTCTGAATTTTTTCACCATTATAAATGTATCTTCATTACTGTAGAGTGTAGTTGTCAGTATTATACATTTTTCCTGTTATTTAATTATATTGTTGAATGGTTTGAGGTTTTTTTCCATATGTAGATTATTTTAAGCATAACCATATTTTCCACAGACTAACCCAAACCAAAAACAAGCTACTATCTGGTCATCATTACAGGTAATTTTCTTCAGATAGCCTTTCTCAAGAAATGCAAAGGTTAGCGTGCAGTACTGTCAGTATTAGGGCTTCCCTGGTGGCCCATTGCCAGTGCAGGAGGCTCGGGTTTGATCCCTGGGTGGGGTAGATTCCCTGGAGAAGAAAATGGCAACCCACTGCAGTTTTCTTGCCTGGGAAATCCCGTGGACAGAGGAACCTAAAGAGCTGCAGTCCAGGAGGTTGCAAAAGGATCGGACACAGCTTAGTGACTAAACAACCACCTCCACCATTAAGTATTAAATAAGCTTCTTAGAATCAAGAAAACCTTGAATTGAAGCTTAAAATCAATTGGATTTAGTTTCCCACATAGCATGAGAATCCTTACTTCTGTGTCATGAAGATAACTGAAAATCTGTCCTCTTTTCCAGAATCTAATTTCTAATAGGAAAAGAGCCTTTCAGTTAGAGAAAGATGTAATCAGGGTGTTGCTTTTCTTAGCACACAGTGTCTTGTAGTATTTGAAAATAATTTGAATGTAAGAATATTATTTTCCTATGAATTGAGTTAACATTTCAGATTTTAAAAATTTTAGATAAGAGCTAGATTTACAAAGGGATAGGTGCTAACACTGGGTCTATATTAATGAACTTAGGCATCGTTAAACACTTTACATCATCTCACTTTTATTCATATGATTTGTTTGGATAGGCAAAGATAGGCTTGCTTTTTAGGTATTGAGGAAACTGAGGATCAGAAAAGTTAAGTAACTTAAACTAAGGTACTGCTCTAAATTCGTCCAGTTTCAGTGCTCTTACTCTGTCTGTTAGCTCAGGCAGTAAAGCGTCTGCCTGCAATGTGGGAGACCTGGGTTCAATCCCTGGGTCAGGAAGATCCCCTGGAGAAGGAAATGCCAATCCACTCCAGTACTCTTGCCTGGAAAATTCCATGGATGGAGGAGCCTGGTAGGCTACAGTTCATGGGATCGCAGAGTTGGACACAACTGAGCAACTTCAGTGAACTTCACTGACTCTGTCATGGTTGCATCATTTTGCCCCTCTTTACATGGTCACAGGGCCACTCCAATCCCTATGAAGTAAATTTAAACTATAAGCATGAGTTTTAAAAGTAATGTCATTTTAAACTGCTTGTTCTAATTGAAATAGCGTAGCTGGAATGACAAATAGTTCATTACAGTTTAAGTCACTTAAGATGTCATCAGTTCTAGGAGGAAATAAATACCTGAATATTTTGTACTTAACAAAATGAACTGTGTAAATTGGATAAAGGACTAAAAGTTTTTATAATTGTAATTGCTGAGTCAGGTTAGACCTGGTTCATCAAGGGCCAAAATTTGTATTTGGCAGTAATCCACTTGTGTTCTCAGAATTTTGGATTGGTCATTGTCAGTTGCTTAATGCTTACTAAACACTTCCAGTGTTTGACTCACTGAGTTGGTATATGGTATTTGTGAATCTTGTGGTTTACTGAGTCAAGAGCCAGCAGTGTGTGTTTTGGTTGCTTCACTTCCTCCCCAGTACTTGATATTGTCAGACTTTTAAATTTTTTTCTTTTGGGTTTGAAAGAGTATCTACTGTGTTTTATTAGCATTTCCTGAAGTTGAGCATCTTTTTTGTATGTTCATTAGCCATTTGTATCTTTGTGATATGTATGTTCAAGTTCTCTGCCTGTTTTTGAGTCGTCTTTTTTTCTGATTGATTTTTGAGAGTTTAATACATTTTTATGTATTTTGTATACTAATTATTTGTTAATTTATGGTTTGCAAATATTCTCTCCCAGTTTTTAACTTGTCTTACCATCTCTTCATAGTCTTTTGATGAGAAAAGTTCATGATTTTAATGAACTGAATGAACTTTTCAGACTTTTATGCTTTTTGTATCATGTTTAGGAAATCCTCTTCTGCTGGGCATGTTATTTTAATAAGTACTAAAGTTTATGTATCACATGGCATCTGATCTGACATTTAATACCAATATTTGCTTGATGAGAAAGGCCAGCTTCTCAGGAGTTGTGCTCGTATTGTATTTGGAGTTTTAAGAACCAGAGGGTTTTTTAAAAATTATTTTTTATTTAAAAAATATTTATTTATTTGGCTGTGTGTGTGGCATGGAGGATATTAGTTCTCTGATTAGGGATTGAAACCATGCCTCATCCAGTGGAAGCTTGGTATACTAACTGTTGGACCGAAAGGGAAATCCCAGGCCAGAGGGTTTTAAAAGGATTTTAAAAGCACAACCTGAACTGTACACACAGGTTATATATATTTCCCCAAGCTGGGAAACTTAACAGGTTTGTGAATGACGTATACATTTTATTGGGATTCCTAGGTGGCGCTTGTGGTAAAGAACCTGCCTACCAATGCAGTAGATGTAAGAGAGTCGGGTTTAGTTCCTGGGTTGGGGAGATCCCTTGGAGTAGAGCATAGCAACCCACTCCAGTATTCTTGCCTGAAGAATCCCCATGGACAGAGGAGCCTGTCAGGCTACAGTCCAGTCCGTAGGGTCGCAAAGAGTCGTACACGACTGAAGCAACTTAGTGAACACATATGTTTTACTAAATGTTAACCATGTGGTTTGACAGTGAGAGTTTTTTCTTGTGTGAACAATTCATAATGAGTCACTTATTCTGAGCAGTAGGATTTCTACTAAAATATGTTCATAAAGATTTTTTGATGTCTAGTCTGTCTAGTGTTGGGTTTTATCAAGAATAATTGTGAATTGTCAAAGGGCTGATTCGGAAACATTTTGGAAGAGTATTTTTGTCTTCATTTTCAAGTAATATAGTATTATATAATTAGGTGGAATGTAATTACATGATTAAATAAAAAATGTCCATTTTCACAGTTAATGAGTTGTTTATATGGGGGGTATTTTTTGGGGAGGTGGGATTAGTATCATATGTTTATGGTATTTAAATTTCGTCAGATACTTTTAAAAGAATGAAATAACTCTTCTTAGTACTGGAGAAACTATTTAAAGTTATGATTTATGATGGGAAATTCCCTGGTGGTCCAGTGGTTACGACTCTGTGCTTTCACTGCTGAGGGCTCAGATTCAGTCCCTGTCAGGAAACTAAGATCTTGCAGGCCGTGCCGCATGACCAGAAAAAAGTTATGATGAAACTTGCAAATCAGGTAGAAAATATGTGATGGAGGATATAGTTGTTCTATTTTGTTTTTTAAACTCTCTGCCCAGTTCTTTAGGCTGTGTCTCCTATCCACATTAAACTCTTACCTGTTAGGTTATTTTTATTAAAATCTTGAGGGATTTGAATTTCTCTTTTGTGTATTAAAACCTCTTAAAAACTTTTTTTCTTTGCATAAGAAGGAACTGTTCTTCTAGGGAGTTGGATGTCCTGATCCTGGCAAAGATCACGTTGAAATATAAAACATCCACCAGGCTTTAATTATACTGCAAATACTGTATAGTGTTATACAGTACACCTTTGATATTTGTGAAAGCTATTTTCCTAGATTTTTGAGAGTCCTTGCATAAATACCATACTTTAGAATGTCCCTCATAGTTTATAGAAAAGTATAATACAAAATTTTTAGTTACCCTCTGGTTTGATGGGTAAATAGATAAGAAAAACAAACTTAAAGATCGTGATGCTAAATTCCATCTTTGGCTACCTTTAATTCTCAGTCTCTTACTGTTTGTTGGGATAGGCTTGATGGCCTATCCCTAACCTTTATTAACCTTTATTAATCCTTCGGAAACTCAAGGTCAGACTGGCTTTGCTTGTTTTGTGCTGTATCTCATCATCATGGTCTTAGTCCCAGGCAGAGTTCATATCCTCTTTGTCATTTCTTCCTTCATTTGGTAAGAATGAGATCTTCCTAATCCTAGTACCTTCCTGTAGTTGGGAGTGTTAACATTTCCTTTTAGGGTTCATTGGGGAAGGATATGGGCAGTAGCTTCCTTTTTTCCTCCTTCTGGTAGATTATACCTTATTCCACTCCATGTATGATAAATGATTCCTTTCTGTGGGCGGAATTCAAAGTCCAATGTTGGATTACAAATTATTATGTGAAGTGGATTTTAGAGCTTCCCTGATAGCTCAGTTGGTAAAGAATACGCCTGCCATGTAGGAGACCCCTGTTCGATTCCTGGTTTGGGAAGATCCATTGGAAAAGGGAAAGACTAAACACTCCAATATTCTGGCCTGGAGAATTCCATGGACTGTATAGTCCATGGGGTGGCAAAGAATGGGACATGACTGAGTGACTTTCACTTTCACTTCACTTTCATGTGGAGTGGGTTTTAGGGGTAGCTAGTGAAATCTCAAAGAATTCCGTCAAAGGTTATTCTATTTCCAAGTGATAATAACAATAGGAAACCAACTTGTTCTGAAATACTTCAAAATCACTGAAGGTCTTGAATTGTTTATTGATTGTTTATTGTTATGCATTCATTCAAATGTCCCATCCATTTTCTAAAACAGGAAATTCCACCTAGTTCTTATAATTTAATAGGAAATCTAACTTTATCCTTGTAGTAGGTAGTTTTTATAATAATATTTCACTCACTTACCTGGCTTATTCAGAGATCTCAGCATTTTATATAAGCAGAATTTAAAGATAATGGAACATTTCTTCTTTGAAAGCCCATATTAAAATTATTGGAAGATTATTAAATGAGTCTTATAAATGTGGTTATATAATGCAGCCAGTAATAATGTATGACATACTCTATAATAATATAGGTCTTACTCCAAATGTCTCTAGGAAGCTATACATTTTGAGTTGTGTTTTTAAAAAAGATGATTTTGGTCTGTATGTATTGCTGACAGAATTCAGTGAAAGAGTACATGTTACGGTAACAGGCTTATTTTATTTAGTGGGTAAGAAAATTATATTTAGGCAGAATTCTAGTTTGAAATGTTCTTGATCGGTCCAATATGATAGCCACATAGATAGTGGATATATAAAACATTTTTATCATTGTGAAAAGTTCTCTTAAATTGTTCTCAATCCTTGTTAAATTTTATTGTTCATGTAGATCACCTGGAGATTGTGGTAAAAAGTAGATTCTGATTCAGTAGTTCTGGGTAGGTTTATGATTGTGCATTTTTAAAGAAATTCTCAGGTTATGTTGATGGCCCAAGGATCATACTTTGAATAGTAAACTTTTGAATTTACTATAATGTGAGGTTGATTTGGGACTTTTTATGAAATTTTTAAAATTTTTAATTTATTATATGCTTTTTAATTAGTGTCTTTTGCCTGGAGAGATTATATTGCAATGGTCAGAACTGTAGAGTGAGTTTAAAGGTCTAAAGTTGTAGTTCCAGGTTTCCTTTTTAAAAACTAACCATCTCTTTCAGACTTGAACTTTTTAGTTTGTGAAATGAGAATAGGAATACTTGTTTATATCTCACAGAATGTAAGGTTTGATAAGATGATGTATGTGATGGTATTTTCAAAACTAAGTAAGACTTCAACATATAGTTTTGAAAATTATGTAAAGTTTCTAACATGTGCTTCAATACAAGCATAATACCTTTTCACTGTCAGCTAATATCCTTATTTTCTAAAGGTAATATACTACATTTTATCCAGTGCTTCTTAGTAAGTTTAATTTATTCTTTTATGTTTAATGTCTGTCTTTTTGGATTTTTCTTTTAATAGTCTATCTGTTTGTTTAATTTTTGGCTGTGCTGGGTCTTTGTTGTTGTGCTTGGACTTTTCTCTGGTTGTGGCTAGTGGGCGCTGCCCCTTAATTGTGGTGTGAGGGCTTTTTGTTGCAGTGACTTCTCCTGTTGTAGAGCATGGGCTTCAGTAGTTGTGGCACATGGGCTTAGTTGCATCATGGCATGTGGAATTTTCCCAGACCAGGGATTGAACCTGCGTCCCCTGCATTGGCAGGCGGTTCCCAACGTGGACCACCAGAGAACGTCCCCCATTAGAATTAATTTCAATGAGATGTTTTGTCCTGTTATAGCTGCCACTTAGAGAAGTGTGCGTGTTTGTGTGTGTGTGTGTTCAGTTGCTAAGTCATATCTGACTCTTTGTGACCTCATGGACTGTAGCACACCAGGCCTCCCTGTCCTTCACCATTTCCTTAAGTTTGACCAAGTTCATGTCCATTGCATCGGTGATGCCATCCAGCCACCTCATCCTCTGGCATCCTCTTTTCCTGCCCTCAATCTTTCCCAGCATCAGGGACTTTTCCAGTGAGTCGGCTCTTTTTATCAGGTGGCCAAGTATTGGAGCTTCAGCTTCAGCATCAGTTGTTCCATCTCTCACGTCTGTATATGACTACTGGAAGAACCATAGCTTTGATTATATGAAACTTTGTGGGCAAAGTACTTAGAGAAGTATCAGGCAGTAATAGTAGGTACACCTTAAACAGATGTTGAATGAATGAGACAGATAAGTCAGAAATTAATTGCCTTTTGTTGTGACCAGGCAGGGATATTTTTTTAAATCAACAGAAGTTGATTGGGAACCAGCTTTAAGTGGGTAACAAAGGGTCGGGAAGATTCCCTGGAGAAGGAAATGATTCCCCACTCCAGTTTTTGCCTGGAGAATCCCAAGAACAGAGGAGCATGGCAGGCTACAGCCCATGAGGTTGCGAAAAGTCAGACATGACTAACACACACACTCACAAAAGTAATTATGTAGCTAGTTTTTCCATTGAGGGGAAAAAATGAAAGCCAAATAACATACCTCTTCACTTTAGAATTCTGTTTGCATATTCCTGTGTTTTCTTACTGTGCTCTTTTGACTCATTTTAGTTAATTGTGTACAATTTCTTGTGGGTTTCCTTTTAACAAGATTTAACAACATTTTTGCTGTCTGATTTATTTTCAGAAATATTTTAGAGTTAAATTATAGTCATTTTACACTAGAATGTTATATAACTTTTAAAAAGAGGACATTTTTCTTCATAAATACACTACTGTTAACCATGCCCAACCATCTATGGTAAACAATGTTTCTTTTTTTTTTTTTTTTCTTTGGCCAGGCCACACAGCTTGTGGGGTCTTAGTTCCCTGACCAGGGATTGAACCTGGGCCATGGCAGTAAAAGTGCTGAGTCCCAACCACTGGACCTCCAGGGAACTCCCAACAATAATTTCATATTATTGTATTATGTCAGTACTTACTCACATTTCCTCACTTGTTGCCTAAATGTCTTTTATGAGTTCACAGTGCAATTCTGACACTACCTAGAATTAGGTTAATGGGCTTCCCCAGTTGCACAGTGGTAAAGAATCCCCCTGCTAATGCAGGAGATGTGGGTTTGATCCCTGGGTTGGGAAGATCCCTTGGTGGAGGTAATGGCAACCTGCTCTAGTATTCTTGCCAGAAAGTCCCATGGACAGAGGAGCCTGGCAGGCTACAGTCCAGAGGGTTGCAGAGTCTGACATGACTGAGGGACTAAGCACACACACATGCACACAGGTTAAAGGCATAGTCATTCAGAAGACTGGCCAGATATCAGCCACAAGCTCAAGGGTTCCCAGAACATCTTGAAACAACTGGCTACAAATTTAGAGGTTCCCACACAGCCCTCAGGTTAGATAATTTGCTACAATGCCTTACAGAACTCAGAAAAGTGCTATATTTATGATTACAGACTTGTTATAGCAAAAAGTATACAAATCAGAGCTAGTCAGAAGATGCCACAGGGTGAAACCTGGGAAGGTCAGAAACATGAAAATACTCTCCTGGTGGAAGCAGGATGTGTCACCCTCTTGACTCATCATTGTGTCACCAGATCCACAGAATATTGTTAACCAGGGAAGCTCAGCAGAGTGTGTGTCCAGATTTCATTTCATTGACTTATTACATAGGCATGATTCATTGGCCACAAGGTTGAATTTGATCTCCAGCCCTCCTCTTCCCCTCCCTCAAGGTTGAACATATTACATGGCTTAAAATCCTTACCTTCTAATCACATGATTTGTCTTTCTGGTATGGTCATCCTCTGTCCTAAGTCATCTTGTTAACATAAACATCCAAGTATGGTCTAGGGGCCCACCAAGAAAAACAAAGATTTTTGTATCACTTGGGAAATTCCAAGGATTTAGAGGATACCTCTAAGAAAAAGGGGCTTCCCTTGTGGTTCAGCTGGTAAAGAATCCACCTGCAATGCTGGAGACTTGGGTTCGATCCCTGCATTGGGAGGATACCCTGGAGAAAGGAAAGGCTACCCACTCCAGTGTTCTGGCCTGGAGAATTCCATGGACTATACAGTCCACAGGGTCGTCGAGAGTTGGACACTACTGAGCGACTTTCACTTTCACTTCCCAGAACCAGAGACAAAGGCTAACCAAATTCTTTATTGTACAAAATGGTTTGTTCAGTTCTAGGTCCAATAAAACCACTTTAAAAATATCTTAGGCTTCCTTTTCATTTTTTCAGTATTATGGGAATTTAAAAGTGTACCAGAGAGTAAGGAGAAAGTGTAATGAACTCCCATGTGCCCATTGCCCAGCTTGCACAAAGATCACCATTTGATCTTTTTCAAGTCTTTTCTCCTCCCTTTTTTGGGGATTGGGAAGTGCCTGAAATATTTTAAAGCAAATCTCAAACTTTCCTATAAATACATTATAATGTGTTTCTAACTGATAAAACAGTTAACGTTCTTTAAAAAATATAATTATCATGCTATTATCTAACAATTGTTAGTAATTCCTTAATATAATGTAATAACCATCCTATATGAAAATTTCTCTTATTGTCTTAGAATGTCACTTTACAGATAGTTTGTTCCATTCACAACTCAGGTCAGGTCCATACTTATCACTTATTTGGTTTTCAGGTCTGTTAACTTTCTTCTGTGATATGGTAATTATCACCTTTTCATTGGAGAAACCAGGCCATTTGTCCTGAAGGTATTCCAAATTTAGGATTTGTCTGTGCGTTCTTGTGTTGTCTTTTTTGCTTGCTCCTCTCATTCTTGTAAAGAAAGGGTTCGAAGCTTGATTTAATTCATGTTTTTGTTGTTTGGTTGGGGGCAGCAGCCATCATAGAAGTGGTGCTGTGTCCTTTTTTTTACATCCCATCAGGAGGTACGTAATGAATGGTTGTCCCACTTTTTGTGATTCTAGTTATGTTCAGATGGTGTCAGCCCCATCCTTCTATTATAAAGCTCCCTGTTGATCTTTACCTAATAATTTAACATCCATTGATGATACTTACTTGAATCAATTATATAATTAGAAGTTATGAGCTTGTATCATCACACTTTTTTTCACATTTATGTTTATGAGATGCCATTCTTCTATGAAGAAGAGCTTTCCCTCATCAGCAGGGTTACCCTGAAGTGTAGTTCCTACTGGAAAGGAATGAGGAATGCTTAATCTTTTCTTTTAATTACCAGTTTCAAAGTTGGTATAATAGCTGTCTCTTAATAGTAGTAGGTTATTTGTGGTTTGTTTTTTTTCTGATAGTTTTCTATGGACCTTTGAATATCATCATAGACTTGTGGCTTTATAATGTGTGTTTAAAACAACTATAGTCATTATTTTTGATGCACAAGTTTTTAAAAATGGGTAGCCTTTTGATATAACCTGTAAATCTTTGGAAATTTTCTTATTTTCATGTACAACAAATGGCCCAGGTTTATCTTATAAGTTCTTTATCCATATCTGAAAGCAACCATTTCTCAGTGCAGACATACAGATAGCCATCAGGCACATGAAAAGATGCTCAACATTACTAATCATCAGGGAAATGCAAATCAAAACCAAAGTGAAATGTTACCTCACACCTCTCAGAATGGCTATTCAAAAAAGTCAACAAATAACAAGTGTTGGCAACTATGTGGAGAAAATGGAGCCCTCATGCACTGTTGGTAGGACTATAAATTATTGCAGCCACTGTGGAAAACAGTGTAGAGATTCCCCCCAAAATTAAAAATTGACCTACCATCAGTTCAATTGCTCAGTTGTGTCTGACTCTTTGCGACTCCGTGAATCGCAACACGCCAGGTCTCCCTGTCCATCCCCAACTGGCCATCGAGTAGGTGATGCCATCCAGCCATCTCATCCTTTGTCGCCCCTTCTCCTCCTGCCCCCAACCCCTCCCAGCATCAGAGTCTTTTCCAATGAGTCAACTCTTTGCATGAGGTGGCCAAAGTACTGGAGTTTCAGCTTTAGCATCATTCCATCCAAAGAACACCCAGGACTGATCTCCTTTAAAATGAACTGGTTGGATCTCCTTGCAGTCCAAGGGACTCTCAAGAGTCTTCTCCAACACCACACTTCAAAAGCATCAATTCTTCTGCGCTGTTTTCTTTGGATGCCCAGCTCTCACATCCACACATAACTACTGGAAAAACCACAGCCTTGACAAGACGGACCTTTGTTGGCAAAATAATGTCCCTGCTTTTTAATATGCTGTCTAGGTTGGTCATTACTTTCTTTCCAAGGAGTAAGCGTCTTTTAATTTCATGGCTGCAGTCACCATCTGCAGTGATTTTGGAGCCCCCCCAAAATAAAATCAGCCACTGTTTCCACGGTTTCTCCATCTATTTGCTGTGAAGTGACGGGACCAGATACCATGATCTTAGTTTTCTGAATGTTGAGCTTTAAGCCAGCTTTTTCATTCTCCTCTTTCACTTTCATCTAGAGGCTCTTTTGTTCTTCTTCACTTTCTGCTGCAAGGGTGGTGTCAACTTCATATCTGAGGTTATTGATATTTCTCCCAGTAATCTTGATTCCAGCTTGTGTTTCTTCCAGCCCAGTGTTTCTCATGATGTGCTCTGCATATAAATTAAATAAGCAGGGTGACAATATATAGCCTTGATGTATTCCTTTTTCTATTTGGAACCAGTCTGTTGTTCCATGTCCAGTTCTAACTGTTGCTTCCTGACCTGCATACAGATTTCTCAAGAGGCAGGTCAAGTGGTCTGGTATTCCCATCTCTTTCAGAATTTTCCACAGTTTATTGTGATCCATACAGTCAAAGGCTTTGGCATAGTCAATAAAGCAGAAATAGATGTTTTTCTGGAACTCTCTTGCCTTTTCCATGATCCAGCGGATGTTGGCAATTTGATCTCTGGTTTCTCTGCCTTTTCTAAAACCAGCTTGAACATCTGGTTGTTCACAGTTCATATATTGCTGAAGCCTGGCTTGGAGAATTTTGAGCATTATTTTACCAGCGTGTGAGATGAGTGCAATTGTGCAGTAGTTTGAGCGTTCTTTGGCATTGCCTTTCTTTGGGATTGGAATGAAAACTGACCTTTTCTAGTCCTGTGGCCACTGTTGAGTTTTCTGTGCTGATAAACATTTAAAATTATATTTCATGCATTTGAGAGTTATTCTCTTAGCAGTGTCTTTTGAGAAGTTTTCAATTTTAATGGTGTATTTTTTCATTTATGATTCATGCTGTGGTGGTATATCGAAGATGTTACCTAATCACAGGTTGGAAAGATTTTCTATGTTCTCTTCTAGACGTATGGTTTCAGATTTTACAAAGTCTGTGATCCATTTTTAGTTAATTTTTTAATATGTGGTGTGAGGTATGAATGGAAGGTTTTTTTTTTTTTTTTTAACAATATAGATATCTCTTTGTTCCAGCACCGTTTGTTGAAAAGATTACCCTTTCTCTATTGAATTGCTCTTACACCTTAAAAATATTTCATCTGTGTGTATGAGGATCTGATTTTGGATTCTGTTCTGTTCTTTTGATCTACTTATCTGTCTGTATGCCACCATACTATCTTGATAACTGTAGCTGTATAATTCTGAAGTCAGGAAGTTTCCCAGTGTTGTTTTGGCTGTTCAGGCCTTTCACATTTTTCTGTGAATTTTAGCATTAGCTTGTTAGACTATCTACAGAAATCATGTTAGTGTTTTGTTTGCCATTGTGTTGAATCTACAGATCAATTTGGGGAGAGTCAGTGCCCTAAAGATACTGAGTTAGAACCTGTGAACATGATATATCTGTCTCTCCATTTATTTAGGTCTTTGCTGTAGGTTGAAAATTTGTGTATGCCGATATTTGTATGTTAAAACCTAAACCTCAATGTGATGATATTTGGAGATTGGGTTTTTGGAAGATAATTAGGTCATGAGGAGGAACGCTCAGGAATGGGATTAGTACCCTTATAAAAGAGGTCCCTTACCCCCTTCCGTGGCCATGTAAGGTTATAGCAAAAAAACAGCTATCAACGAACCAGGAAGCAGTCTGTAACCAGACACCGAATCTACTTTTGGCTAGATCTTGAACTTCCAAAGCTTTGAGAATTGTGAAAAATGCATTCCTGTTTTTTTAAGCTACCCAGTCTAAAGTATTTTGTTACAGGAACTTGAACAGACTGAGATAGTCTTAAGTTTCTCTCAGCAGTGCTTTATAGTTTTCAGTGTTCAGGTCTTACACATTTTTTTGGTCAGATATATTCCACAGTATTTCATAACTTTGAGTGCTCTTGTACATGGTTTTCTGAGGAGGCCTTACAAATAGCTGAGAAAAGAAGAGAAGCTAAAGGCAAAGGAGAAAAGGAAAGATACACCCATTTGAATGCAAAGTTCTAGAGAATAGCAAGGAGAGATAAGAAAGCCTTCCTCGGTGATCAGTGCAAGGAAATAGAGGAAAACAATAGAATGGGAAAGACTAGAGATCTCTTCAAGAAAATTAGAGATACCAAGGGAACATTTCATTCAAAGACGGGCACAATAAAGGACAGAAACAGTATGGACCTAACAGAAGCAGGAGATATTAACAAGAGGTGGCAAGAATACACAGAAGAATTATACAAAAAAGATCTGCATGACCTAGATAACCATGATGGTATGATCACTCACCTAGAGCTAGACCTCCTAGAATGTGAAGTCAAATGGGCTTTAGGAAGCATCACTCCGAACAAAGCTAGAGGAGGCTATGGAATTCCAGTTGAGTTATTTCAAATCTAAAAGACAGTGCTGTTAAAGTGCTGTGCTCAATATGCCAGCAAATTTGGAAAACTCAGCAGTGGCCACAGGACTGGAAAAGGTCAATTTCATTCCAATCCCAAAGAAGGGCAATGCCAAAGAATGTTCAAACTACTGCCCAATTGCACTCATCTCACACACCAGCAAAGTAATGCTCGAAATTCTCCAAGCTAGTCTTTAGCAGTATGTGAACCGTGAACTTCCAGATGTTCAAGCTGGTTTTAGAAAAGGCAGAGGAACCAGAGATCAAATTGCCAACATCTGTTGGATCATCGAAAATGTAAGAGCGTTCCAGAAAAACATCTACTTCTGCTTTATTGATTACACCAAAGCCTTTGACTGTGTAGACACAACAAACTGGGAAATTCTTGAAGAGATGGGAATACCAGGCCACCACCTTACTTGCCTCCTGAGAAATCTGTATGCAGGTCAAGTTAGAACTGGACATGAAATAACAGACTGGTTCCAAATCAGGGAAGAAGTACATCAAGGCTGTATATTATCACCCTGCTTATTTAACTTATATGCAGAGTACATCATGTGAAATGCCAGGCTGGATGAAGCATAAGCTGGAATCAAGTTTACCGGGAGAAATATCAATAATGCAGATATGCAGATGACACCACCCTTATGGCAGAAAGTGAAGAAGAACTAAAGAGCCTCTTGATGAAAGTGAAAGAGGAGAGTGAAAAAGCTGGCTTAAAGCTCAACATTCAGAAAACTAAGATCTTTGCATCCGGTTATATCACTCCATGGCAAATAGATGGAGAGACAGTGAAAACAGTGGCTGACTTTATTTTTTGGGGCTCCAGAATCACTGAAGATGGTGATTGCAGCCATAAACTTAAAAGACGCTTGTTCCTTGGAAGAAAAACTATGACCAACCTAGACAGCATATTCAAAAGCAGAGACATTACTTTGGCAACAAAGGTCTGTCTAGTCGAGGCTATGGTTTTTCCAGTAGTCATGTATGGATATGAGAGTTGAACTATAAGGAAATCTGAGCGCCAAAACATTGATGCTTTTGAAGAAGACTCTTGAGAGTCCCTTGGACTGCAAGGAGATCAAACCCATAAATCCCAAAGGAAATCAGTCCTGAATATCAGTCCTGCAAGGACTGATGTTGAAGCTGAAGCTCCAATGCTTTGGCCCCCTGATGCGAAGAGCTGACTCATTTGAAATGGACCTTAATGCTGGGAAAGATTGAAGGTGGGAAGAGAAAGGGACGACAGAGGATGAGATGGTTGGATGGCATCACTGCCTCAATGGACATGAGTTTGAGCAAGCTCTGGGAGTTGGTGATGGACAGGGAGGCCTGGTGTGCTGTGGTCCATGGAGTCACAAAGAGTCGGACACCACTGAGCAACTGAACTGAAACTGTACATGATGATTTTTAGCATTTCAGCTTCTCATTGTTCATTGCTAGGGTATAAAATGTAATAATTACGTAATGATCTTATGTTCTCCAATCTTGCTAAACTTGTGTATAGTTTACTAGTTCTATTATTATTTTGTAGATTCCACTAGACTTTCTACAGACCTTGCTGTCCAGAATAAGGTTTCATAGTTTTTTTTCCAATCTGGATGCCTCTTGTTTATTTTCTTCTTTTTTTTTTGTGCTGGCTAGAACCTCCAATACAAGATTGAATAAAAGTGATGGAACGTGGACATCCTTGCCTTATTCCTGAACTTAAGAGAAAAGTCTTTTCCGTTAGGTATGATGTAGACTATAGGCTTTTTTTTTTTTTTTTTAAATAGATGCCCTTTATCGTTGAGGGCATCTATTAAAGTTAAGGAAATCCCCTTCTATTCTTAGTTTACTCAGGTTTTCAGGAATGGGTGTTGAATTTTGTTAAATGAACTCTCTGTGTCTCTTGAGATAATTGTATGGCTTTTCTTTTTTAATTTGCCAGTATGGTGAATTTCCCTGATTAATGTTTTTTTAGTTTTATTTATATTTAATAATTTTTGGCTGTGCTGTGTCTTCATTGCTGCTCAGGCTTTACTCTAATTGTGGTGAGCAGGGGCTTCTCATTGCGGTGGCTTCTCCTGTTGCAGAGCAGAGTGTCCAGGGCATGTGGGCTTCTGTAGTTGTGGCACATGGGCTCAGGAGGAGTGGTACACCAGGTAGTTGCTTGGTGTCATGTGGGATCTTCCCGGGTCAGGGATTGAACCTGTCTCCTGTTTTGGCAGGCAGATTCTTTACCTCTGAGCTACCAGGGAAGCCGGTGCACTGATTAATTTTTTAGAAAGATATTCAACCAATTATTTTAAATTATATTCAGCCAATATATGCAACCAATTTTGCATTCCTGGGAAAAACTCAACTTTGTCTCTATATGGTATACTTTTATATGTTGTTGGATTTGAGTTACTAAACTTCTTAAGAATTTTCTCTTATAATGTCTTGGCTATTTTTGTATCAAGATAATTTTTTGCTGTATAAACTGATTTGGAAATTATTCCTTCCTCTTTAATATTTTGAAAGAGTTTGTGTTCAATAGTTGATTTCACCAGTAAAACCAGCTGGCCCCTGAGTTTTCTTTATAAAATTTTTAACTTCAAATTCAGTTTATTTGAAAGGTATAGGGCTATTGAGGCTATTTATTTCATTTCGGGTGAGCTTTGGTCATTTGTGTTTTTTGTGAAATTGGTTCATTCATTTTACCTAAAATGCCAAACTTTTGGCATAAAATTGTTTCTGTATTATATTCTCTTTTAGTCTTTATAAGATCTATAGTGATGTTCAGAAGTCTTCCATTCCTGCAATCAGTCATTTTGTTTTCTTCTAAATAGCCTGGTCTGGGGTTTTATCAATTTTATTGATCTTTGCAAAGAATCAACTTTTGTCTTAATTATTTTTTCTCTTCTGTTTTTCTTAATTATTATTTAGAAAAGAATTGACATGTTTAAAATTTGAAATCAGTGGTATTCTGATTGTTAATATGGGTCCAGGCACTGATGGTTTCATTGTGCTATAGGTATTTTTCCAGACCACTGTACTTGCTTACAGTTGTCAATGTTTCTCATTTTTGTGAAAATAATATACAGTAATTGCATTATAGGTAAATTAACCAGCTTGTACATAGTTGGATAATTTGTACACCATGTTGATAGAGTCATAATATTATTCTATTAGGGAATGAGGATTTTTACAACTTATGTTTACATTTGCCTTAGAAATAGTTCTGTGTTATGTAAATGCTGCAAATTAAGCAAATCTTTTATGTTTGGAATTTCCTAAATATACTTTTAACAGAAGCTTCCATTTCTGTAGTAGAGCAAGCCAATATGTCATATTTCTGACTTTGTAGTTGGAAATTTCAGGTTAGACACTGGATGCTATATTTAAGCAACTTGGGCCAGTAACCTGATAGGATTTGTATTTCTATTCAACATGGATATGAAAAGGTAATATTAATATTTTGCTAATAGACAAAGTTCACTGTGTTGACATTTTTTTCTGCTGTGATTTTATTTTTTGCCCTAGAATAAAATATGCCAGTATTTTTCTTTTTATGACTTTTAAAAAATTTATGTGATGATGAGAGGAGAAACTTAATGGAATACTTTTACACTCTTTGGAGGGTGGTAGAGCTTTGGTTATTTTCGAGAGGAGTTTCAAAAGATTTAATACATATGTATGCTGAAGAAACACAAGGTGGAATCAAGATTGCCGGGAGAAATATCAATAACCTCAGATATGCAGATGACACCACCCTTATGGCAGAAAGTGAAGAGGAACTAAAAAGCCTCTTGATGAAAGTAAAAGAGGAGAGTGAAAAAGTTGGCTTAAAGCTCAACATTCAGAAAATGAAGATCATGACATCTGGTCCCATCACTTCATGGGAAAGAGATGGGGAAACAGTGGAAACAGTGTCAGACTTTATTTTTTTGGGCTCCAAGATCACTGCAGATGGTGACTGCAGCCATGAAATTAAAAGACACTTACTCCTTGGCAGAAAAGTTATGAGCAACCTAGATAGCATATTCAAAAGCAGAGACATTACTTTGCCGACTAAGGTCCGTCTAGTCAAGGCTGTGGTTTTTCCAGTGGTCATGATGGATGTGAGAGTTGGACTGTGAAGAAAGCTGAGCGCCGAAGAATTGATGCTTTTGAAGTGTGGTGTTGGAGAAGACTCTTGAGAGTCCCTTGGACTGCAAGGAGATCCAACCAGTCCATTCTGAAGGAGATCAGCCCTGGGATTTCTTTGGAAGGAATGATGCTAAAGCTGAAACTCCAGTACTTTGGCCACCTCATGCAAAGAGTTGACTCATTGGAAAAGACTCTGATGCTGGGAGGGGTTGGGGGCAGGAGAAGAAGGGGACGACCGAGGATGAGATGGCTGGATGGCATCACTGACTCGATGGATGCGAGTCTGAGTGAACTCCAGGAGTTGGTGATGGACAGGGAGGCCTGGAGTGCTGCGATTCATGGGGTCGCAAAGAGTAGGACACGACTGAGCGACTGAACTGAACTGACTGCTGAAATTATATCTTAAACTTTAAAAAAAAAATCTTTTACCTTTTAGAGGGTTTTCTGTTTGATTTTCAGGTACTCACAAGTCAACATAGACATGAATGTACCTTCAGCTTTAGAAGTATAGACCTTATGACAGTTGCTAATAATTTTGTTATCTTAATTGCTGCATGCAGTAATCTGAAGCAAAATATGTTAGTTGATATTTTCAAAGGATGAGGAGCCTTTGTTGATTTTGTTCCCTAGACTTGAAACACACAGTTATCTTTTCCATAACAGTTCCTCGCCTGTGTGTTCCCATTTTCTAAAAAGCTTACCTTTTATAATTTTTCTCTTTGGAACCCAGGCTGAAAATTGGTCTTTGAACAGAGGGAGTAAATTTTTTCATGTTAATTGTGATTAAAAATATATTTAGTTTCATTCTTATTCTACATTTTCTGTTTTCCTTCCTTTTCTCTTGTTTTTCAAATTCATTCTTCCTTTTGATGAATTTTCTATATTTGACTTCTTTAGTTACTTGAAAGTTGCTTATCTTACTCCTTTATTCCTGTTGGTGGTTGTTAAAATTTTTATATGTAATTTTTATATGTTAAATCTATGTGTGCTGCATATGTGATCTCTACAATAAGACAAGTTTGTTCTACTTCTTCCTTTTCCATATTTCTCCCATTTTAGGTCAACTTAGATTTCAGTTCCAGATCTATTACTTTTATGTTGGGAGTTGGACTAAATATATTTTACTGATTTATCTGCCCACTGCTTTTTCTTTCTTTCTAAAAAATATTTATTAGGCTGCATCAGGTCTTAGTTGTGGCACTCGGGATCTTTCATTACAGTACATGGACTCTCTAGTTGTGGTGTGAGGGTTCCAGAGCTTGCAATCTCAGAATTCGAGGCTTAGTTGCTCTTTGACATGTGGGATCTTAGGCCCTGAACAGAGATCAAACCCGTATTCCCTGGATTGCAAGGTGAATTCTTAACCATATTTTCACCAGGGAAGTCCCTGCCCACTGGCTTTTCTGATGTTTTACATTTCACCTACTTTATTTTTTTCCTTTTTTTTTTTAAACTTTATTGCATTGGTTTTGCCATACATCAGCATGAATCTGCCACGGGTGTACACATGTTCCTGAACCCCCCTGCCACCTCCCTCCCCATACCATCCCTCTGGGTCATCCCAGTGCACCAGCCTCGAGCATCCTGTATCCTGCATGGAACCTAGACTGGCGATTCGTTTCTTATATTATATTATACATGTTTCAATGCCAATCTCCCAATTCATTCCACCCTCTCCCTCTCCCACAGAGTCCAAAAGCCTGTTCTATACATCTGTGTCTCTTTTGTTGTCTCGCATGCAGCGTCATTGTTACCATCTTTCTAAATTCCATATATATGCGTTAGTATACTGTATTGGTGTTTTTCTTTCTGACTTCATTCTGTATAATCGGCTCCAGTTTCATCCACCTCATTAGAACTGATTCAAATGTATTTTTTTAATGGCTGAGTAGTACTCCATTGTGTGTATGTACCACAGCTTTCTTATCTATTCATCTGCTGATGGACATCTAGGTTGCTTCCATGTCCTGGCTATTATAAACAGTGCTGTGATGAACATTGGGGTACATGTGTCTCTTTCAATTCTGGTTTCCTTGGTGTGTATGCCCAGCAGTGGGATTGCTGGGTCATCAGGCAGTTCTATTTCCAGTTTTTTAAGGAATCTCCACACTGTTCTCCATAGTGGCTATACTAGTTTGCATTCTCACCAGCAGTGTAAGAGAGTTCCCTTTTTGCCACACCCTCTCCAGCATTTATTGCTTGTAGACTTTAAAAATATGGAATGCTTCACGAATTTGCTTGTTATCCTTGTGCAGGGGCCATGCTAATCTTTTCTGTATCATTCCAATTTTAGTATATGTGCTGCCGAAGCGAGCACCATTTCACCTACTTTAGATTAATTTTATGCTTTGCTGAACTATTTATCTGGATTCTTTTTTCACAGAGAAATCAATGAAAGGTGAATTTTCAGTCTTTGGATGTTGAAATGTTTTCATTTCGCCAGCTCATTTGGATACTGGGATTCTAATTTTAGAACAATATTTTATTTATTATTTATTTATTTTTGACTGTGCTGGGTCTTTGTTGCTGTGCGGGGCTTTCTCTAGTTGGGGTGAGGGGGAGCTACTGTCTAGTTGCAGTGTGTGGCCTTCTCCTTGCAGTGGCTTCTCTTGTTGCAGAGCATGTGCTCTAGAGCACCAGCTCAGTAGTTGTGGCACACAGGTGCACATTCCACAAGATTGCCCCGTGGCATGTGGAATCTTCCTGGAGCAGGGATTGAACCTGTCTCTCCAGCATTGGCAGGTGGATTCTTAACTACTGAACCACCAGGGAAATCCTTAGAACTATTCTTAATTAGATTTTTGAAGATAATAGCTCCATACTTTTATAGCCTCAGCTGTTGATAGTGAAAGTTCTTGAGGCTAGTCTTACTATTTCCTTTGAAGATAACCACTGTCTATCTGGAAGCTATTTGTTACTCAGATTTTTAAAAAACCTGGTGATCTAAATTTTTATGATGTGTCTAGATTTCAGTTTTTACAAGTGCATTTTGCTTGGTACTCACCTCTTGAATTGGAAGAGGTGAGTACCGGCTCTTAGAGGTTTTATTTCTCTTTTTCATTATTTCAGTTCTCTCCTGAGAAAGTTGTTAGACAGATTTGGAAACTGCTTAAAACCATTGATCCTGAGCTTTAAACACTTTATTTATTTTATTTTATTTTATTTTATTTTATTTTTTTGGGGGGAGCAAATAATTTTTATTTTTTTTTACAAATACACCAAAGAATCACGCAATGCTGCCAGCATTGGATGCAGTCCTGGGCCACAAGTCTGCACATTCCTTTGCAACTGGTCCTGTGATGGCAGAACCTTTCATCTCGCCTTTATTGTTTACTATGACCCCTGCATTATCTTCAAAATAAAGAAACACACCATCTTTTCTCCGGTATGACTTTTGTTGTCGAATTACCACCGCTGGATGTACCTTCTTTGTGAGCTCTGGTTTGCGTTTCTTGACTGTGGCCATTACCATGTCACCCACACCAGCAGCAGGAAGTCTATTCAATCGTCCCTTGATCCCCTTCACAGAGATGATATACAGATTTTTGGCTCCTGTGTTGTCAGCACAGTTGATCACGGCTCCAACCGGAAGACCCAAGGAAATCTGGAATTTTGCACCAGAGGACCCACCACGTCCTCCCTTCGACATCTTGAAGGCCGGAAAGGGACAAAAAGGCTTGAAACACTTTAATTGTGGTAGTTTTTTCTACCTTCTGTCCTGTTCTGTATTCAGGGCTGCATTTAAAAAAATAGCTTTGTTAGGATATAGTTCATATACCACAAAATTCATTCATTAAAAATGTACAATTCAGTGGTTTTTATTATTTTCACAGTGTGGTAAAACCACCACTGCAGTCTATTGAAAATGTTCCAGGGTTTTCAATACCCTAAAAAGAATCCTAATGCCTGTTAACATTCATTCCCTATTACTCTCTTACCACAGCCCCTTGCAGCCACTAATTTACTTTGTTTGTGGATTTGCCTATTCTAGACATTTCACATAAATGAAAACATAATATGTAGTCTTCTGTGACTTACTTCTTACTAATTCAGCATGTTTCTCCGTGTTTAACCATGCCATAGTATTTTTTTATTGCCAAATAACATTCCATTGTGTGGCTATATCATATTTTATTTATCCATTCATCAGTTGATGGACATTTGGGTTGTTTTCACTTTGTCTATGTGGGTGTATGTTCTCATTTCTCTTGAGGATTATATTTAACCTCTTATATTTCTAATAGTCTAGTTTGAACTGATAACCCACTTCAGTATCATATAAAGACTCTGTTCCTATATGGTTCCATCCTATCCCTTTTAAATGTTGTTGTCACAGAGTGCAACTTTATATACAACATGAGTGAACCTAGAGAACATTATGGTAAGTGAAATAAACCAGACATGGAACGACAGTAACATAGATTTATAATAATTCTTGTGTATTAAAACTTCTGTACAAGAAAAAAGAGGAGTTGGAAACCAAAAAAGCTATTTAGCCTATGTATCCTTAGCAGAGATCTTTATTTCTTCTTAGGGCTTTGAGTTAGTGTAGTATTCTGCCATTTTAGCCTGAAGCATTTTTAATGTATCTTACAGGCCAGGTCCACTGGCAGGAAAGTCCTTCAGGTTCATATGTCTGAGAATATTTCAGTTTTTCCCTCATTTTTGAAGGATAGTCTTTGCCAGATACAGTATTCTTGGTTGACAGTGTTTTGTTTCATTTTGCAATTTAAATATGTCATCCTACTGTCTTCTGTCCTTCATAGTTTCTTATTAGAAATTGGCTGTTAATCTTATTGAGGCTCTCTTGTGAATGATGAGTTCCATATCTTGGTTTTAAAGAGTCATTCAACAGTTTGGTTATAATGTGTTTGGGTTTGAATCTCTTTGAGTTTATCCTACTTGGAGTTCATTGAGCTGCTTGGATTTGTAGATTGACATTTTTCATCACATCTGGAAAGATTTTGGCCATTATATTTTTAAATAGTCTTTCTGTCATCCTTTTTCTTCTGAGACTTCTGTAAAGGGGATGTTGTTATGCTTAAAGGCATCTCACAGGTCCTTTAGACTCTGTTTGCTTTTCTTTATTCTTTTTCCTTTCTTCGTAGACATTGCTCTATGTTCAAGTGTGCTGATTTTTCCTTTTGCCTGTTCACATCTACTCTTGTATTCCTCTAGTCAACTTTTTGTTTCAGTTATTGAATTTTTCAGCTCCAGAATAAAAATTACAGAAGTATAGAAAAAAGAACATCAAAGCTTTCTTTTTACTTTCTTCTAGAACTAACCACTGTTAACAGTTTGGTATGAATCCTTCCTGATAAAAAAACCATGCAAATATATGTGCTTATTGAGTTTATCTTTAAGTTTTTATTTTGATACAGTTTCTGATTCACCAGAGTACTCTCAGTAATAGTACAGAGAGTTCCTGTATACCTTCTACTGAGATACCTAAGTGTTTCATATTTTTTATCTTCACTTATTCTCCTCCTGTGTCATCTATCTGTAAATTTGTATTTACATTATACATACTGTCTTTTTCATAATTGCTTGAAATATTGCAGGCATGATACCCTAGTACTACTTTACAGTGTGTGCTTTCTAAAAATAAGAATGTTCTCTTACATAGCTAGATATCAATGATAAAAATCAGGAAATTAACTGTTATTGAGTCACCCATTGTCCAGCAATATTCTTAACAACAGAAAAGCATCTTGGTTCATTTAGTGGTTTTGTCACTTAAATTGACTTTATTTAATCTGAAACAGTTTTTCAGTCTTTGTCTCATGATTTTGATATATTTGTAGAGTACAGATCATTTATAGAATGTCCCTCAAGATCAGTTTGTTTTGGTACTTCTTCATGATTAGATTCAGGTTGTTTGATACCCTCTCATGATAGATTAATGTTTGGCAGGAATACTGCAGAATTGATGTGTTTTCAGTATATCATATATGGAGGTGTCAGTTTGTCTTGTTACTGGTGGTGTTAATCAGTTTTGATTACTTGGTTAAAGTGGTGTCTGCCAAGAGAAAGTTACTGTTTTCTCCACTATAATTAATAAAAAAATATATTGGGGGGAGATACTTTGAGACCGTGTACATATCCTGTTACTCTTGTGGAACTTGAACCAGTAGTTTTAGCATTTGCTGAAACTATAGATTATTGATAATGATGGTTGCCAATTATATTAGGTTTAATTCATAGTTTTAGAAAATTAAAATTAGAAAATTTAGAAAATTAAAATGTAATTAATTGCAGCCTGTCATTTTACACTATGGCAGTAACATCTTTTTGTTTTGGTTCTTTATTTTATAATGTTCTAAACTTATAAATGTAGATCTAACTGTAACAGGTGTTAATCTTTTTTGTTCCTTTTTTAAAAAATAAATTTCAGGTGTGCAGTATAGTGATTCACAAATTTTAGAGATTATACTGCATTTATAGTTACTGTAATGATTTTGTTTCATGTACATGTCCTCTTCAAAGTTATTTTGGAACAAATCCCAGATGTAGCTTTCTAATTGTAAATATATTTTGGTGTATCTCTGAAAGATAGGAATTTAAAAAAACCGATACCATTATCCTACCTTAAAATTTAACTTATTATTTAATATTATCATATGTCCAGTGGGTGTTAATATTTTCTCAATTGTTTTGTCTTTTTTTCTCAGTTTATTTGGGTTGGGATCTGGTATCCAAATAAAGAAATCTGTATACTGTGACTGCTTTAGATTTATCTCTTACCCTCTTTTTTTTAACTTATAGATTCCCTCCTTTCTATTTTTCCTTTTTCTTTTCCTCCTTTGAAATTTTTTGTTGAAGTCAACACAATATTTTTCCTGGAAAATATCCTACAGCCGGAAGTCTGCTGTTTAATTCAATTTAATACTGTTTTAATTAGAAATTAGTGATAAGTATATGTGGGCTTCCCTGGTGGGTCAGATGTAAAGAATCTGTAATGCAGGAGACTCATGTTCATTCCTTGGGTAAGGAAGATTCCCTGGAGGAGGGCATGGCCACCCACTGCAGTATTCTTGCCTGGAAAATCCCATGGACAGAGGAGCCTGGCAGGCTACAGTCCATAGGGTTGCGAAGAGTTGGACACGACTGAAGCAACTTAGCACCCACGCATACATTTATTTCTTATTTTCTTGTTTTTCTCCTTCCCTGGTCAAGTTTTGGTGTCAGTATTATGCTAATCTCATATAATAACTTGGAAATTTGGCAACATTCATTCAGTAGGTACTTATTGAGCACTACTCACAGGGCAGTATGTTTGGTGAAATAGTGAACAAAACCAAAGTGGTTCTTGTACTTGCAGTGCTTAAAGCCTGGGGGAGAAAGCTAGGCAATAAATAAATCCTGTATAAAACTAAACTGCAAAGCTGTGTTTGTCTGCTTCCATTTTATGCATAAGGATAATTTAAGGATAATTTATGTGTTGGAATAATTATTTTCTTAAAGACTTGATAGAACTTTAAATAAAATTATTCTGGTACTTATATTTACATAAAGGGATTTTCTTTGCCTGTGAAATTACTTAGAAACCCTAACCTTCTAACCTCAGATCCTTGATATTCTGTGACGTTGCGCCATCTTTATTTGTTCCCTGTTACTGCACAGTGTTCCCCTGAGGGTAATGAGTTCTTAAGTTTAGGGAACAAGGCTGTTATTTCGTTGTTTCTATGGGAAAAAAATCATTCAGATTTCACATGACTGGGACAGTCAGACTGAAGTAATCCACTGAGTGTGAAGACTGCTGAAAGGACGAAAAGTTACGTTTGTGATTACTTCTCTCAGGTCAGATTAATAGCATCTGGTATGATAATTAGCTGCTTTGTATTTTACATTAACCAGTTATTTTGTGTTGGCTTCTTGTAGAGTGAAATAGTATTATTAGTGTCAAATAGTAAGCATTTTCTCCTTGAGAAAAACATGGGTGTGGACTATGTACACTTACTGAGTCATAGACTCAACAAGTGATTACGTGTTTTTATGTGCCCTCATAACTAAGAATGGAAAGTCTTCTGATATCTTTCATATATATATATATATGTTGTGCTGTGCTTAGTTGCTCAGCCATGTCCAACTCTTTGCAACCCCATGGACTGTAGCCTGCCAGGCTCTTCTGTCATGGGTATTCTCCAGGCAAGAATACTGGAGTGGGTTGCCATGCCCTACTCTAGGGGCTCTTCCCAACCCAGGGATCAAACACAGGTCTCCCGAATTGCAGGAGGATTCTTTACTGAATGAGCCACCAGGGAAGCCCAAGACTGGAGTGGGTAGTTTATCCTTTCTCCAGAGGATCTTCCCGACCTAGGAATCGAACTGGGGTCTTCTGTGTTGCAGATTCTTTACTGTCAGATTTTCTTCTATTGGCAAATTCTTTACCATCTGAGCCACCAGGAAAGCCCCTTATATATATATATATATTATATATATATGACTGTAAAAATGATTGAAGTACAAAGTTATAAAAGTATGTGTCTGGACCCTTAAAGATTTTGAAAAGATTGTCAGAGATCATTTACTCCATGCTTCTCTTTTTACAGAAGAAGCCCTGAATTTTTTTTTTTCCCTTCTTTCTTTCAGAAGTTTTGACTGATTCCAAACCATCCCAAATTGATGAAAGAAGTGAGACCAGAACCCAAGTTTTTTGATTTTATTTATTTATTTATTCTTGGCTATGCTGGGTTTTTGTTGCTGTGCACAGGCTTTTTCTAGCTATGGCATGTGGTAGCTTCTCTCTAGGTGCAGTACATGAGCTGCTCACTGCAGCAGCTTCTCGTTGCAAAGCACGGGCTCTGTGGTGCATGGACTTTAGTAGTTGTGGCACACGGGCTCAGTAGTTGCAGAACATACGCTCAGTTGCTCTGTGGTTGTGGAATCTTCCTGGGCCAGGGACTGAACCCATGTATGCCCTGTGTTGGCAGGCAGAGTCTTAACCATTGGACCACCAGGGAGGTTCCAGATGATATTTTGGTTCAACAATTTCTTGAAATTATTTTTTCCCAGTTAATTTTTTTATTCATAGTTTTAAAAATTTAATGGAATAGGTTTATGGCTGTATTTCCTCTTGAGATATTGTACTGTTACTCACAACTCTAAATTACATAGAGGAAAACATTTTAAGTGAATTTAATGAATTGGCTAAGATACTGACTTGAAATTTTTAATTGACTAATGATTTAGATTATCACTTCCAATACTAAGTTTTAGCTAGTCAATACATTTCTGTTCTTACATATGTTAGTCTCATAGGCCTAATAATTTCAGACTATTTATTGGCAACTATAGGAAATCATTGTTTAACTTTGATTTTAAGGGCATTGTTTTGTCTGGTTTCATTACCAAATTATGTATTAGTTAGTGATATAGAATTATCATATTTTCAGAAAGTTTGAGAGGGCAGGAAGATATGAAAAGCCACCTCTACTAAAGATTAGATGCTGTGCTAGATGTTTGGAGGATTAAGAGGCATCCAGAGTCCAGGAAAATCCTTGTTTGGATTTTTCTTGACCCATTTTGGAATTAGGTAGAGTTCTTAATTGCAGGTTGGGTCAGTAATTTGTCTTGACAGTACTGTGTTATCTTTTTGGTTATTGCTTTTTTTTTTAACTGCGTGGCAGGGCATATGGAATCTTCTTTGCCCAACGAGGGATTCAACCTGCATCCCTTGCATTGGATGCACAGAGTCTTAACCACTGGACTGCCAAAGAAGTCCCTACTTGTTGCTTTCTAAATTTTAGCAAGCTCATGTTTAACTATAATTGGTGTTTATTAAATTGTGTGAAATGAACTTTGCACTGAATCACTAGTTGCTTTTCTTTAATTGGAGGATAATTGCTTTACAATGTTGTGTTGGTTTTTGCCATACTTCAAACAAGTATGAATCAGCTATAAGTATACATATATCCCTCCCTCTTAAGCCTCCCTCTTACTTCACTGTTTGCTTTTCTTAAAGTCTTTAGTATACTACATGATTAGTAGCTTTGGTGAAAACCTCAATTGCAAGAGAAATTAGTGAAAAACCTTGTACAGTCAACAACTTGCCTTTAAAAATCTTTGTTTTTGAAGTTTTTCATGAAGCAAGCATTACATTGGATTTTACGTTTCAGAAAGTTATTTTTGGTTGTTAGCTTTCCGTATAGAGTGAAAATAGGATTTATCTATTTGGGCAGTTGTGCACTGATACTGTACTTTTGTCTGGAATTTGGTATGGAAGTGTGAGATGAGCATCCAGCTTTTTTCTAGGTAGCTAGTTGGTTGTCTCATCACTTGACAGATTTCAAATGGCACTTTAAATGTCTATATTAGGATATTTTTAGGGATTTCTACTCTCTTCCATTGATTTTATGTGCCAGTACAGGACAGCTTTAAGTGTTGTTTCTTGTAATAAGTACTTTAGTATCTGATAGGCTGTTTTCCATTTATTATTTTCTTCGAAATTTTCTTGGCTATTGTTAACTGATATTTTCACATGAACTTTAGAATCAGCTTGTCTTGTTAAAAAAAACAAAAACAAGATTAGGGAAAACAAAAACAGCAACTTAGGGAAGAATTGATCTTAATGATATTGTATGTTTTAACCAAGATTATCAATTTTTTTTTGCAATTGTGTCTTTTTTTGTGTCTTAATAGTTTTAGTGTTTTCTTTTTTTGTTGTTCAGTTCCTAAGTCATATCTGACTTTTTGCGACCCCATGGACTGCAGCACACCAGGCTTCTGTGTCCTTCACTAACTCCTGGAGTTTGCTCAGACTCATGTCCATTGATCTGGTGATGATTCAACCATCTCATCCTGTGTCGTCCCCTTTTCCTCCTGCTGTCCATCTTTCCCAGCATCAGGGTCTTTTCCAGTGAATCAGCTCTTCACATCAAGTGGCCAAAGTATTGTAGCTTCAGCTTCAGCATCAGTCCTTCCAGTGAACATTCAGGGTTGATTTCCTTTAGGATTGACATGTTTGATATCCTTGCTGTCCAAGGGATTCCCAGGAGTCTTCTCTAGCACCACAGTTTGAGAGCATCAGTTCTTCAGCACTCAGCCTTCTTTATGGTCCAACTCTCACATCTGAACATAACTGTTGGAAAAAACCATTGCTTTGATTATAGTTTGTTGGCAAAGTGATGTCTTTGCTTTTTAATATGCTGTCTGTGTTTGTCATAGCCTTTCTTCCACAGAGCAAGTGTCTTTTAATTTCATGGCTGCAGTCAGCATCCACAGTGATTTGGGAGTCCAGGAAAATAAAATCTGCCGCCATTTCCATTTTTTCCTCATCTATTTGCCATGAAGTAATGGGACCAGATGCCATGATCTTAGTTTTTTGAATGTTGAGTTTTAAGCCAGCTTTTTCACTCTCCTCTTTCACTTTCATCAAGAGGCTTATTTGTCTTCCTTTCTGCCATCTCGGTGGTATCATTTGCATAACTGAGGTTGTTGATATTTCTTCTGCCATTCTTGATTCCAGCTTGTGATTTATCCACCCTGGCATTTCACATGATGTACTCTGCATATAAGATAAATAAACAGGGTACAATATACAACCTTGACATACTTCTTTCCAATTTTCAACCAGTCTGTTTTTCCATGTTCAGTTCTAACTGCTGCTTCTTGACTTGCATACAGGTTTCTCAGGAGGCAGGTTAAGATGAACTGGTATTCCCATCTCTTTAAGAAATTTTCACAGTTTGTTGTCTTATCTCTTATGGTACATTTTGCTTCCATTGTACTTCTTATCTGATCATTGTATGTAGGAAGGCTATTTGTTTCAGAATGTTAATTTTGTACTGAGTAACACCTTTTTGTATTCTCTTGTTTGTAATAGTTTTTCAGTTTTTGGACCTCCTTGGGGAAGTCTGTCTTCTGACTTTTATACCTTTTATCTAATGTTAAATAAAGCAGTTGTGATAATGGACATCTTTGTCTTATTCCTATGCTTAGTGAAGTCTTTGTATAGTTTCTCCATTAGTATTCTCTGGCTTTGGTATTGAGTGAGATGATTTTTGTTACTATTTTTAATGTTACGTTAAGGAGATGGCTATATGATTTTTCTTTTTAGATGTATTAATATATGGTGAATTACATCAACAGATTCCTAACATTGAACTGTCCTGTATTCATAACATAAATTCCACTTGGACATGATGTTTTCCTATAAATTCTCATTTTTTGAGGATTTTTTAATCTGTATTTATACGTGAGATTTTTCTGTAGTTTTTTCTTTTATGTAATCAATAGTCCTACTGTTTTAATTTTTAAAACAATATATACATGTATTTATTTATTTGACTGCACTGGTTCTTAGTTGTGGCATGTGGAATCTTTGATCTTCATTGCAGCATGTGAGATCCTCAGTTTTGGTGTGTGGGATCTAGTTCTCTGACCTGAGCCCCCTGCATTGGTGAGCATGGAGTCTTAGCCACTGGACCACCAGGGAAGTCCCAGTAGTCTTACTTGTAAAAAAAATTAGAAACTTTTCTTTTATGTTTTTGAACCATTAAAGTCATTGGACTAAGGTTTCTTTTGGGTGGCAAGAGTGGTTTGATAGTTTTTTCAATTTCTTCTTTGGTTATATGTTAAGATTTCTGCCTCTTCTGTGGTCAGTTTTGATAATATTTTTCTAGAAGATGATCTATTTTATCCAGGTTCTCAAATGTATTTGAAAGCAGGTGAACAAAGCAGTGATTTGGGATTATTTTAATTTCCTCTTTTGTATACATATTCCCCCCAACCTCCATTAAAATTACCTTAGGTGGATGGTTTTAATTTCCAAAGAATCAGCTCTTGGGTTTATTTAGTTGATAAGTTTTTCTGAGTTTTAATTGATTATTTTCTGCCCATGTCTTTGCTGTTTGCACTCTTGTGTTTTCCCTAAGTTCTCACGCTGTGGATTTTCCTCTTGAGTACTGCTATGTGCTATAAATTTTCCTGAGTACCACTTTAGCCACATAGAGTATGTAGGTTCTCAACTGTAGTATTTTCATTGTCGTTATCTTTTGTGTCTTATTTTTGGTTGCCTTTTTTTTGACTGTGCCACTTGGCTTGTAAGATCCTAGTTCCCTGACCAGGGATGGAACCTGAGCCCCCAGCAGTGGAAGCACGGAGTCCTAACCACAGGGCTGCTAGGGAATTCCCTTCTGGTGCCCTCTTTGAACCATGATTTCTCTAAGAGACAGTTTAGAAATTCAGGTAGTAGGGCTTTTTTATTTTCTGATGTAATTTACAGTTTTTTTGCCTTTTGACTATGGGCTGTACTACTGTTGATTTTTGAAATTCATTGGAATTTTCTCTGTGGCCTAATAATTACTTAAGTTTTTTATATAGTGTTCTGTGGATGCTTAAAAAGGTATATTCTGATTTCAGGGTACTTTTGATGTAATATGTTAGATTTATCCTACAAATTATGTATTTCTACCTAGTTATTTTCTTCTTATAGTTTGTGCTTTATGAGTGTTGATGCTATGTTATTTGAAGCATTTTGTCACATTAGCCCATCATGGATTGCATTCTTTTTTTTTATTTTTTGGTTTTCATCTTTTTTTACAGCTGACAGAAACTTGACCACAGAACAGAAGCAAAAATTTGAGTCTCTAGTCTTGGGCCCTTTGGTGGCTATAGGTTGCCCAGGTTGCCCTCAGAGGGGAGTACTTTAAAATGTTTCTCTTAATATGAAGACATATTTGGATCACTTGTGTGTGTTTGGTGGCTCCTCCCCCTCAAAATTAAAAAAAAAAAGGAAAAGAAATGTTAAATAATTCTTTCTTCAGGAAGAGCCCAGGCTGTTCTTCACAGGATGTGTATACAGCAGGGGTCTGGTTTTAGCTCAAGGCCTGTCTGCTGTCAGGATCCGAACAGCTCTGGACAGATATGGCTCAGGCTGGTAGCTGGAGCCCTCCAGGAATCCGCTGATAGCTCAGCAGAGGAGCCAGACTGCCAGACAGGAGAGAAAGTGGGAGAAGGCCACAGTGTCTGCAGCCCCAGGGAAAAGGAGCCAAATTGTAGGGCCTGTGTCAGGGGCCAGAGGCAGCTCTGCCTAGCTAGCTGCTTCCTGTGACCAGGACCTCAGCTATGAGGGTGCAGTTCCCTTTGCTTCACTCTGCCACTCCCGCTGATGCCGCCCCTGCTCCCCCTGCCCCGCCGGCCCCCCAGCGCCATGGCCAGGCTGCACTGCTACTTCTGTCCTCTGTCTTCGCTGCCCACCTCCAGCTCAGTTGTAAAATCAGTCTGCCCTCTCTGAGGCCTCCTCTGCTATCTGTCATGAACTCCATTCTTTGTCAGTAAAGTAAAACACCTATATTATACTGTAGGGAACAAGGTATAAGGAAGGTTGAGAAGTGCTTGCAAACGAGACTCTCAACCAGGGCTGAACATTCTTGCAAACTAGATGTTCAGCTAGGAATCCTCTGTTTGTTCCCGTGGGAAAAGAACATTTCTTGCACAAAAGGATGTTTCTCTGATTCCTCAAAAGGAACAGACCCAGGGACAAAATGGATTCTAAGTTGATAAGGAAGTTCCCCAAAACAAAGTCTTAGCTGCTGTAAATAAGTCAAGGTAAAGGTTATCTCGCCCTGCGCCTGTGCACTGTATAGTCGCTGAATTATGGTGTTTGGCAACTTGCCCTGTAGATTGTTGTGCAAAGGATATAAAATAAAGCAGCTGTAAGAAGCAAGGGGTTAAAAGTAAAAAGATTCAAACCACTCTGCAGTGTTGGTGTTTCATTCCGTTGCCAGCATTATACCTCTATGAAGTCTGTTACCTAGAACCATTTGTGTGTTTTCAAGTATTCTTACTGGTCTAGAAACCTCTGATGTATTCTTTTTTCCTCTCTCTGAGGTCACAGTTCAGTTCAGTTCAGTCGCTCAATCGTGTCTGACTCTTTGCAACCCATGTACCACAGCACGCCAGGCCTCCCTGTCTATCACCAGTCCCTGGAGTTTACTCAAACTCATGTCCATTGAGTCAATGATGCCATCCAACTATCTCATCCTCTGTCATCCCCTTCTCCTCCTACCTTCAGTCTTTCCCAGCATCAGGGTCTTTTCAAATGAGTCAGCTCTTCGAAGCAGGTGGCCAAGTATTGGAGTTTCAGCTTTAGTCTCAGTCCTTCCAATGAACACCCAGGACTGATCTCCTTTAGGATGGACTGGTTGGATCTCCTTGCAGTCCAAGGGACTCAGCTTTCTTTGGATGTCCAACTCTCACATCCATACATGACTACTGGAAAAACCGTAGCCTTGACTAGATAGACCTTTGTTGACAAAGTAATGTCTTTGCTTTTTAATATACTGTCCAGGTTGGTCATAACTTTCCTTCTGAGGAGTAAGTGTCTTTTAATTCATGGCTGCAGTCACCATCTGCAGTGATTTTGGAGCCCCAAAAAATAAAGTCTGACACTGTTTCCATTGTTTCCCCATCTATTTGCCATGAAGTGCTGGGACCAGATGCCATGATCTTCATTTTCTGAATGTTGAGCTTTAAGCCAACTTTTTCACTCTCCTCTTTCACTTTCATCTAGAGGCTCTTTTGTTCTTCACTTTCTGCCATAAGGGTGGTGTCATCTGCATATCTGAGGTTATTGATATTTCTCCCAGCAAGCTTGATTCCAGCTTGTGCTTCTTCCAGCCCAGTGTTTCTCATGATGTACTCTGCATATCAGTTAAATAAGCAGGGTGACAATATACGGCCTTCACATACTCCTTTCCCAATTTGGAACCAGTCTGCTGTTCCATGTCCAGTTCTAACTGTCTCTTCCTGACCTGCATACAGGCTTCTCAAGGTCAGGTGGTCTGGTATTCCCATCTCTTTTAGAATTTTCCACAGTTTATTGTGATCCACACAGTCAAAGGCGTTGGCATAGTCAATAAAGGAGAAATAGATGTTTTTCTGGAACTCTCTTGCTTTTCCAGTGATCCAGTGGATATTGGCAATTTGATCTCTGGTTCCTCTGCCTTTTCTAAAACCAGCTTGAACATCTGGAAGTTCATGGTTCATATATTGCTGAAGCCTGGCTTGGAGAATTTTAAGCATCACTTTACTGGTGTGTGAGATGAGTGCAATTGTGTGGTAGTTTGAGCATTCTTTGGCATTGCCTTTCTTTGGGATTGGAATGAAAACTGACCTTTTCCACTCCTATGGCTGCTGCTGAGTTTTCCAAATTTGCTGACATATTGAGTGCAGCACTTTCACAGCATCATCTTTCAGGATTTGAAATAGCTCAACTGGAATTCCATCACCTCCACTAGCTTTGTTCATAGTGATGCTTCCTAAGGCCCACTTGCTTCACATTCCAGGATGTCTGCCTCTAGGTGAGTGATCACACCATCGTGATTATCTGGGTCGTGAAGATCTTTTTTGTACAGTTCTTCTGTGTATTCTTGCCATCTCTTAATATCTTCTGCTTTTGTTAGGTTCATACCATTTGTGTCCTTTATTGAGCCCATCTTTGCATGAAATGTTCCCTTGGTATTTCTAATTTTCTTGAAGAGATCTCTAGTCTTTCCCAATCTGTTGTTTTCCTTTAGTTCTTTGCATTGGTCACTGAGGAAGGCTTTCCTACCTCTCCTTGCTATTCTTTGGAACTCTGCATTCAAATGGGTATATCTTTTCTTTTCTCCTTTGCTTTTTGCTACTCTTCTTTTCACAGCTATTTGTAAGGCCTCCTCAGACAGCCAGTTTGCTTTTTTGCATTTCTTTTTCTCGGGGATGGTCTTGATCCCTGACTCTTGTACAGTGTCATCAACCTCCATCCATAGTTCATCAGGCAGTCTATCAGATCTAGTCCCTTAAATCTATTTCTCACTTCCACTGTATAATCATAAGGGATTTGATTTAGGTCATACCTGAATGGTTTAGTGGTTTTCCCTACTTTCTGCAATTTAAGTCTGAATTTGGCAATAAGGAGCTCCTGATCTGTGCCACCGTCTGCTCCTGGTCTTGTTTTTAACGACTGTATAGAGCTTCTCCATCTTTTGCTGCAAAGAATATAATCAGCCTGATTTCTGTGTTGGCCCTCTGGTCATGTCCATGTGTAGTATTCTCCTGTGTTGTTGGAAGAAGGTGTTTGCTATGACCAGTGTGTTCTCTTGGCAAAACTCTATTAGCCTTTGCCTTACTTCATTCTGTATTCCAAGGTCAAATTTGCCTGTTACTCCAGGTCTTTCTTGACTTCCTACTTTTGCATTCCGGTCCCCTATAATGGAAAGGACATCTTGAAAAATTTCCTTAATTCTACTATTAGAGATTTATAGTACATTTAGATTTGGTTGATTATTCAGTCTACTACCCTTATTTACCCATGAGAAAAGCTAAGGCCCCACAGTGTCTCTAAGACCTGAGAGAAAAGAAAGCTTTTTGTCATGAGTATAGGGTAGCCTGGTATTGACATTTAAATGGCATTTACATGTGTGATTTTTTTTTTTCTTTTTGGCCATACCACTTGGCATATTGGTTCCTAGCTCCCTGATCAGGGATTGAATCTCTGCCCTCAGCAGTGAAAACGAGAAGTCACAAACACTTGAGACCCAACCACCGGACTGCCAAGGCCCCTGCATTTGTGATTTTTGTCATATATATGCTGTATGGGTGTTAACTTTGTTTTCAGACTTGCAGTTTTCTGGATCCCCAAGCCATCTTTTTCTGTAAGTTGGAGAATTTCCTGATTACTTTGTATCTTGGGAAACTCCTGATGATTATAGCTCGTATTGTGTGTGACTGGGATAGCTTACTGAGTGATTAAATTGCTGCTGTGTATTATGAAGCTGTTTGTAGAGCATAATTTCTTGCAGTAGTAATTTGATGATGGTACAAGAAAGAAAAGAAATTTAGGACATTAATATTAAATTGCTCTTGGGCTTTTTCTTCCCCTTGTGAAGCTGGCGGGGGCTTGCTTAAAATGTTTTTCTTCTGGTCTCCTACCCTTACTTCCTTTCACTTACCCTCCTCACCTTTCCCTTTTTCCATTCCTTACTCTATCTCTTCTGCCTTTTGCCCTCTAGTTCCTTCTCTCTCTGCAGTTATTTCTCTTCTTGTTACCTGTTTCCCCATCTCTCTTTGTTCTTAGATGTCTTCCATCAGTGATTCAAAAATTTAAATTATTAGGTTATTTTCCTGTAGCATTTGAACTGAAATGGCACTCAGCTAGTAAAGTAGAACATTGTTTTTAATTCTTGGCCATATGAGGGAGTTCTGCACTTTATTAGTGTAAAGTTTATGAATTTAAAATGTGTTGTTGTTGTGCTTTCTACTTTTCCTTTAATAGAAGCATTTGTATTTATTTTAGTGGACATTTATAATTGCTTATGAATTTATTGTTTCCTGGGAGCATTTATAATTTTATTTGGGGCCAAATTTATTTTTTTCAGTCTTTTTTTGTGTACATTTTTTACATAGTAAAAGTAATTCAGTTCAACTTGTAAAAACAATTTAAAATTTATTTCCCATCATTCATGTGCTTTTAGTGAATACTCTTCATGCCATCACAAACTTTTTTTTATTTCCAATTATTTAATCATTTCCATGATTGAACATTTAGATTATAGGAAAATGTTACAAAAAAGTGCTTATGATTAAAATATAGGAAGTTTATGTGGAAGCTTCTGTACACACACACATAGCACTTGATTGCTCAGATGTTCCAGGAGAAGAAAGTTGATCCCAAATAGCTGTTAAATACTTTAATTAAAAATTATTTTTGGTCATGCTATACAGCCTGTGAGATCTTAGTTCCTCAAACAAGAATCCAACTGTGTCCCCTCCATTCGAAACCCAGAGACCCAACCACTGGACCCTGGGAAAGTCCCTAAAATACTTCTAATACTTCAGAGATTGACTGCATAGCAGACATTAAAAAAATTCTTAAAGTGACCAAATATGGATGAATTTCTCGTATTCTTAAGGTTTGTGAAAAATGTAATCAGAGTTGAATTCAGTGAGCTATTTTGATATTTAAAGAAGACCCCTAGATAATCTATGTTTTATCACCTTATTAAGGCATAATTTTAAAGAATTTTTAATTGTTTATTTAATACTTTATAATTGTTTATCTAGTAATAAAGGGGTATGGTGTTTTAATTTTCATGTATTATTCTTACTTTAAGAGAAATTTTGCTTTGTTGTTGATAATATGTGTGCTTTAATGGGGTGGGGTATAGTTATTTGATTTGCATTTCCTTCACTGGTGAATAATGATGTGTTAAACATCTTCTCATGTGTTTCTTCGGAGAAGGCAATGGCACCCCACTCCAGTACTCTTACCTGGAAAATCCCATGGATGGAGGAGCCTGGTGGGCTGCAGTCCATGGGGTCGCTAAGTCGGACATGACTGAGCGACTTTACTTTCACTTTTCACTTTCATGCATTGGAGAAGGAAATGGCAACCCACTCCAGTGTTGTTGCCTGGAGAATCCCAGGGACAGGGGAGCCTGATGGGCTGCCGTCTTTGGGGTCGTACAGAGTCAAATACGACTGAAGTGACTTAGCAGCAACAGCAGCAGCATGTGTTTCTTAGTCATTTGTATATCTTCTCTGGGAAATTGACTATACAGATTCTTTTGCCTACTTTCTAATTGGCTTATTTGTTTCTATTGTTGAAGTGTAGAGTTATATTCTAGATAAAAGTCCTTTATCAGATAGATGATTTGCAGATCAAATTTGCAGATCATTTTCTCCCGTTCAGTGCGTTGTCGTTGATCGAACCTTTTTTAAAAAGTCATTAAAAATTCATTTAAATTTGGTGGAACTTCTTTAAGACATTCCTGATGTTAGCTTATTCACAAAATAATTTACTAAATCATTGCCTCAAAAAAAAAAAAATCAGAGCCTCTGCTAAGCCATTTTACCGCTCAAAAACGGCTGCTTCTTCAAATAGCTGATATCCCACAATATCAATAAATATTAGGAACAGACATGAAAACACTAATTTCCTGCACCTGTCTGTGAGTATCTAGATGCTTAGATTCTCCTGCTTTCAACAGAGATTTAGAAAAAAATGCATTTCTGGTCTGTGCCTCTGTGGGAAGATTGAGGCTGCCAAGAATCTTGCTTCCAGGTTTAAAAGTCTCCCTGTATTATTGTGGTTTAGGTACATTATAATGATATTGAAGCCTGTAAGTTTCTATGAAGTCTTCGGTTCATACAAAAAAAAATTAAGTCATTTTCAGTATGGTTTGTTGCTTCTTTGAAAATTGATGATCCATATACTTTAAAATTACTGATTTTGTTAACTAGTAGAATGGCAATCAGAATGCTTCATCCCAACATCATACTGGAAATTGAAACTATTAAAGTAGAGCTTTAAAGACACTATAAAATTAGTACTTGCTTGCCATAGAGTGTCCAGAAACTGTAGAGAAATTTTATGAATTATTCCCAGTGCTGCCACTTAGAGGCAGTCACTTTAAATATTTTTAATGTATTTCCTTCCAATGTGTTTCTTTTCACATATTCTAAAATATATCTTCTTTTAAAATCTGCAAGTGTGTACTTTTTCCATAATACTTTTTATTCTTAATGGGGTTGAGGACAACCTTTATCTTCTGCTCAGTGTTGTGGTTAAGTCCATAGCAGTTAACTAGCCAGTAACTTTTAATGAGTAATGGAAATGGCGTGGTAATTGTTTGCTGTTGACACTTAACACTACCGTTGAATGACGCTTGCTGGCTAGTAGTAGGTCTTAATGTGGGAACACCTACATTACCTACAGTGTTGGGTCACTGAATATCAGGACAGTATATAGCATGACTTTCTAATCAATGTAGGACAGATAAGTTGGGATGTGAAATAAGCTATAGAACTGCCTCTGTGAGATGGCGTTGGCTAAGTTAGAATCAGGAATGGGTTATTGGAAGTGGTTTGTTCTGTTTGTTTGGTAGCTGCTTTTTTCCCCTCACTAAAGGGAGTTAATTTATTATCCTTCGATTGTAAAAAAATTTTTTTTTTAATTTTGGCTGTGCTGAGACTTCCTCATGGTATGCAGGCTTTTCATTGTGTTATGTGTGGGCTTTCTCTAATTGAGACAAGTGGGAGCTTCTCTCAGGTTGTGGCACATGGGTTTCTCTTGTTGCGGAGCATGGGCTCTAGAGCTCATGGGTTCAGTAGTTGTACTGTGTGGGCTCAGTAGTTGCCCTGTGGCATGTGGGATTTTAGTTCCTGGACCATGGGTCGAACCTGTGTCCCCAGCGTTGGCAGGTGGATTCTTAATCACTGAACCACCAGCAAAGTCCCCATACTGTCTTAATTACTGTAATTTAATAGCAAGACTTGAAGTTAGGTGGTAAGTTCTCCAACTTTGTTCTTTTTCAGAATCGTTTTGGCTGTTTCCTTTGCCATTATATGTAAATTTTATTACTTAAAAAATTGATTATTAAAGGATTTATTTTTGGTGGTTCACGGTGTATGGGCTTTCTCTAGTTGCGGCTTGTAGGCGTTGCTCTTCACTGCTAGTGCTTGGGCTTCTCGCTCTGTTGGCTCCTCCTGTTGCAGCTCACAGGCTCTAGGCGCATGGGCTTCCATAGCTGCAGTATGTGGACTTCAGTCGTTGTGGTCCATGGGGCCTAGTTGCTCCTTGGCGTGTGGAATCTTCCTAGACCAGGGATCAAACCTGTGTCCCAGCATTGGTGGGCAGATTCTTACCCACTGTACCACCAGGGAAGTTCTACATGTAAATTTTAAAATCAACTTGTCAATTTCTTAAAATCCTGTACAGATTTAATTATTCTGAAGATTTTTCACATGATAGGTATGATGTTCTTGCCTTCTTTAAAAAAAAAAAAAAGTGGAAAATATAGGCATACCTTGGAGATACTATGGGTTTGGTTCCAGGCCACTAAAGAAGACAAGTACCAAAGTAAAGCAAGTCACACAGGTTTTTGGTTGTCCAGTGCATAGAGAAGTTATGTTTACCCCGTAACCTGTTAAGTGTGTAATAATAGCATCATTTAAGAAAACAATATGTATACCTCAATTAAAAAATACTTTATTGCTAAAAAAATTGCAATATCAAAGGTCACTAATCAGTATGACAAATATAATGAAGTTTGAAATAGTGTGAGAATTACCTAAAAGTGACCAGATGTGAGGTGAACAATACTTTTGAAAAAATGGCGCCTCACTCCTTAGACTTGCTAATGTAAGGTTGAGCATACTTTTAATTTGTGCAGTAAATTGAATTGCAGTAGAATAGGATATGCTTGTAGATCATTTTGAGTATGATGCTTCTCATTGTACTGTATGTAATGCAAGTTGGTAGAGACCATGCTATAAATTCATTATTCTTATATCTTACGTTAAAAGTATAAACACTGCATCAAGGTAAATAAACTTTAAATTGAAGAACTCAGGTTGTTTGTGAAAGAGAAGGACTTTGTAACTGCTTATGTAGGGGCAAAGTGCAAAGATAGTATTAAGCTAGATGTGTGGTTTGGTGGATTTTCCTCTTTGGTGTTTTCAGTTTTGGGGGGGCAGCACCACACACACAGCCTGTGGAATTACAGCTTGTGGGATCTCAGTTCCCTGACCAGAGATCAAATCCTGGCCCCCACGGTGGAAGCATGGAGTCTTAACCACTGAATTGTCAGGAAGGTTCCCCTTTTTGGAATTTTTTACAAAATTGAAACAGTACAAAGGTGGTCCAGGTGCTAAGATTTGTACTCCCAGTGCGTGCAGGGGGCCCAGGTTCAATCTCTGGTCAGGGAACTCGATCCCACATGCCATAACTAAGAGTTTACATGCCACAGCAAAGAACAAACATCCTGCGTGCCGCAACTAAGGCCAGCGTAGCCAAACAGATAGGTAAGATTGTGCGTCATGGACTCCCTAATTCAGAAGTGTCAGTCTTAACAGTTACAGTTCATTGTCAATAAAAGGTCTGTATTTACATAACTGAGTTAAATGAGATGGTTTAAAAATCTTGAGAAAACTGCCAAATATTGACATTTGTAGTTTATATCAGGAAGATAAGTGTTTAGTAGGGGTTTTTTTTTTTTGACAGTTTGCGTATAAACTGGTCAGTGGCGAGTTTGCTGTTCTAATATTTTGTTTGTTTTCAGAACATGTAGATTACAGGATTGTTTTTGTATAGAAAAGAGGTTTCTCCTCCTTTCTGCTTTCTTTTTTAAGACTTTGGGACTGAGAAGTTTGAGGTTGTATCAGTCCTGGAACTCTTTAGTCTTCTGGGTATTTTTTTGTATCTAAATTTTCTTATGATGGTTTGTTTACATCCCTTTGAGGTGTAATGTGGCTAAGACGTATTTCTTTGTTTTTTAGGTTCTAAATGGCTTCTAAGAAGTTGGGTGCAGATTTTCATGGTAAGTGGACTGTTAGATATTATGGTTTAAGTTTTGATCTGATCAGATAATTTGAAATCACATTAGTAAATGTCCCTTTTTGTTTATTTAAATGAGCCGATTGAGAAAAATAAAGTTGTACAACAGTGTAGCATATATGCATTCCATAGAACTTCACATATAACTTTAATATTGAAGCATTTCTTCAAATAGATAGTTAAGCTTTGGAGTGTCATTGTGTTTATTATACTCGAAACTAATGGAGCTGGATAGGGAGCCTGTCTGTTTCTGTTGTTCTTCAGCAGTATTTTGAAGTAGTTACCATGCCCTTTCTTATTTGCTGGTCCATCTCTTCTCCAATCAGGTGTGAACAATTCTAAGCCTTTAATTAACATTTTATAATGTTTTGATTTAGGTATTTTTCCCCCATAAAAAGAAGTAATTTACAACAAATGAGGCATGATTAGCACGTCAATATATTACAGAAGTATTGGTAGTTGTAATGACAATTTTGGGCTTCTGTGGTGGCTCAGCAGTAAAGTATCCTCCTGCCAATGTAGGAGACACAGGTTTGATCCCTGGGTTGGGATCCCCTGGAGAAGGAAATGGCAACCCACTCCAGTATTCTTGCCTAGGAAATTCCGTGGACAGAGTCTGGCAGGCTACAGTCCATGCGGTGGCAGAGTTGGACATGACTTAGCAACTAACCAACAGGAATTACAATTTTGCATTTAAAAGCTGATAGTTTATCATCTTTTTCTGAGATTACAACCTTCCAAAATGAATACATGAGTAAATTTTGTTATCTGCATTTGATAGGAATGGAAGTACCTAGGAAGTTAAAATTAGACCATCTTTTCATATAGTAAAAGATAAACACCAGAAATATCCAGATAACACAGTTATTTTAAAGGGGTTGTAAAACGAATCTCCATTCTAAAAATTGTCATTGTAAAAGTGATTTATTAGACTGGATGGCAACATGTATCATTACGCTCTTCTGATGTACAAAATATCACTAGCTAAGTCAGAGTAGTGCGACAGTTACTATGGTTTTTAACTTGTTTATATATTTTATGCAACAGCTTTAATATTTTGAACCACCACTGTGCATATGCTTACATACATTGCTTGCATGTTTTGTTAAATCCTTTTGGATCAGTCATTCAAACTCTGGAATTTGTATTCTGTGTAATGGGTCAGGCATCAGATCTTCTAGGTAAGCTAACTCCGTTAAGGATTATTACAGGGCTTTTTCAAAGTATTCACATGATACAGAGAGGCAGATCTTAGTTGCCTCTGGATCACTTTTTCAAGGGAAAAGAGAGGACAGAGCCAAGGAGAGAGGGAAGACCTATGAGAGAAAAGAACAAGGAAACTCCATTTTCATTGGAGTGAAAATAGGTTGGACCTTAGTTTATTAGGTATTCCAGCTAAGCAGTCTAGAGAGAAGATTATAATTCTGATCAGTGAAGATTAATTTTTAAGGACTTCCTCCTCCTCTTTACATTCCTAACCGAAATATTGTTTAAATGAGACATTCATTCTATCCAAGTAAAATTTGAGAAGATTTTCTCTCTTTGGCTTCTGCTTTAATTTGCTGAGCTCCTACTTGAATTTTGGTGGCTTTAGTTCGGTTTTTAAAATAAATAATCTTATTTTTAGATATTGTGTAGTTTAAGGAATAGAAATTAAAGGGAATGAGTGGAGGATATTTAATAGGCAATCTTGTAGGCATCTGAATGCAGGAAATCAAATTCCGCCTGGACTTACAAGGCTGAAATTAGAAACCCAGGAAACGAAGTCTACAGCTCTGTCCATCTCTCGTGCTCTTCTCTGAGGATGTGCTCCATTTTTATTCTGTTTATAGACTTCCTTTCTTTGACCTACTTGTGTAGAGTGCACAGGGCCAAAAATGGCCTCCCTAGTTATGTTTGGTTCTTAACACCTGATTTTTGAACTTAAGTGGCTAGCATCATACAGCTAAAGTTTTTGTTATCTCCTGGTCAAGTGAGTATCTGATTTGACACTATTTAGTTTATGAGCCTCTGGGATCCCCCCTAAGTTAGGTATTACCTGATTGGGGATTAGATAATATGTGTGTGTGTGTGTGTGTGTGTGTGTGTGTGTGTGTGTGTGTGTAATTCTAGGTCATTTGGAGTGTGCATCATGACTGGATATGAAAATACTTTAAAAAAAATTTAAATATTTGGGCTGACTATATCTTATACTATGCTGTCTTATAACTAGTATTTTATTCTTCTTCAAGTTCATTCTTTTCGTCTGAGATTGAACTTCTTTCACTGTCATCAATAACCATATTCACCTAAATAATAGAATAATAGATATAACTTTTCAAAGACCTTTAAACATTTTTCTTATATTATGTAAATTGCAAACTTTTGGCTCGTTTAGAGCTGGCCTTTCTGAATGTCAGTCTTTAATTTTTAATTAATTTCCCACTTGTTTTATCTGAGAAAAAGTTAAATTTTCCAGAGGTGAATTTTAAACGATTTTTAAAAAACTGATTCCACAAATAAATTACTTTTTAGTATCTGGAAAAATGCCTTGAGATTCTAATTTGAAAAAAAAAGTGTCTTTGTAATTGGGCTTAATAAAACTAAACTCCCTCCTTTGAAAGGCCAAGCTGTCATATTTATGACCGTTTTTAGCTAACTTTTAGAAATGTTTATTTTGCTCTTTGTATAGTTTTTACTAAGATATTGAATTACTTTTTCTGCTGAATGATAGAAAAAAATGTATATATTTATTTTTTGGCCACACTATGTGTCGTGTGGGATCTTAGTTTCCTAACTAAGGGAACCCGTGCCCCTGTAGTGGAAGCTGAGTCTTAACTGCTGAATTGCCAGGGAAGCCCATAGATTGTTTTAAAAGTTGATGTGTTACTGCTGTAAGTAACAGTGTAATATAGAGAAGTCAGCCATCCTTTAATCACTTTCTTGTGTACAAAATATGATGCCCATCTCCCCTCTTTTAAGATTTTAGCTTTTGTTTGCAACATTTTGACTATGAGGTGCCCTGGTGTGATTTTCTACATATTTACCCTGCTTGAAGTTAGCTAAACTTCTTGGATCTATGGGTTGATGTCTTTTACTACTTTTGAAAATTTGCAGCGATTATCTCCTCTCCCATTTCTTTTGCTACATATCTCTCTCAGCCTTTTGAGACTAATCACATGCACATTAGGCTGTTTGATATTGTCCCAGAGATCTCTTAAGACTCTGTTCCTTTTTTTTTCCTCTTTGTGTTTTAATTATTTTAATTTCTTTTGACCTAATTTCAAATTCTTTAATTCTTTCCTCTTCTAAGTATTTTCTTCTGATTAGCATAGTCTGGCTTATGAACTATCAAAAATTTTATTCTCTGATACTGAATTTTTAGTGTTTTCATTTGTCTCTCTTTTTTCCATTTCTCTGTTGAAATTTCCCATCTGCTCACACATGTTCACCTATTATTCCATTAGATCCTTTAACACATTGATTACAGTTTTAAAATTCTCTGAGAATTCCAGTACCTTTGCTATCCCTGAATTTGGGTTCTTCTTTTGATGGTGAATCACTTTTTCTTGTTTTTTTTTTGTGTGTGTGTCTTATTTTTGATTTAACGCCAGACCCTGCATATTAAAAAGCTGATTTTGTAGGTTATCTTGTTTTTTTTTGTTAGGGTATGAATACCATTTCCTTTTGACTTCTTATCTTGTAGTGATACTTACATAATTGTATGTGTGTATATGTGTGTATGTTTGTCTCTCCATTTATCTATGGATCTGATTTTGCAACTGTTAACCTGATTTACAGCTTTAAGGTAATGATAGTTAATGGAATTGCCATTTTCACCTAATTTTAAATTTGATCTAGTCTTCTTTTTAAAAAACCTCAATTTGAACGCACAGTAAAATCTGCATTAAGCGTAATCTGTTTGCTACCCTCTATTAGGAATTTCTATCCCCATGTAGAATTAGTTTTTTTTTTTTTTCCAGAAAATCAGGCAGGTTACAAGATCATAAATGTATCAGCAATTTAGAAAGAAGGGAAACAGAATGAAAACTTCTCAGAATTTATCCTGAGTCGTTTACACATTGAGCCTGTTTCCTTCTGTCATGGCATAATGGCAAGCAGTGTGCAGAAACTGACCTCAAGGAACAACCCCTCCATCAGAGATGTACTTTGTTTTTTTAAATGAAACTGAGGGTAATGGTCTCAGATGTTTTAGAAGGATCTTCAGTAATAAAGACTGAAACTAAAAGGTAACTTGGGTTGAGCCAGAAAATTGTTAGCCACAGAGCTTAATTCTCTTGGCCATGTGGTTGAGGTTTTATTGAATCTATTTAATAATAAAATGTATTGAGATACAAGAGAAATTGATGTTTTTAAATAGATATTCTGATATATTGGCTAAAAATGAATAGTTCCTAAGGTATAGTTGGTTATATTTGTAAAATTATTCTTTGTAATCCTCAAAGCAACCTTATTCAGTTGTACTAATCTCTGTCCATTATTTTAAAAGTTGCTTTTTGTTGCTATCTCTTAAATCCCTTTTGCCTTTTAGCTCTAACCCCTCCTCCCAATAATCATGAAACTTCTTTACTCATTCCCTGTTAACAAAGCCTGGGGGAGGGAGCAGAAGGTTAGAGAATGTGGTAAATCACTGGGGGATTGGCTATGTTAGTGAAATGAAACTGCTTTTTAAACCAGTTACCTGTAATTGGTGCTAATAAAGGGGAATCACAGTTGTTTCAAGGTGTTCTACTTGATCTGGTCCGTCCTTAAGCCGAGACCTACTTCTGTTTATAGAATAGAAGTCATCTGTGTGCATATACAGCACTGTCATAATTTTCTAACTGAAAGGTGTGCGGGGAAACTGAACACCTTTCTTTAAAGATATTATCATTTGGCTCACATATCTTAAGTACTTTTTAAAATAGTTTTCCCCCCTTAACTCCCCATTACCAAACTCTAAAAGAACTATTCATTAAAAAAAATTTTGTTAGTATTAACGTGGATAGGTTTTCTTATATTTGTGTATCATATATGCACGTAAGTATTATTATACATAGGAGTTTTAAAATATATATGTGTCATATAATTGACCTACTTTGTGTACTTAAAATTTTCTTAAACAGAAGACTTAATTTTGTGATTATTAACTTGACTGTAAGTCTTTCCAGTGCTTCTTAGAAAATACCAGTTCCAGCTTTGTTTCCAGTTAATCAGGGCGCTAGCCGAAGGTAGACTCTTTCAGTAACTTTTGAGCACCTGTTTTCATGGAAAACAGGTAAAACTTCTCTACAAATAAAAAGAACCTTGCTTTTGATCTCTATACTGTAAAGCATTTTAAGTGACAGAAGGTTTTAGTGTTGTAACCAGGGTTTTGTTGGCAAGCTATGATGGTGAAGTGAAGTTGCTCAGTCGTGTCCGACTCTTTGCAACCGCATGGCCTGTAGCCTACCATGCTCCTCTGTCCATGGGATTTTCCAGGCAGTAGTCTTATAGTGGATTGCCATTTCCTTCTCCAGGGGATCTTCCCAACCCAGGGATCGAACCCAGGTCTCCCGCACTGTAGACAGACGCTTTACTGTCTGAGATACCTCTGGTACATTTTGTGACTTTCTGCAGAACCTTACAAATGTGCTTACATCTTGCATGAATATCTGTTAAAACCTTTTCACCACTAGCTTTGCCATTTTAGGTAAATAATTTTGAGTTTTAATAAATACTAAGAGAAGTATAAGACCATATGGTCTTTACTCTCATGAGATCTGCTCAATTTGATCAAAGTGTTGATCAGTCTTTGGTGGGCGGCAGGCAGGGGGTATAAGGAAACACACTTAATAATACAGAGTGATAAGACCTGTTCTGAGATTGAGAAGGAAGTTTTTCTTAAGCTCATTCTTAAAGAACAAGACATAGTTAATCAAGTAAATAAGGGTGGGAATGTGACAGGCATTGGCACCTGAGCAAACACTTACACAAATATGACCAATATGAAAACTTTCCAAGAACGTTAACAATTATGGTTGTGCCTCAGAAAAATTATTAAATTGAACACAGTTGTGGATTTAATTTACTATCTAAGTGAGAGACAGTTAAAATGTTTTAATTCTAGCCAGAGGTTATGTGGGAAAGAGGTAGAACCTCTCCCCCAAGGGTAGGAACAGGAGCCTTCTTTCTGTTGGAGGTTTCAGGTGTATCAGAGCAGTGTCTACTACTCTTGGGAAATGGGAATGATGACAAGATTACAAATATATCCTGACCTTGATAAGTCTTGAAATCTATGGAGTTTTTATTAAGAGAAGCCTCTTCATGGAAGATGTGTAATTGTCTTAATCTTTCCATGAGAATACTCAAGAAGATGTATGTGTGTGAGACCCAGAAACAAGCCTTATTCTACCAGCTGCTAATATTAAAAAAGCAAAATTTATTTTATCAACTGTATTTCATTGTCCCTGATACTTCTGCCAGCATGTTAGCCCCAGACTTGATCCAGAAAAGAAAAGATGGTCTGATTTGGAGTGTACACCTCGTAAGATTCATAGACAGGAACGACTTCGTTTTGTCTGGTCCTGTCAGTAGATTATAATGTCCCGTCTTTTCTGTGTTACTCATCTGTGATGGACAGAGAACATTTAGGGAGTTAAAAGCAGTTCAGTTGTGTATGGTTTGTGTCTCCTGATAATCCTAGTCTGATTCCTCTGGTCTTGTCTGGTTTTCCTTCCACATCTCCAAAATATCACTTTAAAATTTTTTTTAGGGTAGTTCTTTATATTAATTAAAAAATGATCCTTACTGGAGTAGAGAAATCCTAACCAAAGAGGTTCTTTTGTGGAGATTCTATCAAGATTCTGTCATCAGTTCAGCAGTATTTAATAAGTGCCTTATATGTGCTGGGCAGTACTGTAGGTTTTGAGACTACTTCAGTAAATAAAACTTAAATACTTGCAAGTTACTTATATTCCATTGGGCAAGACAGACAATAAATACAATTAAAATGAAAATTACATAATATGTTAGAAGGTAATAAGTGTTATGGAGAAACATAGATAGTAATGTGAGATTACGGTGGTTAGGGTGTGGGAGTAATTTTTAAAAGGGTGGTCAGGGTAAGCCTCACTTAGAAAGTGACATTTGAGCAAAGACTTGAAGGAGGTGAAGGAGTAAGCCATGTGACTATCTGAGGGAAGAGCATTCCAGATAGAGGGAGCAGCCAGGGCAGATTTTTTGAGGTAGTTTTGACCACGTCATGGTTGAGGAATAGAGAATCGCTGTGACCTAATGCAGTAAGCCAGAAGTTGAGGGCAAGAGAGGAAATGGGCATTTGGGGAGGCCTTTTAGGTTGCTATGGGTACTTTGGCCTTTGTGCCAAGTATTTATGTGTGCTAAGTCACTTTAATCCTGTCCTGCTCTTTGCGACCCTATGGACTGTAGCCTGTCAGGCTCCTCTGTCCATGACGATTCTCCAGGCAAGAAAATGAGTAGGTTGCCATGCCCTCCTCCAGGGGATCTTCCCAACCAAAGTAAAATCAAGTAGCCTCAAGTGAGAGTTCTTCCTTAGAGATATAGGGTCAGGAAAAGGTAAGCAGTCAGAGAAGGAACTCTGTAACTTCTAGTCTTAGGATAGCATAAATTAATGTTGTATCCTAGACATAAGATTATACAAAAACAAATAATAAGTTCTTTGCTGATATTTTCTACTTTATTTTTGATTGTAGGGACTTTCAGTTACCTTGATGATGTCCCATTTAAGATAGGAGACAAATTCAAAACACCATCTAAAGTTGGTCTTCCTATTGGCTTCTCCTTGCCTGATTGTTTGCAGGTTGTCAGAGAAGTACAGGTAAGTAGTAATTTTTAGTTAAAGTTTAGTACATTTACAATTTTAAGGAGTAAGAACTTAATGTATAGTGCAATAGAAAAAAAAATCTATCTCTTGTTTATGTTTCTGATAGCTCCTGTTATTGCTTGGCTCACATTGTCTCTCACACACACAGGCATGCACATATGCACACCCTCCCCCCCCCCACCCCCGCCCAGCGCCTTGTATATGTTTCTATATCTTTTACAGATCTTGTATAATCTGTTAGGTTGTATGTTCCTGGGGTTCTGTACCTTGTGCAAAACAAATTCCTATTGCTCATCTGATTTGCTTCTTCTCCTCTTTCCTTCTATAAATGTGCTCATTACCTTCTTGGTCACTCAAGTTACATAATATTTTCTCTCTACTGTGTCTTCCCTTTGCCATTCAGTTTATTCCTTACCTTAGTTTTTCACCTGGGCTATTTCCGTAGTCTCTTCAATGGGCTCCTCTGCTTACAGAGAAGCTTACAGAATTTTTCTTCTATTTTTCATAGTGCTTCTAGAATAATATCCCTGAATATAAAAACTTACAATGATTCACCAACCCTTACTGAATCAAGTCTAGATATAAGATAATGGTTGAGTACCTTAGCTTATCATCTCCTCCATATTCCCTCCAAACCAGAATACTAGTGGTTTGTTGAATGTACTACATGTATTATTTGTCTGTATCATGCTTGTCTCATGAGTGGTTATATCCACTTGAAATAGTCTCCTCTTTCTCACCATACTGAAAATGGTCTGCCTGTTAAAAATCTATTTATTCTTCTCGACTGTGCTTAAATGCCATTCCCTCAATAGCTTCTTTTTCAGTCCTTGCATCTTTAAAGCTCAGTTATATATAAGTGTATAAAATTACATCTTGAAAGCAGCAAATGCCCCCATGCTATGTGACTTCCTACACTTACTGAATGCCTGCTTTTGAGGGACACTCTGCTGTGGCTGAGGATAGAGACAAATGCCTTACACTGTCCTTGAGGAGCTTATAGTTTAGAGAAGAAGTTACATGGAAAAACAGAAGGGTACACTACTCACTCAAATACTTATTTCTGTGACTTTAGATTTTTAAAATACAACCTCTTGGTAAAGACAGGGAATTTACTAAAGCATTGCCATGTTACTCTAAAGTGTATTCTTTGGGAGAAAAAAATATTTGGGAATTCCCTGGTAATCCAGTGGTTAGGATTATTCTGTGCTTTCACTGCTGAGCACCTATGTTTGATACCTGGTTGGGAAACTAACATCCTACAAGTGGCATGGCACAGCCAAAAAATAATAAAAACTTTATTTTTCCTTCTGGTCTTTGTAGGGAATAATCATAGTGGGAGAACTTATTATATTTTTAAGTAATAGCTTTATTGATAAATAATTCACATACCCACAAAATTTTCCCTTTTAAGGTATGCAAATAAGTGGAGTCTTTTTATTATTATATTTGGAGTTGTATAACCATTACCACCATCTAATTCCAGAACATTTTCTATCACCCCAAAAAGAAATCCAGTGTACATTAGTAGTCACTCCCTATTTTCCCCTCCCGTCAAACTCTGGCAACCACTAAAACTACTTTCTGTTTTCATGAACTTGTCTATTCTGGAACATCATATAAATGGAATAATAGAATATTTAGTCTTTTATATATGACTATATAAATACATATGTGATAAGTTTATTTTATGTAACATGATGTTTTCAAGTTTTACCCATTGATTTTTATAGCTGAATAATTCCATTGTGTTGATATACCACAGTTTGTTTATCCATTTATCAGGTGATAGATTTTTTTTTTTTTTTTGGTCGTACTGAGTGGCATGTGGGATCGTAGTTCCCTGACCAGGCATTGAACCTGTGCACCCTGCAGTGGAAGCTAGGAGTCTTAACCATTGGACCTCCAGGGAAGTCCATCATTGATAGACATTTTTGATGGTTTCCAGTTTTTTGGCTTTTAGACAATACTGCTGTGACTATTTGTATACAGGTTTTTGTGCAGACGGATGCTTTCAGTTTTCTTGGGTATGTACATAGGAGTGAAATTGCTGGATTATATATTAACTGCTTTACCTTTTGAGGAATTGCCAGACTGGAGTGGCCGTACCAGTTTATAATCTTGCCTACACTGCATGAAGTTTCCAGTTTCTGCATATCCTTGCCAACTTTTGTTATCTGTCTTTTTGGTTATATACATCCTTATGGGTGTGCGGTGGTTTCATGGTTTGTTTTTTTTTTCCTTTTTGGCCTCACGGTGTGGCATGTGGGCCTAGTTTCCTGACCAGGGATCAAACCTGCATCCCCTGCAGTGACAGCAGTGCGTCTTAACCACCGGACTGCTAGGGGAGTCCCTCTTTATGGTGGTTCTGATGTACATTTCCCTAGTTTCAGGTAATGTTGAATATCTTACATGTTTTTGTATACTGAATTGATCCTCCTTTTGTATGGAGAATTTATTGAGCCAGGAGAGATGGCAATTTCCCATATGAAGTTTTACCTTGTTCTGTTTGCCTGGTGGCTTTTTTATTGGCAACAACAAATATTGAGTAAATAGTACCCTGTGTGCAGGACATTATTAGCAATAAAATAACACCTGCATTTTATTTCAGTAGTTCTCATATTATTCACTGCCTCATTGAATCATTCAGAAAATTTGTTTAGAATCCCACAGTTGTTGCTGTTGTTGGCTTTGTGGGGAATTTTCTTTTTGAGCTGTGTGAAGCCCTAATGAGTGCCTGGTTCTTTGCCTGCCATACTCCCCGTGCCCACTAATGACAAAAGAGGAGATCAAGGCTCCAAGCTCCATTCCTGTGTGGGCTAGCTGCAGTGTTTTCTGGAACTGCAGCTAGATCCCTTAAACTTTGGCTGCTTCGGGTCTCCGGGAGGCGGTTAGGCTGTGGTGTTGGTGCTGCTCCCTCTCCATCCAGAAAGGAATCAGACCTAGAGCCCTAAACAGGTAGCTTGAAGCTTCGTGTAACTTTTTCATATTTGCCCTTGGGTTTCAGATCAAAAGTCCTCAAAGCGAATCAGTAAATCATACGGAGACCTTCTACCCAGGCCCAGAAAGTTTTCATTGAAAATGAAACAGTAGTGGCGGCCACAGTACTGGAGGGTGGCCCTTAGTGTCACAGCTCAGAGCAGACTCTGGTTCACCGATTCATGGGCTGGAATTGCCGAGTAATAGCTGTGTAATCTTAAAAGATTGTTATAAGGATTATGTAAAATAGTGCATTTATAATGCTTACTCTGATTCCTAGTACTCCATAAATATTAGATGCTGTTACTTATTATTGCGCACTCAAAAATCACATTTTTTCAGTGTAGTAATTCTCCTAATTTTTTCTGTTTTTTTTTTTTTTTTAAATTGTGTGCCAAGTGTTCTACATTACTTTGGTAACTTAAAAAAAAACTCAAGGGTTTATTACAGAGGAAAGAAATTTCCAGTTGCTTTCGGGAGTAAAACTTCAGAGATCTGTGTTTACAGGTAGTGGGAAGTTGGTCACACCTGTTTTTGGTGGGCAAAACCAGTTGCAAAATTGAATTTCCTCCCTAGTTAGAAGCAGCAACCTTTGGCCAGTGTTTTCTCACTGTTCCGTTAAGAGGGAGAAAGGAAGCCCTGTGATACCCCTGGTGTTTTTCTGAGGCCCAGTAACTGACTCAGGAGTGTGTAAATGAACTTCTGGATGTATGCATTTCCAGGCTTCTGTTGTGCTGTTTGCAGCTGAAAGGTTTAGGGATGAACCCTCCTTTCTTCTACAGTGTTTTTTCTACTCTGAGGCTCTTGTCATGGTAGGCCTCTTTCCTCTCTCTTTCCCCTCTTTACTCTTACTGTGTCTCCAGACACACTGTTTAGCTTTGTTGCCTTAGGGTGAACACCAGAGGTTTTTACTCCTGTTCTAGGTGAATTTTGTTTAATATAATAGGTAATTTTTTCCAAGTATACAAATGAAATTTTTATAAATTGATCTATACTTTATACTTGAAGCTGCAAGTGGAAACAGTGACTGTTTTATCTTCTTGGGCTCCAAAATCACTGCGGACAGTGACTGCAGCCATGAAATTAAAAGACGCTCCTTAGAAGAAAAGCTATGACCCACCTAGACTGCATATGAAAAAGCAGAGACATCACTTTGCTGACAAAGGTCTATATATAGTCAAAGCTATGGTTTTTCTAAGTCAGTTTTGGATGTGAGAGTTGGACCATAAAGAAAGCTGAGTGCTTAAGAATTGACGCTTTTGAATTGTAGCACTGAAACTCTTGAGAGTACCCTGGACAGCAGGGAGATCAAACCAGTCAATCCTAAAGGAAATCCACGCTGAATATTCATTGGAAGAACTGATGGCTGAAGCTGAAGCGCCAATACTTTGGCCACCTGCGGCAAAGAGCCGACTCTTTGGAAAAGACCCTCGTGCTGGGAGAGAAAGATTGAAGACAGGAGAAGAGGGTGACAGAGGAGGAGATGGTTTGATGGTGTCACCGATTCAACAAACATGAATTTGACCAAATTCTGAAGATAGTGAAGGACAGGGAAACCTGGTGTACTGTAATCCATGGGTTTGCAAAGAGTCAGACAGTGCTTAAAGCTATTAAGGAACCTTGAAGGGAATTTTTGTGCAGTTTATACTGTAAAATCTTTTTGTCGAAAACTGAGGTAACATTGATTCATAACTTTGTGGAAGTTTCATGTATACAGCATTATGTTTTGACTTGGGTATACCCTGCAGTACCCTTACCACCAGAATTTAGTTTCCTTCTCTTACTACACTGTTGACCTTCTTTACTCAATTTTTGTCCCTTGGCTCATAACTAATCTGTTTTCTCTCTGTGTCCTTGTTTTGTTTTGTATGCTTGTGTGTGTATACATGTGGAATCACGCAGTATTTATCTTTCACCTTCTGACTTATTTCCCTTAGTATAATGCCATCAAGGTCTGTCCATGTTGTTGCAGGTGACAAAATTTCATCTTGTTTTAATGTCATATTGTGTTTGTGTATGTATGTGTGTGTGTGTGTGTATTGCACATACATAAACACATACCCCTCCCCCACATCTTCTTTATCCACATTGATGGGCATCTAGATTGTATCTGTATCTTGGTATTGTGAATAGTGATGAACACAGGGGTGCCTATATCTTTTTGAATTGGTCTTTGTGTCTTCTTTGGATAAATACCCAGAAGTGGAATTGCTGAATTATATAGTAATTATTTTGAGAAGTTTCCATACTGTTTTCCACAGTGGCTGTGCCAGTTTACGCTCCCACCAACAATACGTATGAAGGTTCCCTTTCCTCCACATTCTCTCCAACACTTGTTATTTCTTGCCGCCTTGATAATAGACATTTTAATGGGCGAGCGGTGATACCTTATTGTGGTTTTGATTTGCATTTCCCTAATAGTGATGTTGAACATCTTTTCATGTGCCTCTGATCATCTGTATGGCTTCTTTGGAAGATTCTGCTCAGATCCTCTGGCCATATTTTTATGAGGTGGTTTGTTTTTGTTGAGTTTGCACTGTAAAAATCTTAATTTGAATATGTCTAGATTTCTTAATAAGCACTTTTCCTACAGTTAGAGTACAATCTGTTCTTTGTAATTTGGTAGTGGTTTAGAGCATAGACTATATTGTCAGCCTGGGTTCAGATCCAGGCTCTACCATTTAGCAGCGTCATGAACTTGAGCATAGCCGTTGTAATGTTGAGGAAATCTAGAGAGCTAATACATAAAAAGTGTTTAGAATCATGCATGGCACCTTGTAAGTGCTTCTTAAATACTAGAGCCTGTTGTTATATTGAATACAGAGGACATTGTGTTAGATAATAGAGATCTTAACAGTGTCTAAAGCCCAGTTGCTGCCCACAGGAGGCTTGTGGTAGTGTTGCAGAAATGTTTTAGAGAAAGATTTCATGTGGTCACATGTGCTCAGCATCAAATGGTAGAGACAGATGCTATGTAAGAGTTCAGAGGAAGGAATGGGCCATCGGGAAAGCCTCATAGAGGAGGTGGTTGAGTTCTGCCTGAGCCACCAGTGAAGAATTCTAGGAAGGGAAATGGCCTGAGGGGAGAGAAGCACAGGAAGCCGCAAGGTACATATGACCTCGGTATATGATTAGAGATGGTGGGAGTTCTTTCTCATTAATTTCTCTACGTAACCAGGGAGCAAAGTCTGATTAAATCTTACAAGCTTAGGAAGTCTTAGTTTTCCTGAGGTGGGATCCTCCCATACATCTTAAATGCTGCCTTGTCCAGTTCCTTTGTCCCAGGGTGAGAAATAAGTGAATTCGGTGGGGGAGCGATGGCCTCCTGGGTTCACACCTTTCTCTGATATATCTTTGCAGTATGACTTCTCCTTGGAAAAGAAAACCATTGAGTGGGCTGAAGATCTTAAGAAGATCCAAGAAGCCCAGTGGGAAGCAGAGCGCAAGGCTGAGGAAGCAGAAGCTAAAGTGAATTCTAAGAGTGGCCCAGAGGGCGACAGCAAGATGAGCTTTTCCAAGACTCACAGTGCAGCCACCATGCCGCCTCCTATGAACCCCATCCTCGCCAGCTTACAGCACAACAGCATCCTCACCCCGACTCGCGTCAGCAGCAGTGCCCCGAAACAGAAAGTTCTCAGCCCGCCCCACACAAAGGCAGACTTCAATCCTGCTGACTTTGAGTGTGAAGAAGACCCGTTTGATAATCTGGAGTTAAAAACTATTGATGAGAAGGAAGAGCTGAGAAACATTCTGGTGGGAACCAGTGGACCCATTATGGCCCAGTTATTGGACAGTAACTTGCCTCGAGGTGGCTCTGGGTCTGTGCTACAGGAGGAGGAGGTCCTGGCCTCCCTGGAGCGGGCCACCCTAGATTTCAAGCCTCTTCACAAACCCAATGGCTTTGTAACCTTACCACAGCTGGGCAACTGTGAAAAGATGTCGCTGTCTTCCAAAGTGTCCCTCCCCCCCATTCCTGCAGTGAGCAATATCAAGTCCTTGTCCTTCCCCAAACTTGACTCTGATGACAGCAGTCAGAAGACACCCAAGATGGCAAGCACTTTCCATAGCACATCCTGCCTCCGCAGTGGCACGTTCTGGAATTTCCTAAAGCCTTCCACCCAAAGCAGTGCCAGTGAGCTCAATGGGCATCCTACCCTTGGGCTTTCAGCTTTGAACTTGGACAGTGGCACAGAGGTGCCAACCCTGACCCCTCCCCAGACGCCTTCCCTGTCTGTCTTGTCTGTGTGCACAGAAGAATCAGCACCTCCAAATACACGTCCCACGGTAAGCCTTTTAAATCGCCCTGCATTAAAACTCCACAGATTTCTAGATCCTACCTAGCAGTTGCCACCCTCACATTCTTCTTTTCAAGATTTAGGGAAGGATGGGGCATGACCAAATTGACCTTGATTACATTAAGTACATATAGTTCTGGTTATTCTTTTGAGGACATGGATTATTAGCTTTGCAGCTAACCTGGTAATGATTTTTTCCTCCCTGTATCTTTTTAATCTTTTCCTTCAAAAAGATAATGTGTAGCATGTGAATGATGTTTTCCTGCCTAATCAGTTCGTTGTTTTCCATGCTGCCGTGTCTTGTGTTTGCACTTTTTCAAGGTTTGCCCTCTTTGTGCCTTTTTACTTTTTCCTATTAATTTTTTTTTTTTTACACTTACTTTTGGTACTCCTTATTTCATCTTCTACTTCCCTCTCCTCCCTCCTCCCATCTCATTCTGCCCTGACGTTGGCTTCTGTGTGTTTGACTGATTTGGGGTTATGTTTCTTTAAACTAGGTGGTACTTTAGTAACTGGGGAAGTTTGAGCCAGAGGTTGAAATTTGCCATTTTTAAACCTGTGGATTTTAATACTGCAATTACTGTTTTTCCTCTTTTTTGGCTTACTACTAAGAATTATGCAGTTTTCTTCAAAGGGAGGGAGAGGGGAAGATTGGAACAGATTTAGTGTTGAAGGGTGGATTGATAGAAAAATTGTACTTGGGTCATCTTGAGTTTGGCCACCTGATGTGAAGAACTGACTCATTGGAAAAGACCCTGATACTGGGAAAAATTGAAGGCAGGAGGAGAAGGGAACAACAGAGGATATGGTTGGATGATATCACCGACTCAAAGGACATGAGTTTGAGCAAGCTCTGGGAGTTGCCGATGGACAGGGAGGCCTGTCGTGCTACGGTCCATGGGGTCGCAAAGAGTTGGACATGACTCAGTGACTGAGCTGAACTGTATCATCTTGAAGGAAATCTGATTTGGTCACACAGAGAAGTTGCATATACAGGGAGGTTACTTTATGTGGTTGTTTTAGCAGCACAGAACAATACGTTATTGTATTATAGAATAGAAATCATAGAAGTCCAAGAACCTTTTTTTATACCAGTTCAGATTTTTAAATAACAGGATATCAGGGCGGTATTTAGAGTCAGAAAGGAGCCTGATTGTATTGGTTGTATATCTCTGAGACCATAATCAGCCTGCTCTTAGCTGGTAGAAAAGATGAGCTTTGGCCTGCCTTAGAAAGAGTGCAGGTTCCCAGCCGTAACGTTCTTGATAAATGATTGTTTCTGTGTGAGTGCTTCCATTGTCAGAGAGCTTACTGCTGCCTGTAAATGTCCATGGACCTTGGCCCAGAGAACCTCAATAGAGTGCATAAACATCTCTTGTTTTTGTTTAATCGCTCAGTCATGTCTACCTCTTTGCGATCCCAAGGACTGGAGCTCACCAGGCTCCTCAAGTCCATGGGATTTTCCAGGCAAGAATCCTGGAATGGATTGCTGTTTCCTTCTCCAGGGGATCTTCCCGACCCAGGGATGTCTTCTGCATTGGCAGGTGGATTCTTTACTGTTGAAGTCCCCAGTGAAGCCTGTAACATCTGTTAGCCTGGGCCTTATCCTGACTCCCCCTGGTTTGTGCTTGGGCTCTGGTCAGCAGGATACTCCTCTCTGCTCCCTAATTCATTGTATGCTTTAGAGAAATTAAATACACTCCAGAAGGTTAGGGATCCTCAGCCACCACCATCCCCCACCCTCACCCCCATCTAACTTAATAGTGTTAAAGTGAACCATTGAGAGACCAAAGCCAGTGAACTAATTGCAGAGGGTATTTCTCAAACCAGAACACTCATCATTCTTTGACACATCTGATGGTGCAGTTTCTTTTGGGCCCATCCATTTTAGGGTATGAGGGTCCCTGCTTCATCCTGGCCTGGGGATTTGCTGCCCTGTGGGGGCAGGTTTAAACAGAGTTCGAGTTGTGGTGATCTTTAAGGAAGTCAAGGCCCTTACTCCTAGGGAGCACAAGCCTAGTTCCATCCTGGCTTTCTGTCTTGGTGAGTCTTTGAAGCTGCTAGTTGGAACCTTTCCTGGTGAGAGAAGCGCTTCTCCTCAAGACAGTGACTGGAGGTAGGGGGTGATGGTCGTCAGCTGGGCCATATACATCCTTCACATGGGAACTCCCAGGGAACTTCCGGAATTTAGTTCTTGTCATCTATTTCAGGCCCAGTGTTTGGGTCTCGGTTTTCAGATTTTCATGTGTCATTGTTTGTATAAACTAATCTTAGCAGTTGAGAACTCCAGGGGTCATCTTGAGAGGAACAGTCTTGAGATGCACCCTTATTCTGTGTGCAGCACAGAGCTGCCTGCTTTAGCCCTTATCAGTGTGTCTTCCCACTGTGGCTCAGCCCCGCCAGAGGCCTTGCTCTGCTCACAGCTTAGGCTCATCTGCCATCCGGTTCTCTTTCTCCAGGTGTGGCTGTATATTCTCCACTCTGTCAGAGTTACTTCAGTGAAACATTTGCCTTTTTCCTTGTACTTGAGTTCTCAATTTACTTATTGTGGCCAGGAAGGATATGAGAAGTGCCAGTTCACTCTTAAATTGTATTTCAAATGATTTCTGGTAATATATATTCTCTAAGCTTTTTGATGCTTAAATCTGTTGATCATTTCTCATGTTGCCATTGTTTTAATACTTACAGAGTCACTCTCCATCTCTAGATTAAGAAAAGGAGAGGCTTCCCTTGCGGTCCAGTGGTTAGGGATCGGCACTTCCACTGCCGTGGCCCTGGGTTCCATTCATGGACAGGACTAAGATCCGACAAGTCACATGGCACAGCCAGAAAAAGAAGTAGGAAAAAAATAGGAAGCTTTGAAAAAGAAAGACACAAAGAACTGAATGAAAAATTTAAAAAAATAAAAAATGAATTTGTTTTTATCAAAGTAATACAAGAATTTTTAATGAAACCAAGTAGCATTTAAAAGGCTTATATTGAAAAAGAGTAGTTTCCTGCCTCACCTCTCTCTGATTCCAGTTTTGCTTCCCATAGTCAGGTACTTTTAACTCTTCAAACTGTGTATACTGGGATTTATCTCTTTCTAAATTGGATGCTTACATTGCATTTTCTAAATTTATTAATTTTAGACAGGTTTATACTTCCTGTTACAGTAAGTTGAGGATTTAGCCCTTATAGTAGCCTTTCCTCCACCTTCTTGTATTTTTCATCATATTTATATCACAAGTTTTGGTTCAATTAATGTTAGTTAATTTTATGATTGGGATGGAATACTGTGGTGGTGATGAGGATTTTCTTGGTAGCTTTTATTTCTTATAGTTTAACTGCCCCATTAAAAATTGTGTAATTTCTTTATGCCTGTTGCTAGTTTTGTCCAAATGCTCCAAGAGTGTCAAAGACCTAGTGATAATTTTCTCATTCAAATACATTTAATTTTGTTGGTTAACCTATTGTTTTTGAATCCTTGAATATCCAAAAATGTCTAAATTTTATCCTCATGTATGAATACTGGTTTGGCTCAATTTAGATTTCTTAGTTGAAGATCATTTTCTTTAAAAAAATTTTAAGACATTACTCCCTTAAAAACAAACAAACTTTCAGGGACTTCCCTGGTGGTCCACTGGTTAAGAATTTGCCTGCCAACAGGGGGACGTGAGTTCAGTCCCTGGTCGGGAAGATTCCACATGCCTTGGAGCAACTAAGCCCGTGTGCCAAAGCTGTGCTCTGGAGCCCGGGAGCCGCAGCTACTGAAGCCTGCGCGCCTAGAGCCGTGCTCCGCAACACAGGCGGCCACCACAGTGGAAGCCTGTGTACCCAGCTCGAGAGCAGCCCCAGCCTGATGCAGCTGGAGAAAGTGCGCACACAGCAGTGAAAACCCCATGCAGCCAGATAAATAAATAAAAACTAAAAACAGCTCTCAAACTGAAGTACAAGCACCTCTGATTTCTAGCAATACTGTGCCATTCGGAGTTCTTCCCCTGCTCCCACAAGCTTTTGGGATCCTTTTTTTTTTCCATTTCTGGAGATTTGACATTTACCAGTGTAAATTTCACTTATTGTGCTTGACCCTCCTGGATCCTTTCAAGCAAAGGCTCAGCTCAGTCTTCAAAATCTGGTTGCTGTGGTTTGTTTTTGGTATTATACTTTTCTGTTTTCTCTGTTCTTCCTGTAAGCTGGATGTTGGACCTCCTTGATGTTTTTCTGATTTGCTATCTTTTTTCTTTCTCTTTGACTTTATGTTTTACTATCTGAAACGTATCCTTGACTATCATACCATTTAAAAAAAAATCTCATAATATTTTAAATAAAAGTTTTGCTTTATTTTAAATTTCCAGGTGCTTTGTCTTTTCCCTCTTCTGGTTTGGTCTTATGTTTGTGGCTTTGGCTTTCTATTCACTTCTGAGAGTGAGTCACTAAAAGAAAAACAGTCAAAATGTGGGGAATATGTATGTTGGGGTGTGCCTGCTGATCTTTAAGATTGACTAGTTAGTTGGCTTTGACGTGAAAGTGAAAGTTACTCAGTTGTGTCCGATTCTTTGTGACTCCATGGACTGTAGCCCTCCAGGCTCCTATGTCCATGGGATTCTCCAGGCAAGAATACTGGAGTGGGTTGCCATTCCCTTCTCCAGGGGATCTTCCCGATCCAGGGATTGAACGTGGGTCTCCTGCATTGCAGGCAGATTTTACCATCTGAGCCACCAGAGAAGGCTTTGAAGAAAGTCAAAGTGAGGTTGCTTAGTCGTGTCTGACTCTTTGTGACCCCATGGACTGTAGCCTACCAGCCTCCTCCATCCATGGGATTTTCCAGGCAAGAGTACTAGAATGGGCTGCCATTTCCTTCTCCAGGGGATCTTCGTGACCCAGGGATCAAACCCGAGTCTTCCTCATTGCAGGCAGACGCTTTAGCGTCTGAGCCACCAGGGCTTTGAAGGGAGCTCTGTAAAACATCATCATATGAAGATCTTGGGGGCTATTAAAGTTTATCTAAGAATTCTGCTTGAAGGCTAAAGAAAGTGAGGATACTGAGATAGGCTTACTCAATCCCGTTTTGGTTCTTGTACCTCCCTCTGCCATATGCTGTGCCTGGTATCTGTCCTTTTATTATTGATTCCCATTTTCTAGATTAAACCTTCTATCTCCACAGGTGGGTTGGGGAGGTCTTCCTGAGGGTTTTCTGCTGATCATTGCCTTCGTACTTTGCCTTACCCCAACAGTACCTGGTGCTTCCAAATGCTGAAACCTTCTCAGGGGTCTCCCGCTAGACGTGACTCTCCCATCTCCCACTTGTAACTTCACTGCTTCTGCCAGTTATTCTGCCTCTGTTAGCATTCCACCTTCTAAAATTTCATTGAAATACATCGTCTTCTGTTATGCCCTCTTTTTCTAACGTTAATACAGTTTTATCATCATTTCAGTGGATTTTGGAAGGTAGAATCAGTGTATCAGGCCGCAGGGTTTCTAGCTGGCTCAGTGGTAAAGAATCCGCCTGCCAGTGCAGGAGACGCAGGAGATGCAGGTTCAATCCCTGGATTGAGAAGATCCCTTAGAGAAGGAAATGGCAACCCATTCTGGAAAATTCCGAGGACAGAGAAGCCTGGCAGGCTACAGTCCTTGGGTCGCAGTCAATTATGACTGAGCCACTGAGCACACAGACACGCGTATCAGAGCCAGGCTTCGAGCATTCAGAACTGCACGCGACATTGTACCTGATGTCTGGGAGCTCCTTGTGTGAGAAGTACTGTGCCAGCAATGTGAAGAAGATGCCGTTTGGCTATTGGTATTTCCAGGCCCAGGCAGAACCTGCCCCTAAAGACAGTCTTGGGGCCCGTAAAGTGGCCGGACTGGTGTGCTCAGTTCCTGTGCCGTCGTGACTCTTGCACCCTGATGACTGAGCCCCAGGACTGTACTGCCTGGAGTGTGCTCTGGTGAGAGGGTTCAGCAGATACTGCAGGCTTCGAAGCTTCTTGGCTTCCCCCAGCTGACCTGGAGGAGAGTATCTGGTTATAGCTATAGAATTTTGAACATGCTTCTAGGATAAGCAGGCTCTTTCCCTCCTCTCTTCCTCTCCCCCAAACCCCCAAAAAAGGAGAGGGTTAAATAAAATTTTCTTGGATGATTTTTCCTGGTTCTTGGGAGATGAGCCAGGTTGTCAGCTTTTCCCATTGTGGTTCTGTCCTTCAGCCTGGGAGTGAGCTGCCTTTTTGCCTTGGGGCTGATTATTATCAGAAGTGGTGGTAGGGTTTAAGTCTGGGAATCTGTCCAGTCAGGCTGGGGGCCAGTGGTAGGAGCAGGCCACCGGTGGCCAGTGCAGTAGAGGCTGGGCCCTAGGGACCATGTTCCAGTCCTTGAGGGTACAGCCTGGAGGGGCGGTAGTCTTCAGCCTTGCTTTTGTAGCAGAGCGTGGGAGCCCTGAGCTGGCCATCTACCAGCCCAGTGATAGATGTGACGACGGACACTGGGAGGTGATGGACATGGTTACTGGGACAGTCAATTCTGGAGTGAGGGGATTTGAGATTAATGATCCCTCTAGTACTCAGATACAGCAGTTTAGGAAAGGGATAATGGAGCCCTGGAGAGAAGTCGTAGCAGCCAGCAGGGTGCTACCAAAGGCGGTTTTCAGAACTTCTTTCTCCCCTACAAACCCAGGGGATTTGGGCAGGGAAGGGCATGTGCTTTCATGTGCTACAAAAGCAAGGCTTCTTCACTCTGCAAGGCAGGATGAGGTCAGAGGACAGTCACACTTGCAGGTGTCTTCCCAACTTTTCTGTCCCTCAGCTGGAACTCCCCTGCCCCTCTTTGTTCTTCCTCAGGATGTCTGGCCAGAAATCTGGCCCTTTCTTGCAGGCAGGTTACTTGACTGGAGGCTTGATTAGGTCAGGATTGATAAACCCCTGGATCGGGCCACCTCAGTGACTTGTCTTCTGGGGCCTGGGTCTGTCTGCTTGCCTTAATCCTTTGTCTCTCTCCCACTAGGTCACACCTCCTAATCTCTCAGTGTCACAAGTGCCCAACACTCCCAGCTGTCCCCAGGCTTACTCTGAACTGCAGGCGCTGTCCCCCAGCGAGCGGCACTGTGTGGAGACAGTGGTCAGCATGGGCTACTCATATGAGTGTGTCTTGAGAGCCATGAGGAAGAAAGGAGAGAATATTGAGCAGGTGAGTGCTTGGTCAGCCACAGGGCCGGGGCAGGGGAGAGGCCCCCGATCTCGGGAGCTGGAAGTGTCCTGCCTCCGTCCTGGAGTCCCTCACACTCACAGCACCATTGTCTTTTTCTGTGATTAGGGAGGGCAGGCAGGACTCAGGGGGGCTTTGTTGGGAGTTTCCAGCAGTGCTTGTTTTGGGGGCTCTGGGACCTAGGCTGAGGGACAGACTTGGGAGTACTGGCGTTGAGGACTACCTTACCCAGTTACCCCTCTTCTCTTCTCTGCTTTTCCTGAGGCAGTGGCAGAATAGGCTTGAGGTATGGTCAGATGTCGTCTTCCACAAATGTCTATCCTGTCAGAAGCACCCAGGCAGTTCTAATATAGGGTACTGGAGCCCTAAGCCTTGAGAGCACTTTCTGACTTGGGTGGTTTCTTAGGAGAATATCCTGCCCAGGCTCTGGGGTTGACGTCAGTTGGGAGATGTGAGTCAGCTGTGACAGGAACTCCTTTGAAGACTGTGAATGCATATTTAGAAGGGTGTGTCTATCAGCAAATAGTCACTGGGGTCCTGCTGTGTTGGACACAGTTCAAGGTACAAAGTCAAGTCCTATCCAGGATGTAATAGTCAAGGTGGGGAGCAGACGTGTTGATTGTGTAAGACTTTTGGGAAGCACAGAAAACAGTGGCAGTAGGTGCTAAACCCTTTCTGTTTTCTTAAGATTCTCGACTATCTCTTTGCACATGGACAGCTCTGTGAGAAGGGCTTTGACCCTCTTTTGGTGGAAGAGGCTCTGGAAATGCAGCAGTGTTCAGAGGAAAAGGTAGGCACCTCCATGCTTCATGGGAACCCTCTGGAAAGAAGGGACAAAGCAGTCTGTCTTGGGGGCACTCCTGTTCCACAGCCTTCATCCCTCCCACTGACTGTAGGCAGAACTAGTTGGAGCAAGAATCTCCTGTGTCCAGACAGGCATGTGGATGTTTGGCTCACATGGAAGTATCAGGTTGAAGACCATCAACGATCCCAGGGAAGGGATGGGAAAAAATGACTTGGGCAAAAGCTGTACTTTCGGATGATGGAGGAGATGTGTAGTCATTTTGCCTAGGCTGGATGGGAGCATGGATGTCGATGGTGGGACCTGAATGAAGGTCCTTAAGATTTGGGGCCTGGGTGTGGCCCCTGAGGGATGACTGGCTGTGGCATCAACCTGTCTTCCTCCACGGCCCTCCTCTGCTTGCTTGGGGCCCTGAGAGGCTCCGGCAAGGATGCCCTCCCAAGCAGCCCCTTAGGCATGTATTCTGCTGCTTGGCTGTGCTATGTGGCCAGAACCCTTTCTTGAATTTGTATTCTCTTACTTTTCTTTAGATGATGGAGTTTCTTCAGTTAATGAGCAAATTTAAGGAAATGGGCTTTGAACTGAAAGATATTAAGGAAGTTCTGCTATTACACAACAACGACCAGGACAATGCTCTGGAAGACCTCATGGCTCGGGCGGGAGCCAGCTGAGATGAGGCCCTGCCTAGGCCCTGCCGCAGAACCACCCCTGCAGGAGGCCCTGAGGAGCCCACCTGTGGGGAAGGAGAAGGGGCACACTTCCGGATTTTCTTTTGGGGGTGGAAGGTCAGGTGTGGAGACTGTGCTTGCCAAGTCTCTACAAGCCTAGGTCCTGAGCTGGGGAGAAAGTGGGTAAGATTTGGGCATGCACATGCCCCTAGAACTGTCCTGGCTCCTTCCATATTAAAAGTATTTGTATCCTGAGAAGTGTCCTTCCCGCCTTGGCCCTCCAGATCGACTTCTCTGGTCTTTTTGGGATCTGTATGGCTTCAGCCGAAACCTGGCCCGGCTGCCAAAAGGAGCTGGGGAGGAGGCGGCGGTGGGGCCAGACTCAGTGCTGCTTTGGGGCTAGATGTTCCCTCGTCCGCAAGAGTGGGCTGACCTCGAATCCAAGTTGAGTGCAATTGAAAGGTTCTTCCAGGGTTTTCTTTCTTTCCCTTTTTAACAATGTCACTTAGTGTGACACTGGTTCTGCAATGTCTCTGAGGTGCAGAGAATGCCCTTTACCCCTTGGGGCCCTGAGTTTGCCTTTTCTGCCAGGCAGTTACCACACTTCCCTGCCCCAGCCTGTTTCTTTTGGCCTGGTTTGGACTACAATCTTCTGCTACCCAGGATTTTAGAGCCCTCTACTCTAGGAAGCAGTTGTCAGTTTAAGGAATCATTTGTCCCTTCCCAGCACATCAACTGGGGGAAAAGCAGGCCATGATTTAGTCCCCCAGCACTAACTCCACCTCAGTTCTCCCTGGAGAACAGCCTCTCCCTCCAGTCCCTGCTCTAGGACGACACAACGAATAACACCTAGTCATAGAAATCAGTCTCTTTGGTTGGTTTTGTATTATGTTGTACATCATTAAAGATCTAAATACAAAGGATATACAGTCTTGATGAATCTAAAGTAATTTGCTAACTATTTTGATTCTTCAGAGAGAACTACTAATAAAAATCTAAAAGGTATATCCTGTTGTGATGATTTCTTTATTGTCAAGGAATGTTTCGCTGCAGGGTGGAGGTTAGTGAGTGGTAAGCGCATTTGCTGGGGATGGAACAGAAGCTAACCATTTTCTGTCATTTCACTCCTTTCTTCCAACTCTTAGGCCTGTGCAACCCAGGTTTTTGGTTTGGAAAGGCAGGCCTAGACACAAGGGTCTGTTTAAACCTGACATAGCTCGGTTTCTGGGTTAAGGACATAGACATGTGCCTTCCTGCAAGATTGACTGTGGAAGTGAGACGGGCTTGGCCTTTGGGAGATGCACTCAGAAGTGAGAACTAAGTCCCTTGTCCTGTGAACAGCATCAGTCATATTTATGTATTCCACAGGCAGGACGGGGATTCAGACTTCTTCACTAGCTCTCAGTGGTGCTGTTGTATTCAGTGGTACTAGACTTATCCCTAGCTTCTTGTCCTTAGTTGTAATACTCTCTCCCCCACAGTCCTCCCTGTGATCTTGGCTTGGATGGGTCTCTAATTTTTGTAGTGATGATTTGAGGATACAGAACCTTTGGGCTGGGGAGCAGTAAGCTGGAAAGAGGCCACCCTCTGGTAGTCAGATGAGGCATGGCCATTGTCTCAGAAAGCCAGTTGGCCCCTCTTCTGGCCTCTAAAATTAATTAAACCCTTCTTTTAAAATTTGTAGAAGTTATCCTTTAACTTCTACAAGAGATCAAAATTTCATATCAAAATGGGTGTCAGGGCCAAGGCTTTGACATGTGAATCTCAACTTGATCCAAGGTGGCCTTGGTAAGTGATGGACTACCTGGTACTTCTTAAGCTTCTTTCTGCTAGAAAGATACACAGCAAACAACTCACATGAAGGGGTGCATGTATGTGTGTAAAACTGCTTTAGAGTCTCACTGGCCAGAGCGCTTAATGCCAAGGCACTGAACACAGGCCACTGAAAGGGCGAGTAGATGGCCAGGGCGACCCTGGATAAAGGTGAGGCTAGGAGATGGACTTGCCTGAGATACTCCAGCCATTCAGCTATTCTGTGGGGGAGTACAGTGGGTGAGGACTCACAGATAGGACTTAGGAATATGATGCAGGCAGATGGTCTCAGCAAAAGGCAGAGATGGGGAAAGAATGCAGTGATGCGAGCGCCCTCTTCCGTCTAAATACTGGGTTGCAGAGAGGGAGGGGAACTGGAAGCAAAAGACCTGTCCCGCATCTGCGGGACATTGAGTTACGGTTTATTCATCAAAAGCTAACCTCCCAAGGGCTGGTGGGGCAGATCTCACCCAACCCCCACCCCACTAGCACCAGCGTTTTAGTTTTTGACCAAGTCCTGGAGGAAGGCACAGAATCCAGCTGGTAAAACCTCTAGGCTCAGCATGTCCTCTCTCCTAGCTTGCGACCTCCAACCTGTAGGTTACCGCTGACCACCGCCCGCCCCCATCCTCAGACCCCTAAATTCAGAAACATCTACAGGGTTATTAGACCCAACTGTGTTTCCACAAAGGGTCAGTAATGCAAATCCTCAACCCCAAAGAAAAGGGAGAGACCTATTAGAAGTTGTTCAGGCTCATCTGTCCTTCCCTGCAGAAGCCCCGGTGCTTGAACTGGACAGATGCTTGCTCTGAGAGAGGAGCTGGGACCCAGCCCAGGCCATGAGTGGTGAGGGAGCGACCAGCATGGGAGGGACAAGGGAGTGGGTGCCGAGATCTGCAGGGGGACCTGGTGGAGGCCCCTCCAGCTCTTGAGAGCCCAGCCACCCCATACCAACTCCACTCTAAGACACCGCTGTCCTCTCAGGGCCTGCAGCTGGCTTGTGGCAGGCCAGGTATAGCTGTAGCTGGCTCCTCAGACTCTGGATGCACTTGGACTTCAGAACCATGATTTCATCTAGCTGAATCACAAAACCTTCAAAATCCTGAGAAAGGAAACAAAGGTCAAATGGAGCTTTTGCTGTTACTGGCCCTCTGTCATATCTGCTTTTCTAATCCCTTCTCTTGCAGGAGGATTTCAGAGCCCAGGCCCTTTCTCCAGTTGGAAAACCTGCAGGATAGTCACCATGGCATAGGGTGGGCCCCCTTCTCTACAGAGAGGTATCTGCAGGGCACAAGGGTGTTTTTCTAGAAGTACCTCTGGTCTGCATAAGGCAAGTCACTGTTACCATCACAGGGAGGGGCCTCCAATAAGCCACTAGGAAGGCAGAATGGCAAGGAGAGAGGCTGGAAACAGTGGCCTGGGAATGGGGAGTGTCACGCCATCTCCCACCTGTCCTTGCGCCCCTCAAGCCAGCTCAGAGGAGTGGCAAGAGAAGGCTCAAAGCCTCAACAAAGCTACAGTGTGGCAGCACACCCTTTCTGCACACACTGCAGGAAACAGGGATGACTATCAAACTAGCTGGACTTCCCTGGTGGCTCCGTGATAAAGAACAGGCCTGCCAATTCAGGAGACGTGGGTTCAATCCCTGGGTCGGGACGATCCCCTGGAGAAGGAAATGGCAACTTAACTCCAGTATTCTTACCTGGAGACTCCCATGGACAGAGGAGCCTGGTGGGCAACAGTCCATGGGGTTGCAGAAGAGTCAGACATGACTTAGTGACTAAATGTCAAACTAGCTGCAGGCTAAGTCCCAACAGCCCTGGAGGCTCCAGCCAAGACCACTTACAGTAGGAGCCAGCTGGCTCATCAGGGTCTCCTCCTTGAAGCCCAACTCAGCCATTTCATCCAGCTGTTCCTGGTGTGCTTGGATGACCACCTGCCTGGGAAGCAGAAGGGATGCTGTGAGCCTTGGGCCTCCCATCTCTCATGGGCAGCTTTCTGGAACTAAGCCTCATCTCTAGGCCAGGAGCTGCTGCTTCCCAAAGAGGTCGAGGCTTTGATGGGAATGAGCTCCCCACCATCTCCTGCCTCTTCACCCGTTCTTTTAAGGGCTTGTCAAGGGACTAGGGAGTAGCCATGAGGTACTGGGAAGAGACAGTGGCTTTGGGAGCCGCCCCCCAGGGCCTCCCGGGTTCACTGAAAGACAGGGCTGGATGCTGCTGCTCCGCTGGAGCTGCTCACAGCTTCCTTGCACAGAAGCTAAAGGCTATGCCACTGCAGCCCGCACGTGGCACAAGGTAGAGCCTGCCACCTAGCCTGCGGGCATTTCTCCTCTCTGTGGGGAGTTCAGGGACCACAGCAAAGGGGTCTGGGCTAGAAGCTGGAGGATCTGCCTTCTGTCAGACCCCCTTATGGGTAGAGACCACACAACAGCATGATTGTCCCCTGGCTATAGGTGGGCTCCTGCCCTGGACATCCCTGCATGCCCTTCTCTTTGCCCAAGGCCCAGGCCAAGCCCCAGTGAGCAGGCAGACAGCTGGCCCTGGGAATCGAGCCAGAGTGGAGGGCTGCGGCCTCACAGAGAAGCATCTGTTGCCACCCTGCCGTCCTGCGCCTCTAGCCCTCGAGCCCCGCTCCTTTCACATCCTCTAAGGCTGTCTTATTCTGCTGTACCATCCAGCCTCCTCTGAGGAAAGCAGCACAGTCAGCAGCCCGTTTCCTACTTTGCCATCCTGGAAGGTGCCTAGAATGCTGGGGCTCTGGGGGCATAGTCTGCTGCTTCTGTGTCCTGGGACAGCACTTCCAAGAATACATACCCACCAGAATGAAGAGGATTCTGGTCTCACTTCGGGTCTCAGGCTTGGTCACGGGATCAGATCCTCCCTTCTCTCCCTCACATCTAGCTTTCCCAGGCTGAGGGCCCACCCATCCTGGCAGGCCTGCTCCAATACATTTTACTCCTACTGCTCATGTCAGATGCATCTAGGCAGGCTCCCTTGAAAAGGTGGACAAAGCCTGTCTCTGAGCCAACCATAGTTATTCCCAGAACAGACAATAAGCTGGCATGGGAGTAGGGATGCCAAAGGGCCCAAGCCTAGGTAGGGAGAGTCCAACTTACTGTGCATGTCCCAGGGCAGGCTGACGGAGTGTCCCAGCGATCTTGGGAGAGCAGCTGGCCACCAGCGGAGAGCCTGGCCTTGCTAAGGACCTTGGGATTGGCCTATGTTTGAGCCATGCAATGTCCTCATTGTAGCAAGACAGTGTGATGGGGTCTGTGGAGAAACCCAGTTCCAGCCAGCTGGGCCCAGTGAGCTGCTTTCTCTCCTGGGCCCCAGGCTGGTCAGCCACATCACTATTTCCTGCTCTGGGGGTGAGTGTAGGCCCAGCGTGAGGTCCTCCAGGATGTAAGGTGAGGAAGGGCTTTCCCAGGAAACCCTGGGAGCTGTCCAGCTCTGTCTCAGCATTGGCATAACGGTGCCCCCGGGAGAAAAGTGCGGTCCCTCTGCTCTGGCAGGCCTCCCCCGGCTCAGCCTCTCCGCTGGGCAGCTCGTCAGGTGGGCGCTGACGGATGGGTGATGGGGACAGAGCTGGAAGACTGCCCCCAGGCTTGTCGTCGGGGGGAGATGAGGAGAGCCACAGGTGCTCGGTTGCCGAAGATGTTGGCAGGACCGCCTCTGGATCACCCGATGACACTGCACGGCTCACTGCTGGCCCCTCTGTGTCCACTGCCATGAGACCATGCGCAGTTCCATCCTGGGCCGGCTGCTCCCAGGAAGGAGCCCCCCCATCATCCAGGCTCTCCAGGAGGGACATGGTGAGCGGAGCCATCAGTCCGGAAGCATACTCAGAGCACGTGCCTAATTCACCATTAGAGTCTTCTCCTTGGAAAGGGTTACTGTTTTTCCTTGGTCTGGTCTCCAGAATTGGGCTGTCTTCACTGACTTCTCTCAGGGGTGTGCTCACTGTGTCTCTCTGGTCTGGGGATCCAGGAACTGCGATGTGGGATAGTGAGCAAGTGAAACCATCTTCCTCCAGGGATGGCAAGCTGCCCTCGGCCTGCCCAGGAACCTCACTTCTGAAGGCTTCCTGTCTGAGGTCAAAAGCAGGGCCGCCACCTCCTTCCCGATCATACACAGAGTCCACCTGTGAGCAGTAAGGCTTCCCTGCCAGGTCTTCTCTGGGAGGAGGCCCTGAGGAGCCTGAGTCCTCCTCTCCGCTCCAGTCCAAGGGCACCTGACCTGGGCTGCGGCTGTGATTGAGTGTTATCCTTCTGTGGCCTGCGGGGTCCCTGGAGTACACCCAGCTTCTAGTTACACCCTCCTTGTCACCATCTGGGCTGAGAAACAGACTCTGCTGCCTTTCAGCCACCTGCTCCTCAGGACCTTGCTCCCTCTGATGAAGGAAGAACGAGCCTTCGCTGTTCTCCGGGCTCTCTCCCTGCTTTGTGGTCCTCTGACAGGAGACATGTGAAAAAGAATCTTCACTGAAGTCGCTGTCATCAGGGTCCTCGGCTTGAGGGACTTGGGCTCCATCATGACTCTCAGCACGATGAGGGTGGAAGGGAGGAGGGATGTCACTCTGGAGCTGCCCTTCTGGGGGCCGGGACCGGCATAAAAACCTTTCCAGGGGTTGGTACTGTAACTTCTGCTGGAGGAGAGGTGGCTGCTGGAACTGCTGGTGGTAAAAGCGCAAATGCTCCTCCCTCGCCGCCTGCTGCGCAGGGATGTTGGTCCAGGCTTCAGAGGCAGGCCAGCTTGGCGCGCCCTCCTTGCTGCCCTGACCGTACTCCGCTAAGCGCTGGGCACTGCCAAAGGAGAGCTCGCCTCGAGACACAAGCTGCTTCTGCACAGGCTGCACAGTCTGCACTTTCTTGCACCGGGAGGGTGGCTTACCATGGGCCAGGTCCCCTCCTGGGCCTGGCGCCCTGCTTCCCCAGCCTAGGGAGGTTTTGTTGCCAATTGGGTTTTTCTCAGAGCATAATGCAGCTGATTCTTCTGCCCTTTTTATGGCTACATGTCCAGACAGCACGGTTCCTTTGCTAGAGCTAGTCTGAATGACCCACTCTCGGGGAGGACTCCCTCGAGAGCCACCCTCTTTGCCAGGAACCTTAGGTATAGAAGCAAAAGGGATATTGGCTGGGTGACTAGCCAGAGGATGGGCCTTCCCTCTCATGGAGCCAGATGGCACTGTGAGCGGCTGCTGAAGCCCCAGCTTGACTTTTTTGGGAGAACATTTGTCCCCTGGCAGGGCCACAGGAGAGCTCTGAATTCGTTTTGGAGAAGAGTTAGAGTTTCCAGATGTTCGATTTCGACTGTTAGCTGGCGTACAACATTTAATGCCTTTCTTTAGTTCTTTGACCCTGTAAATGACCATTTTATGTTAATGTACATTCCTGGGATTCCATTCCTATAGCTTTCAGAGAAAACAAAAACCAAAGAAAAGTATTACAAGAACTGGGAATTATTTTTTCATCTGGGAGAGAATAAAGGAAAGAATAAAGAGGATATTCTATTTCAACATGAAATACGTCACTTTACTTGAACAAAGATCGGTGTCTTCTCTGAGGATATTAGCATGCATCCAATATTCCATGATCAGGAGAGTTTTTTTTTAACCAACTGAAGGTTCATAGCAACTCTGCATGAGCAAGTCTATCAGTGCCACTTTTCCAACAAGATTATTTTTAAATTAAGGTAGGTACATGTTTTTTAAAAACATAATGCTACTGCACACATGATAAACTCCATAGTATAGTGTAAATATAAGTTTTACATGTACTGGGAAACCAATCTGAGACTTCAGTGCGATTTATCACAGTGGTCTGAACCAAAGTTGCAGTATTTCCGCAGTATACCTGTATTCTTGTCTGGGAAATTCCATGGATAGGAACTTGTGTAGTCCAGGGACCACAAAGAGTCAGACACGACTGAGCATATGCCTATAATATTACTATCGTTGTTGAAGTTAACATATATGAGTGTTCACTCTGTGCCAGGTGTGGCCCTAAGCCCTTCACACATGTCACCTCACTGAATCCATGTAACTGTTACATTAGGTAGGTGTTATCATTATCCGTGTTCACATTAAGGGAACTTAATGTGTCCAGAGAACTTGCAGACTTGCCAAGATCACTCAGCTAGCTAGTGGCAAAGGCAGGGTACTGGCCCAGATAGTTTCACTCTAGAGTCCATTCTAGTAGCCACTGTGTAAATGGTCTCTCCTATTGAACTGAGATAAAGTACACAGAGAACATCACTCAAGCCCTGACGCCCAGGGGGAGCTCCTCCTTTCATTCATTAATATTAATAACACATCTACTAGGTACCAAGTACTGTCTAGGCAGGACAGAGACAGTGGAGAAAAAGATAAGGTTCCTGTTCTCATGGAACTTAAATGATAGCTTATCTTTCCTTCCCAGTGAGTTTCATAAAATGCCACAGATACAAAAGATTCTTCAACAGCAATTTTAAGAAAACCAGGAAAACCAGGTTCCCCTCAAATAGTCTGTTAACTCTGGAGACAGCTTCTGAGAGACTGAGAGGAGGTGTTGTATGGTAGGACCAGGCAGCAAAGCAGCCAGAGGAAAGGATGGTAACGAGAGCACTGTCAAACGAGTAGGAGACACCTGACCTGGGTAAGATTGGGAGGGACCCTGGCAGATGCCAAAGTCACTGGAGCCTTGGTCTGGCAGTCAGAGGCACTGGTTCTGCCACCAACGCCCAGTGAGCCCTTTTAAGGTTCCTGCTCTTTTCTGGGCCTCAGTTTCTCCTTCCATAAAACAATCTCTTCTGGACCTACATAGCTCTGAGTACTTCTGCTTTGACAAATAATAGGCACTCTATCCCTAACAGTTAGGGCTGAGGCTGGCAGGAAGAAAACCTCATGAAGCCTTCCACCCTGGAGAAATATTTCATCTCCGGTTAGCTATTTAAGAGCCACTGATGGAGTTGTCTCCTGAACAAGGGAACATGTCACCTTCCTCTTGTCACATTCACACTGGTAAAATGACAGGGCCTACCAAAACACATTCTTCACATGGCCAGTTGCACATTCCCCTGGCAGTAAGAACAGGTTTGGGGAGCTCAAGGTCGGATCCTTGTGTGCGCATTTTTCACACACACCCCCCCCCAACTCTGACACCTGAGGGCGACTCACCGGTCAGCATAGCGCAAAGTATTCAGAGTGTGTTCAGTGGCCACATGGCTTGGTGAGATGTTGGCGATCATGCAGGTTTTGGCATTGCCAATGAAAGAGTCCTTCAGCACCTATTCGAAACAGAAGGCAGGTCAGTGAAATCAACTAACAAAGGGCATATTGACTACTTACTGTGTTCAGGACACTGGGCCATACTCATATCTACCACCTTCTACAAAAAGGCAATTCACAAAAGAAGAAACAAAAATGATCAATAAACAAACAAAACAGGTACTCACTGCACCACTAATCAAAGAAATGCAGAGAAACCATTTTACAAAATTAAAATTTGTGGGGACTTCCCTGGTGGTCAACTGGATCCCACATGCTGCAACTCAGAGTTCGTTACCTCAACTAAGATCCAGTGCAGTCAAGTAATAAATAAATTAAATTAAAAAAATAAAATTTGGGGGGCTATAAGATTAAGAAAGACTCACAGGAACCTGCTCTGGTGAGGGTCTGCTGCCCATGTACTATGCAGTGTGAACTGGTACATGCCTTTGGGAGGGCAGTTTGGTAATATGGTAAAAACCTGGTAAGAAAATGTTCCTATTTTTGGTTTGGCAATCACACTTCAAAGACTTTATCCTAACAGACAATTGCTCAACTGATTTTTTTAAAAAAAAGTATACACAGGATATTCATTACACTATTATAATAGTAAAATTTGGAAAATCTCTAAGTCTATAAACAAGTAACACTAAAAAATTATGAACTCCATACAACCATAAAAACGAATTATGGATATACGTACTTAGGTACCTGGAGAGATCTAAAACTTATGTTTGCGTGAAAAAGGCGTATGTTTCTGTAGGTGGATTTATGTGTGAAATTACTGATTTAATTAAATAGGAACACAATTTCTGGGGGTGGAGGACATGTTTTGAAAAATAACAAAGCCAATGTCAGAATCAGGACTAACCATCCAAAAGAAGGGTTTCCTGAGTCCCCAGTTGTAGTCATGTTTGAGAAGAAACCATCTAACCCATAGATGACTGATTCTAGTAAGTCAGAGCTACGTTATCATGGACTCTGCCCCAGTTCCCGTGAAGCTGTTGGTCTAGCTGCACAGAGTGAAAACTGCTCCCAGAACCCAGAGAGCCTCACCTAGACTGCCTCCTACCCAGTCTGCTCTACTGTGCAGTCTTGGTGCAAAAGGGAACCAGGGGTCCCTGTAACTGTCTTCACAGCTATTTGTACCGAGGCTGATCCCTCCATGGTCCACTCTCCTTGGTGCTTCCTATCAAAGCACGTTTTCGTGACAGAAAAATGGAAAAAAAAAAAAAAAAAAAGCTATGGTCCTACTACTCAGAATAATCAGCTGACAGAGATGCATAATTTTTCTGTGTAGTTTTTTTTTCCTCATTTCATATTTTTTAAACTATAGATCTTGGTCAGCTTTCCTGGAAGGACATGTCAAAAATCCATCTCAAAAAAAAAAAAAAAAAAATCCATCTCATTCTTTTTAAATGCTGCCATTATTTTTTGTCTTGAAACACTGGTCTATCTAAGTCTTCAACTAAGAGAGTACCAAGACAGCTACATTACCATCCCCTTCAAAGGCTCAGAGATACCACTAAATCAACAAGATTTCTTTTTGTTAGAAATAAATGGAAAGCTGCTGGACAGTGACCACTGCTTCCTGGCTGCTGTGTACTGCAGGGATCCCTGCCTGAGGATGCCCTTTCTTCTTCAAGACAGAGCTCCTAGACGGAAGGTGACTCCTCCCCTCCTCCCTCTCCCTCCGCCACATTATGCCTTGCTGGCAGTGGAAACTCTCCTGAATGATTCAATGAATGGAAGAAGGAACACACGAGTGAACCAGAACTCAAAGCTCATATTTAACTTTACCTGAGTTAATTTGCTTTGCCTGAAAGGAGTGTGGGTGTGTTCCTGATCCAATGCACGGATACATTCCTTCAGCTGCAAAGTGGGAGAATAACAAGCACATCAAATATCACATGCAAAGTGAGACTAACAGATCAGATTTTTTTTTTTTTTTTTTTAATAAACCACACTCATGCAACCTTCCTCCAAAAGGAAGTCAAAATGCCCTGGTAGTTTCTTGCTCAACAAGAACAATCAAGGTAGACTGGAAAACATCATTCTATGCTAGCTATGCCTGGTTAAGTATCCTGCCCCCGGCCCCCTCTCAACTTAAAGGCTGTGAACCTAGGATTAGAGCTGATAGCGAAGAATTGACAAACCCAGGGACCCTCCCATTGGTCCCAGAGTCCAGCTTATGTGGTGGCAGTTCTGGCTTGCCGGCTCCCTTTCTCTCCTCACTCTTCCTAACTACAAGATGCACTTAAATAGAGAAAATACTCATGCCACGACCCCGCCTCCCTGCTCACACATGCACACCGGCAGGTACAGCTTCAAGTGCAGATTCAGATACAAGTTGTCTGAATGGAACAGGAGAAATCCTAGAGGGAGAGCTGGGAAGGAACTGGAAAATCACCCAGGTCTATACCCTCATTAAAAAAAGTAGGGATGGTGGCCCAAAGGCAAAGAAGGGTATGTCACTTGCTCCCGGGCAGAGCCTCTCAAAGAAGTGCTCACTGGACATCACTAGTGCCAGCAAAAATCTGAATATATACATTTCCAAGGGCAACACTCCCATCAGAAAGAGCAGGGGTTGAGGGGACAAGACCAGGGAGGAGACACCTTCTATTTCTGAGTCATGCATCTAGGGTAAGCGACAGTAAATGAGAAGAAAGGGAGGGAAGAGAATGGAAGGGATCCCTTGGAAGTGCCAGTGCTGGGAGTTCACCAAGAAAAGGTAATTAGCCTTGAGAGTCTCCTGTGACTATTCTTGGCAGCAGCCATAGATGTCCACAGCTAACCCTTCTCTATCCAAGAAGCTGCAAGGTTATAAGATGGTATAAAGGAATTTCCACTCTTATTACAAGTCAGTCCAATATCCCCACTGGGAAGATTCTATAGAAGGGATGAACAGGTAACCAAACCTGGCCCCTGAGTTGCACCTGCCCCTTACATATTCAAATCCAAGTGTGGCCATCAATCTCTGTGAGCCCTTGGGTCCCTTTAGCCTTGCTGAATCAGAATGGAAAGTAGACTTTACCAAGCTCTAAGGGAAAAGCAAGGGACATATCCAGGAAAGAAAAAAGGGGCATCTTTGTACGCCTCACAAAGCACAAGATTTTGATCCTATTCTTTAAGGCTTGTTTCCAGGCTCCTTTACATGTTGTCTCCCATGTGAGATAAGACAGTCAAGCCCCAAAGGATACTCCACAGGTGCCATGCTTTAGTCATGTCCGACTCTTTGCAACGCTATGGACTATAGCCCTCCAGGCTCCTCTGCCCATGGGATTTTCCAGGCAAGAATACTGGGGTGGGTTGCCATGCCCTCCTCCAGGGGATCTTTCCGATCCAGGGATCCAACCTGTAACTCCTGCATTGGCAGGCAGATTCTAGCGCCACCTGGGAAGCCCTCTCAACAGGTACCTCTTAGGTTTCCTAGTTAATTCCTGGACCATAAATTTAAACATAATAATTAAAGACTTCCAGCTAAAGGCTTTAGACCTTTGGCAAATTTACTTGAGCTTCAGAATCCTGATCTATAAAGTGGGAATAAGAGAATCTGTTGTGAAGATTAAACTCACTAGTATGTAGTATGTATTCAAAAGTGTATTAGCTCCTTGGAGAAATGATTGATTTCAGGGCAAGGGCAAGGAAGAGTGTGTAACACCTTGTAGTGCTAAAAGGCAAGAAGATGCTAAAAAATTGATGAGCATGTCAAAAAGATACAAAACCAACCTGAAAGAACTTATGGACAGAACCCCAGAAAGAACTCCCAATAGCCATTTGGGAAAATGTGAGCAAGAAAATAAGTAATGATAGAAATGGATTCTAATTTAGCAAATGAAAGAAATACCCATTTACTGTTCAGTTCAGTCACTCAGTCGTGTCCGACTCTTTGTGACCACATGAATTGCAGCACGCCAGGCCTCCCTGTCCATCACCAGCTCCCGGAGTTCACTCAAACTCATGTCCATCGAGTCGGTGATGCCATCCAGCCATCTCTTCCTCTGTCACCCCCTTCTCCTCCTGCCCCCAATCCCTCCCAGCATCAGGGTCTTTCCAATGAGTCAACTCTTCGCATGAGGTGGACAAAGTATTGGAGTTTCAGCTTTAGCACCAGTCCTTCCAATGAACACCCAGGGCTGATCTCCTTTAGAATTGACTGGTTGGATCTCCTTGCAGTCCAAGGGACTCTCAAGAGTCTTCTCCAACACCACAGTTTAAAAGCATCAATTCTTCAGTGCTCAGCTTTCTTCACAGTCCAACTCTCACATCCATACATGACTACTGGAAAAACCATAGCCTTGACTAGATGGACCTTTGTTGGCAAAGTAGTGTCTCTGCTTTTTAATATGCTATCTAGGTTGGTCATAACTTTTCTTCCAAGGAGTAAGTGTCTTTTAATTTCATGGCTGCAATCACCATCTGCAGTGATTTTGGAGCCCCCCAAAATAAAGTCTGACACTGTTTCCACTGTTTCCCCATCTCTTTCCCATGAAGTGATGGGACTGGATGCCATAATCTTCGTTTTCTGAATGTTGAGCTTTAAGCCGATTTTTTCACTCTCCTCTTTCACTTTCATCAAGAGGCCTTTTAGTTCCTCTTCACTTTCTGCCATGAGGGAGGTGTCATCTGCATATCTGAGGTTATTGATATTTCTCCCAGCAAGCTTGATTCCAGCTTGTGCTTCTTCCAGCCCATTGTTTCTCATGATGTACTCTGCGTATAAGTTAAATAAGCAGGGTGACAATATACAGCCTTGATGTACTCCTTTTCCTGTTTGGAACCAGTCTGTTGTTCCATGTCCAGTTCTAACTGTTGCTTCCTGACTTGCATATAGGTTTCTCAAGAGGAAGGTCAGGTGGTCTGGTATTCCCATCTCTTTCAGAATTTTCCACAGTGTATTGTGATCCACACAGTCAAAGGCTTTGGCCTAGTCAATAAAGCAGAAATAGATGTTTTTCTGGAATTCTTTTGCTTTTTTGATGACCCAGCACGTGTTGGCAATATGATCTCTGGTTCCTCTGCCTTTTCTAAAACCAGCTTGAACATCTGGAAGTTCACGGCTCATGTATTGCTAAAACCTGGCTTGGAGAAGTTTGAGCATTACTTTACTAATGTGTGAGATGAGTGCAATTGAGGAGATACCCCTTGTCCAAGGTAAGGAGCAGCGGCTGCACTTTGCTGGAGCAGCCGTGAAGAGATACCCCACGTCCAAGATAAGAGAAACCCAAGTAAGACGGCAGGTGTTGCAAGAGGGCATCAGACGGCAGACACACTGAAACCATAATCACAGAAAACTAGCCAATCTGATCACACGGACCACAGCCTTGTCTAACTCAATGAAACTAAGCCATGCTGTGTGGGGACACCCAGGATGGGTGGGTCATGGTGGAGAGGTCTGAGAGAATGTGGTCCACTGGAGAAGGGAATGGCAAACCACTTCAGTATTCTTGCCTTGAGAACCCCATGAACAGTATGATAATGCAAAATGATAGGATACTGAAAGAGGAGCTCCCCGGGTTGGTTGGTGCCCAATATGCTACTGGAGATCAGTGGAGAAATAACTCCAGAAAGAATGAGGGGATGGAGCCAAAGCAAAAACAATACCCAGGTGTGGATGTGTGACTGGTGATAGAAGCAAGGTCCGATGCTGTAAAGAGCAATATTGCATAGGAACCTGGAATGTCAGGTCCATGAATCAAGGAAAATTGGAAGTGGTCAAACAGGAGATGGCTAGAGTGAACGTTGACATTCTAGGAATCAGCGAACTAAAATGGACTAGAATGGGTGAATTTAACTCAGACGACCATTATATCTACTACTGTGGGCAGCAATCCCTTAGAAGAAATGGAGTAGCCATCATGATAAACAAGAGTGTGAAATGCAGTACTTAGATGCAATCTCAAAAACGACAGAATGATCTCTGTTCGTTTCCAAGGCAAACCATTCAATATCATGGTAATCCAAGCCTATGCCCCAACAGTAATGCTAAAGAAGGTGAAATTGAACGGCTCTATGAAGACCTACAAGACCGTTTAGAAATAACACCCAAAAAAGATGTCCTTTTCATTATAGAGGACTGGAAGGCCAAAGTAGGAAATCAAGAAACACCTGGAGTAACAGGCAAATTTGGCCTTGGAGTACAGAATGAAGCAGGGCAAAGGCTAATAGAGTTTTGCCAAGAGAACGCACTGGTCATAGCAAACACCCTCTTCCAACAACACAAGAGAGGACTCTACACAGGGACATCACCAGATGGTCAACACCGAAATCAGATAGATTATATTCTTTGGAGCCAAAGATGGAGAAGCTCTATACAGTCAGCAAAAACAAGACTGGGAGCTGACTGTGGCTCAGACCATTTACTGTTGTAAGTAAGTAAATAAGGAAAGAGAAAAAAAACAGCTCTTTCTTGCAGTAGAAATCCAACTAATTAATGTAGACTGTGTGCTCAGTCATGAAGTCGTGTCTGACTCTTTTGCAACCCCATGGACTGTAGCCTGCCAGGCTCATCTGTCCATGGGATTCTCCAGGTAAGAACACTGGAGTGGGTAGCCATTTCCTTCTCCAAGGGCTCTTCCCGACCCAGGGATCGAACCTGCGTCTCCTGCACTGGCATGCAGATTCTTTACCACTGAGCCACAAGGGGATCTCCAATGTAGAATGATGGACACAGAAAAACCTCATCATGTGAACACCACAGTAATAATTGTTACAGGTAAGAACCATCAATGGACATTAAATTAGCAAAATTATGATGTAAATAAGCATAGTTTAAAAGTATCTGTCCATAAGGTACTTATTACAAAGGGAATAATCATAACTTCACAAAGGGGAAACCTAGCAGAAACCACCTTAACTCAGTGATCAAGTTTAACATTACCAGTAATGATATTGGCTGCTACAATATACTGAGAAGGGTATCACTTCTGCACTATTCTCGCTAAAAATTCATTATCTCAACCTAATAATGAGAAAACATTACACAAACCCAAATTCAGACACAGTCTGCAAAATAACTGGCCAGCATTTTTCAAAGGTGTTAAGGTCAAGATTGACAAAACTGAGGAGACTACAGAGCCAAGGCAGCTAAAGGTAGCACAGAATCCTAGAACCAAAAAAGGACACGAGTGGGACTGTTGATGAAATTCAAACAAGGTCTACAGACAGCTAACAGAATTGTTTTAATGTTCATTTCCTGATTTAAGTTGCTATAGTTACATAAAATGTTAACACTGGGAAGGCTAGGTGAAGGAATGCTACATGTTTATTTTTGAAGCTTTTTTAAAATCTAAAATTTTTCAAAGTTCTTAAATTAAAAAAAAAAAAAAGATGCTGACTCTCTCACCTCTCTCAGCCTCTCAATTTACCCCTCATGAGACCTGAGAGTGATGTGTCTAGTAGGAGATTTCAGTTCTAATCAAAAAGACTTGACGTGGATGGAAACAGGGCAGTACTAAAAAGGAATGGGGGTCTCTAACAGTCATGAATGAGCTCCAGGATACTGTTAAGTGAAAAAAGCAAACTGCAGAGCAGTGTTAACAGTATGCTAGCCTTTTCTTTTTTCCCATGAGAAAGGGGTGAGTACAAACAAACATGTTGGTAGAAACTGGTTACCTAAGGGGAGGGGAATGACAGGAGTGAGGGGACCGAGATGAACACTAGCCTTCTCTGAATGTGGCTTACTTTATAATTTTTCTTTAACTGAACACAAAATTGGTGAGCTTAAACACACAGAATTATTTAGAGAGACTTTGCAATATAATATTATGACTGTACATCCCAAGAGGGATACAACATAAGGGTAAAAAGGACAACTGTAAAGAAATCTTAATCTAAATTCAGTAACCATATTAAAAGTAATATACCATTATTTTGGTATACATACATATTGAGGTAGAGCAAATAAATTATATTAATGTTGTTAGGAACTAAGAATTTTAGCATAAGAGAAAAGGGAGAGAAATATTAATTAATTTATTAGTATGAATCCATGATACACTTTTCCCTTCTCTGTCCATCAAAAAGACCTAGAAGTAAGAACTAGCCCAGTGGTGATAAGCACCACTAGCACTCCTAAATGCTCCCTAACTACCATTTCCCTCTAAAACCAAGGCTTGTTGAAGAAATGGCTGATTTAAGTTCTGGCGGAAAAAATGTACAAGATAAGCCTACAATATTTTGTCATACTAGAAAGCCAGGGATTAGTAGGGTTGTGTCAAAAAGACACAGGAACATAACAGCCAAAAATGTATAAATTAAAAAGTGGAAAAAAAAAAAAGAGGAGGACAATGAGTTTATAATAATATAAAAACAAACAAAAAAGTAAAGACCAACAAACTCATGGTCATGTTCAGGTTACCAGGACATCAACTCATTCTGAAAACTGGTGAGTGAAGGCAAAGAACCAAGCATTTATCTTGCCTCCATTGCATGAGCTAGACTTCAGGATAATCAGATAGTTGGGAGAAAGTTCTTTTCAGCTAATAAATACAGAAGGAATATTAGAATTAGAATATCACCATTTTGGAATCCCTAATAAAGCAATGGGATAAAAGTAATGCTCACTGACGGTTGCTAAAACCACAAGGCATAAAAGTTGATAGGAAACATAATAATGGAGGAATTAGATTGGTAACACTTGACTCTTCCTTAATTCTCAAAATCACAAGAAGAGATAATCAGACATTCTGTGTCTCCTGATGATAATTTTAAAATTTGATGAGAGCAGAAAATGTACTTAAGTGAACCATTCACGCAACTGCAGAAATACTTCTTTGTTTCTAACTGGCAGGACTGACCAGAGGAAGAGAAGGCAGGGAGAGAGGAAGAGCTGTCTAGAACTGCCGAGAATCTGACTGGGCAGCCTCCATCTCCAACCCTGGAATTCCACTGCCTTATTCCAACCCACCCTCACCCACTTTGGCTGCATGTAAAGATGGGCATAATCTCTCAAGAAGGACTTTTAGATGAAAGGTTTAAACAACTTACAGCCAGAAGACTCTGGTTTATTTCTGCGCCTTCCATCTTTGTCTGTCTATCTGAGTCTCGGGCATCCGCTGCTCTTTCACTGCCAGCCAAGTCAATGAAAGAGATCCTAGAGAACAGACATAGCAGGCAAGATTTCTTTGGGGCTTTGGTATCTTCTTATATCAGCCAACATTTTGTGATGGCAGGAAGAAATCAACACAGGCCCATCCTCAGGAAAGTTAAAGACATTACTGTCAGTTTTCCAAAAGTATCACAAGATTTTAATCTGTCAGTTATAGCTCGCACTGTTCACTTACACTCTTCTGTTGGCTTTAACCATTTGTGAGAAAGTATGATTGAAATTAATTAAACATTCTTCCCATAAGGCTAAATGACTACAATGCAAATCACTTAGGTGACCACTTAGATAATTAAATAGAGACTTTTGTGGGCTGCTTTCCAGCTCCCCACCCCCTAAAAGACTCATTACTCAGAGGTGAGATAGGCTCATCCATCACTGTGGCAGAGTGATGCTAAGATAGCACCAGAGAGGCGATGAATGTACCCATCTGTCGTATGGCTTCTTTTAAGAAGGATGGATTAATTTTCCTTTTTTTTGACCTGTAAGCTCTCTGAGATGCATTTCCTACTATTCCTCTGCTGATACTGTGTTTCACACTAGAAGCAATCAATGTTCCTTTTAATAACTTAGAGTTGACCAACAATAGGTCATTACTTCATGGTTAATCAACTGGTGGCACTTTGGTACAATGATTTATTTCAGAGTTAATAACTCTATGGTGTATCCCTGAAATAAAGAACTCTATGGGGCAGGATGTCCTGTTGTTGACAACACATATTTCAAAGTCACATTAAGGAAAGGCAGACAATGCAGTTCTCTGCATATTTCCAGCTCACCTGCCAAATGTCCTCTTGGCTGAATCTTTGATCTGAATTTGGATGATAGCGTGAGAGCGGGAGGAGTCTGCATTAACTCCAGTGGCCCTGGTGCTGCGCTCCTTGCTGCCCTTGAGGATCACCTGAAAATAAAATCCGTAGGGTGACTTCTGCAAGGAGTAAACAAAGCCCTTTGGCTCCTAAGAGCTGGCTGAGAGCAGCAGAGACCAGACAGAAATTTATCGGTATACTGCAGTCTTTTCCCTCTATGTGGAAAACTGCCTAAATACTAAATCATAAAGAGTAAGTACCCAAGAGCAATGACAACAATGTGGAAAACTAATCTTCGGGGAGAACATTCAACAGCTCAAGAGCTAATTTACTTCTTGATCTCATACACTCTTTTTAATATCTTTGATGGATTTATCCTGACTCAACTCCACAGGGCACAACTTGGCTCCAGAGTAAGGTCCCATAATACCCATCTGTCGTAGTAACTGAAGCAAAGGACAGAAATGTGCATCCCAGAATGAATAATCACATCCACCTGTTCCACCACAATGCAGTCATAAAGGAGACCAGGCCTGACACGTGGAAACATGGAAGTAATGAGTTATCACAATTGCTACAAGCCCATGATTACCCTGGAGACCACTGCCGCTTCAAATGGGAGTGAAGACTAATGTGGATCCCTTTGGCCACAAAGGAATGGGGGAGAAGAGGTGAAGCCTCAGGAATGGCCTCAAGCCACTGAAAACATAACCATATATGAATATGCTGCCCTGATTTGGGGAAGTGTTAATTACTGAGAATCAAATAGGTGATGGACTTTAAAAACATTTGACAGAATCCTCAGTAGTCTAAGATGTGGTGAGTATGGTTATTATGCTCAGTTTATAACTGAGGAATAAATTCAAAGGTAGACTTGCTCACAAATAACTGTTTTGTGGCAGAACCAAATTCTACATCTAGCACCTAGTGTGGCTGATTCCAAAGCCCATGTGGTTTCCACTACATTGTGGGGACACTTGTGATAAATTCATCTATTTGCAGTGTGAACTAGACTAAAGGAAGTCCTATCTCATTTTTCCTCACTCTCTCAGAATTTTAATTTTTATCATATTGAACATGGCTACCGTTTCCAAATTAAGAGTTCAAAAGTTGATGAAGTCTAACTTCAACAACAGTTTATAAAATACCTTAACTAGCAGGGGTAAGTACTTAAAAAAAATTAACTAATATTAAATTTCTTCATGGCCTAAGTGATAGTTATGTCTCTAAAGATTACCTGTGCGATTTAGAATTGTATCTTAGAACCAGATTTTAAATGCACTCATTTTGTAAATAGCTTGCTGAAAGTTTAAAGGGATTACCTTATGAATCCTTTTGTAAAGAGCAGAACTTGTTACTTTACAAAACTGGATTATCAACTGCATGGACAGCTTGCTGCTGCTAATCAGAAATCAGAAGAGTTATAGTAGTATCCCTTATACTGGTTGTGGTTAAGTGCCAAACAACAACAACAACAACAAATCCTCCCCCAAAATACTGATAAATAAGGCTGGATGCTGGCTAGGTCACTTAAGACCAGATCTATGACTGAACCATCTGGTTTACTTTTCTATCTATGCCATGAAGCTTGCAGAATCTTTGTTCCCTGACTAGCGATTGAACTTGGAGCCACGGGAGTGAAAAGTGTCAAGTTCTCACCAGTGGACTGCCAGGGAATTCCTATCATTCTGATTTCACACTTTCAAAGATTATAATGCAAAGATGATGGATTACTTTAAATCTGTATTATTTTTACTAAACTTCTCTTTTTTCATTAGAAAGACAAGCTTACTGTGGAAAACTTAGAAAATATAGGAAAAATATAAAAATGAAAATATATATCTTCCATAACTTCAGAGTTAAAAAGATTCTGGTGCATTTCCTCCTCCCAGAGTTTCAGGGTTCTCACAGCTCTTTTGATACACACACACACACACACACACACACACACAGCCTTTTACAAACTTCATGAAGAAACAGAGATCTTTTATTATTTTTTTTTATTTTTTAAATTTTAAAATCTTTAATTCTTACATGCCAGAGATCTTTTAAATGTCTACATCTGTGATCTGTGTAAGCGATATGCTTGATAGATAAAGGAGAAGTTAATTATCCAAAGTCACACAGGCAGCATATGGTCAGGCTAGGGATAGAAGCCAGGTACCCTTTGCCACATGATGGCAGCAATGATGCTACTTCTGCTGGAATCTAATGAGAGCTCAGAGAGGCCTCAAGGTCATACCTAGTCAGGAACTGTGGTTACTGACAGGAAGCTCAGGGGGTGGCCTTGTGGTTCATCCCCAGGGGAGTTAAGAAAGACTGTCTTCTGAGGTACTGTTATAGAGTTTTATGTTTGACTTTTCAGTACACCTTATTCACCACGATGTACTAGGTACCTGTGAGTATATCTCAGAAAATCCAACATGTTGGCACGAACTTTCCTGACTAAATGCCTTTTAGGAAGACATGAGGCAATTTCTGGTCTATGGTCCAGTAGACCTCAGCCTCAGTAGCAGTCTGTAATCACCATGTTTTTCAGAAACTGTGGAATAAAGCAGCTGAGCTCTGAGGAGGAAAATGAGGCAGTCTGCAAAGATCATCAGACAAAGTTTGTAAGTGGCATACAACTCAAGTGTAGCAGTTAGAAACATAAATATGAAGTTAAACTGTCTGGGTTCACATGCCAGTTCTGACAATACGATTGTCTGCACTCTTGAAAATCACTCAACTTTTCAGGGCCTCAGTTTCTTACCTATAAAATGGTAATTTCATAAGTTATTTTTGAGACCAAAAAGAGATAATACATAGTAAAGCACTTAGAACTACGATTAGCACATATAAGTTCTCAATAAATACTAATTAAAAATATATACTAAAGAACTAACATATTTGTGTAAACTTCCGAAACATAAACTATTTCTTTTAAAAAATGTAAAATAATCAGAGATCTATGGAGAAACAGAGCTTTATGGATCAACAAGAGATTCCATGGCTCCCAAGTACAATTAAAAGTTTTAAAAAAGAAGGAAAAGGAAAGGAAGAAGATAAAGAACAAAAAGAGACAACCTATTTGAGAGAAAGGCAAGTCAGGAAACAGAATAAAATTAATGCATCACCTTAAAAATCACAGGCCTCCCGTTTCTCTCACTACCTCTTTCTTTTCAAAGTCCTCCTTCCATTATAAAGTCTACTGGGAAAGTTTCTTAACCTAGACCCTTTAGACAAACATGTCATATGAGTAGTAAAATGGGGACCTGCTATAATAGAAAGGAGAGACAACTGTTGAATTCTCTGGCAATGGAAAATATTTGGGGACTTATTAATAAGATTAATAGATGTGAGGACTTCCCTGATGGTCCAGTGGCTAAGACTTAATGCTCCCAATTCAGTGGGCCTGGGTTTGATTTCTGTTGAGGGAACTAGATTCCACATGTCGCAACTAAGAGGTCACATGCTATAACTAAAGATCCTCATGCCACAACTAAGACCAGATACAGACAAATAAATAAATATATTTTTTTAAAAAAAAGAATAACAGACATGACAAATTCAACTAGCATCACAGTAAGCATTATATGTACATTATCTCATTTCCTTCTCTATCACCCAACCCAATCATATTATATCCACATGTTTCAGGCTCAGAAAGGTAAGACGTGTTCAGGGACACATGGCGCTGGGACCCAGCTCCATCCAGGCTTTAATCACCAAGCTTCCAGCACAAATACTAAAGATGGGCTGTGAGCACTTGAGCAGGAGAGGCACTGTGTATAGACTAAGTCTCTATCCCTGGCATATGACTGAGACTTATCTTAGGGAAGCTCTGCTCTGTGGGCCTCTGCTACCAGTTACAGCCAAGGCAGCATTAAAACATGAAGCAGATTTTTTAGAAGTTTGGGAATGGATACCTATAAGTACATGAAATGTCTGTAAGAAAGACTTAAAAACCTGAAAGCCTATATAACTGAAAAAATGCCCATCGTTTGCCTGACAAAATCTTGATTCCAAATTTGGATGAATTAGCAAGTCCTCTATAAAGGCAGGGAAACCCTGGTGCCTGGATTGTTAAGACCAGGTAATAAATATACCTGGAAGGAGAAACCTCTTGGAGGAAGGACAACCCTGTGTGAAAAATGAAGCTGCTGGTTGTGCAGGCAGGCAACAAGTGGCCACGCCTACGTGAGCCTGTGGGTGACCTGCGATGGTGACACCTGAGGGTGACACTTGAGCAAGCACACAGATGACACCTGAGTGAGGGGAACGGGGACACCTGAGAGGAAGCACGACACCTGAGTTAGCAAGGGCTGCTGTTTCGAGTCAATAAACACTTACGAGGGTAGCCATGCCAGAGATCCATAATTTACATCAACCTTCCACCTTGGTCTCAGCTGGCTTCCTTCTTGTACTACCTCACATGTATTACAGACTGAGGTTAGTGGCGATAACGGCGATATGTTCACTAACAAGAAACTTCCCTCTGCTGGTCTTAGAAAATACACCTTAGGACAGAGCAGTGCCATAAACTCTTCCAGGGTGAGAGTGATTTGACACTAGATTGCCCACTAACACAGTTATGACCCATAGCTAAGGAAAAGGGACTTCCTTTTAGTGTTTGATCCTTTCCCATTCAATTGGTCTAATTTCTAGGAACAACAGCATCATGAGGACCAACTCTCCTGAGACTCCCAGCCAAATAAAGGAATGACTAGGGGAAGTGGGGGCATGAAGACCACAAGGAACAGGCATATGAGAAACACTCTCCTTAGGACTCTGCCGTGGGGGGAGCTCTGGACAGGTCAAGAATAGTCAAGTCTCAAGGGAGCCCTTCAACATGTCCCACCCACTTTTGTTCTGCATCTGCCTCTGAGATCATTGGAAAGAGGGTCTCGGCTCTCAGGTGACTGTTAAAAACAGCCACAAAAGGTGCCATCCTTGGATTTTGGGTATCAGGACTCAGGAGTCTGATAATCACATAAATACAAGGTCCCAGACTTTAAATAAAATTTACCTATTTGTCCCAAGAAAAAGAAACTGTTAGAAAAAGACTGGTGTCAATGGTGGGCCACTCTGCCATTTCACATACCCAAGTCCCTGGAGGGATGTATTGTGAAGCTGTTCTACAGGCGATTATTGTCAAGTACCCAACTTGTCCTTTCGGGCTTCTCCCTTTGCCTCTAGCCAGGCTTGTTGGATATACTAGAATGACTATGATAGCTACATGTTAGAATCACTGTGGGAGCTTTTAAAACAATACCCCCCCTTTCTATACTGCTGGTAGGAATATAAAGTGGTGCAGCCACTTTCGAAAACAGTTTGGCAGTTCCTCAAAAAGTATGACTCAGCAGTTCCACTCTTACACATATACTCAAAAAAACTGAAAACATATGTCCACACAAAACCTGTACATGAATGTTTGTCGCTCCATTATTCATAATAGCCAAAAGGTTGAACCTACATGCCCATCAACTGATAAATGAATAAATATGGTATATCCATACAACAGAATATTATTTAGCCATAAAAAGGAATGAAGTACATTTACCAATACTTCATTCAACAACATAGATGAACCTTGAAAACATTACACTAAGTGAAAAAAGCCAGAGTCAAAGGTTACATATTGTATGATTACATTTATATGATATGGCTAGAAGAGGTAAACCCATACAGATAGAAATTAGTGGTTTTCAGGTACCAGGTGCAAAGGAAACAGAGTAACTGCTAACGATACAGGATTTCATTTTGGTGTGATGAAAATGTTCTGGAATTAGATAGTGGTGACAGCTGCACAACTTTTTGAATACTAAAAAACATCACTGGCTTGTGTATTTTAAAAGGGTGAATGTGAAAAAACGGATTGTAAAGTACCTTTGGACGGACACATAAAAAAACTAAAAAATCAATTAGTTGCCACAAGAATATGGAATGAAAGGAACATTTTCATTGTAACTTTTGAATTCTGAATTTATGTGGAGGTATTATCCATTAAAATTTTTATTTAAAATATGACTCCCTCTCTAGCAGCCTTTACCAGAGCCTATTACCATAAAAAAGCACATTAGCAGCCTTTGAAACTGGCCCTAAAGTATCCTCTCCTGCATTCAGTTCAGTTCAGTTGCTCAGTTGTGTCCAACTCTTTGCAACCCCATGAATCGCAGCACACCAAGCCTCCCTGTCCATCACCAACTCCCGGAGTTCACTCAGATTCACGTTCATCGAGTCAGTGATGCCATCCAGCCATCTCATCCTCTGTCGTTCCCTTCTCCTCCTGCCCCCAATCCCTCCCAGCATCAGAGTCTTTTCCAATGAGTCAACTCTTTGCATGAGGTGGCCAAAGTACTGGAGTTTCAGCTTTAGCATCATTCCTTCCAAAGAAATCCCAGGGCTGATCTCCTTCAGAATGGACTGGTTGGATCTCCTTGCAGTCCAAGGGACTCTCAAGTCTCCCAAATACCTTACTTCCCACTATCAAGGCACTGAGACCTTGTAGAGAAAGGAGCCATCCTCTCAGATGAGGATTTTTATTTTATAAATGTGAAATGCGTGTTTGTCATTGCCGTTTGCCTAAGTGAAGTGAAAGTCACTCAGTTGTGTCCAACTCTTTTGAGACCCATGGACTATACAATCCATGGAATTTTCTAGGACAGAATACTCGAGTGGGTAGCCTTTCCCTTCTCTAGGGGATCTTCCCGACCCAGGAATCAAACCCAGGTCTCCCACATTGCAGGTGGATTCTTTACCAGCTGAGCCACAAGGGAAGCCCAAGAGCACTGAAGTGGGTAGCCGATCCCTTCTCCAGTGGATCTTCCTGACCCAGGAATCAACCTGGAGTCTCCTGCATTGCAGGCAGATTCTTTACCAACTGAACTACGAGGGAAGTCCGCCCTAAATCTGAGTCCATTATACTTGTGAGACAGCAAAATGAAGTCTTTCCTTGTACTTGGGCTGCTACAGTGGGGTAGTAAAGGAGGAAGATTACCTCTAAGAGGAGCTCCACACTATCCACCTGAAGCTCTCGCAGTCCCACTATTTGTACTACGTGCTTGCTATCTTCTCTTGCGAAGAGCCTGCAGAGACAAGAAGATGGTTGGTTTGGCAGAGCTCCAGTAACAGACTCTTCGTAACCCATTCCACCACTCCCCCATTATGTAGCAGTTTTGCTACTGAGTGGGATTGATATGCCTTCTCCTTGCCTACCCCCATACCTCCTGACTCCAATGCTAGGCTTCAGGGGTGGTCTTTGATTGCTGTACATAAATAAATCAACACCTCTGGCTACAAGGAACAGAATGAGTGGTTAACCCAGACCTATGCCAATCAGTGGATTCCTGGATACAGTGACTGGCTCAGGAGTTGATACAGGATCTCTGCTAATCCAATCAAAATAAAGTTTCAGTCTCTGGTTGTTAGGTACTCCTTTTTCCCTCCAGAAGTGAAAAGCGTGTGGCCTTGGGAGCAGTGGTAGCCATTTTGCATCCACAAAAAAGACCGTTTTGGAATGAAGCTAACACCATGGGAGGTAGAACAGAAATGCAAAGAAACGGAGTCTTATAGCATCTCTGAACCTCTAGAGTCAAAAGACCCTAAAGCTTCTCTAGGCTTTCTAGTTATATGAGTCAATGACTTCCCTAAATGCTTAAGCCAGTTAACAGTATGGTTTTATTTCACTACTTGCAACATAAGGAGTTCTGATACATTTTTGAAGCAGCAAGAAGACTTGGTATTGCAACTAAAGCCTCAGGCCTGAGCACAGTGTAATGAATGGTTACATCTACCACCACGAAGCTAGATCTGCCAAGGGGCAGGTATTGCATCTATCAAAGACACTAAGATTATTTTCTCCCCCAGTAAGATAGTGATTACAATGAATACTGGAATTTCACTTTGTAGCCAAACAAAAAGATTTCCTCAAAAAATGTTTTTCTCTGTCTATCCCTCACCCCAAGTTTCCAAATTTTTACAGAAGGATAGGGAAACAGCCTCATCGATGCTCATGACCTCTCAGAAGACAACTCTACTGGAACAGCTGGGCTTTGGGAATAAAAGGATCAAGCTTTCAGTGCCCTCACATCATTCCTGAACATATTTCCCAGACCCTATTCCCTGAGCTCACCATGGAAAATTCCTAATGAATAGCCTAAAGTGTACTGCAGTATCTTCAAATCATATAAACAAGAAGTATGTTTGTACAACTTTTAATGAAAAGGTATAGACACCTTATCTTTTACTTTAAAGAGTTGATTTTAAGATCTATAAACTTTGGCTTTTAGGAGGCAGACTGAGCACATGTACTTCTATCTACCTTTGTCAAAGCCTCTTTTACAGAAAATATATTAATTTAGAAACAACAGGATAGGGGGAGCTCAGGTTTTTCCACGTGAGTTGTGGGGCTTAACTTCCCCACAACCAGGCATCAGTGGATGGGTGTCACTGCATGGAAGATTCTTTTGTTTTATTGTTCTATGGAGGAAATCAAATCAACTTGAACCTCTCTGAGTGTCCCTCAATGTGGAGAAACTTTTCATCTTTAACCTAGATGTTTTATCATTGGTGCTGTATAGATGGAGAAGTCTAGAGGCTACTGTAAAAATAAAACTGAAAACCAGAAGCAGGAGGCATAAGTCCAAAGCCTGAAAACAACAGAGAACTCCTGAATTCAGGGAACATTAAGCAATAGGAGCTCATCAAATGCCTCCATACCTACACTGAAACCAAGCTCCACCCAAGGACCAACAAGTTCCAGAACAAGACATACCACGCAAATTCTCCAGCAACACAGGAACACACCCCTGAGCTTCAATATACAGGCAGCTCAAAGTTATTCCAAAACCTTTGACATCTCATAACCCATTACTGGTCACTCCACTGCACTCCAGAGAGAAGAAACCCAGCTCCACCCACCAGAACTCCAACACAAGCCTCCCTAACCAGGAAACCTAGACAAGCCACTGATACAACCCCACCCACAGTGAGGAAGCACCATAATAAAGAGAACTCCACAAATTACCAGAATATAAAAAGGCCACCCCAAACGCAGCAATATAATCAAGATGAAGAGACAGAGGAATACTCAGCAGGTAAAGGAACAGGAGAGTTGCCCACCAAACCAAACAAAAGAGGAAGAGGTAGGGAATCTACCTGAGAAAGAATTCTGAATATTGATAGCGAAAATGATCCAAAATCTTGAAATCAAAATGGAATCACAGATAAATAGCCTAGAGACAAGGATTGAGAAGATGCAAGAAAGGTTTAACAAGGACTTAGAAGAAATAAAAAAGAGTCAATATATAATGAATAATGCAATAAATGAGATCAGAAACACTCTGGAGGCAACAAATAGCAGAATAATGGAGGCAGAAGATAGGATTAGTGAAATAGAAGATAGAATGGTAGAAATAAATGAATCAGAGAGGAAACAAGAAAAACGAATTAAAAGAAATGAGGACAATCTCAGAGACTTCCAGGACGATATGAAATGCTCCAACATTCGAATTATAGGAGTCCCAGAAGAAGAAGACAAAAAGAAAGACCATGAGAAAATCCTTGAGGAGATAATAGTTGAAAACTTCCCTAAAATGGGGAAGGAAATAATCACCCACGTCCAAGAAACACAGAGAGTTCCAAATAGGATAAACCCAAGGCGAAACACCCCAAGACACATATTAATCAAATTAACAAAGATCAAACACAAAGAACAAATATTAAAAGCAGCAAGGGAAAAACAACAAATAACACACAAGGGGATTCCCATAAGGATAACAGCTGATCTTTCAATAGAAACTCTTCAGGCCAGGGGGGAATGGCAAGACATACTTAAAGTGATGAAAGACAATAACCTACAGCCCAGATTACTGTACCCAGCAAGGATCTCATTCAAATACGAAGGAGAAATCAAAAGCTTTACAGACAAGCAAAAGCTGAGAGAATTCAGCACCACCAAACCAGCTCTCCAACAAATTCTAAAGGATATTCTCTAGACAGGAAACACAAAAAGGGTGGATAAACCCAAACCCAAAACAATAAAGTAAATGGTAATGGGATCATACTTATCAATAATTACCTTAAACGTAAATGGGTTGAATGCCCCAACCAAAAGGCAAAGACTGGCCGAATGGATACAAAAACAAGACCCCTCTATATGCTGCTTACAAGAGACCCACCTCAAAACAAGGGACACATACAGACTGAAAGTGAAGGGCTGGAAAAAGATATACCATGCAAATAGAGACCAAAAGAAAGCAGGAGTGGCAATACTCATATCCGATAAAATAGACTTTAAAACAAAGGCTGTGAAAAGAGACAAAGGCCACTACATAATGATCAAAGGATCAATCCAAGAAGATATAACAATTATAAATATATATGCACCCAATATAGGCGCACCGCAATATGTAAGACAAATGCTAACAAGTATGAAAGGGGAAATCAACAATAACACAATAATAGTGGGAGACTTTAATACCCCACTCACACCTATGGACAGATCAACTAAACAGAAAATCAACAAAGAAACGCAAACTTTAAATGATACATTAGACCAGTTAGACCTAATTGATATCTATAGGACATTTCACCCCAAAACAATGAATTTAACCTTTTTCTCATGTGCTCGTGGAACATTCTCCAGGATAGATCACATCCTGGGCCATAAATCTAACTTGATAAATTCAAAAAAATCGAAATCATTCCAAGCATCTTTTCTGACCATAATGCATTAAGACTAGATCTCAATTACAGGAGAAAAACTACTAAAAATTCCAAAATATGGAGGTTGAACAACACACTTCTGAATAACCAACAAATCACAGAAGAAATCAAAAAAGAAATCAAAACATGCATAGAAACTAACGAAAATGAAAACACAACAACCCAAAACCTGTGGGACACTATAAAAGCACTGCTAAGAGGAAAGTTCATAGCAATACAGGCATACCTCAAGAAACAAGAAAAAACTCAAATAAATAACCTAACTCTACACCTAAAGCAACTAGAAAAGGAAGAATTGGAGAACCCCAGAGTTAGTAGAAGGAAAGAAATCTTAAAAATTAGGGCAGAAATAAATGCAAAAGAAACAAAAGAGACCATAGCAAAAATCAACAAAGCCAAAAGCTGGTTCTTTGAAAGGATAAATAAAATTGACAAACCATTAGCCAGACTCATCAAGAAACAAAGAGAAAAATCAAATCAACAAAATTAGAAATGAAAATGGAGAGATCACAACAGACAACACAGAAATACAAAGGATCATAAGAGACTACTATCAGCAGTTATATGCCAATAAAATGGACAACGTGGAAGAAATGGACAAATTCTTAGAAAAGCACAATTTTCCAAAACTGAACCAGGAAGAAATAGAAAATCTTAACATACCCATCACAAGCACGGAAATTGAAACTGTAATCAGAAATCTTCCAGCAAACAAAAGCCCAGGTCCAGACGGCTTCACAGCTGAATTCTACCAAAATTTTTGAGAAGAGCTAACACCTACTAAAACTCTTCCAGAAAATTGCAGAGGAAGGTAAACTTCCAAACTCATTCTATGAGGCCACCATCACCCTAATACCAAAACCTGACAAAGATACTACAAAAAAAGAAAACTACAGGCCAATATCACTGATGAACATAGATGCAAAAATCCTTAACAAAATTCTAGCAATCAGAATCCAACAACACATTAAAAAGATCATACACCATGACCAAGTGGGCTTTATCCCAGGGATGCAAGGATTCTTCAATATCCACAAATCAATCAATGTAATTCACCACATTAACAAATTGAAAAATAAAAGCCATATGATTATCTCAAGAGATGCAGAGAAGGCCTTTGACAAAATTCAACATCCATTTATGATTAAAACTCTCCAGAAAGCAGGAATAGAAGGAACATACCTCAACATAATAAAAGCTATATATGACAAACCCACAGCAAACATTATCCTCAATGGTGAAAAATTGAAAGCATTTTCCCTAAAGTCAGGAACAAGACAAGGGTGCCCACTTTCACCACTACTATTCAACACAGTTCTGGAAGTTTTGGCCACAGCAATCAGAGCAGAAAAAGAAATAAAAGGAATCCAAATTGGAAAAGAAGAAGTAAAACTTTCACTGTTTGCAGATGACATGATCCTCTACATAGAAAACCCTAAAGACTCCACCAGAAAATTACCAGAGCTAATCAATGAATATAGTAAAGTAGCAGGATATAAAATCAACACACAGAAACCCCTTGCATTCCTATACACTAATGATGAGAAAGTAGAAAAAGAAATTAAGGAAACAATTCCATTCACCATTGCAATGAAAAGAATAAAATACTTAGGAATATATCTACCTAAAGAAACTAAAGACCTATATATAGAAAACTATAAAACACTGATGAAAGAAATCAAAGAGGACACTAATAGATGGAGAAATATACCATGTTCATGGATCGGAAGAATCAATATAGTGAAAATGAGTATACTACCCAAAGCAATTTACAAATTCAATGCAATCCCTATCAAGCTACCAGCGGTATTTTTCACAGAACTAGAACAAATAATTTCAAGATTTGCATGGAAATACAAAAAACCTCGAATAGCCAAAGCAATCTTGAGAAAGAAGAATGGAACTTGCCTGACTTCAGGCTCTACTACAAAGCCACAGTCATCAAGACAGTATGGTACTGGCACAAAGACAGATCAATGGAACAAAATAGAAAGCCCAGAGATAAATCCACACACATATGGACACCTTATCTTTGACAAAGGAGGCAAGAATATACAATGGAGTAAAGACAATCTCTTTAACAAGTGGTGCTGGGAAAACTGGTCAACCACTTGTAAAAGAATGAAACTAGATCACTTTCTAACGCCACACACAAAAATAAACTCAAAATGGATTAAAGATCTAAATGTAAGACCAGAAACTATAAAACTCCTAGAAGAGAATATAGGCAAAACATCTCCGACATAAATCACAGCAGGATCCTCTATGATCCACCTCCCAGAATTCTGGAAATAAAAGCAAAAATAAACAAATGGGATCTAATTAAAATTAAAAGCTTCTGCACAACAAAGGAAACTATAAGCAAGGTGAAAAGACAGCCTTCTGAATGGGAGAAAATAATAGCAAATGAAGCAACTGACAAACAACTAATCTCAAAAATATACAAGCAACTTATGCAGCTCAATTCCAGAAAAATAAACGACCCAATCCAAAAATGGGCCAAAGAACTAAATAGACATTTCTCCAAAGAAGACATACGGATGGCTAACAAACACATGAAAAGATGCTCAACATCACTCATTATTAGAGAAATGCAAATCAAAACCACAATGAGGTACCACTTCACACCAGTCAGAATGTCTGCGATCCAAAAATCTGCAAGCAATAAATGCTGGAGAGGGTGTGGAGAAAAGGGAACCCTCCTACACTGTTGGTGGGAATGCAAACTAGTACAGCCACTATGGAGAACAGTGTGGAGATTCCTTAAAAAATTGCAAATAGAACTGCCTTATGACCCAGCAATCCCACTGCTGGGCATACACACCGAGGAAACCAGAATTGAAAGAGACACATGTACCCCAATGTTCATCGCAGCACTGTTTATAATAGCCAGGACATGGAAACAACCTAGATGTCCATCAGCAGATGAATGGATAAGAAAGCTGTGGTACATATACACAATGGAGTATTACTCAGCCATTAAAAAGAATACATTTGAATCAGTTCTGATGAGATGGATGAAACTGGAGCCGATTATACAGGGTGGAGTAAGCCAGAAAGAAAAACACCAATACAGTATACTAACACATATATATGGAATTTAGAAAGATGGCAATGACGACCCTGGATGCAAGACAGCAAAAAAGACACAGATGTGTATAACGGACTTTTGGACTCAGAGGGAGAGGGAGAGGGTGGGATGATTTGGGAGAATGGCATTGTAACATGTATACTATCATGTAAGAATCGAATCGCCAGTCTATGTCCGATGCAGGATACAGCATGCTTGGGGCTGGTGCACGGTGATGACCCAGAGAGATGTTATGGGGAGGGAGGTGGGAGGGGGGTTCATGTTTGGGAACGCATGTACACCCGTGGTGGATTCATGTCAATGTATGGCAAAACCAATGCAGTATTGTAAAGTAAAATAAAGTAAAAATAAAAATTAAAGAAAAAAAAAAAAAGAAACAACAGGATAAGTTATAACAGCTCTAACAAATAAGAAAGGGTGCTATCATTGAAGCAGGACATTTCAGAAGTCTCAGAAAGTAGGAAAAAAGAGATATAAGCCAATTGACCAAAGACATTAAAAAAAAAACCCCAAAACCCTAACATCTCCCAGCTGAAGACATTTTCAGAGTGAGTTTTCTCTAGAGAGCTCCAGAGAAGCTTTTACCCAGAAATCAGCATATCCCCATTCCTGTAGCTATCATCAAAAAAGGCAGAAATACAGGGCAATAATACATAAAGAACTGTACTCACAAAAATATCATTAAAGAATTGTATTCACAAACAAACCACACACACATACAGCACGGCACAACAGATGCTTTTATTCTTATAGCAACTATTCTTTAAAGGAAGTGGCCATTTTGACTGGAAAAGGCTCCAAATAAGGGTATTAAGCTAGAAAGAGAAGCTGTGGTGAAGCCAACTTGAAGCTTCAAAACCAACACAGAGAACAGAAAAAAGCATCTCTTCCTGAAAGTAACCCCAAAGTAGAACCCTTCCTTATTTGGCAATTGTGTCATGACTGAACCCTCAACTCCAGTACATTCTCTGAACTGTGGCATACTGAAGGTTCTTTCTTCAGTTGAAATAGTCCACAGAATGGTGGCCTGTCTAAGCCCACTTCTGTGACCTCTCCAGTTATACTACACTAGTGCCCCTCTGTGATGGGAGTCTACCTATCATGCTCTCCATGAACTGGAGCTGCTCCTCCACCCCTCCTTCCCATTCCAGTGTTGTCCTGGAGTACATGAAGCTCGCACGACCTTTTAGACAACTCTATGGGGCTTGGATACCTTTACAGCAGGATAGTGTCTATCATTTGATTTGGTTTTCCCAGACTTCCACCATGCTCAGCCTCAGCTCTCTCCTCTCCACCTGGTGTGGCTGCTCCCAACAGGTCTCAGGTCTGGTTAATTCTATCATGGCAACCTTCTATCCCTCCACTTCCCCTAGCCCCTCTCTCCTCCCTGTTCTCCCCATCAGTTGATACCTTCACAACTTTGTTGCCTCCTACTCAGTTAAAATCATGTTTCAACCTAAGCAAAACTTTATGCCAGAAGAATACAAGAGGGATTTAAAATCTGTTTTTGAAAGAATACATTTCTAAAGTACTGTGTTATGTTGTAAAGGGAATAGTTTAAGCCTTATAAAAGTCTACTGTGAAGAAAATATTTTATTTTTATTGATATCAGAAAACTATCATTAAGTTTACCCTAAGATTACTGAGAAAAAACAAGAGGAAGTGGGAAAACATTATTTATAGTTCTTCCAGTATAATAATAGATCAAAAGAATAGGAAGGGATTTAAGTATATGTTGGTTTCCTGACTTCCTGAAATTATGACCTTTTCAAAGACCACAATGAAAGAGACATAGTCTTTTGATGAACATTAGGATATTGATCACTTAAAAAATACTACTGGAAGGCTAATTTATATTTTCCTGTAGCTGACTTAACAGTTTTAAAAAATATGCCTCTGATTCAGGAGACCCTCATTCATAAAAGGGCACTGGTATACCAAAGCCTCTCATTAAATCCCACAATTCAGTGGGTTGTTATTGTTCAGTCACTAAGTCGTGTCAGACTCTTTGTGACGCCATGGACTGTAGCACTCCAGGCTCCTCTGTCCTCCATTATCTCCCAAAGTTTGCTCAAATTCATGTCCATTGAGTCGATGATGCTATCTAACCACCTCATCCTCTGCCACCCCCTTCTGTTTTTGGCTTCAGTCTTTCCCAGCACCAGGGTCTTTCCAATGAGTTGGCTCTTTGCATCAGGTGGCCAAAGTATTGAAGCTTCAGTGGGACTCTGGCTTAAAAGAATAAAGAACAGATTTACAGTTTCCCACTCATACCCAGTACCTTTTTCTTCTATTTAGAAGGTCATAAAGCTGTCCACAGTAGATTTCATAGAAGCTGATCCACACAAAAACATGCCTTCTTGGCTGGGACACTTCCAGTTGTCTGAAGATGTCTCTGGCAGCCAGAGCATACAGTCCTGGGTTCTGATGAGTTCCTATCATGGTATAGGTCTTTCCAGCACCTGTCTGTCCATATGAGAAGCAAGTGGCATTGCCTCTGGGGGAAGAATCATCTGTATTTACTTTTAAATTTTAAGAGAACTGCTAACACATATTTTTAAATGACAAAAGCCAGGTGGAAAAAGAATCCTCCATAAAATTCAACTATAAAATATACAGTCCTTTAAGAGGGCTTTACGTTATAAAAATATAGGAGGAGGAAAAGAATTCTCAAAGCAGTATTTAAGTTTTTTTAATAGAAATTTTTCATGGAACTGGTACGACCATAAGACAACTCTAGAAGATATGGAAACAAAGAGCTGATGTTAGGTGCTTTAGAGGATCCTTGAGGGGGAAAAAAAAATTGTGTTAATCCTCAAAGATAAGTTCAGTGAAAGAAGTAATAGAAAACTAAATATAATAAATAACAGAAGATCATACAATATGGTGGTGATCACTTATAAGAATATTAAGGAAGTTTAAACACAGGCAAAATCAACAGAAGCAAAATATTTGAAGGAGTCACAAAAGACCTCTTACGGCCTTGGTTTTCACTTTCATCAATAAATTACTGGGCTAATTGATTTTCAAGACCCCTTAGAGCCCTGATGTCCTATGATTCTAAGTGGAAGTCATTGTTCCTGCATGTGGATATGTGTGTGTACACGAGCTGGATGGGTGTGAAAAACTGTAAAATAAGAGGGGGACAGAAAAGTTGGGAGACCAACCTGCCAGCCACAGTGTATTTTAGGAGGAGATGAGGCCAAGATTACCTGAGTACTATGGGATCCTATGTACTATGTAGTCCTAGTACTATGTAGTACTAAACAGTGAACATAATGTTATGCAGTAAGTAGCTAGACTCTTATACAGGCATCCTATGGATTGATGCCAAAAGTAGCAAGAAAAATATTCTATTAATATGTATGGACACAGGGGAAGGGGAGGCTGGAGGTGGACAAAGAGATGAATACACAGAAAGGACATGAAGCCAGACAGAAACCAAAGAAACAGTGATTTGACAAGAGCAAAGTAATCATAGAAGTGTGAGAATCAAGACATGGGAGCAAATTAAAATGTAAGCTGTTTAGAAGCAGAGACTGGTTGGTTACTCCTTGTCTTTTAAATCATGGCTCCCAACAGTGTGGGCACTTGAATACACTGGCAGAGTCACAGTTGGGAAAAGAATTACAGGAGAAAAATGTAAACATATTGAAGAAGATCTAACAGAATAAGAATAATAAAGAACAACATCTATCTTATCTTCTGAACATTTCTGTGATGAACTTCAAGTCAAAAAAAAAAAATGAAGAAAGCTCTTACTACACTTTACAGAACTTAACCTAATAATTTCACCTAACTTGCAACTCTCTTATTCTTTATTGATAATGTCTTAACATTTAAGTGTTGACTTATTTTAGAAATCTGCTCTCTCAAAATGTACTTCTTAAATTTGGTACATAAGAAACTGAACCAGAAAGAAAGTTCACTTTAACCTGTTCATAAAAATACAAACTTCCATACAACCACAATAAAAAGACAATAAAAAACAGGCAAATGAAGATATCTGAGTGGCCAAATTAGCACATGAAATAATGCTCAGTATTAGATCCTGGGGAATGTAAATTTATTAAAAAAAAAAAAAACACACAATGAGATACAGTTCCATATCCATTAAACTGGCTAGAATAAAAAAGATTGACCATATCAAATACGGTGAGGGTACAGAACTTCAATTCTCATATATTGCTGTTGGGAATATAAAATAGAGCAAGGAAATTTGTTTGACACTTTCTTATAGACCTATCCAATGACCTGGTAATTCCATTTACAGATTTTTATTCAAGATAAATTAAGAGATATCCATAAAAAGACTTGGATAAAAATGTTCATACAGTTTTATTCATAATACTCCAAAATTGGAAAGAACCCAAATGTCCATCAAAAGAATGGATTTTAAAAAACTGGAATATTTATAGAAGGAAATATTACTCAGCAATAGAACTAGTTACATGCAACATGTACCAATATTTAAAAACATTATGTGAAGCAAAAGAAGCCAGGCATAAGATTTATAACAATCCTATTTCTATGACATTTTAGAATAGGCAAAACTAATCTACTGTGACAGAAAGCAAGTCAGTGGTTATGTAAGACCTGGAGATGAAGGTAGGAGAATTTTCTGGGGTGGTGGAAACGTTCTGTATCTTATTCCAAATATTGGTTACTTGGATACATCAAAACGCATCAAATCTACATACTTCTTAAGATCTGTGCATCTTGATGTATGTAAATTATACTTCAATTTTTAAGTTATAAAAGTTATTTTAAAAAATGAAAGTAAAAATACCCTGAAATCAACTACCCAACATTTTGTACCCATACCTGACTACTATATATTTTAAATATATAACAGAGCCCCACCAAGTACCTACTCTGTCCCATTTAATGTTTACTAAGTGTGAATAATTATTTTTAAATTAAAAAATACATCTATGAAAAGTGAGTGATAGTCACCTATCTATCCTACTTGAAAAAACGTTAATGAAACTATAGCTAGAATACATAATTCCTATTAGCAAAAGTTCAAAGTAATTACAACCACATACATCTTTTTATTCTAAGGACTTTGATAAAATAATATTGTTGGCAGCTTATATTTTTCCACTAAGCACAGAGAATCAATGTCATCAATGTAAATGAAAATTCTGACTATTTCTAAATGTTCTGTGAATCCCATTAGGAGAGACATGGAATTTTCCAGAAGAGTCTAACTTAAATTCATTAGGTCAAAACACAATTTCATATTTAATTCAAAATAATAGAAAAGCATAAGTAATGTTTACAAAGAAATATGATTTACGGAAAATAGAAAATAAAAGGCAAAAGGAGAAAATAATTTCTATCGTACCCATTGAAAATATGCTGAATGAGTGGGTGAGTAGTCTTCATGTAAATATCTTGATTAGTGCACGCCTCATCAAAGATTTCATCAAAATAAAAAACATGCTGAAAAAGAAATTTGATTTTAGAGAAAGATGCATTCTGGATTTTCTTCATCACTATCTTAGCTGACACAGGATAAAGGTGGAAATACATTTTTAACTAATAGTAACTGTCCATGACAAAGTTAGAGATAATAAGCAATTATCAACTGTCAAATGACAGGGGCTAGTTTTACTTGAGATCTCTGTAGACATGTTCTTATACTGTAAAAACTAAGCCACATGATTTTTGTTCTCTCTTAAGGGAAGTAAATTAATGAGTGTTAACAGTGAGCCAATCCTCCTGAAGTCTAGGAGAGGAACTGAATTACTGAATTCTATGGAGATTATTCTCATAGCCCAGCCTGAGCATGTGGGAAACATGAGCAAAGAGGCAAAGCAGGAAAGCACAAATAATGTTTAGAAGACAGGGAGGATTTACTGTGTTTGAAATATAGGATACTGGCAGGTAGAAAAGTGAAATATCAGGTGAGAATAAGGAGTTAGGACTATACTGTAGGGGTCTTGGGACACCAGCATTAAGGGAGAGAAGGGAATGCTTATATTTAATTTAGTACAAGTGGGAAGGCAAAAAACTTTGCAAAAGAGAGGGATGAGCTGAGCCATTTTATTGGAAGACTAATCTGCCTTATACTGTGCATGGATTGGAAACATGAACACTAGTGGTTAGGTTAAAGAAAGAAAAGGAAATTTGCTCAGTCATGTCCGACTCTTTGCGACCCCATGGGCTGTAGCCTACCAGGCTCTTCCATCCATGGAATTTTAGATTAGGTTAAGAAGGGTCTAAATTAGACAATGACAATGTAAATAAAAAGAAATGAGCGCATGAGAAATTTGGCAGCTGACTGGATGCGATAGCTGGGGAGAGAAAGGAAGCCAAGATTATTCCCAAATGAAAAACCATGGTAATCTGAAAGAGGAGAGGTAGGAGACCCCACTAGGTTGGGTCTGGAAAGTGTTAGTTCAGCAACCATAATTATTTGCATAATTAAGAGGCTTACCAAGTTGGTAGCCCAACTATATCTGGGTAAAAAATCCTAATAATTTCAAGTCTGACTGTAGTATCATAATGGCAGTCCACACATGATGAATGAGAGATGAAGTCATATTTTATACTACCTTTTGGGCCTACTCTAAATATTCAGTTAAGACAAAATTTTATGAGGAATTTTTTTTTTTTGCAATAAACAAAACTTTTAACAACTGCAGTACAGGGCACAATTAAGATTTTTTAAAAAATGGAAAGGAAACAGGAAAAATATTTTCAGCACTTTATATCTTCATACAAGTGTTACGGTTTTGTGTCTACATTCATTGAGCATCGAATCCCCTAGATTTCAGATCTTTCAGCAATACTAGAACACTAACATAGAAGAAAAAATTCTCCAGCTTCTACTGCATGGGTAGGGAACTAAGGTCCTGCAAGCTGCACAATGTGGCCAAAAAAAGAAGAGAAAAAAGTCTCCAAAAGTTAGAAGGTGAGAAAAACATGAAGCTGTGAAGCAGGACAAAGAGATCTGTGAACTTTTAGTGTTCTGAAACATGTGACTGATTTTAAGAACAGTAAAATCTAACTTTGAAGCTAGGTCATAAGTAGATGGCGGTTATACTTTTGATTAGGCTTGAAAATGGCAATAATAAAGAGCAAAATACATTTCTAAAATCCGATTTTAATGGACATGATTTATACCTAACTCATAAACAGGTCTTTAAGCAAGGAGACAAATCCTTTCTCTGCTCAGAAATCACTGTATGTTTTTATAGTTAAGTATGATATCTTATTGCCAAATTCAGACTTAAATTGAAGGTAGGGAAAATCACTAGACCATTCAGATATGACCTAAATCAAATCCCTTAATGATTATACAGTGGAAGTGAGAAAAAGATTTAAGGGACTCGATCTGATAGAGTGCCTGATGAACTATGGACGGAGGTTCGTGACATTGTACAGGAGACAGGGATCAAGACCATCCCCATGGAAAGGAAATGCAAAAAAGCAAAATGGCTGTCTGGGGAGGCCTTACAAATAGCTGTGAAAAGAAGAGAAGCAAAAAGCAAAGGAGAAAACGAAAGATATAAGCATCTGAATGCAGAGTTCCAAAGAATAGCAAGGAGGGATAAGAAAGCCCTCCTCAGCGATCAATGCAAAGAAATAGAGGAAAACAACAGAATGGGAAAGACTAGAGATCTCTTCAAGAAAATTAGAGATACCAAGGGAATATTTCATGCAAAGATGGGCTCGATAAAGGACAGAGATGGTATGGACCTAACAGAAGCAGACGATATTAAGAAGAGGTGGCAAGAATACACAGAAGAACTGTACAAAAAAGATCTGCTCAACCAAGATAATCACGATGGTGTGATCACTCACCTACAGCCAGACATCCTGGAATGTGAAGTCAAGTGGGCCTTAGAAAGCATCACTACAAACAAAGCTAGAGGAAGTGATGGAATTCCAGTTGAGCTATTTCAAATCCTGAAAGATGATGCTGTGAAAGTGCTGTGCTCAATATGCCAGCAAATTTGGAAAACTCAGCAGTGGCCACAGGACTGGAAAAGGTCAGTTTTCATTCCAATCCCAAAGAAAGGCAATGAAAAAGAATGCTCAAACTACCGCACAATTGCACTCATCTCACACGCTAGTAAAGTAATGCTCAAAATTCACATGAGCCGTGAACTTCCAGATGTTCAAGCTGGTTTTAGAAAAGGCAGAGGAACCAGAGATCATATTGCTAACAACCACTGGATCATGGAAAAAGCAAGAGAGTTCCCAAAAAACATCTATTTCTGCTTTATTGACTACGCCAAAGCCTCTGACTGTGTGGATCACAATAAACTGTGGAAAATTCTGAAAGAGATGGGAATACCAGACCATCTGACCTGCCTTTTGAGAAACCTATATGCAGGTCAGGAAATGACAGTTAGAACTGGACATGGAACAACAGACTGGTTCCAAATAGGAAAAGGAGTACCTCAAGGCTGTATATTGTCACCCTGCTTATTTAACTTATATGCAGAGTACATCATGAGAAACGCTGGGCTGGAAGAAGCACAAGTTAGAGTCAAGACTGCCGGGAGAAATCTCAATAACCTCAGATATGCAAATGATACCACCCTTATGGCAGAACGTGAAGAGGAACTAAAAAGCCTCTTGATGAAAGTGAAAGAGGAGAGTGAAAAAGTTGGCTTAAAGCTCAACATTCAGAAAACGAAGATCATGGCATCTGGTCCCATCACTTCATGGGAAAGAGATGGGGAAACAGTGGAAACAGTGTCAGACTTTATTTTTGGGGGCTCCAAAAATCACTGCAGATGGTGATGGCAGCCATGAAACTGAAAGATGCTTGCTCCTTGGAAGGAAAGTTATGACCAACCTAGATAGTATATTGAAAAGCAGATATATTGCTTTGCCAACAAAGGTGTGTCTAGTCAAGGCTATGGTTTTTCCAGTGGTCATGTATGGATGTGAGAGTTGGACTTTGAAGAAAGCTGAGCGCCAAAGAATTGATGCTTTTGAACTGTGGTGTTGGAGAAGACTCTTGAGAGTCCCCTGGACTGCAAGGAGGTCCAACCAGTTCATTCTGAAGGAGATCAGTCCTGGGTGTTCATTGGAAGGACTGATGTTGAAGCTGAAACTCCAATAGTTTGTTCACCTCATGTGAAGAACTGACTCATTGGAAAAGACCCTGATGCTGGGAGGGATTGGGGCAGGAGGAGAAGGGGACGACAGAGGATGAGACAGCTGGATGGCATCATCGACTCGATGGACATGAGTTTCAGTGAACTCCGGGAGTTGGTGATGGACAGTGAGGCCTGGTGTGCTGTGATTCATGGGGTCGCAAAGAGTCGGACACGACTGAGAGACTGAACTGAACTGATGATATCTAAAGCATTTTTGGCATTTCTCAGAAAACTTTTAAAAATGAAGAAAAATAAATGTGGGAATAAACTGGTTTTGGTTTTCCTTTATTTCACTGAGTATACAGCTATTCTCCTCTTTCTATAAGTGCTCTTGGGTAAACATTTTTGAAAACATTTATTCATTAAAGGAATTAGTATCTTTCCATCTAATAGAACTAAAGATTGATTTTTCATGGCAAATTGATGGGGAAAAATGGAAACAGTGGCAGATTTTATTTTCCTGGGTTCCAAAATCACCGTGGACAGCGACTGCAGCCATGAGAGTAAAAGATGCTTCCTCCTTAGAAGAAAAGCTATGACAACCTAGATAGCGTATTAAAAAGCAGAGACAACACTTTGCTGACAAAGGTCCATAATAGTCAGAGCTATGGTTTTTCCAGTAGTCATGTACCAATGGGAGAACTGGACCATAAAGAAGGCTGAGCGCTGAAGAATCGATGCTTTTGAATTGTGGTGCTGGTGAAGAATGTTGCGAGCCCCTTGGACTGCAAGGAGATCAAAGCAGTCAACCCTAAAGAAAATCAACCTTGAACACTCGTTGGAAGGACTGATACTGAAGCTGAAGCTCCAATATTTTGGCCACCTAATGAGAAGAGCCAACTCACTGCCAAAGACCCTGATGCTGGGAGGATTGAGGGCAGAAGGAGAAGAGAACAACAGAGGATGAGATGGTTGGATGGCATCATTGATTCCAGTTGGTGATGCCATCAAACTCAGTGAGCTTGAGCAAACTCTGGGAGATAGCGACGAACAGGGAAGACTGGCGTGCTGCAGTCCATTGGGTTGCGAAGAGTCAGACACAACTTAGCAACTGAACAACAACAATTTTTCCTTCCAATAGAACTTAAGTATTGATTTTTCTAATACTTCTGTAAGAATCTCTCATGAAAGATATGGGAACATGCAAGATTACTATTGTAATTCATAAAGTCCTCTGCAACACATACACTTTGATTTGACCATATTTTATCAGTGAAGTTTGATTAACATTCACTTCATGGAGTTCCCTGGTGGCTTAATGGCTCGAATTCTGGGCTTTCACTCCTATGGCCTGGATTCAACCCCAGGTCAGGGAACTAAGAGCCTGCAAGCTGCTCTGGGTGCAGCCAAAAAAATAAAAAATCACTTTAGCCTTGATATGATAAGAGTTGCATAGCTTATTTTTTAAAGAATTTTTTTTTCAGATTATAAATGTATTTCTAAAATATCTCTGGAAAGATACACTTAGAATATCGATTGTCTTCAAGGACAAAATGAGATTAGAGACATTCTTCATAGCATGATCTATATCCTATTTAAAAGTTCTGATTTTATTGGTATAAGAGTAATAATGCTGATCGCAGAAAAAAATTTAAACATGGATTACAACAGATAAGAATATCAAATTATCTGTAAATCTTACTACCCTGAGAGGGCCACTACTGACTTTGATATATTTCAGTACCATCTTTTTTTAATCTACATATATTCTCCTTTATTTAAGAAATTGGGGATGAAAGAAACAGCTCTGTTTCCTTGTTTTTTTCACTCATTATGTTGTTATCATAAAATTTAATGGTTAAGTATGACAGCACAATGTATGTATATGATCACATATATTAAGTAACAAAAGATCTGAAAGGATAAGATATTTAATTAAAGGACAAATAAATCAATTGTTTGAATACCTGAATAAGATTAAAAATAAAACCCAAAGAATCTAGGATAAATATTTACTTGCTACGTTTGCTATGAACCTCCCTCTTCTTCTTTCTACTTAAGGAAGAAAGAGAGGGAGAAAAAAAGGCCTCTCAACACATATTATAAGCATTGACAAGTAAGGAGTTTGACCTATGACAGCAAAGGTCCAAAGTTCAAACAGCAGAGAAAGAGCTATGGAAACTATGGATATTCAATAAGTATTGACCAATGGTAATGACAAAGAAGTAAGGTTATTGTGTTTTGGGATAATGGAAAAATACAAAAGATAAAATGATGCCTCCTTGAGGGAATTACTGTGACAGAAGCATCATTAAGGCAGTCTTGGGTAGATGGTGACTGGATAGGGCTATTACTATGGCTATAAGTAGCCATGGAACTAGATAGCATTACAACTAATTGGTCATTTGGACCATCTTCAATATAAATACCTCCCACCTAGAGCTAATAGATTGTGCACTGACCAGCAATCGATAAGGCTGTTAAAGTGATTGAGTTGGTTAGACAGTGGCCTAGTAATTTAGTGCCCATAGAAAGACTCTGCATTACTTTGACTTACTGAGAAACCCAATTTTGGTAAGCAAAGAAAACAAAGAACAATGCAAGTGTTAAAGAGGGGAGAGGATTAACAACCTGACTTCAGTGTTGAAGGATTTGTTTCAGTAGAGTAAAATCTCAGCTGACCAAGGTGAACTGTCTGCACACCAGATTACTCACCATCTCTTTTTTTTTTTCCCTTCCTACTAATCACTGGGTTTTGTACTTTTTTTTTTTCTTATGCCACTTGGCCTGCAGGATCTCAGTTTCCAGACTAGGCAATGAGCCCTGGCCACAGCAGTGAAAATACCAAATCCTAACCATGAGACCACCAGGCAACTCTTAGTCACTGAGTTTTGAAGCAAGAGACAGAGAGAATAGAATGGACATAATATGAACATTCAGGGTAAGAGAAACTCTGAATTCCCAGATCTTAATAGATTATTCCTAATTGCTTCATGATTTTAAGAGTGCCTAAATTATAATATCTTCCATCAATGGAATGCTACTTGGGGGACTGAAGGACTGAAGGAACTATTGAAAGGGTACCTAAGAGCCAGGAATAAATTCATTTCGATATCAAACTCTTTGTTCTTGGACTTAATCATAATCATCCTGGCAGGGAGTGAACATTTCTTAATGTGTTTGAGCTACCAGTGTTTTACTTAAACCCATACATGTTCAATGTGAAATCACATTCCTGGATTATCTTTACTCACTGCAATCTACCTTATACAAAGTGGCCTGTTCAGGAACCCAATTTCTACCAACTTAACTCTATGCCTAAACATAATTAAGAATCAAAATAAGCAGTTGGCTGGCAACCTGGGGCCATTTTGCTCTCCATCTTTAAACATCAGACTTGCGCTCAGCAAAGTAAGTTCACACTGAGAGACAGGAGAGAACGGAGACTGTGTGACCATCTCACAGTTGGTCTGGGGCAACTCAGTGACTGTCCTTCCTACCAGCAGTTCATTATTTAAACTCTTTTTATTCTCCCATTTGCTCTTATGACTGAATAGGTATAATTAAATTCACATAAAGCATGGTAAGTGAATGTATAATGCAACTCTATTGCACGAGAGAGGAGGAATTATGCTTGCGTTATCCCCTACTGCACTATATTTTTTAAACATGAAGGCTAAGTGTTATCAGTGATTAATGCAGCGTCACATAGAATGAATGCCAACACTCAAACCTAAAAACTGAATTTCAGAATTTGTACCCCTACTCAAACAAAAAACCTGACACTTGATAATGTTAGTTCCATCGAAGGAAAGTATCATACCTGTAGAATATACTGTGTGAGGTCAACTGCTTCTTTCTTCTCATGAACAAGTAGAGTTTCTTTATCTTTCACAGTAATAATGTTGATTTCTCCACGACGTACCTCCCTCATGCCCAGAGGGCGTTTTCGAACACAAACTCTGATTTTCTCCATCTCAGTCCAAGGATTCTCTTTCTCTGAAGTGTTCTGTCTGATATATGTTTATAAGTGGGCTTTAATTTTTAGTTAACGGAATAAAGCTACCTAAGAGGTCAAAGTATCAGTATATTTTGTTATAAATTAGGTGTAATACAAACACACACACACACATACACATAATATCTATTATATACTAAAGTGCTGACACTGAGAAAGTTCTTTCATTAGCTCTAAATCCTCCTGATTTACTTCTATCTCCATCTCTACTCAATCCCATCCAAATGCAAATTTCTTGCTTCCTTTCAATCCTTATTATTGTACATTTACTGTTTTCTTGACCATTCAATCTAATTTTTTTTTAAATCCTACCTGGGTTTATTAAGCACCTTGAATTTGGTGGTAGGTTTCAATGTATTCCCCCCGTGTTTCTCCCAGGTATATTCTGACCCTCCCTTTGTCCCTCTTGCTTCCTTTTTTTTGCCTGCCCTGATATGTGTTTATTTGTTAGAACATGATCCTACTCCCAGGACAATTTTATGACTGGTGCTGTCCACCACTAATTCATCCTTCTATTCAGACACATTTCTTCTCTGGCTGTCTTCAGTGAACTCATCTACCTTAACATCCAGAAGAGAGGCAATATTCCTTAGGTTAAGAGTACAAAATTCATCAGGTTTACTAGCTGAGCCTAATGGTGGCATATATGATACACATCTAAGCACTGACCACTTTACCTATGTAGAAATGCCTCTTAAGCAAGGTAACAAGAAAAGAGAATCCTTGAAAGTAGATGTTTTACCAAGACCAATGCCTTTGGCACATATACTTAGAATGTCTGAGAGAGACAAATCATTCCCTTCCTTTACACTTCAGAATTTGATTAATAACCCTTAAACAGCCTTTTATAATAGATTTTACACAGGATATTTCACTATATAATTGTTGCATATCAATTTCAATTTTCTGATACCTCCAACTGGCTAGAAAATTATTTTTCGCCAGGATCTAAATTAGTAAAAAGTAAGAAATAAAATTTCTAATATAATGTATAAAAAACTACTCAAGGCTTTTGAAGCATGTTATTATTTTTTTAACCAATGTATAGCAGACATCTAAAAAAAGAACCATTTTGGCTTGAAGTATGGCAAAATCCTGACGATCATTAAAAGTGAATGACAGGCATGTGGGGGTTCACTGTTGTATTTTCTCTTCTTTTGCATGTGTTTTATTTTTTATAAGAAAAAAAAAAACTTTTTTGGGGTTTTTTTGGACCATTCTGTGGGGTTTGCAGGATCTTAGTTCCCCAACCAGGACTGAACCTAAGCCCAGCAGTGAAAGTACAGAGTCTTAAACACTGGGCCACCGAGAATTTCTCAGAATAAAACACATCTTTTAAAGCATCCTAAAAGGTTCTGCTAAGCTGCTAAGTCACTTCAGTCGTGCCTGACTCTGTGCGACCCACAGACAGCAGCCCACTAAGCTCCTCTGTCCCTGGGATTCTCCAGGCAAGAATACTGGAGTGGGCTGCCATTTCCTTCTCCAATGCATGAAAGTGAAAAGTGAAAGGGAAGTCACTCAGTTGTGCCCGACTCTTAGTGACCCCATGGACTGCAGCCTACCAGGCTCCTCTGTCCATGGGATGTTCCAGGCAAGAGTACTGGAGTGGGGTGCCATTGCCTTCTCCAAAAAGGTTCTAGCTTTCTTCTTTTTTTAAGGCTCTAGTTTTAATGTGCAATATTCCCTAGAAGAAATAAACTATATCTGTCTGACATGCAAAGTTAATACAGCTAGAGTTAGGTCTGTTCACAATCTTAAATAAGTCAGGGCAACCAGTCCTCTAAATGCCTTACTTTCATTAAAATTCAGAGTCCAATAAGTTATTTTGAACTTACCTAATTTGAGGTATCCAAAGAGAATGCTCTTCGGATAGGGATGACTCACTAACAGGAAGCTTCAAGTTGGTGAGGGAGTTTCTCAGGGTTCTGAAACTCTGGCTCCTACTTAGAATTTAGGGGAGAAGACAATATTGAGAATTATTGGGACAATGAACTTTCTTAACCTCCATTTCTCTAATATAATAAGGAATGGAAAGTGTAAGATGATACAAACGGTGAGAAAGCTCAATTGAACACCTTTCGTCCTGCATCTGGCATGTATAAACCTCTGTGAGAGCACTTAGCTCACTCTATGGTTGTCTGACTTCCCACTCACCCTGCCCCCTAAGAGTCTCAGAGTCTCCAGATAGTCTAATGATCTTTATATCTAGAATCAGGACAGGCAGAGGGGGTATTCTATATATGTGAAATAAATAAAGCAGCAATATTTAAACTAAAATATCCATTCTATCTAAATAAATAATGGAAAGTCATATCTTCATTCTATTTATAAATAATTCCAATTTAGATTTTTATATGTTGTTCAATAAAAGACTAACATTCAAAAAAGTATTTGCTCTTTCATCGCTGAGCTAACCAACAGGACAGCAACAATCATGGTATTGATGGTCATAGAACAATCCAGTCCTTTCACAACTAAAAGAAGAAAAAAATACTATATGCTCTGTGCTTTGCTAAACCAAGCCAAAAAAAATTTTATTTTCAGAAAAACTATAGAATTCATTTATGTATTTCAAATTACTGAAGACATTTTTACCTTTAAAATTGGGTCCTCTATTCTTTTAGAATAAAAGAACTGGTTGGTTATGAAATCCTCTGAAACCTTAGCCAATATAAGACCATATGGAAATACTGTTTTAAGGTATGAATAATAGCCCTTATTTTTTTTTAAAGTGGCTTAAGAATGTATTTTGTTTCTCCGTAACTCACCAACTGTAACTTTTAAAATAACAAAACAGGCAATACACAGTATTTTTAAAAGAATGTATTTTCTATTATACCAAGGTTAGTATTAGGGATTACTTGATATTTCAACTCTTAGGGACCTTTTTCAAATTCTAACTCATCACCACTAAGTGAAAATAACTTATTGTCACTCTGGCTCCCAAACTGTAAATGCTATCAAAAGTATCTTACTATTTGCAATGACCAAACTCATCTGTTCTTCCAGGGCTGGAATTGTAAAAAGCACTCAAAATCAGGACCATATTTCAAATTTTGCAGGTAAATCAACTGCTCCAAAGACCTATTTAATTCAACTAGCTGAATTAAGCAGTGGTTTTTTTAAAACTAAGCTTCATGAGCCCTGGTTGAAGTTAATTTGACAATCTAAAAAAAAAAAATCCTATGGATTTTGTAATTTTTTTTTTCTACTGCAGAGGAAAGTTAACTATTTTACCTTCATGGATGCACTATATATATCATGTCAGGCTATAATAAAAACAGGTCTGCAGCTGACCCTGGGAAGTAGCAGCTGCTTGATGCACATGAACAATCATCTTTCTCCCATCTGGAAAGTCCAAATTCTTCATCAATTTCCCCCAGTCAAGGTATCTGCATTATCACCACAGAAGCTGTTCACTATTATTTTCTGTAAATACGGAGTAGTTGGTCTCCTCTGCTCAAGGAGAACCCTGCCCTTGCCTAAGGCTCCTTTCCCTCCAGAAAAAAGAAAAAGATAAAAAGTTATTACCTGATATAGGAATGAGGGATTCCATAGTTATACCCTGAAACATGAGAGATTCTTTGAATAACTGAACTATCACAATCCCCCTGTACTGGAGAAAAGTAATTAGATGAAAAGGATGAAGTCTTAGCTTCTTTTTGTATGCAGGAATCAGCGGCTGTGGCATTCAGAATTCCTGTTTGTATATGGTACTGGGAATTAGCTGGTAGCATGTGCTCCAGTACTTTTATGTAGTTAGACTTCTGTTCACTTGCAGAAAAATCTGATAAATCACACAGTTCAAACTGATTGTTGCTGGTAGTTCTGTCTTTGTTGTCAGCAGGAGAATCAAAATGCAGTTGCCTTCGAGGGCCAGATCTGGATTTCTGAGGCTTGACACACAGATTGCTTGTCTGAAGACGATAGTCTGGGCTACTGACTGCTTTATCTTCTTCCTGCATAATCTTAATGATTTTGATAAGTTGGAAGAGACGTTTGCGGTCATTCATGTCATGGACTCCCAATTTGGAGTAGTCCTTCATTGTAACGTTGGCTAATTCATCTATTTTCTGAAGGCCAAGGGCAGTAAAATGAGGATAATACTGTGCTAGTTCAGCTTCACAAAGACATTCATACAACCAGGATGTCATTTTTGTGAATAGGTTTGTTTCTATAAACTCTGAAGAGGAAAAAAAAAAAAATTCATTCACTTGAAATATAGTATATATAATACAATTATTCCTTGAAAAAAAAAAAGAAACCCACAAAAGAAATATGCAGCAAAATCCATCCCAGCATTCCAGGTTTTCAATAAATACATTTTTCTTTTAAAATGATTAAATAGCATAATATATAAACATGCTTATAATGCATTTGTAGTAATCTGTCCTTTGCTTAATAAAGAGAGACTTTCAGTTATGTACACACACAGGTACATGCACATACACATAACACAAATCACTTACTTATTCTAGGGAGTTCCTTCCAGTCTTGCAATGTCTACTTCACATATACCACAAACTACTGAAACCTTCTCCCCAACTGCTGATTGTTACGGGACTAATTTTAGATGTTCAAGTTAATGTCAAGGCATGTCGCACAACTGTTTCCCACGATTAACGAACAAAGGCTAAGAACTATTTCAAAATGGAAAGCAGAATTAAATAGTGACTCACAGAGGATCATGAATATAATTCAGAGAAAATCACATTTGTATATACTGAGTACTGGTAGAAGTTAGTTGAATAGAGGTAAAAACATCATTAATCCAGAATCTACTAATTCAGGATTTTCAGATCATTCTAAAAGGCAGGTGTTTATAGATGTCTACCTATATACAGAACAGGAATAAAAGAATTTACCTAGGAAATTAATACCATGGTCAAAAATTTTAATGGCTACACATTAAAATGTTTAAAAAATTTAACACAAGCTATTTAATTAAATACTAACAAACGATGTGGTAATAACACATAATCCTAGTCTATTATTAAAGTCAGGACCCTGGGGAGTTCTTCGTATCACTGTTAATCAAGTTCAAGTACATAAGAATATTGAAAGGTAAGTAAACTATATTTTCTCTAAAAATTTTTTTTAATAATTCAGAGTTTTCAAAATTCTATTAGTTCTTAGTAAAGCTTTTCTGTTTTTCACTTTAATTTATATTTTATCTTCCTTCTAGGAGAAACAGAAAAAGAGGTCAAGGCCAGGTAAAAGTGTTAATTAAAGGACCCTGAGTAACAAACTTCGGAGGAAACAGTCAAAGGGGCTAAAAAGCACATTCTAAACTCATCCTGCCCTTTTCCATTTGTGGTAGATGAAAAAAGAAAAATTCTTTGCAGGGCTTTCCCCCAAGAGATGAAATTTACTTCTGTTGCATTTAGGCTGGCCTTGTGACATGTTTTGGCCAACAGAAAGTGGTAGAAATGACACTATGTGACTTATAGGCCAAGTCAAGAGCCCTTGTACTGCTGTCAGTCATTAAGTCAGGTCCGACTCTGCGACCCTGTGGACTGAGCACTCCAGGCTTCCCAGTTCTACACTATCTCCTGGAGTTTGCTCAAACTCATGTACATTGAGTCGGTGACCATCCAACCATCTCATCCTCTGCCAACTTCTTCTCCTGCCTTCAATCTTTCAGGATATTTTCCAATGAGTCAGCTCTTTGCATCAGGTGGCTTATATATTAGAGCTTCAGCATTAGTTCTTCCAATGAATATCCAGAACTGATTTCCTTTAGGATTGACTGATTTGATCTCCTTGCAGTCCAAGGGACTCTCAAGAGTCCTCTTCAACACCACAGTTTAAAAGCATCAATTCTTTGAGATAGTGATGGACAGGGAAGCCTGACGTGCTGCAGTCCATGGGGTCGCAGAGAGTCGGACAAGACAGAGACTGAACTGAACTGACAGGCTTCTTTACGGTCTGACTCGCACATTCGTCCATAATTACTAGATAAACCATAGCTTTGACAATACAGACCTTTGTCGGCAAAGTGATGTCTCTGCTTTTTAGTCCACTGTCTAGGTTTTTTCATAGCTTTTCTCCCAAGGAGCAAGTGTTTTTTAATTTCACGGCTGTACTCACCATCCACAGTGATTTTGGAGCTCAAGAAAATAAAGTTTGTCACTGTTTGCATTGTTTCCTTATCTATTTGCCATGAAGTGACCAGATGCCATTATCTTAGTTTTTTGAGTTTCAAAGCCAGCTTTTTCACTCTACTCTTTCACCTTCATCAAGAGGTTCTTTAGTTCCTCTTTGCTTTCTACCATAAGGGTAGTTTCATCTGCATATCTGAGGTTGTTGATATTTCTCCCAGCAATCTTGATTCCAGCTCCTGAGTCATCCAGCCCGACATTTCACATGATGCACTTTCCATAGAAGTTAAATAAGCTGGGTGACAATATACAGTCTTAACATACTTCCTTTCCAATTTTGAACCAATCTGTTGTTCCATGACTGGTACTAACTGTTGCTTCTTGGTCTTCATACAGGTTTAAAAGGAGGCAGGTAAAGTTATCTAGTACTCCCATCTCTTTAAGAATTTTCCATAGTTTGTTGTAATCCACATAAAGTCTTTAGTGTTGTCAGTGAAGCAGATGTTTTTCTGGAATGTTGGCAATTTAATCTCTGGTTCCTCTGCCTTTTTTAAAATCAGCTTGTACATCTGTAAGTTTTTGGTTCACATACTGCTGAAACCTAGCCTGAAGCATTTTGAGCATAATCTTGCTAGCATATGAAATGAACACAATTGTACGGTAGCTTGAATATTTTTCGGCATTGTCTTTAAGAATGGGATGAAAACTGACCTTTTCCAGTCCTATGGCCACTGCTAAGTTTTCCAAATTTGCTAACATATTGAGTGCAGCACTTAAACAGCATCATCATTTAGGAGTTGAAATAGCTCAGCTGGAATTTCATCACCTCCTCTAGCTTTGTTCATAGTGATGCCTCTGAAGGCCCACTTGACTTCACATTCCAGGATGTCTGGCTCTAGGTAAGTGATCATACCATCATGGTTATCCAAGTCATTAAGATCATTTTTATATAGTTCTTTTGTGTACTCTTGCCACCTCTCCTTAACCTCTTCGGCTTTTGTTAGGTCCTTAATGTTTCTGTCCTTTATTGTGCTCACCCCTGCATGAAATGTTCCCTTGATATCTCCAGTTTTCTCAAAGAGATCTCTAGTCTTTCCCATTCTATTGTTTCCCTCTATTTCTCTGCACTGTTCATTAAAGAAGGCCTTCTTATCTCTCCTTGCTATTTTCTGAAACTCTGTATTCAGTTGGGTAAATCTTTCCCTTTCTTCCTTGCCTTTTCTATTCTTTCCTCAGCTATTTGTTAAGCCTCCCCAGACAACTGCTTTACCTTCTTGCATGTCTTTTTCTTGGGGATGTTTTTGGTCATTGGCTTCTGTACAATGTTACAAATCTCTGTCCATAGCTCTTCAGACACTCTCTCTACCAGATCTAACCCCTTAAATCTATCTGTCACCTCTACTGCATAATAATAAGGGATTTGATTTAGGTCATACCTTAATGGCCTAGTGGTTTTCCCTACTTTCTTCAATTAAAGCCTGAATTTTTCAATAAGGAGTTCATGATCTGAGCCACAGCTCCTGGTCTTTTTCCTGCTGACTGTATAGCACTTCTCCATCTTTGGCTACAAAGAACATAATCAACCTGATTTTGGTACTGACCATTTGGTGATGTCCACATGTAGAGCTGTCTCTTGTGTTGTTGGAAAAGGGTGTTTGGTATGACAAGCACGTTCTCTTGACAAGACTCTGTTAGCCTTTGCCCTGCTTCATTTTGTACTTCAAGGCCAAATTTGCTTGTTATTCCGGGTTATCTCTTGACTTCCTACTTTTGCATTCCAATGCCCTATGATTACACAGACATCTTTTTTTAGTGTTGGTTCTAGAAGGTTTTATAGGTCTTCATGGAACCATTCAACACCAGCTTCCTCAGCATCAGTATTGCGGCATAGACTTGAATTACTGTAATACTGAATGATTTACCTTGGAAACGAAATAAGACCATTCTGTTGTTTTTGAAATTGTACTCAAGTACTGGATTTCAGATTCTTTTGTTGACTATGAGGGCTATTTCATTTCTTCTAAGGGATTCTTGCCCACAGTAGTAAATATAATGGTCATCTGAATTAAATTTGCCCATTCTCAGCCATTTTAGTTCAGTGATTCCTAAAGATGTTGATGTTCAGCACTGCCATCTCTTGCTTGACTATGTCCAATTTACCTTGATTCATGGACCTAACATTCCAGGTTCCTATGCAATACTGTTCTTTATAACATTAGACTTTACTTTCACCACCAGATACGTCCACAACTGAGTGTTGTTTCCTCTTGGCCCAGCTGCTTCATTCTATCTGGAGCTATTAGTAATTGCCCTCCCTTCTTCCCCAGTAGCATACTGGACACCTTCCAACCTGAGGGGTCAGGTAATCTTCCAGTGTCATATCTTTTTGCCTTTATATACTGTTCATATTCTCACGGCAAGAATACTGGACTGGGTTGCCATTTCCTCCTTCACTGGATGTTCTGTCAGAACCCTTCACTATGACCTGGCCGTCTTGGGTGGTCCTGCACAGCATGGCTCATAGCTTTATTGAGTTATGAAAGCCCCTTCATCACAACAAGGCTGTGATCCACTTTGCTGTACACCAAAAACTAATACAACAATGTAAATCTACTCCAATAAAATTTTTTAAAATAGATACGCTTTGTATCACATTTCTTTCCATGTCACAAAAAGTCCAGCTCCTCCCTTCTTCTGCAATAATGATCAGAATCACTCCAGGAACTTTAAGAAATATAGATACCTGACCCCCATCCCAGATCCATAAGAAAACAAAAAAAACCCAGGGACTTCTCTGGTGGTTCAGTTGTTAAGAGTCTGCCTCCCAATGCAGGAGACATGGGTTTGATCCCTGGTTCAGGAAGATTCCACTCGCCATGAAGCAACTATGCCCATGTACCACAACTACTGAGTCTGTGCTCTCGAGCCCACGATCTGCAACTACTGAAGCCTGCATGCTCTAGAGTCTGTGCTCTGCAACAAGAGAAGCCACCTCAATGAGAAGCCCGTGCACCACAACTTGAGAGTAGCTTCCACTCATCACAATGAAAGAAAGCCTGTGCACATCAATGAAGACTCATTGCAATCAAAAAAATGAATTTTTTTAAAAAAGTACTCTATAAATGTATTCATTATGCAGTACACAGATTCTGTAAAGCATTTACTAAGTGCCCAACAAACAGCAGGCATAGTGATCTACCTATAGCATTTTAAAATACTTTCCTTATAAAAAATTTCAAACATCACAAAAGTAAACAGAATTGTACCATGAACTCCCATGTTATCTACCCATAGATTCTTCAGTTATCAAAATTTCCCACAGTTGCTTCTCCTATTCTTTCCTTTCCTGAAATATTTTAAAAGTAAATCCTAGATATGTCATTTCACTTCTAAATTTTCTAAACAGATATTTTCTTATGTAACCCTAGTGACGTTATTATACCTAGTAAGGTTTTTTTTTTTCTTTATTTTACTTTACAATACTGTATTGGTTTTGCCATACATCAACATGAATCCGCCATGGGTGTACATGAGTTCCCAATCCTGAACCCCCCTCCCACCTCCTTCCCCATACCATCTCTCTGGGTCATCCCAGTGCACCAGCCCCAAGCATCCTGTATCCTGCATCGAACCTAGACTGGCCATTTGTTTCTTACATGATGTTATACAAAGATGCCACAAAAAAAGAAAACTACAGGCCAATATCACTGATGAATATAGATGCAAAAATCCTTAACAAAATTCTAGCAATCAGAATCCAACAACACATTAAAAAGATCATACACCATGACCAAGTGGGCTTTATCCCAGGGATGCAATGATTCTTCAATATCCACAAATCAATCAATGTAATTCACCACATTAACAAATTGAAAAATAAAAGCCATATGATTATCTCAATAGATGCAGAGAAAGCCTTTGACAAAATTCAACATCCATTTATGATTAAAACTCTCCAGAAAGCAGGAATAGAAGGAACATACCTCAACATAATAAAAGCTATATATGACAAACCCACAGCAAACATTATCCTCAATGGTGGAAAACTGAAAGCATTTTCCCTAAAGTCAGGAACAAGACAAGGGTGCCCACTTTCACCACTACTATTCAACACAGTTCTGGAAGTTTTGGCCACAGCAATCAGAGCAGAAAAAGAAATAAAAGGAATCAAATTGGAAAAGAAGAAGTAAAACTCTCACTGTTTGCAGATGACATGATCTTCTACATAGAAAACCCTAAAGACTCCACCAGAAAATTACCAGAGCTAATCAATGAATATAGTAAAGTTGCAGGATATAAAATCAACACACAGAAATCTGTTGTATTCCTATACATTAATAATGAGAAAGTAGAAAAAGAAATTAAGGAAACAATTCCATTCACCATTGCAACGAAAAGAATAAAATACTTAGGAATATATCTACCTAAAGAAACTAAAGACCTATATATATAAAACCTAGTAAGTTTAAAAATAATTCTTTGGTATCTTATACTCAGTCCATAATATAATTTACCCAATTATCTAAAAGAAAATCTCTATATTTAAATATATAATGCATATATATTTTAAAGTATCTTTTTACAAAAGTATTTTTTTGTTCAAATCAGAATAAAAACAAGGATTGTGAATTTCATTGTTATGTCTCCTTTTTTCTCACAGGGCAGTACCCCATTCTTTCTTTTTTCCTTTATATTCCACTGACTTAACACAGAAACCAAATATGTCCTAAGTATGGGATATATTACACTAAAAAAATTCCTCATTGTTCATCTGAAATTCACATTTAACTAAGTGTCCTATTTTATGCTGGCTTAAGCTGGCAACTCTATATTTGAATCAAGTTCCACAATTTGCGCAAAAATATTTCATAGGTGTTACCATGTGCTTCACAGTATATCACACCAGAATACATTCAATGTCTGCAAACTGCAGACTGATTTCCTTCATTGCAATCTCATCAACCAATTAATCCAATGGTTTCGCCCACTGATGACTGTTATCTGCCTCAATCATTTCACTGGGATTGCAAAATGGTGGTTTTCTGAATCTATCACTCTTTTTGGAATTTTCCTATAAAGAAAAACTTTCTGTCAACAACTAGGGCTATTTGATTATCCAAAATAGAGTTAGCACATGAAGGCAGGCATGAGTATTCTTTCTTTTTAATTTCTAATTTTCAGAGTTAAGTAGTGGCTAGTTATTTTGGATGGTATCCAATGAGGAGTTCTGGAGTTTTGCTTTTCTTTTTTTGGGAGGTGGGGGTGGGGGGTTCAAATTCACTATTAACTCATGGGTTTTTATATATTTCAAGTGTTTCAATCAATTTTCTTAGTCTTGAGAGCCGAAATCTAAAATCAGCTTTTTTTCAAGAAATATGTATTTCTGTTTTGGAAGTAGCTGCCCTTTGTCCCACATCCAGCTAAAGGTTATGTATGCCTGTCTTAAGCAGAGAGGGCCTGGGCATTAGCAAAAGAGGGAAAAGAATGAGCACAACCACACTGGCTTTTATCTTCCTTTTGCAGATAGGAAGAATTCTATACAGCCACAAGTAGCTAATCTAGAATAGACACTACTTACTGCCTATCACTTACCTAGAGCCAGACATCCTGGAATGGGAAGTCAAGTGAGCCTTAGGAAGCATCTCTACAAACAAAGCTAGTGGAGGTGGTGGAATTCCCAGTTGAGTTATTTCAAATCCTACAAGATGATGCTGTGAAAATGCTGCACTCAATATGCCAGCAAATTTGGAAAAATCAGCAGTGGCCACAGGACTAGAAAAGGTCAATTTTTATTCCGATCCCAAAGAAAGGCAATGCCAAAGAATGTTCAAACTACTGCACAACTGCACTCATATCACACGCTAGTAAAGTAATGCTCAAAATTCTCCAAGCCAGGCTTCAGCAATATGTGAATCGTGAACTTCCAGATGTTCAAGCTGGTTTTAGAAAAGGCAGAGGAACCAGAGATCATATTGCCAACATGCGCTGGATCATCAAAAAAGCAAGAGAGTTCCAGAAAAACATCTATTTCTGCTTTATTGACTAGGCCAAAGCCTTTGACTGTGTGGACTGCAATAAACTGTGGAAAATTCTTCAGGAAATGGGAATATCAGACCACCTGACCTGCCTCTTGAGAAATCTGTATGCAGGTCAGGAAGCGACAGAACTGGACATGGAACAACAGACTGGTTCCAAATAGGAAAAGGAGTACATCAAGGCTGTATATTGTCACCTTGCTTATTTAACTTATACACAGAGTACATCTTGAGAAACACTGGGCTGGAAGAGCACAAGCTGGAATCAAGATTGCCAGGAGAAATATCAATAACCTCAGATAAACAGATGACACCACCCTTATGGCAGAAAGTGAAGAACTAAAGAGCCTCTTGATGAAAGTGAAAGAAGAGAGTGGAAAAAGTTGGCTTAAAGCTCAACATTCAGAAAACGAAGATCATGGCATCAGGTCCCATCACTTCATGGCAAATAGATGGGGAAACAGTGGAAACAGTGTCAGACTTTATTTTTGGGGGCTCCAAAATCACTGCAGATAGTGATTGCAGCCATGAAATTAAAAGACGCTTACTCCTTGGAAGGAAAGTTATGACCAACCTAGATAGCATATTAAAAAGCAGAGACATTACTTTGTCAACAAAGGTCTGTCTTGTCAAGGCTATAGCTTTTCCAATAGTCATGTATGGGTGTGAGAGTTGGACATCCAAAGAAAGCTGAGCACAGAAGAATTGATACTTTTGAGCTGTGGTGTTGGAGAAGGCTCTTGAGAATCCCTTGGACTGCAAGGAGGTCCAACCAGTCCACTCTAAAGATCATCAGTCCTGGGTGTTCATTGCAAGGACTGATGTTGAAGCTGAAACTCCAATACTTTGGCCACCTGATGCAAAGAACTGACTCATTGGAAAAGACCCTGATGCTGGGAAAGATTGAGGGCAGGAGGAGAAGGGGACGACAGAGGATGAGATGGTTGGATGGCATCCCTGACTCAATGGACGTGACTTTGGGTAAACTCCGGGAGTTGGTGATGGACAGGGAGGCCTGGCGTGCTGTGGTTCATGGGGTTGCAGAGTTGGACACAACTGAGTGACTGAACTGAACTGAACTACTGTATATTTGAGTTACTAAATATTCTCTCTAGGTCAATTTCTGACTTCAGTGTCAACTCCAAAAATTAGTTGTGGCTTCTGGAAAGCTTTATTAAGAAGGATATTGAGGCATTTACAATCATTAATAGAAAACAAGATGACAATTTGGGGGCTGGGAAGGGCAAGTCATTTCCATTTTATTTCTTGCAGCCCTTCTTACATACTGAAGTTAAAAATGTACCACCGACACCTTTGTCGCACTGTGACAATGAGGATGTCAGTGTAGTTCCTCAATATAAAAGTGACAGGATATAATAATCACTAAGAAGTGGAAGGACCAGACAATGGAATATAGATAAAAATTTTTAGTAAATTAAGTATTTTAAGAAATCTGTCTGTTTTAAACATCCCCTACTATTACTAGTTTATAAAGATTCAGATAAAAATAGCAAACTGATAAAACATGAGTTAGAAGTCAAGGTGGATGACTATTGATTTTGCTTAGTGTTTGAGCTTTCCTGTTACATTAGCTATAACTTCACTGGTTTGCTTTTCTCTCTTCCTGTACCCATAGTAAATAATCCAAATCTATTTCAATTCTTTCTCTCTTTTTTTTTTGGTGAACCACAAGGCACAAGGATCCTAGTTCCCTATAAGGGATAGAATCTATGTCCCCTGCAGTGGAAGTGTGGCATCCTAACCATGGACTGCCAGGGAATTTCCCTCAATTCTTTCTTATTAAGCTCTGAAACAGCTTCAAAATCTCCTTTTGGGTGTGAGTACACGACAGGGTACAATTCCATGAGTTCTGACAGTTGTAAACACCTGCAAAACCATCACCACAATTAAAATACAGAATATTTCCATCACCTTCAGAAGATTCGTCACATTTCTTTGCACTCCATCCTACCCTCTGCCCTTGGCCCTAGCCAACGACTGATCTGACTCCTTGGAAAAAACCTTGATGTTGGGAAAGACTGAAGGCAGAAGGGGATGCCAGATAATGAGATGGCTGGATGGCATCACCGACTCGATGGACATGAGTTTGAGCAAGCTCCGGGAGTTGGTGATAAGACAGGAAAGCCTGGCGTGTTGAGTCCACGGGGTTGTAAAGAGTCAGACATGATTGAGCGACTGAATTGATCTGTATGATGTTTCTGTCATTACATATGTTTGCTTTTCTGAAAGCTTATGTAAATGAAGTATACAATATATTCTCTTTTGTATCTGGGTTCTTTTATTTAGCATAATGATTATGAGATTCATCCATAATGCACATGTCACACCCTCATTTTACTCAGGAGGAAAAAGACTAGAATAAATCAGTGAATTGCCCAAGTTTTAACACAGCTCTCAAGGAACAGTTCTCAGATTCAAACTTAGGTCTTCTCGTGGCTAGTCCCATGTTCTTTGCACTATTCCATGCTGCCTCCGTCAAAAGCAGCTGCAAAGACAGCTCCCCGCCAGCTCCCCTAAGAGGCCCACTATGTACCCTGTTCAGCAGAATGGCTGCCTCCTGCAGATCTGTGCTGCAGCATGGTATCTCTCACAGCTGCCACCACCAGGAAAATGTCCTGCAAATCAGTAAAACCCAATGGAGGCCAGATGGGCAGATTTTTACATGAGGGCCCACTCACGTTCAATGCCCCAAGTATGCACAGTGCTCCTTTGTGACCCAGAGAATGCTAGGTCTCAGCTGTTGGGGTAACAATCAGAAATAGAGTCTTGGAAGAAATCCAGTTGGCAGAAATTCAAATTTTCTTATCCTGGTGGCAGAGAAAATAAACTGGAAGGGGAATTCATGCAACTTTATACACAATTAAGGAAGCTGATTCACATTCCAGGATGTGGATAAGATCCAACTATTTAACATGTCCCCTCAAACTTTTCATTCATCTATCTAAACTATGTAACTCTACCCACCTAAACTGCCTGAAACTGAAGTTGGAATCAGATAACTCTCAGTCATTTAGCTGTGTAACCTTGGGCAAAATCACTTAGTTTCTCTGAGTTTCATTTCCCCCTCTCAAAGGATGTGATAAAATATTTATGTAAAACTAACTTGAAAATTTTAAAGTACTCCATAAAAATGGAGCCATACTCTTACTCAGCACTGGGTCACTGTGCCTGGTTTGTAAGAAGTGTTGACTTATTAGAAACAGATACATCATATTAAAGATTTTTAGAACTATTAAAAGGTGGTTTCTATTATTTGATTTATAAAAAGTTGAATATGTAAGAGATTCAAAAGGTAAGAGATTAGAGATATGGAAGTAGAGGAATTATACTTGCAAAATACACTAATTAATAGCAGTACTATGTGTAGGCTTCTACTAACTTATTATTTCATCGATAACAACTGTACAAATACTTTCCTCTCCTTCACTGACAGGGGGATTCTTTACCACTGCACCAGCAGGAAAGTCCAAACACTTAGTTACTATATATTATATAGAGATATTAGATGATGCTACATACCAAAATACTAAGGTATAATTTATGTATAACAAACCAGACCAATTTTAGAACAGTTTCATAAGTTCTGACAAATACATACTCGTGTAACCACTGTATCAATCAAAACACCAATACAACCAAGACAGTCCCATCAAAAGATTTCCCAGTGCCCTTGGGAGTCAATACTCTCCTCCACCCATGGTCCCAGCTAATCTTTGATTTGCTTTCTGTCACTATGGCGAGTGTATTTTCTGCAATTTTTCATAAAATAAAATCGTATAGTGCCATTGTTAGTTTAAATCTATTTAATATACAAAGACTGAAATTTGGGGGATTTTTCCCTTCCTAGGTCTTTGGGAAAAAGTTAAAATGATTATACTGTTTTTCATAGCTCTTTTTTCACTGACCTAAATGACATCTGCTAATAAGGAAAAATTTTCTTATATCAGTCCAATTTAACAGAAAAATGAAGTGAAACAACTTTGAAGAAAATATCACAATCTACTGCTGCTTGACTGTATAAACGTCAATTCAAAATCTCAATTTTCTTTTTTTAAAAAAGTATTTATTTATTTGGCTGCACCAGGTCTTAGTTGCAGCACATGGGATCTTCACTGTACCGTGTGGGATCTAGTTCCCTGACCAGGGATCAAACCCAGGGCCCCTGCATTGGGAGCCCAGAGTCTTAGCCATTGGATCATCACAGAAGTCCCTTAAGACTATTCAATATTTCCAATAGGTTATTGCTCACTATAAAAGTAGACAACCCAAATCTAAGGTCTATATATTCCTGGTCAATCAGAAAAACGGGGAAAATCGCCCAAGTTCTAAAGCAGCTAAGCTATTTTCAGTTTCTCAAATTCACGTTACATTTCAAATACTTAAATTATCAAAGAGAAAAAGGAAAAAAAAAGGGTCAATACACCCCCCCAGAACATCATTAAACTTTAATAACTTTTTTGAGATATAATAAAACATTTACTTCTGTAACTAACAAAAACAAAATTAATCACGGAAGAAATCAAGAAAATGTATTGAAAGTTTCTGTGGAAATTTAGGCTGTGGTTAAGAGCTGTTAAGAAGGTACAGGCTGAATTATTTTTTAGACTCTTGTAGCACAGAATGAAAATCTCAAGAGCTTTGTTGAATAAATTAGAAGAGCATTCCGAACATGTTCCAGGTGGGCGTTTATGGCCATAGTTTTTAAGAAGTAATTCAATATAAACCTAATAATGCATAAACTAAAGCCAGTTTCATTTTATTAAGAATATTAGGAACTCTACCCTCACTTATTTTAAATAAATCACCCTGTTTAAAACAGAAAGAAAATCTGACTCAATTGTCCATGTATTTCACATATCAAATAATCTGTTACTTTATAATGTTTAACTAAATAATTCTTTAAAGGGGTATTTATTTTTGTTATAAAGAATAGAATGAAGAGGAAAGTAAAATGTGGTTTTGGGTAACTTTTATGGTAGAAAAAACAAAAGTTGGTAACATTTGTGTGTCACAGACTTTTTAAAAGAAAAATATTCAAAGTTAATTCAGAAATAACTCATATTCTCAAGTTTTAAAAAATTCACTCCATTCAACAACAAAATTTCAAATTATTTATGCTGAGCAATCCCAGAAACAACTAAAATTTCACAAATGCTACAAATAACCAGATCATTTGTGAGGTAATTAAAAACACACACACAGTAAATATAACTTAAATTAATCCTAGATCAAACCTGACAAATAAAACTTACAAAGCTCTTTAAAAGACCATTAAATTTTAAAATAAATATTCCACATGGAAAAGCCTTTTAAGGACACTTTTAGGAAGTTATTTATAATGTAATTGTAAAAGAGTAATATTTACTTCTAAATATGATTCGATTATGTTAGAGGAAACATTTTTAATGATATGGCAGAGAACATAAAGCTTTCCAGAAAGAGAAAATAAGGGGCAGTAAGGCAGGTTATCTTCACTAAGGGGAAAAAGATGTGGCAGAAGAGAAAACAAATTAAAGAAGGGAGAGTTATGGAGAACATTCAGAACAAAGGATTATGGGGGTAAAGAACAATGAAAAACAGTGTGGCGTTATCTTACAAAGTTGAGTGTTTATATAGCCTACAACCAAACAACTCAACTCTTAGGTATATTCCTTAGAAAAACCTCTGCACGGGAGCTTCATGAGGCACACACAGAAAATGTTCAGAGCAGCACTGTTCACAAAAGCCAAAAACAACATAACCTGAATGCCCACTGGCAGGAGGATAAACAAACTTGGGTATATTCAAACAATGGAACATTATACAGCAGTGGTAAGAGAACAAACTATACTGAACAACTTATCAAATCTCAGAAACATCATGAGGAAAAAAACAAATCCCAGAAAACAATGTCCCTTTTCCTAAGGCTTCAAAAGCAAGCAAATCCACTGCATTATTTAGGTATCAAAATAGAAAATGTAGGATAAAGGTTATTTCTGATGGAAGAGCAAGAAAATGGTGAACAGGAAGAGAATACAGGATATTATCCACTAGGTCTTAGGTATTTATTCATTTTGTATTATGCTTTGTAACTTACATATATATGCTTCATAATACCCTTTGGAATGTATCACATAATATTTACATTAAGATAAAGGGGGAAAAAAGAATCCTACAGCTTTCCCCTTCAACAGAGACCATCCTGTCTATAGCTGATCTAGGGCATCAGAGGATGAGATGGTTGGATGGCATCACTGATGCAATGGACGTGAACTTGGGCAAACTTTGGGAGATGACTGGAGGACAGGGTGGCCTGGCATGCTGGAGACAATGGGGTTGCAAAGAGTTGGACATGACTGGGAGACTAAACAACAACAACAAAGTCTATAATACTAGGCCCATGAAGGATTTCCTCACACCTTGTAGTCTGGCTTGAATGTTTAAAACTTTTAAAAATTTCAATATTTAAAAAGCAGGAACAATTAAAATTAAGTTATGGCTGTACTCTTTAAAAGGACATATACTACCCTATACACCATAGTCCCCCTGCTCCCCATCCTTTATACCTACCAACTTTATTCATTTCCATTAATTGGTTAGCCCTGTGTACATCAGAGTTTGAGAACTAGGATCTGCTTCAACACCTTCATTTTATGTGGTATCTGAGGCACTGAATGATTAAGTGACTTGCCTAAGGTTACACAGCTGTGATAGGCTAAACCTCAGTGGTCTTTTCAAACACCTTACTATTTTCCACTTTCTATTTACTGAGTTATATATGTTTTAAATGAATATACTGTTTCTGAAAGTAAGGGACTACATAGGCAGGTCAGCAGGCATTAGAACATACTATATGCTCTCATTAATATAGAGGTGATGTGAAATATTATTCAAGGACTAAAATAGCTTCTGACTGCCAAGAAGTATTTCTTTATCTGAGTTCCCCTAAATTGTGACAATAGCCACTTAAAAAATACATATCTATATAACAACTGTATTGAGATATAATTCATATACCATACAACTCACCCATTTAATGTTCCAAAGCCTTTTAGTATATACCTTTTTAGTATGTGTAGTACTAAACCACCAATCCACCTGGCCCTAGGTAATAATGACCACTTTAAAAGTCACAAAGTCACACAGTAGTGTTAGTAACTGCATACAATACAAATCCAATATTCTCAATGAAACTGCATTAAGACGTCTGTATAGCCTACAATAGGCATAAGATCCCTAATTAAGAACACAAGAATTCAATGCTGCCAGTGGGAGGTTAAAAGGTGGATAACAGAGTATATACTCTTCCTCCAACAAGGGAATTAAGTTATTTCAAGCTCCAGATATTGTTCTATCTATAGACCATTGGTCTTAAGAAAGGGATACTAGACACCTGCTTAAAACAACAGCTGCAAAGGGATAAGAATATGATTCCTAATGTAATTCTTAAGGCTAGATGTGAATTTTGGGATACAAATCACATGAGTTATACCCAAAAGTACCTTGTGAAAGATTATTTTTGCAACTGAAAAAAAAAGTTTCAAGGTTTATGGTTAAGTAGCTAATGCTTTGCAATTACTGCAATTTCATTCAAGAGCCCCACTATGACACTTTAAAATTTCTAAGTTTGGTGCAAAGCATGGAAGCAATCACCTAAAAATAAGCATAACAAAACTGCTGGACTCATTTATTTTAAAACAGTGCAAGTATTGCTCTCTCTAAATACAGAGGTTTAATTTTGAAAAAATTCCCTGCAACAGGTGGTAACCAATATTGGGTTTAAACTCAGTGTTTTATTTTTTAAATCTTGGTCTAATCCAATTATGGTGGTGCTAGTGGTAAAAAGCTTACCTGCCAATGCAGGAGATGTAAGAGACATGGATCTGATCTTTGGGTTGGGAAGATGCCTGGAGGAGGGCATGGCAACCCACTCCAGTATTCAAGCCTGGAGAATCCCATGGACAGAGAAGCCTGGCAGGCTACACACGGGATTGCACAGAGTTGGACACCACTGAAGCAACAGTGCACATGTACAATCCAATTGTAGATGCTGGTCACTTTCAGATTTGTTGCCATTTTGCAGTTATAAAATACTTTTCATAAAATACATCTCACATGGTTAATAGCTATTACAATATAGCTATATTTGTATTGCTACATAACTTTATATAATATATAGTTATGGTCTTCTATAATGATATTTTTGTAGAAAAAATAACTATTATAGTTTTTATAAATTACTAAGATGGTAAGAGATTCTTTTACTCAGGGTTATACTCTCTTGGGAACTGTTACCACAATGGCACTAGAAATTATTTCTAAAGGAATGCTGCTGAGAAAACAAAGAACAACTAAAACAATTCCATTCACTGGGATCTGATGCTGGGAAAGACTAAGGCGGGAGGAGAAGGGGACAACAGAGGATGAGATGGCTGGATGGCATCACTGACTCAATGGACATGAGTTTGAGTGAACTCCAGGAGTTGGTGATGGACAGGGAGGCCTGGCGTGCTGTAGTCCATGGGGTCTCAAAAGAGTCGGACACAACTGAGCAATTGAACTGAACTGAATTAATTATGCTACCTGATTAATCTTCCAAGACTTTTTGTTGAGAGATGGCAATTATCATCACCTCGCTTTATATAAATGAAACCAATCCATAAATTTATTAAAAACAGCTATATGAATTTGTTTTGACAGCAATCAGATATCTGTATGTTGGCTACACAATTCTATACCACTAGTTCTAAGTTCTAACCAATCAAATCTCAACATAAGCAGGTAACTTAAAAGACTATAATAGACACTACTACTCCCCATTGCTTGTGAAATCTCTACTAGTCGTTTTGGCCTGGATATCATGCAATATTATTCACCAGCTACTTCAGAATCTCAGTGTAACTTTATCTCACCTCACAATAAAACTAACCATCTTATAGTATCTTTTCCTCCAACCTGCAGCAAAAATATGCAGGTATCACCATCAAAATGTCCTCAAGAGTGAACATCCAAACTATCTGTCAACAACTAAACTCATTAACTCCCCACAAAATCTGTTCCTCCATTTCTCTGTGCCTTGGAGAAGTGGGGGCTGGGGTGAGGTAAGTGACAAAATACCACCTATCTAGACACTCAGAGCTAAACAGGGAAGCATCTTTAGACTCCTTCCCCTTTAATCCCAAACCTAATCAACAGGTCCAGTCAATTTAATCTCCCAAGTATGTGTCACATCTCCCCTTAGATATCCTCATTCCTACTACCACAGAAATGGTTCAGCCTCAGATGGTGGTTCACCTAGATCATCATGTGCCTCTTAACTGCTGTCCTCACCTCCAGTTTTGCCCCCTCCAAGCCACTGACTGCACTAGAGAACCAGATCATTATTTTGAAAGCACAGTTATGACCATGCTGCTCCCTTATTTAAAACCTTTCAGTGGCATCCTATCTAAAGGCCAAAATCCAAGTTCCTTAGCATGTCCGACAAAGCTTCTCATGCTGGGAAAGATTGAGGGCAGAAGGAGAAGGGGGCAACAGAAGATGAAATGGTGGGATGGCATCACTGACTCAATGGACATGAGTTTGAACAACTAATAGTACAAGACAGGGAAGCCTGGTGTGCGGCAGTCCAGAGGACCATGGAAGAGTCAGACACAACAACAAAGCTCTACAGTCTAGCTTATTCCTCTCCCCACCTCCCTCCTTAGTTCAGTCAACTTCTTAGACTGTTATCTCTGCATTTATACACACTGTACTCTTAAATGGCCTCCTCTGACTCTCATCAAACCTCACTTTAACTTTCTCTTAACCACTGATTAAAACACAAATGAGTTTTTTCTGGTTTCCCCAGATGCGGTTGGATTTCCCTTGTATGTTCATATCATACTTTTTGCATATTTCTATTACTGAAGCTACATTCTGTTATATTATCTATGAGTATGTCTATTTTCTTCACTAGAATATCATCTTGTGGTCAACGAATGTGTCTTATTAATCTTTTTATCCCTAGAACCTAAAGAGTCCTGGGAATAATAAACATTCAATAATTATTCAATGCATAAATATCCCTACACTATTTTTAAAACTATAAAAAAGCATTTGATACCATTTGTAGTCACAGGTAGTAGAAACTTTTCTATCAGGCATAGTTTGATTACTTAGGAAAACTATAGCAGGGTTGGCAGTGCCTTGACTCACTGCTTCTGAGCAAGAAAATGAAAGAAGTTCCTATCACACAAACGAATTGCTACGGACAAAGCTATGGTTACAGTAATAAAAACTTTTCATCTAGTCACCTACTGTTAAACAGGCAAAAAATGATAGTGACTTGGAAGAGATTTTTGCTTTTGTGAGGATTAACTGGGATAATGTAATAAAGTGCTAAATAAGCAATCAAATAACATAAGCACTCAAAAAAAAACAAAGACTAAGAATAGAAGATATACATTGGTCTCTGCCTTGAGATCCTGGTACAGAGCTCCTAAAACCCTTGTAATTTCCCAAGTGATAACAGCACTAGGAGTATCTCTTAGTGACAACTCTGGGTCAGCTCCTGGATGGAAAGACTAAACCACAAAGAGAAGCTTAGAATTTTCAGCCACTCTGGAGGCTCCTAGTCTCCAGAGATGGGAGAAGGGCTGGCAATGGAGTTAATAACTGATCATGCCTGTATGATAAAGCCTCCGTGAAAATCCCAAAAGTGCAGGGTTCAGAGAGCTTTTGGGTGGGCGTATTCATCCATACTGAGAGGGTGGCACATCCCAAATCCACAGGCACAGAAGCTCCTGCACTTGAAACCTCCCCCGTCTACCTCTTCATCTGACTGTTATCCGAATCCTTTATCATATCCTTTAATATATTGGTCAATATCCGTGTTTCTCTGAGTTCTGGGAGCTCCTGCAGCAAATTAATTGAACCTGAGGAGGGGGCTTGAGAACCTCCAATTCGTAGTCAAATCTGACAGAAGTTGTGGGTATCTGAGGACTTACTACTTCTAACTGGTATCTCAAGTGATATGGGAGCAGTCTTGGATCCCTTAACCTCTAGGATCTGACACTACCTCCAGGTAAACAGTGCTGGATTGAGGTAAATTGCAGAACACCCAGCTGGTGTCATGGAGAATTGTTTTGGCGGGGAGGGGGAACCCTGACACATGTGGTTTTTCCCTACGCAGGAAAAAAGACATATTGGTGGAAAAATGAATTTTTCCAGTATGAATGGTACCTATTAGTTTATGCTTATGGAAAAGTCTTCTTGTTTAATAGGATGATGAACATCAGAGTCCTTGAGACATCATCTTGGGAAGTATATAATGATTACAACAAAGTACAAGTAGAAATCCATCACTCATTTAACAATATCTGTCGATGACCTACTCTGAACAAATTATGAATAGGCTTGCTGAACCAGTGCAGGAAACTGGATTAATTTATCAATTAAACTAAACAGATCTGAGAAGCATATTTCAACTCACTTTACAAACAACAAAACTGGAGCCCAGAGAAAGAAACTGCTGTTTCTCAATGGGAAGATGAGAGAACCATACCCTAGTTTGCCCCAAGGCCATACTATGAATAGTTAAAAGATTTTCATTTACAACAGAAACCAAAAGTTTTTAACGAAGTGGTATGTGGGTAGTACATTACTGTACTATGCTAAGAAAAATGTAATATTTATATAAAGGCCTTGATACAGTGCTTTTCTCATGGTAAATGCTCAATAATGGTAGCTATTACCTCCAGCTGTATGGTCTTTGGAAGGCTGAGTGCATGGTATCTACCTGGCAACAACTGCTTGACTAAATTGATAATAGAGCCACAGGACTTCTAATCTAATTTAACCTTTTGATTTTCCAGATGGAAAAAGAGAAATCTAAAAGAGCTAAATGACCTGCGAAGCCAGCCATAGGGAGTGAGTTAGAACCAAGACCAAACCCTGAATCCCCAGTCGGGTTTCCATTACATGTCACAGGTCTGTGGCTTAGTTATGGGGTTTTATTCAAACTGTCATAGGAAAGTAGTTAAGAACAGAGCTGCTATACCTAACTTTTTTCAATCTTTTTATTAAAGTCAGCATTGAGCTATGATTTTTATATAAGAATCAGCAAAGCATAATGGCAACATATAGTCTTATGAGTTAAAAACGAAACAACAGTCTTGGTAATGCAATTCTATCAGGGACACCTGATAAATGGAAAGGCTACCAGAGCAGCTGTTATATGTGCTGAAGGAGACTAAAAGCAGAATACAAATACAAAGGAGAAAAGGATTTAAATAAAACGTTTTCCAAAACACACAAATGTGACAATAGCTGTGGGTTACTAAGAAACTGACATTATGTCTCTTGGCATACAGCAACAACAGAATGGTTTGTTTTAAGCAACACTAACACAAAGTTCAATAAGAAACACTGGGAGACCAAGACTAAAAGCCACGAGGTAGGAAGAGTTCCAGTTAGCAACCAAAACGTTCTCCATTTCACAGAGTGGAAAGATTAACCGCGAACTTTCAGGTCTTTGTGCATTAAGGGATTAGAATACTCTCCTCCTAGTTCTATAAAAACTAAAAAATAATCTCTGTATGGGAGGAAAAATGGGGCAGGGCATAGAGAGAAATCTAATCTATTTGTGGAATCTAAATTCAACTCAACAAATATTTCCTGAGAAATCTACTATGTGTGAAATATGTTAAGATGCTTGCCTTGCCTCAGAGACTTCAGAATTACATGGGAGAAGGGAGAAGAATGGGGTTCACGGAAGTACGCAAATAACCCAAAGCAGAACAGAAGCGCTCTGAGAGAGTTTCCAGTCAGGGCTATGGGTTCAAAAGCAAGACTCCGAGACTCAGAAAAGGTTTCACAGGAGAAGTGGGGAAGAAGGGTAAGCGAGCGGGTGAATGGCCGACAGGGAGAGGTCAACTCCCGGTTTCCTTTACAACTGCCCGCCTCTTCACGCGCTCGGCGGGCGCCCTGCTCACCCTCTCCGGCGAGGGCAGGCACTAAGGCTCTCGACCAGGCCAACCCGCCTTGATTCTCTTCCGCCATTTCTCACCTAGGAGGCTTCCAAATTCCTCCTCGGTCAACCTTGTCTGAAGACTGAAGATAACGCTGAGAGGAGAGAGCCCCAAAGAGGGCAACCGGAGCCCTCTGTGCTCACAAGCTGGAGCCTGCGGCCAGGCCTCATCCCCATGGCAACGCCGCCAAGCGCCGGTTCGAACGCCCGCGCCGACGCCCGCGCTCCGGCAGTCCCACACAGTCCACCAATGAGCATCGAGGGAACTCGTGGACGTGAACCGCCTTCTCTTCTAGAAGGCCAATCAGAAACCCGATTAAACAGTGGGCGTAACTCTCAATTTCCGTCGTTCAACCAATCGTTCCGCTGAAATGAAAATCTCGCGATGTTCTAAGTGAGAGAAACGCACCTTTGAGGCGGGTTCAGGATCCTTCCGCCCCGAGCTGTTGGTCTGCTAAAGCGCAACCCAGCTCTTGGGATTGGTCGACGGACTGCCAGTCTTGCCCAAGGTCCGTCTTTTGCCTTCTCCTACTTGGGGTGAGTAGCCTTACAGAGGGATTACTGGGTTTAGTTCTCCGTGGAGAAACTGAGTCTCGGAGCAATGAGAGTCTGCAGCTGACTAACCTCCGGTAGCTGTAGGGTCAGGAGTGGACTTGCCCTTCTCCAGCTGGCTGTGGGGCGCGAGCAGGCCAGACTCCAGCCGCTGCAGAAAGAAAGGAGGGACCCTCTGGGGGCCCCGCGAGCCTTGTTTGTCCCGAGACGAGTGGTGATCGGGAAGGTCGTCGGAAACCCAGAGTACTGGGTGTGGGGCCCAGCGATCCGAGCGCCATACCTTGCCTTCCCTGGGCCTCAGTTTTAACTTTGTTATTACTATTTAAACCCTGCCTACTTTCCAAGAGAGGTTTTATATTTACTAATTACTTCCTTTATTGAATGGATACTATCGTGACAGTTACAACAGAAGTAAAGAAAGTCACAGGAGAGTCCTACTACCTAAAAAACTTCTTTTTTTCTTGTGGCCTAGTTTGGACCTTATTTATCTATTATATCTCTTAAGGGGGAAATATATGAATGACATTAAATAAGTTGAATGCAATCAAGTAGCCAAATGTAGCTGGTGTAGAGTCTAGGATGGGCAGATCTGCTTTTGAGTCCCTACCCAGACTCATCTCTGGGCTGTAATTTTCTTTTTCCTCTTCTGAAAACGGGGAGTAATGCCTCATGGGGTTGTTGTGAAAAGTAAGTGAAATAATGAAGGTAAAGCACTTGGCAAAATGCCTGACAAGTAGTAACTCTTCCAAAAGTGGTAGCTATTATCTTCATACTAGAAATAAGAAAATATATTAGCCAATGGAACCAGTAGATGTACTGTAATTGAGTGGCCAATTTAGTTCAAAACTTGTCAGTTAAATAATAATTAAGGAAACAATCCATTCTTCAAAAGAGTGAAATTTCTTCCTAGTAGCTATATTAAAACATCTTGTGGGTCTGTGAGGGATATATGTACATGGTGTGATGAACAGTGTGTTCGCTGACAGTTTTGTAGAAAATATGAAAAGTCATTTTTTTATTCAACTTAATGAAAGCTAAGAGCATGCCATTAAAACATAACAGAGAAGCTTTCTGATGACGTTTTATACAGGGGTTAAGTATGACATATATCTAGTACTTCTGATATGTCAGACCCTACGTATACATTATTTATTTTAAACTCTACAACAACTGTTAATAGTAGGTTGGTATTCCCTTATTTGGAAAATGAGCCCTAGAGAAGTGTGTTGCTCAAAATAACATGCTGTTGAATTAGGGAGCTAAGTCTTTCTCACTGCAAAGCCAGCCATGCTTTTCTGTGTTGTGCGTTCTGTTTTTGATTGAGAAAAGATGAAAATACTTGGAATACAGGCAGTCTTTACCATCTGAGCCTCCAGAGAAGCCTCCCAGGTGATGCTGGTGGTAAAGAACCCTCCTGCCAATGCAGGAGACATAAGAGAAGGGGGTTCAATCCCTGGACTGGGAAGATCCCCTGGAGGAGGAAATAACAATCCACTCCAGTATTCTTGCTTGGAGAATCTCATGGACAGAGGAGCCAGGAGAGCTACAGCCCATGGGGTCACAAAGAGTCAGACACGACTGAAGTGACTTAGCAAGCAAGCAAACTCCTAGTCATCCTTTAAAACCCTTATGGAGTACCCCCCTTGACCTAAAGATAATCATTCCTTCTTTGCTGTCTTTACATCTCACACATACCTTTGTGATGCACAAAACACATCTAGTGACTTGTCTGTTTAAATATCTTCCACTTTCACTAGTATTCAGCTTCCTATCTATTCTTCAGTCCTGTCACACTGCTTGTCGAATGGAACACACTCAACAGACATTAGATGAGAGAATAAATCCTTTCAGGCTCTAGTATTAGAATTCCTCATGTTTGCTTTCCAGAATTGTACAGCAGATGGCACTAATAGGCCACTTAACAGTTCTTCACCAGAAATGATTTTTGTCCCAACCTTGTCTGACTTTGACTTCATCCTTGAAGCCAGTATTCATGTCATTACAGGTGAAATCTCCCATTTCCTCCCTCAGCCAAACAGCAAAGATAGCAAGATGACTCAGCAGCTTAGTCTCTGAAACAGTGGCAGATGTCCAGGTAAAGTTGAGGCTGAGGGAACATTTTCTTTGTCTCAACTCACCAGTTTATGGTAGTTGGGGGCTTTTTCTTTTCTTTCTTTTTTAGCTTTATCTTTTTGTTGATGTTGTTTTATTCAAGGATGGGAGCCTTATTTCTGTTCACTTCTTCGAAAGGGAAGAAGGGACTAGGAGAATTGGAGAAGAGACCGTTATGATGTGGGATGTGAAGAGAAGCTGAGCAGTCACATAGCTAGCTGCTTGTAGGTAGGCAGAGCTGACCTTCCTCCTCATAGTGGAGTGGCCTGGGCAAATTTCCTGGACACTAGTGCCCCAAGTTAATTACTTGTGTGCTTGTCCAAGGCTGGCATCAAGCATGTCCCCAGTACTTGGTGCTTGAGAACCCTCAGGCTACACTGGGTATGGTTTTGAACGTGTGGTTATAGGCTCCAGCTCCCCAGAAAAGAAAAAAAGCAGAGGCATAGAAACCTTTATCAGAGAGACAAAGTTTTGGGGCATCAGACTATACCCCTCCAGGGTTGTCTTTGGGGAACAGGATCTTCATCTATGTCAGCCTCCAACTAAAACGTCTATGAATAGGATTCCAGTTAGACATTTTAAAAATCCTCCATGTGAATGTAGATCAAAGTGTGGGAATTTGGGGACTGGAAGCGATTTAATAAATCATTTTCGTATCCTCTCTCAGGGCCACTTGTGCCCTAAGCCCTGCTCTTTCGCGATAAGCAAAGTTGTATAATGGAAAAAATACAAACTTTGGAGTTAGACTTGGTTTCCCTGGTATCTCTGATGGTCAAGATTCTGCCTGCAGTGCAAGAGACGCAAGTTAGATCCCTGAGTTGGGAAGATCCCCTGGAGAAGGGAATGGGTACCCACTCCAGTATTCTTGCCTGGAGAATTCTGTGGACAGAGGAGCGTGGAGGGCTACAGTCCATGAGGTTACAAAGAGCCAGATGCCACTGAATGACTAATACTTTCACTTTTCCCTTTTACTTAGATTCAAATCTCAGCATTCACAGACCAGTTATGTGTTTGGGCAAGTATTTTAAACATTTTGAATCTGAATTTCCTTATCTTAAACTGGAGGTAACAATGCTTATTGTGAAGATTTGTCTTGAGCATTATAAAAGATAAAAAACCTTGCATGGGGTAGATTCTTAATTGATAACATGGTGGGATGAAATACCGTTTCTGCTAGAGGGATTTTAGACTAGGAGGAACAGGTTGCAGGAGGATTTGGAGAGCTCTTTCTAAAGGTACATTTGTGATGGCTCCTGTGGTTGAGCTGTGCTTGCAATAGCACTCTGATTAATTTGATGAAAATATTGGACCACAACACATCAGTGTAGACATTTATCTGTGAATTATTTTTTGGCACCTAAGTCCTCAACCTCCTAGGCGGTGAGGGAATTGTATCTACAGAGAAAGCCAAGAGCACTTTTCCTTAGCTTCTGGAACCTTCTGATGACATTGAGGGGGGGTTGTTCAGGTTTTTTTAAACCACCTAAGGCACTTTGCCACTTTGCTGAAGTGTGAATTGCCTGCTGTCAGCCTGGAGTTCTCACCTCCGCAATCTGGCTGCAGGCATATTTGCATATTAGATGGTGTGTTATTTAACCCCCTGAGGTTTGAATCCACTCAGAGTTTGTGTGCTGGAGTGAGTGTATATATGTGTATCTGTGAGAGAGAGAGAGAGGAAGAAAGAAATCTGGATACTTTAAAACCCCAGGACAGTTTCAGCTCCATGGTCTCCAGAAAAACAGAAAACCTCCAACAATAGCTCCATTGACTTTTATGTAAATGGCACTCTTCAGGAAAACACTGGGCTATTTCCCAAAGTCCCAGAATATAACCTGAGCATTTGTTTGAGTGGGAGGTGGGGAGACAGTTCTGTTGAGTCAATGAACATCTGTTGAGAGCTGCTGTGCTGGGTCCCAGGAGATAGCTCACAGTCTGGCTCTTACCTGCCAGAGGTACAGAGATTTACCATACTAGGTGTGCATGCTTGTGATGGCTTTGTAGCTAAGCTTGAACTGAGTTTCCCAGGGGGCCCTTCCTGGATAGTTCCAGGTTAGGGCTGACCTCAGGAGAATTTTGTGCAAGATTTGGAAGGCTGAAGTGAAATAGCAGCCAGTCCACTGTGAAGGACAGAGCAGGATCCTGGGCATGATTGCAGGACATACCTCTGGACACTGTGGTCTGCTGGCTCACTTTAGGGTGCAGGACAGCACCCAGGCCCGCAGCTCCCCGACTCCTGCTGCATCGCCTTCTTCAGCTGTTCTGAGTCCTGGGTTGGGTGTACACTCAGCTGTGTGGCAAAGGCACCAGCTTCTCCTGCAAGTCATCCAAGTCAATGAGCTTGGAGACAGTGGACAGAAGTTGATTTGTTCTCACAGGTTCCAGTTTTCCTTGTTGTCTTCCACTTCACAGTCAGCTTTCCTTTCCAACTGCTGGCATCACCAGCTTACAGAGATTTCAGGCCTAACACCAGATGCCGAGGTGACAGAGGTACATGGGTTTCTCCATCAACTTCCTGATTGGACAAGGTCTATTCCCTACCCTGAATTCTTATAGTATTCTGTTTCTCTTATCAAACATGACAGTAGTAGATTATTCAGGCCATGTTAAAGGCCAAGAAGATGGAGGGATTAGAAGCCAGAAGGCTTCACAGAAGAGGTGACATCTGAGTTGTTGCTGAAAGGATAAGGAGATGGTTGCATGGATGGGGAAGGAAGGAGAAATTGTAGAGTTCAGCTGGCTCAAGCCATGATTGGAGGGTGAGCAGGAATTCTGCCTTTCTGTCCTCTCTGGGTACAGAGCACAGGTAGAAAGTGAACATCTGTCTGATCCTGGCTCTTGATCCTAGCTCTTCTGGTCTGGCTGTTAGCTGTGGTCACTGCTGAATACAGGTATCTACTGAGATACAGTTTTGCTAGGGTGCACCCTTATCACTAACCTAAGCCTCCTCCCCATAGGACAGTACTGGCCTGCTGCCCTCTCCCCAGTGGTGCCACATGGCCACCGCAGGCTTGTCTCTCTTGGCCCCCATGGAGGCATCTTTGTTTCCTCATGCAGTGTTGGTGACAGCAGTGGTGTGAAAGAATGCCCAGGGGCTTCCTGTCCTAGGCAGGGTGCTGTGCCCTCTAGCCTTGGATGCCTAAGCTTGTCCCAATATCCATCTCATGGGACTCTACTCGAAGCAGGGGCAAGGTACCCTACACCTGTAACTTGCTGATGCTTTCTGATCATCACGATAGGAAGGCCTGGGATCAGGTACCTTTTCTTACCTAAACCTGTAGCCAGTAATTTGAAATCTTTCTTCACTAGTTCTTTGGTGACAGGGTTCTTTCTGGCTTCCAGAATAAAGTCTTCAGCATGTATTTATTCCCTGGGAGACCAGGGAACAGAACACCACATTTAATAAAAGCCCTGATACCGGTTTATGTATAAATTTTAAACTCAGAAGGATCCACACTTTACATACTGTTATGAGCCACTCTTTTTCCACTTAGTGTGTCTGAAAGTCTTTTTACAAGCAGCACATTTGTCTCTACCTCATTTTTTAAAAAACACATTTTAATTCTTATTTATTTTGGCTGCACTGGGTCTTCATTGTGGTGCAGGGGTTCTCTTGTTTACGGGCACAGACTCCATAGAGCTCAGACCTGGTGGTCGTGGCACATGGACTTGGTTGCCCCACAGCACATGGGATCTTAGTTCCCCAACCAGGGATTGAACCCTGCATTGGAAGGCAGATTCTTAACCACTGGACTGCCAGGGAAGATCATCTTGATTGAGCAGCATCAAGGGGGCCATGGAGATCATCAACTCCTATTCCAGCCACTCCTCTCAGCATCAGTTGTGCCACCCAGGGGCACCAGCTTCTTCTCTGGCCCTGGAATCCTGCAGATGAGGCCCTGCAGCTCAGGCCTTTCCCTGCCTGGGCCAGTCTCTCAGACCTCAACTGCACTTTAGACCCCTGGTTTTCTTTCAGTTCTGCCCTCTCACCTGGGAACCTTTGTCCATGCCGTTCCCTCCACCTGGAACACACTTTCCTCCTTCCCTTTGTCAGTTTACCTTTTATGCATCCTTTACTTCTCTGCTCAAATACCTTTCTTTCAGGAAGCATTCCTTATTGCTTCTCGGCCTTTTGGCTAGGATCAAGTGTAAGAAGCATACCTTGATCTCTCAGGCAAGGTCAAGTTTCCAATCATACATTTTCCCTTTGGAACACAGACCTTATTGACAAATGTTTTTAAATTTGCTTAACTATTTGTTTAAAGTCTTCCTCTCCTACTAGACTATAAACTATATTCTATATTCACGCGAGGGCAAAGGCCAGGCACAATACTTGGTACATAGTAGGTGCTCCATAAATATTTGCTGCATGAACAAATGCCACAAGTTTTTCTTTAGCAGAGCCTTACTGAAAAGATCTTCCATGTTTTTTGTTTTTTGGTGTGTGTGTGTGTTTTTGGCTGCATGCATGGCATGCAGGATCTTAGTTCCACACCCCCTGCAGTGGAATCTCAGAGTCTTAAAGGCTGGACCACCAGGGAAGTCCCTCCTGTCTTTTGTTGTTGACATTTTTTCCTGCAGTGGAAAGAAGACTAAAAAAGTCTGTTGTTATTGTATGGCTGATTATAAAGTTAATGTTCTCTGTAAATTTCCAAATAATACAGATATATATGGAGCAGAAAATGAAAGTTTCCTCATAATCTCATCCTCAAGAAAACAGTATTAATGATGTGTATCCTCTTCCAGACATTTTTCTGTGCATATTGAAGTCTACTGAGTGCTTATTAATCAGCAGGCACTGTTCTAAACCATTTGACAAAGTTAAGTCATGTAATCTTCACAGCAACCCTTTATAGCAGAGCTATCATTATCCTGTCTTACAGCTGAGGAAACTGAGCCTTAGGAGCTCATCACATGGTGAATGAGTGGCAGAGCCTGAACTTGAACCCAGGCTCCAGGTTCATACTCTTGACCACTCTGCTGGTTCGCCTCTGATGGGATGGGAAGGAGACTTTCTGCCATGGGTGCTCCTTTATATTTTGAATTTTGGACCATGTGAATGTATCACATTCCAAAACATAAAAAAATCAGTAACAAATAAATGTTTAGAACACTAAACCACCATTCCTAAGTGACCCTTCTAAGCCATCAGAAACCACCTTGTTTCCCAGAGAATGCTACTCAATACTCTGTGATGGCCTATATGGGAAAGAATCTAAAATGGAGTGGGTATATGTATAATGATTCATTCTGCTGTACAGCAGAAACTAACCAACATTGTAAATCAACTATACCCCAAAATAAATAAACGATAGAAGTTAAAAAATACAAAGAAACCATACTTTGGGGTCTCTTTGCTCCAGAGTCTCAAGCTGGAGGCTGAGGGAAATGGGATTGTGGATTTGATGATGACATTGTACTGCATCTCTCCCATTCCCAGTATCTCTCCAGTTTTGGTGAGTTTACACCTGAGGATCTCCCATCTCTACATATACACATGGGCCCTGCTCCAGCAGGGAGACCCGGAAGAGTTGGGACAGACCCACACTACCAGGTAGAAGCCAGGGCCTGCAGTTAACAAAGGCCTGTCTGACTCCTGGCTTCCCTGCATTGGTCCTCAGCATGTAGGTGACGAGGTCACTGTTAGCTGGTCTGTGTGACTCCCCGGCGCCAGAGTGCTGCCCCCCTCTGGCCTCCTCAGTATGGATCTTCCTTTTTGGTGTAATTTGGCACATCTTTTGTTACACCTTCAGATAGACCATGGCCCTGAGAGCATGTGGCTTGATCATCTTCCGAAGACGCCTCATCCCCAAGGTGGACAACACTGCCATTGAGTTTCTCCTGCTACAGGCATCAGATGGCATTCATCACTGGACTCCTCCCAAAGGTGAGAGGCCAGGGGGTGGGCTGTGGGGAAATGCCAAGCGCTGTTCAGAAATCCACGCTGCCAGGTACCCTACAACACTTGCTTCCCAGTGATTGTGTAGCAGGAGGTGGGTGTGTGGGCAGAAACTCTTGGCCCTTTTTCTGCATACAAGGTCTACAAGGCCAGGCCAGAGAAGAACTGAAATAGAACTCTGTGACTGAATACCAGGTTTTCTTGTATTGGTCACCAGAGCGTCAGCCTCTCCAGTGAATGGTGGGGAAGAAGAGGCACTGGGCTGGCAGCTGGGGACCCTGGGGCCAGGTCATTACTGGGCTATAGGTTAAAAGTGAACAGCCCCCAGACAGAAGGGAGCACAGACTTTAAGGGAAAGTGGGGTGGGGGAGAGGTGAACAAGACTCCTCCAGGGTTGGAGGAGGGCTTCCATGATAGCTCAGATGGTAAAGAATCTGCCTGCAGTTTGAGAGACCTGGGTTCGAACCCTGGGTTGGGAAAATCCCCTGAAGAAGGAAATGACTACCCACTCTAGTATTCTTGCCTGGAGAATTCCATAGACAGAGAAGCCTGGCAGGCTATAGTCCATGGGGTCATAAAGAGTCGGATGCGACTGAGCGACTAACATCTTAGGGTTGGAGAACAAGAAAGTGGGAACAGGAAAAACAATTGGCACATTTGAGTTCCACTGAGGAGAAACAAAGTGGAAAAAAAAAAAAAAGAGATGTCACCAATACTATGAATAGGAATATTCACACTTGCCTCCTGATCACCTGAGTCACACTGCATGGTGCCTCTCGATGAAAGATTTCAAAGGATATCTCTGAATTTCCCTGCCTTAGGCAAGGGAGAAGTTACCATCTTAGCACTGATGGGCAGAATGCTAAATAGATGCTGGGAAGGTCAGGCATAATGCTAAATAGATGCTGGGAAGGTCAGGCATAATGCTAAATAGATGCTGGGAAGGTCAGGCATAATGCTAAATAGATACTGGGAAGGTCAGGCATCCCGAATCAGTGTCACCTCTCTGCCCACCAGCATCCCTCCCACCTGCCTCCCCCGATGCAGTACCTGTCTGGCTTTGTGTCCACAGCTATATGAGGTGCTTCTAGAGAAAATCCCCCAACAGCCAGGGACAGAAATGGAATTTTAAGTCCAGACTCCTGGTTGCTTTCTGTGGGAGCTATGCAGCAGCAGCTGACTGGAGCGCTGCTCTGGGGACCCCTGGGAAGGAGGAGACTAGGATGTAGCCCTGCCTTTGAGCTAAGAAGAGAACAGCTAAGAATTCCTGCTTCCCATGAGCTCCCGAACCAGGAGGCCCCCAACAACTTGTTGAAACCATGTGTTGATCGAGGCTGCCAGACCCCTCCCAGGCCTTCTTGGCCCCCCTGGGCAAGCTGAGAATTTGCAGGGAGGGCCTTGAGGCAAAGCCGAGGGCTGCTTCCAGTCTGCAGAGCTTCAAGTTCTCTTACAACAGTTTCTTGGCAGTTGTCTGCTTGAGTTTGGACCTTGCCAACAAATTTTCTTAGAACTGGCTCTCAGCTTGTCCTTAGCCTAAGTTCCCATCAGGATTTTCCCTATGAAACTAGAATCTGGCCTTACTCAGAAAGATGAAAACAATTTGGAAGAGCCTTGATAGCTACTTGGAAACAGCTGCCGATGCCTTGGTATAGGGTTTAGAGCCTGACCGTTGGCCCTGGGACTTCAGGCACCAACTGTAGACGATATTAAGTCCTCACTGTGGGCTATAAGCGAAGAACTCCCTCTTCAGCCAGCTCCCACCTTGCAAGAAAGGACCACCCTTCCTTGGGAAAGTCACGTTAAGGTCTCCCAGGGAAGGGTCTCCCTGAGAACATGGGATGAAGAGAGCTCCAGAGAAAAATAGAGCAGAGGTCTGGGGGAGGCCGATTTCCACATCGAGGAGCAGCATTCTAGACCAGACTTGCCAAATATATGGTTTGTTTCACTCTCTGTAGCGAAGATGGGGTCGGGAAGGGGCTTGCCCAGACACCACAGAGCCAGACCCTACCTGCCCTGTACCCTTTTCCCTGCCAGTTTAGGATATTGCCAAAGCCTAGCAACACCTAGAAAAGTCACCAGAGACCCCAGCTTTAAATCATCTGACCTGGAAAATCTAGCTTTGTTGACGATTATATTCGCTTCCTCTTCTTTTTTTCTCACCAGGCCATGTGGAACCAGGAGAAAGTGACTTGGAAACAGCCCTTCGGGAGACCCAGGAGGAAGCAGGCATAGAAGCAGGCCAGCTGACCATCATTGAGGGCTTCAGAAGGGAGCTCAGTTACGTGGCTAGAGAGAAGCCTAAAATCGTCATCTACTGGCTGGCGGAGGTAAAGGACTGCGATGTGGAGGTCCGCCTCTCCCACGAGCACCAGGCCTACCGCTGGCTGGAGCTGGAGGATGCCTGCCAGTTGGCTCAGTTTGAGGAGATGAAGGCAGCACTCCAAGAAGGACACCAGTTTCTCTGCTCCAGAGCGACCTGAACTGACCAGAGTCGGGCCTTTTGCCTCAGTAGGATCCTTCAGGGCCTTCTGAGATGAACTGCCTTCACTTCATTTCACTTCCTTGGTCTTTGGCTCATTATAGCAGAGAGCAGGGAGGCTAGTAAAATCAGCTGAGGACTCTCAGAGGAGAGCAAGCAAGAATCTCTGCTAGGTGGAAAAGAAGGGAAAGGAGGAGTTAAAAAAAAAAAGCCCAGGTCCAGTGAGTGCCTCCTTATACTTTATGAATAAACTTCAAGCAGCTTCTCTCTCCCTCTAACCTGCTGTATTTATTTCATGGACTCTTGCCCTGGGCGTGGAGGGGCGGTGGAGAAAACTAGAGTGGATCAGAGCTCCAACCTTAGCCGGAGGGAACCTTGGGTCCAACCACTGTGCCCCAGAGAAGCTGAGGGAGGGAGTCAGAATCAGGGAGACCCAACATGACCAGGGTAGCTCTTCTGTCCCTGAACCTCCAAGCACTCTTACCCACCCCACTGACATACCTGAGATGTTGTGGCTTTTATCAGAATGGACATACAAGTGAGTGGGACTGGAGCGTAGGAATTGGGTCTACCCGCCATATCCACAGATGCCGAGGACCCACAATGGGACTCAAACATCCGCGGAGTTTGGTATCCATAGTGGGTCCCCCAATTCTCCGCAGATAATGGAGTACGATTGTACTCACTAATGTATCTTTTCCTGGCACCAGGGACATATGTTGCAGGTGCTCAGTATTTCCTAAAATAGAGACCCAGAGAACATTGGAACAGATCCCCAGTCACAACAGGGACAGGAGGGTCAGGGAGCCCTGGGCCACCACGTCAATGACACACACACTCCAGCCTCCCGGCCCAGTCCTGACTCCCACAGTCAGCGTGGTGTCAGTGTGACTGAGGTCACTGGCGAGGAGCAGGCATGAGCCTGGGGCCTCTGCTGGGCCACCTGCAGCCCTGTCACTCCCCTGTGCCGTCCTCGCCTACTGCGGCCTTCACCTTTAGCAGGCCTTGCTTATTGCCATTCCTTTCTTCCTACCTACTCCCTTTCTCCACAATTCTGTTGGAAGATCCAGAGACGCAAGAGTTAGGCCCTGGCCCTCTTTTCCCTTGCTACTAGGGCTCACAGAACGCAGGGAAGGTGTTAGATCCTACAGCCCTTCCAGGAGCTGTTAGCAGCTGGGTTCATGTGGATTTCATTTGAGGGTTGTTGCCCAATGAAGTGCGGAAGATTGGCTGGGAAGGGGCATTGGCAAAGGTCAACCTGGATTACCAGGGTCAAGAACAGGCACCCCCAGACAAAATAGAGAAGTCGCCACGGTCTCTGACAGGCTTCCAGATGTTTTCAGTCACCGATTCTCTGTGCAGACAGGGCAGAAGTACTAGTGAACAGGATCTTGGAGCCCTGCCAGGGGCCTGAACGGTTTTGTTCCTCACCCCTCTGAACGGCACTCCCTGAAGGAGGCCTGCTGCAGGAAGTTTTTGGAGCTTAGTGTTCTCTTTCCAGGCCAGCAGGGACCACATCCTACTGATTTAATAAATGCCTGCTGGGCAGTGGTGCCAAACCACAGACTGGCTGCCTCTTAATGAGGGCTGGCCAGCCCTGTGCTCTCAGCATGGGAGTCTGAGGGAGTCTGTGGAATCTCAAAATGCTCAGCGCTTGTACATCAGAGTTCGAAGGGAACTGGAAAATGACCTGATTCTGCTGCTCATTTTTTTTTAAGCTAGGAATATTGAGGTTTAAGAAGGTAGATGGCCCTGGCAATTGTCTATATGTGAGGTCCTTCGAGAATTAGGTGCCTGAGGGGACTCTTATTTTAGAATATCTTGTGTAGCTTTGGAGTCATTCTTCTAGGCCTTCCAGAGTTTTCCATTAAAACACAGGTACTTTGGAGAAGGGGGGTGGATAAATTGCACTCAGCTGCTCGCTTTGTGGGAAGAATTGACAGGTGTGACTGGGGCATGTTAATGGGCAGTGGATGAGGGAGGGTGAGAGCAGAGCTGAGACTGGGATCTAACAGGTGAGTGGGCTTTGTTGTCATCACCACTTTGCTTTTGGCTGCCTGGGCTTGTTCAAGGGTCATGGGGCTAAGACTGCAATTTCCCCTTCAGTCTCAGGCCCTCCCACCAGGTTCCAGAGCATCTCCTCCTGGGAGCTTTCCCTGACAACCACTCATTCTGTAAACACGGTTCTGTCCCCACCTACACCCAAAGAGGCTTCTCTTGGAGTTGCACTTGTTTTCCCGACTACCACCTGCACCACCCCAGGGTGAAATGTTAAGTCTTCAGTCGTGTCTGACTCTTTGCAACCCCATGGGTTAGAGCTCACCAGGCTTCTCTGTCCGTGGAATTCCCCAGGCAAGAATACTGGAGTGGTTTACTATTCCCTTCTCCAGGGGTTTCTGACCCAGGGATTGAACCCAGGTCTCCTGCATCGAAGGCAGATTCTTTACCCTCTGAGCCACCAGGGAAGCCCATCCTGGGGTGAAGAAGCGTCTAGTAAATTAATCCCCACGAGGATGGTCCTAAGTTGCCCCCTCTTGGGGGCCTTTGATAGAGGCTCTGGAAAACCAAAATGCCCTCTTGACTCTCAGAAGCAGTATCTTACACCCCCACAGTAAGCAGTTGTTTGCTGAATTGAAGACCTAAAGGCATGACGCTATAGGGGTGATTTTAATTGTAGAATTTAAATTGAAATACTGGTGCTGGTGTGGGACCCCAAGTGGGGCCCCCACTTGTGAGAAGCAGAGGCTGACTTGCTCCCTGAGTGATCCAGCGGGTCCCTTAAGCTCTAGAGGGCGGTGCCAACCTCACTGCTGCCCCCTAGAGGCTGTGCTAGAGAGTCCAGCTAAGCTTGCTCTCCACCTTCCTTCTAACCCTCCCCCTTCGCTTCCTTCCCCTCCTACCCTGCCTCCACCTCAGATTATGTAATAGGAAGCTCTCAACAGAACCCCCTGAGGAGGGGAAAGGGGCTATGGAGGGGAAAGACAGCACTAGGATATTGAGTACTGAGGCACAATCTCTTCCTGTTCTTCAGACTGGGACCCCCCCTCCCCGCCCAGGGACTGAGCCTCTTCCTCTTCAGCTTTCTCCCCTCCCCCAGGCCCACCCTTAGACTCAGGGCTTAACCTCATAAGGCCAAGAATTCTCCTCTCTCCTAATGGGTGAGGGGGTGAAAAGGTACAAATTTTCAGTTATAAAATAAATAAATACAGTCTTTGGGCTGTAATGAACAGCATGGCCGTGACTATGGTTAATAATGTATTGTATTGAATGTAGGTAGGAGAGTGGATCTTGAATGGTCTCATTACAAGAAAAAAATTTTTTTTGTAACTGATGACAGCTGTTAACTAGACTTACTGTGGTGCTCATTTAGCAATATATACAAATAACGAATCATTACACTGAATACCTGAAGTTAATATAATGTTATTGATGCCTCATTTTAACAAAAATTTCAGTTTCTCTTTTCCCCTATAGTCCATTAAAATGGTAAAGTACTTTGAAAAAAAGAAATTCTCTCCTCCCCTCAAGCTGCTGGAAAGATCCTTGGGCATGATGAAATAAAATAGCTAGCCTGAAGATAAAAACCACGTTGTTCCTTGGGAGCTGGGGTGTGTACCAAAGAGGGGAGGGCGTCAGCAGAAGTCCCACTGAGTTGGACAATGGCAGGAAAGGAAATCACCCAGTTGCTGCTGCAGTCTTCTTCAAGGCTGGTCTGGGCAGGCCTCCTCTCATAGGGATGGGCTGTGCAGCTGTTCCCAGAACAGAAGGGAGTATCTTTTCAAATGATTTTCAAAATATGCTCATAAGCATGTGTGTGTGAGCAAAACAGAAGTGTGAGAGGAATTTAGATCTTCGAGGTCTTGAACATCAGAGCTTGAATTTTTTCCTAAATGACCTGATTGAATTTCAGAAAGATTTCCTTGGCTGCCTGCTATACTGATTGAATTTAAGGGTTCAAGAGTGGACAGAGTTAGGAATCCACTGCAATGGTCCAGGCTGGAACTGATAAGATCTGACATGGGGTAGTGGCCAGGAGATGGAGAAGTCAATACTGCCCTGGATTTGAGAAAAGGAACCAGAAATCCTGGTGAGGGGAACCAAAAAAAGAAGACTTACTTGCTCTGTAGCCAACCAGGGTGAGGGATCCTTTGCCCAAATCTGGGAGAACAGAGCAAAGATCCTCCCAGAAAATTCAAATCTTGGTCTTGAGAGAGGACTTGGCCAGAGTTCAGCCGACTCATATAGTGCTGGAAGGGAAACTGGGGCAGACTCTAAGGCTGCACATGGTCACAAAACGGGAGTGTTAGTCCCCAGTCCCAGATATTCTGCAGTGTCCACTCAAGCTCCCCACTATTACTCCTGGAGAAGGGAGCTCTCCATTCCTGCATACCAGCCTCCCCACCCCCACCCTCAGTGGTACAGAAAAGACCTGTGGGAAACTGGCCATGACAAGGCTGCTGGAAGCTCCATGGAGGGGGGCTAGCCCTCCCTCCCACCCTGATGTGCAGAAAGACAAACATGAAATGTACAAGAGGTGCTAGCAGGGATGGTGGACTGGACAAGGCTCCAAGGGGGCAGAGTTTCTGGCATCCTAGCAAATGGGTAGAGGAAGCTTTTAGTCCTGGTCCCTCCCCTCCCCCCACCCCAAGACCAGCTCATTCTCATGGTTCCTACCATTCCAGTCACCACCCCAAACTTCTTGAACCTCTCTTTTTTGTTGTCAGTGGGGGAAAGGGAAACACTTCTTGGTCTAGAATCAGACCCATTGGGTGGCTGCTTCAAAGACATACATTTCCGTGATTTCACAACCTTGGATGTGTATAGACAGGAGCTGGGCCAAGCTGTTGAAAGATGGGTGAAGCCTGGGTGGCAGATTCTAGGTATCTCAATACAGAACATCAGGTTCCAGTCCAGCCTTGGGGACTAATCTGTGTGACTCAAGTCAATGCCCTCTTCCCTCTCTGTGTTTTAGTTCATTCATCTGTGCTTTTGTGATTAATGATGTCAACGGCAGAGGCCAGACTAGAAACCAGACCACAAGTCAGGGCCTGTTTGGCTGGGATGTGGCCAGTCAAGGGCACTCTGCCCTCTGGCCCTGCCTTAGCACACAGTGAGTGCTCAGTGGGCATGGTGTGTCCCCTCTTCCAGCTGAGCTGCCTGCCCTCAAGGCCCTCTTAACATTCTTAACATTTGACTCCATTTTTTTTTTTCAATTGGATGCACCACATGGCTTGTGGGATCTTAGTTCTCTGATGACCAGGGATCGAACCCTGGCCCCCTGCAGTGGAAGCGTGGAGTCCTAACTGCTGGACGGTCAGGGAACTCCCTCAGTGCTCTTCTAAAGGATACTCCTCCTCCCGGCCAGATGACTTAGGCCCTCCAGATTACTTTACCTACCCCCCCCACCACCCTCCCATGCCATCTCAGTACACACTTGCTTGGTCCTGGGCTATAGAACTTTATGCTACATGTTCTGTAATCTGAACTGTCCAACATGTGAGCCACTAGTCACACATGGCTTTTGAACACTTGAAATGTGGCTAGCATGCCTGAAGAACAGGATTTTTAATTACATTTATTTAAAAATTAAATTTAAGACGTGATATGTGACTAGAGGCTACCCAGTAGGATATAGCACAAGTTTTAGGCAGTTTTTCTTCAGTCTTTGTTTACAATCAAGAGTTAATAGGAGTTACCATTTACTAAACACTTACTTCTTGCCAATTTTTGCATAAGTACTTTACAGGCACATCTCAATGAGTCCTAGAAATTTTATATTAAAGATAAAGAGGCTGATGCTTGAAAGGTTAGGTCAACTGCTTCAGACTGCATAGTCTGAAGTGGAGGGCCATTTAAATGTGAGTCATGCTCTCCAGCCATTCAGGGAACTTCCCAGGACCCAGCTTAGGTGTCTTCCTTCTACAGTCACTCCACACATATCCCACCGCTGTGCACCAGGACCTAGGAAGGCTCATCACTGAATACTGACTGGTAAATGCTCTTGACCAAAAAGAGAGGGAAGCTAATTCCATGTACTCCCCATCTCCTGTGGACTCCTGGCTCCTGACATTCCACTTCAGATGTCTCTCTTCCTGCTTTTCTCCTGAACCACAGTGTCCCCCAGGTCACAAAATCAGAGCTCAACTGAGTGCTGTGTGTAGAGGTTTGGGAAGAGGGTATCACATGCAGGCTCAGAGCAAGCCAGCTGGGCTGGGACCTGGAGCCTGGAAAAAGTCCATATTGTTTTTAAGCAAGAAAACAAAAACCAAAAAACTATTATAATAGCTTTTATTGAGCACCTACTTGTGCCAGGCACTTTACATACATCTGTGCTTATAATTCTCACAACAACCTGGGAGGTAGGCATTATTATCACCATTTTATAGATGAAGAAACTGAGGCTCAGAGAGGTTAAGCAGCTTACTCAAGGCCACACAGTTTGTAGATGAGTGGCAGAATCAGGGGTGAGTGCTCCTAAAGTTTCACTAGCATTCTTCACAAAGAAAATCGAGGGGGTGGAGGAGTGGGCAAAGAGATGCATTCTCTAGGGGGTGAGGGGCTGATTCTTCTGTCAGAGCTGTTAAGGGAAGCCGGTGCTGCTGCTGCCGCTAAGTCGCTTCAGTGGTGTCTGACTCTGTGTGACCCCATAGACGGCAGCCCACCAGGCTCCCCCGTCCCTGCTGAACTCTGCCCTATTTCCCACCTCCCCACTGCTGGCAAGCCACTCCTTCCCCAGACTCAGCTGCAAAGGCAGAAAAACTCTCTGGCTGCTCTTCTTCGCAAAGAAAAGTAACTAAAATGAAAAATCTTACCCTTTGTGTATATTTGTGGGTGTCATTGTGTGCGGTAGTTTGTGTGCTGAAGCACACCACCACCAAAATAAAAACATCCTTTCCCCACTTCCCTGGGTTTTTTTTTGGTCTTTTTTCCCCCCTATTTTCCCACCCAGCTTGTGGGATTCCTGGCCTGGGGATCAAACCTGCGCCCACTGTGGTGGAAACATGCAGTCCTAACCACTGGACCACCAGGGAATTCCCTAACGTGCCTCCCTTTTAAGCCACACCTCTGCCATGTGTATAGGGAGTGAGGCAGCTGAGAAATCTAGACAGGGCTGTTTATTTTCTACTAGAGTCCCAGGGACATCACCTAGGAAGGGACCAGGTTGAAAGTCAAAACCTCAAGTTTGCTCCCTGCCCCCTCCCTCCAGGCTTATGCAGCCTCAGAGGTATTATGTTAATTCCATAGATCCAGGGACCCGTGATGCCTCTCTCTCTCTCTCACACACACACACACACACACATACACACAGAACACACACACACACAGGTTCTTGAGTTAAGGCACCAAGTCTGGCCTGCATGGCCTTGTGAGTCTTTGCCCATCAGGCAGTGGCCCTGGCCCAGGGCTGAACCATGTGTGTACACAGATGTCTAAGGATGGGGTTAGGAGTCTCTTCCCAAATGAGGGACGATGACGATGGCTCTGTCCTCCCAGCCTTTGGGAGGGGACCACTTGCCTCCTTGTCAGTTGGCCAAGTACCTCCATCCCTTGTCGCCAGCTGGGTGGGACCAGGTCAGCCACAGTTCAGGCAAGTGCTGAGAACTCAGGGCCTGGCACTTTCCAATACCAAGAATGTGCCCTTTCTAAGTGTGGCAGGAGGCTATTTTGGGACCTTCAAGAGGACCAAGCCACCACTTCAGAAGGACAAAGATGGAAGGTGAGGCTTCTTTCTGTGCTTTTCTGTTTTTGCTTTGGCCATGCCACTGTGGTATGCAGGATCTTAGTTCCCCTTCTAGGGATTGAACTCCAGCCCCCTGCAGTGGAAGGATGGAGTCCTAACCACCTGACCACCACGGGAAGTCCCCCTCTCTGTGCGTTTAAAACCCAACTGTGTTTTACAGGAAGAGGGCTGATTTTTTTCCTCTGAGCTCTCTTGCCCCCACCCAAGGGAAGGAGTTTCTGTAGACTGGAGTGCCTGTGGAGAGGAGGGCTCTAACAATTGTGCGTTGGGTGGGGGGGCAGGTGTTGCTCCAGTGTCTTCTCCCCCGCCCCTACAGGAGCCCGTTCCAGCACATTTAGGTCAATTACCCACTTAGTGGGTGGTATAAAGTTGGGGACTTCCGGAGGGATAGACGGCACGGTTGTGATTTTGAGGGTTAAAGGGCTACATGAAGACTAGGGTTAGGGCTGCCAGGCTTCTGGGCCCTGGGCTGGGTCAGGATACCCAGATGAAATAAGCGATCTCGTCCAGGTCAACGGGGTAATCCGTGAGCAGCACTGGTGTCTTGTCAAAAAGCTCACCTTTATAGCTGCGCCACTTGCCTGCGGGCAGGTAGACGTCCCGCTCCTGCTTGCCCGGCTCCAGTACGGGTGCCACGAGCAGCGTGTCTCCGATAAGAAACTGTGAGTCGATGCGGTGCGCCGTCTCATCGCCCGGCGCGATCCACCAGAGGGGGCGCACGATGGGGTCGCCCGTGTCAGTGACCTCACCCGCCAGCTCCAACAACAGTGGTGCCACGAGCGAGGCCCTCAGCGCCGTGAACTTGTGCGCGATGGCCACCACTTCAGCGTCGTACCGCCAGGGTGGAACAGAGAACTGCATAGCTGGCATGAAGGCGGCCACTTCCAGCCAGCGCACGTACAGCTCGCGCTCGGGCACATCACCGCCGCTGGTTGAACGCTCAGATACAGCGTTGCCACCCACCATATCGGGCAGGATGAAGGGGTAGCCCAGCATGCTGACAGTGAGCACCGCGGGGATGAGCGAGCGCAGCCCCAGATCGTAGCCCCACACCGAGTCGCGGTCCACCAGGCGGAAAAAGCACGATATGTTCTGGGACTGGTAGCCCACGCGGACCTCGGCCAGCGAGAAGAAGGGCAGCGCCATCTCCGTGTAGCGCCGGCTCCAGATGTTGGGATCAGACAGCGGCCTGTAGGTACTGAAGTCCCGGGGCAAATAGCTGACTTCACCAGCGTCAAACTTGAAGGAGGCCACGGAGTAGCGCGAGCGCAGTCGCCTTAGGTGTCCTTGGAACCAGTCGCGGGCCTCGGGGCGGGTGAAGTCAAGCACCGCGCCTATGCCATTCCACCAGCGCACGAGAGCCGGCAGCCGGCCGGTGGGTTCGCGCACAAACAGCTCCCGCTCCACGCCCTCGCCAAAGCGGGAAGAGTTGTAGTTGACAAACGGGTGCACCCAAAGCGTGACGCGAAAGCCGGCGTCGCGCAGGCGGCGGAACATGTCACTGGCGTTGGGAAACTTGGCCTCGTCGAAGTCGAAGTCGCCGTAGGCAGGAGTGTACATGTCGTCGATTTCCAGGTGGCTGCTGTTGAAGCGGTGCTGACGGATCTGTTGGGCGAAACGCTGCACCTTGTCCTGGTCCACCGCGCGCCCGTACAGCACCCATGTGGACCAGATGGGGTCCCGGAAGGCTTCGGGTGCTGGGACCCTCGACGGCTTGTTGAAATAGCGCCGCACCATGTACTTGTGGATGGAGGTGACGTCCGAGCCGACGCACACGCGGTAACTGAGCTCGGGTGCAGCGGCTCGGCCAGCTGGCGGCTTGTAGGGCGTGTCGTGGTAGCGCGCCTGCAGTCGCAGGGAGCGCTCCGTGCTGTTCCAGCCCAGGTGGAAGGGCACCGAGTCATTGACCTTGATGGCGGCCGCGCGCGACGACAGCCAGTAGCGCTCGAGGATGCCGCCAAAGGCGGCATCGGAGGAGTAGACATCGCTGGTGACGAAGGGCTGCGGCTCCTGCTGGCCGTCCAGGCGGATGGGCCAGTGCTGGGTCTTCATCTCGGCGCCGCCGTACCAGTGCGCCCCAGCATCGCCCAGGAACATGGCATGCTCCACCGCGCGCCCCGGAGCCGCCTCCTCCCAGCGCACGCGGTAGCACATGACTGTGTCCTTGGGTCGCACGGTCTGGATGAAGAAGTGCAGCGGGCGCCCATCCGCTGTGCGAGAGCAGCCAAGCAGGGCGCCGAGGCGGCTGCAGGAATCCAGGTCCAGGACGCCCGAGCGGAAGGCCAGGCGGAACACCTGCTCGCCCTTCTGGTTGCGAATCGAGAAGCCACCGCGGTTGAGGTCCAGCAGCTCCGCGCGCAGGCGTTCCGCCTTTCGTAGAGAGGCGCTGTAGTAGCACCAGGCCACCACTGCGGCCAACACCAGCAGCAGCCCCAGCACCGCGGAGCCCAGCAGAGGCTTCAGCTCTTTGGACGGCTTGGGCTTGGTAGGGGAAAAGTTGTCAGGCAAGAAGGTGTACATGGTTGTGGCTGTGACGGTCTCAGGAGTCTTACGATCTGTGTGGCTCCCAGAGCGACGGCGGGGGTAGGCCTGGGAATTCTCCTGAGAATTCTGGGGCATCAGCCCCCGGTTAAGGAAGGAGCGGGCAGGGGGGCCACCCGACAAAGCCAATCTGAACCTGGCCGGCCTGATTCAGGAAGGGGAAGAGAGAGGTGGAACTGAGCCTTCTCATTCCATAGTATTTACATTTGCTTCTGTAAGACAAGTGTGTATTTTGGGCAGTTGTATACTGGGACGTCAAGACTTTACTCTTACCAGGATGTTCTGTCTGCACCTTACCTACCCTTTCTCATGGGCACCCTGCTTGCCAAAATTAGTCAGGACTCTGAAAGGGGAGGTAGCTCAGAAGGTAAAGAATCTGCCTGCAGTGCAGGAGACTGGAGCTTGATCCCTGGGTTGGGAAAGTCCCCTGGAGAAGGGAATGGCAACCCACTCCAGTATTCTTGCCTGGAAAATTCCACGGACAGAAGAGCCTGGCCAGCTACAGTCCATGAGGTCTCAAAGAGTGGGACATGACTGAGTGACTAACACTTTCAGTTTCTGAAAGGGGTGGGGCAGATGACATGCATCTCCATTTTCCTGGTGGAAGAACAAATCCAGACAGAGTCAGGGAGCTGTCCAGGATCACAGAATTAATCAGGCCTCCCTGGATCACACATGGGGGCTGTTCAGGATGATGAGAAGGGCAAGGATCTGGAGAAGGCCTAGTTTCCCAGAGTGGTGGCCATGATGTGAGAAGGGAGATAAGCCTGTGAGCTCCTTGAGACCTCTAACACAGTGGTAGGCTGGTTTTCCTATGTAGGAGGGGAAGAGGAGAAAGGAAGGGGAACAGCTCAGACATGGAATTTAATCTTGAGTCAGAAGCCATATTAAATCTGGAGATTAGACAAGATACTTGAAGCCAGACTCAGTCCTAGGGCCTGGTTTCGGGCGGGGGGTGGGGCAGGGTGAGTTTTGGACATTAGGAAAGGTTCAGGAGCCTAGTATGAGGGCTTGGTGGCTTCTCACATCTCCCTCTCTTTGCTCTCAAACTCCCCTCTGCTCTCAGCCATCAGGACCACTGAGTCCCTGTCCCTGCCCGCCTTCCTGCTCTGCTCCCAGCACCCACATCTGTGGGCCGGTTACCTCCTGGTTTTGTCTCCAGCACTCTCCCACTGACCTGTTTGCTCCTCTCCTAGAGAAAGCACTGTTATTTCTCTCCTGTACCACTGCAACACTTCCTCAATAGGCCTCCCTGATTTCAACTTCTTTTCCCCCCAAGGCCTTCTGCTCCCAGATACTAACCTGATCTTTCTAAAGCAGTTATCAGATTACATCTCTCCCTAGTTCAGGGAGCTGCTCAAGACCCCCATGATGTTCAGAAGACTAAGCTTTGCAAATTGAGGCTCAAGGCATCCATGGTCTCACTGTCCTTCTGGTTCCATTTCCACCCAGGCCTATCCTGTGACTACCAACCTCATTCCTTCCTTAACCTAAATCCTTCAGGCCACCTGCTTTAGGAAATTTCACCCACCCATCTTGGGTCAATTTCTTTTCCCCACCCCCAACTCTCTGGCAGTCAGACACCCACTACTACACACATACACTTATGCATACTGTATGCTAAAGACAGATATGACTGCAGAGAAACACAAACTTGGGTGGAGGTGTGTCCCAACCTGCTGTTCAAGCCTACTGACCCTTTCTGTCCCAGCCCTCAGGGCAGAGTCCAACAAAGAAATAGCACCAACCAGGTGCATACACAGATATATATACACTGCCAGCCCGCCAGCTGCCCACCTGCTTCAGCTGGAGGTTGGGGGGGTGGTGGGGAGGAAAGAGGAGACTGACAAACAGTAATTAGACTCCTCCCAGATGCCAGTGTCTGTTTCCAAGTCCCCAGAGACTTCCAAGGACTTTCCAGAATTGCTCAGGGTTCTCACCTCCCCCCACCCCCCAAAGACATTATCAAGAATGCCAGATGCAGATCAAAAGTTTGATCCCAGATGTCAATATACAGCTCCCAACAATATCCTCCCCCACCCCCTACCAGTGAGGTTCAATCTTGGGGCCTTATTCTCTGAGCTTCTTCCCCTAAACTCTCAAAATTGGTTAGTTCCAGCTGGTCTAGAACAGCCTCTTACTCCCTTCCTCTCATCCTACACGATTTAGCCTTCAAAATTCCCCCACCCCACTAAGGACTCCCTTCCTGTAGGCATAGGTTAGAAAAGTCCTGGAAAGTGTAGGTAGTAGCCTTTAGCTGATGCCCTTAAGCTAGTGTTAGTCGCTCAGTCATGTCTGACTCTGTAATCCCATGGACTGAAGCCCACCAGGCTCCTCTGTCCATGGAGTTCTCCAGGTAAGAATACTGGAGTGGGTTGCCATGCCCATCTCCAGGGGATCTTTCCAACCCAGGGATCGAGCCCTGGGTTCATGCAGGCAGATTCTTTACCATGTGAGCCACCATGGACACCCTTAAGCCCTTAAGCTAAGCAAGACCCAAAGCAGGCTTTGGCGGACCAGGCTGCCAAAATTCATTCAAGATAACCAAGGTCCCTTCTGGGCACCTAGGAAGAAAGGGTCTGTATCTAATATAAGAGGGACAGCTCATCCTCAAAACGTTCATATTATGCCGACCCATCTACTGACCCCTGGAGGCATGGAGAGGCCACCAAGGTGTCCTCAAAAGCCTTTTCAAACACTTAGGTTCTAAGAATCTTTACTTACTACAGTTCTGAGGTTGTTTGGTGAAGGACAGAAACCCACAGGCCTTGTGCTGTTCTCCTTAATGCCACCATGGCATCCAACCCTAACAATAATGCTAAACAGGGGGCACAGCAGCGGTGCCACTTTACAGATGAGGAAATAGTGGCCCAAACAGAAAAAGGAGCTTGTTTGAAGTCACTCAGGTAGCAAGGTTTCTTGAGTCCAATATCCCAGTTTAACCCCCACAGGGTAAGTTTTAGGAATGGGAGATAATGATTGGCTATCTGAATGCAGTAGAGGAAAGGAGTTTTGTGGCCAAAGGGGTGGGACAGGCTTCCATTGGGTGGATGTGGGCATGGTGAGGCCTGTCCTCCCAAGGGCTGGTGCTGCTGCTGGCTCCAGAAAGGCTTCTTGGGGTTGGGAAGTGGCAATTTTAACTGCATCTGGTACAGGGACTGTGGTTCCGGTGTTAACGGTGGCCCTGGAGACCCCTGTAATCTGCCGCCTCCGCCATCTGGCCAACCACAGGGTAAAGCTGGTAGGTGGGGGTTTGCCCTAGCCAAGTCTCTCCCCACTTAATGGTCAACCTCAGTCTTGGCTTCCAGCCTCTAGCTGGTTCTAACCGGGAGGGTCAGGCCCAACACAACTGAGGGGAGGCCATTCCACGTTGAGTTGCTTGTCCAACACAATTCCCAGGGGTAGGATGGGGGTGGAAATGTCAAAGGCAACTCGATCCGGGCCCCTCTTCCCGTCCTGCGCAGCGAAGGGATCCGGGGATATCGAGTGACTGAGCCTACAGCCTGGAATACCCTACACCCCCTGCCAATGCTGCAGCTATAATGTGCGAAGGGACAGACTGAGGTCAAGGGGCCGGTCGCCAGCTGGTGACCGCGGCCCAAAAAGGAGTTCAGGTGTCCAGGTTCACCCCACCTACTCTTCTGTAGGAGAGAAAGTGCAGGAAATACTCTCCCCCAGCACCCTCCACCCAAGGTTTTCCCGCGGGGCTCACTCACGGCAGTGACCCCAGAAGTGGGGGTGAAGGGAGGCTACCGCAGATCCCCTCCAAGCTCGCAGAGGTTGAGCTGCTACGGTGCGACCCGCGGCGCTGCCTCGCTGGGGACTGCCGAGGCCGTCCTCAGGCCCCGCCCCCTGGCTGTTCGGCCACGCCCCGGTCATTCGGACTCGCCTAGTCTCGAAGTCCAGCTCCGCCGCTGGCGTCGGACCATCCTCCCACATTGTCACGCGGACTAGAGGCCACGCCTCTTAGACCCTACCTTCCCCCACCTCTGCTCTTTGCCCAGCTCGGGGCAGCTCAGGCCAGCCGCCTGCCTGGTGCTCCCCGGCTCACCCTCCGCTTCACCGCCCCCCCTCAGTCCCCGCCCCACTAGCCTGCAGGCCCGCCCCTGGTGGACTGTGGCTCAACCACACGCGGGCGGGGCTCTGCCCCAGGCCTGCTGGGAAGTGTAGTTCTGGAGGAAAGTGCAGCTGCCGAACGTTATGGCACCCCGCTCCAGTACTCTTGCCTGGAAAATCCCATGGATGGAGGAGCCTGGTGGGCTGCCGTCTATGGGGTCGCACAGAGTCGGACACGACTGAAGCGACTTAGCAGCAGCAGCAGCAACAGCAAGGCTAAATTTGGGATGTGTATGAGAAGGCGCGAGCCTCAGGGTAATGGGGCAGAGCTGGCTCTCAGGATTCCTTTTCCTCCAGGTTTGGGCAGGTTGAGGCCGTCTTGGTATAACGCTCTCATCAGCTCTTTTCCCATGTGTAAAAAGGGAAGGGGAATTCTGGGAAGATCCCAGCGGTTCAATGCAGGTTGGATCCAGTCAAGGACCCCACGGAGTGTAGCTTTTTTCCGTCATCCGGGAGGCCCAATCTGTCAGTTCCCACCGGATCAGACCAGCAGTGTCTGAGGTTAGGGACTGGGAAGACCAGATTCTGCTCGGTATTTTGCAAAGTCTTCCCCCACCCACTTCCCTTGGTGACAGCCCTTATAAGTGCCTGTGCTGTGAGGAGGTGGGCGTGCCCCAGCATACACCTGCACCCATGAGGAATGGGGTGAAAAAATACCAAAGACCCTAGAGACTCCAAAACACCCCAAACCTTGCTTCTTGAGGGACAGAGAAACAGGGCTTTGTTGTGTGACTTGAAATGAAAGACTTCTTGGTCATGAAATCTTCCAAAATTGTTCTGGAACCCACCGCTTGGACTTGGGTCAGGGAGGGCAGTAAGGGGTTCTGTGTGGACTTTAGGGTGGCTGTGACAGAAGACTCTGGGGACAGAGATCAAGAGATTGGGTAAGGGACATGGCTTTGACTACAGGATGGAGGATTCTGGTCCACTGAGATAGGGGGGTGATGGGACATCTAGGTTGGAGGATATTGGGGAAATGTCAGTTGTGCCCTCCTGGGATGGGAGGTGAATGGGACCTCCTGAGTGGCTAGGTGGGCCCGTTGGTTTGGGCTCTGGAATAGAAAGGAGGAGGACATGCCCCTCATAGAGCTACTGTTATGTGTCAGGGGGGCACTCAGTGCCACCCATGGGAACTACTGAGATGATGGGGTGGGGAGGGCTCAGTGCAGGATGACTTTGAGAAACTGCATCTCCGCTGATGAGGTGTGGCAGAGGCCTGAGTGACTGACTCCTCATGCCAGCCCTGCTGGGTGAGGACACTGCAGGCAGCCTTTAGGGTGAAGAATTAATTTATTGTTCAGCCCCCTTGGCCCGGCCAGCCCGGGCTTCTACCAGCAGTGGTAGTCAGGATAGGTCTCGGACACAAACTCAGGGTGGACAACATAGTTGTTTCTCTGCGAGCCGCCAGTCTTCTTGAAGTGACTTGTGTCCCATCTGTGGGGAGAGATGGGTCAGCCCTTTTGGACCCTCATACATCTGACTCCAGTTCTCAATGACCTCAGGTACTACTGTTAAATTTTTGATTCCCAATACCCACTTGCTAACATTGATTTCCTACCCTTTAATTCAAAAGCATCAATTGATGCTTTTGAACTGTGGTGTTGGAGAAGACTCTTGAGAGTCCCTTGACTGCAAGGAGATCAAACCAGTCAATCCTAAAGGAAATCGGTCCTGAAAATTCACTGGAAGGACTGATGCTGAAGCTGAAACCCCAATACTTTGGCCACCTGATGGGAAGAACTGACTCATTGGAAAAGACCCTGAGGCTGGGCGAGATTGAAGGCAGGAGAAGGGGATGACAGAGGATAAGATGGCTGGCTGGCTTCACTGGATTGATGGACATGAGTTTTGAGCAAACTCTGGGAGTTGGTGATGGACAGGGAAGCCTGGCATGCTGCAGTCCATGGGGTCGCAGAGTCGGACACAACTGAGCGACTGAACTGAACCCTTTAAGTCAAGCCCTGAATCTAACACCCTGATCTCTTGACTCTAAGCCCCACTGAAGCCCCACTGCCAACCTGTGACTCTTCAATGCCAATCTCCATGCCCTCTCCTGGGGCTCTTATTTAGTTGCCAATTTGACTTCCCCATGGCACTAGCGCCCCCTTGTGTCATTTTCCCGTCGGTGCATTACAGCGAACAGTTCTCACCCCAGCTAGTTCCTGGGTCCCCCGCCACTCAAGGTTACAGCTTCTTTTGTGGTTGCGATTTTGCATGTGTGTGCGCCAGACTTACCTAAGGTTCGGACAGGGGTAGTACGACGGCTGGGGAGTTATAACAGCACATTGCATTCCGGGTCGGTGCTCGCAGGGAGACACACTCCTGAAGGAAGAAACGGTGGGCAGGAAGGAGTTGGGCCTTTTGATTTCTCTCCACACCCCAGCCCAGACCAAGACCCTGAGCAGCGTGTCTTGGTCTGTTCAGGTATCTGTCCTACGGCTCGGAGATCCTCCCCTCCAGCCTCCTGACCCTTCAAGATCTCGAAGTATTGCCTCCGGGAAGACACCTGAAAGTCCCTCTCCCCACAAGGCCGGGTTTCTGCCGCCCAGGCTGGCCACGGAGAACGCTGTACTCTGGGGAGGGTTGGGGGTCCAGTCATTGAGGATCCTGGATCCTCGCTTATCGAGGAGGCGATTTTCTGAGGCTTAAGCACTTTCTCCCTCCTCCATACCCTTGTGAGTGATAAGACCCAGTTTCACTCAATACATCAGGCTCTCTCAGCCTGGGGAGGGACGGGGTGTCCCCACAGGGTTAGGGACAGTGTTCAGGACCCCCTCCCCCTTTCGCAGTTCTCTAGGCAGACGCGGATGTTGGAGTTCTCGCAGGCTCAGCCCGCCTTGTCTAACGCCAGGTGCAGGGAGATTGATGGCAATCTGAGCTTCTGCTGAGCGCCCGAGCCTCAGTTTCCTCCACAATAACACGCGAGGCTGTCTATCTCCAGAGGTGGTACGGGGCTCCGAGGAGGCCAGGACCCTTCTGTTACCCACGCGGTCACCATTTCCTTGCCCTCTCAGAACCCAACGATAACCCTGCCGATGTACCAACCACGAGGCCCAGGAATAGGGGACACTATTCTGAGGACACGTGGTGCTCCGCAAGCTAGAACCTGCGTCTCCAGGGCCTGGTGGCCAGGTTGGGGGCAGGGCCAGCGAGCGAGGGAACGGGATGAAATTGGTGCGCGGGATTTGTTCCTCCAAGAAGCTCTCCAGCGGAGCCTCCAGAAGACAAACAAGAGCCAGGTGGACCTTGAGCCTAGCTGGTTCAGGTCTCTAGCCTCAGCAGTCTGCTCAGGCCATGAGGCCCGAGGAAGGGACAGGGAGGCGCCCAGTAAGGGGACCGCGCGGGCTGGAGGCGGAGTGGGGTCTGACACAGACGCCAGGCAGAGCTAGAAGTGGCGCGGGATGCCAAGCCCGCAGGGGAGGCGGGGCGGGGTAGGGCTGGGCTCTGGGGGCGGGGCTTGTTTGGGGGCGGGGCCCGGCGACGGCGCGGCCCTGCGAACCTTACAGTAGGCAGCTCTGTGCATAAAGGCCGCAGGCGGCGTTCCGTGCAGGGTGGCCCGGAGACGGAGTAGTCCATCCCACGCAGACAATAGTGGCGGCCGGAGCAAGCGCTCTCATATCCCTGAAAGGGCAGGCGGCCCGGCAGCGGGTCCACACACCCGCAGCGGGGCGTGATCTGCGGCAGCGGCTGGTTTCGTGACAGCGAGTTCAGCATGTTCACCACTACCTCGCGCTCTGAGCCCGCGAGCCCCGAGCCCAGAAGACCCAGACACAAAGTCATAGGAACGGCCAGAGAGGAGGTCAGAGACAGGAAGAGATGGAGACACAAACCGAAACAGGGTTACAACCTCTTCAAGGCCCCCAACATTTGTTCTATACTTCGAGGCTCCATCCCTCCGGCCTTCTGGTCTACCCACTTCCCACCGCTTTCCCTCCATCTGTTACCGTAGGCATTGAGTCTCTCCGGTTTAGGAGGATACACCAAGGGCATTCCTCGAACCACTGTCTCCATCCCGGCCTCCTGGAAGTGGCACAAACGCTACCTCAAGTTCTGACCCGGAAGAATTCCTCCCTTGGTGGGTTCTCCCAGAACACCCAGACTAATCCCAGGCCGCGCCTTCTACTCTTCTGCGCTCTGAGTGTTTGGGGTTGTCTCCGGGCAACGCAGTTTATTCCGCCTCCCTGGGGGGTGGGCATGGGGGTGGGGGAAGTGGAGCTGTAGGTGGACCCGGTCTGGACCTGGGTCCCTGACATCCCTGTCTCCGCGTTTGCCTTTGATTTGATCCCTCCTTAATCTAGCCGACTCTGTGTCACTGTGTCTCTCTAAAAGGAGTTTTAAAATATTGCATTGTTGCCTGTCCATCAGAATCATTTAAGGATCTTGTGAAAAATTCTGATTCTTGAGAAAGTTCTAATTCAGAAGGGTTCAGTTAACCTGAGGTCAGCCATCAACCTACAGCTAAGAGCCCCTATTCTAGCCTGCAATCCTCTCATATTCCTTCTTTCTTGATGCCTGAGGTCATGTCCGGACTCTTTCCTATGTCCTTGGAAGACTGTCCTGAATCTCTCTGCTCTGCTGGATGGCCTTGTTCTGCCTCCTTTTGTCCTTGTTATCATCACAAACGAGGGAAGAGAGGAGCAGGTAGACTCAGCTTATCACTGACTCCTTGGCCAGACCACTAGAGAGGGGCCAGGTGGCAAGCTTCAGGAAGGTAGCATGTCAAGGAGTTCACACCAGCCCCTGTCTCCACACAGCCTAGCCAGAGATTAGGACCCTGGAGACCCAGTTGCTAGAGATTGGGACGCAAGGGCCCAGCACAGCTTCACTCCTGAGCTCCCTTGTTTCCTAGGAAACATAAACCCTATTGTCACAAGTGGGAAAAGGCCTTGGAACCTTGGTGGGAAAGGGATGAGAAACTAATGGTGAAATGCCAGACCCTGTGATTTGGGAGGCAGATGGTGGGGGTGCCATCCCAGGCCCCAGGCATCTTTGCTGGGCACAGTAGGTACCTTAGGCAGCCGGGGAAGGTATGTGGTACATTTGTCCCAGCAGTTGTAAGGTCCCATCCTCCATGTGTTATACCGGTTACTGCACAGGTAGTTTGGGTTGCCACACAGGTAGTTTGGGTTGCATTTGTCTGCTTGATCACAGGGGTGGAGATATATAAGACAGGATTACTCCTTATTTTTTTTTTTCTAGGATTACTCCTTATTCTATCCCAGGATCTGGGGAGCCCCTAAATGTCTCTCCTCTGATCCCTACCACAAAGCTGGACTTCCACTAATCTCCCTTAGACCAGAAAAGCCCATCCTGGCCCCACATTTGTCTTAGATACTGAGATGCAGCCTGAATCCCACCTAAAGCAAGCTTCTGAGTGGGGTCTGTGTCCTTTGAGCTGGTTACTTTTCATCCTAGCACCACCCTCTCTGAATCAGCCAACGTGGAAACCCTGGAAATGGGCCTCCTTCCAAATCTTCCCTTCATCTTCCACATGCAGGCTCAAAGTCTGCTTATTCTGCCTCCTTAAAATCACTTGAGTCTATTCCTTCCTCCAATCCCCCATGATCTTACTCCTGTATTTCCGCAGTGCCTAAGCCAGGAGACAATAATGTCATGGTTAATAGAATGGACTCTGCAGACAGACTCCTGTGGTTCTAATTTCAGCTTTGCCAGATATTAATTGTGTGTGACCTTGATCTAGTCAATTTCATCTTGTCTCTGTTTCCTTACTTTTGATATGGGGCTAATAGTACTATCTACCCCATAGGGTTGTTGTGAGATTTAAATAAGTTATCATATGTAAAACACTGAGAACAATGCCTGGCACACAGAAGACTATCATCATCATTATTACTGTGATTATTATTGCTATTAGTCTATTGGTCTTCCTACCTCATTTTGAAATCCTACAATCGAATCTCTACATAGAAACTTTGGCACTTATCATAAATGAAAATCCCCATGTAAAAACCCTCCAAAGCTGCACCCACCCAGTCACCTAAGTCTGTCCTGTAAGTTCCTCTGTGATCCACCCCACTAACAGTGTGAAGGAACACACCTGAGAGATTAGGAAAGCAGGGCTAGGGGCCACAGAGGAAGAGCAGGTGTGTGTACATGTGGGGTAGTGTGTTGGGACTGAGGGGTCCAGGTTGGACGGTTGGACATACTGAGTTTGAAGTGTTTGGGGCCAGTTAGGTAAATCTGATCATAATCAGCTAAAGGAGAGTGGAATTCTGGTGAGAGGTCAAGGCTAGAAATAAAGACTTGGAGTTGTCAGTAATTAAAGTTGTGGGTTAAATTAAATGGTCTCAGGAAAGAAATGAGGGAAGAAGGCTCAGATCAGCACCCCGAGAAACCCTATGTTTCCAGAATGATTAGACAAGAGACCCAGGAAATTGAGGCATCAGAGAAGCTCGTGGGGTTTCACATCTTTCATAAAGTAGAGAGTTGTCAGAGTGATACGCACAAGGTAGGTCTCATAAGGAAAAGACTGAAGAGTCCCATGGATGAGGTAACTAGAACCATACAAGACCAATTTTAATAACATTAAGTATAAGTGTAGGAGATGCAGATTCCCAATTTCAGTTGAACATTAATCAATTCATTCAACAAATACTTAGGAAGCCTGATGCTATTCTGGATGGAGGGGGCCCAGTTCTAAATAAAACAAGACTTTCTTCTTTTTTAGAATGTATAGGGAGACAAATAATAAACACCTAACCAAATAAGAAAAATGATTTCTCATAAGGCATAAGGAGTGACTCTTATTTTCAAGAATTTTGGCTGTTAGGGGGAGGAGCAAGAGATAAGTTTTAGGCAGAGGAAAATTAGAAAAGTCTTCCAGGTTGAGGAGAGAGAGGTGTGGTGAGGCAGGGCCACCCAGAAGATGGGAGAAGATGGCACCCAGAATACACATGATGGAATTTGTTTGGAGGAGGCTAATGCTCCCTTCCTTACTCTAGGGATAAGACCAAGGCCTCTTCCAGTTCTTTGACACAGACTGGGAGCTCCCAAAAGGTAGAGCCTGGATCTCCTTCTCCAGGGTCAGGGGTCAGGGTCAGGGTCAGGCCAGATGGTTGGGACTCAAGTTAGAATGGGGGAGATAAGAATAGAAGGCCAGGTTGTGGATGGGGATAAGGACCAGGGTGGAGGTCAGGATTCAAGTTGGGTTCAGGTGTAGGGTCTTTGTTGGGGTCACTGAATGGGTGAGCAGTAAGGCCCTACCTTCCTCTGGACAGAGCCAGTATTTCTCAGGGAAGTAGGGGTGGCTTGGTATGGAACCCTTGCAGCTGTAGTCCTGCACAGCACACTTGAGCATCTTCTGCAGGGCGTCAGGATCCACATGGCGCTGTGCAGTCTGAGTCAGGCCCTGGGCAAGGGAAGAGGGGAAGAGATGGCTAGGTGCATGGAGACCCCAGCCTTGGTATCCTGCTGGACCTAGATTTAGCTCTTGAGGTCAGCCCAGGTGGGTGTTCCACCCCTCCCTCTATGCTGGAGGGATATCCAAGCCAGCTTTGCTTGAGTCACCCTTTCTTCCATCTAAGGACTCGGAACCTGATGTTTGCCCTCAGTCAGAATGACTTCCTGATGTTCTCATTCCTGTCCTTTCCCTGACTAGGACTTCTAAGGGCAGAGCTAGGTGTCTTGTCTTCTTTCTTCCAGACTGTGTGCTGCCTGGGCTCAGGGTCTGGGTCTCCCCCGACAGATCAGTAGACCTGTGGTGGAACCTGGAGCCTCAGGACAGGCTGGCTGCCCTGGGAGCTGGCTGCCTTAGGCAGGTGTTTAGGACAGGGAGGACTCTCGAAGAATCTGGCACCCTAAAGGAGATGAAGAATGGGGCCTGAGGGGCACCTACTTTAAAAATCGAATTCTCTGACTCCAGCCTGAGCTGAATTCTGCTGTGGCTCTCATCTTGACACCAGTATTACACTTGACCCTGACATTCACGTTGTGCTATTTTTCATCCTAGCCTGGCTTTTCCCCTGATCTTGGTTCAGACTCTAGGTCCCTCTGCTTCTTGGGGTTCACCTCATCTTATCCTATCACCCCAAATTCCAGATCAAGGTCTCCCTTTGGAGGCTCCCTTCTCCTCAGCTAAATGTAGATTGCCAGGTTAGTTGTGGGCCCATGTCTCTGTAGGCATCCAGGATGAAAGGCAGCTGGGTTACAGAGGTGGGCCACCCAGCAAAGTCAAATACCAGAAAGGACTTCCTCATCATGGGGGGCAGCAAGGTGCTGGGCTGGTGACGTTGCTACCACACTTCCCCCATGTGATCTAAAAAGCAGAGGCTTCTCTTGGCCAGGGGTGAGACCTTGCTGCTCCTAACGCTCCTGCTGCTGCTGCTGCTGCTAAGTCACTTCAGGCCTCTCTGACTCTGTGCGACCCCATAGACGGCAGCCCACCAGGCTCTGCCATCCCTGGGATTCTCCAGGCAAGAACGCTGGAGTGGGTTTCTGTTTCCTTCTCCAATGCATGAAAGTAAAAAGTGAAAGTGAAGTCACTCAATTATGTCCGACTCTTCGCGACCCCATGGACTGTAGCCTACCAGGCTCCTCCGTCCATGGGATTTTCCAGGCAAGAGTACTGGAGTGGGTTGCCATTGCCTTCTCCCCTAGGGAGAGAAGGCAGGGGCTCCTAGGCCCCTGAAAATCCCTTAGCTGAGGGGCTTCTTGGGTCCTGCATGCCAACTGAGGTTTTGTTCTGTGGGCAGATCCTGCACAGTCATACTCCATATGACTTAGTACTTTCCTAAGTTTTACACACACACAAACACATGCAAGTCCAGACACATAGATCTGTGCACCCAGATACACTCATAGCACACATACAGATGTACATCTATGCAAACGCAGTCAGACATGCTCACAAACCCACAGACATGTGCGCTCGTGTGTACGTGTGCGCTCGTGCATGCGCGTGCGCATACACACGTAGTCATTTAAAAGAACCCACAGATATCTTCAGTGTTTCCCTTTAGGGCTTTCCTCAGATATTTATTATCTTTGTTTGTCTGTTCATGAATTGGAGACTATAAAGACTAACTGAAGGCTTCGAGCTGTGGGTGGGCATCATTGTAGGCTGATCTGGCTAGACTATTTGTTGCAAACTCTGTCAGTATCTGTCTTTTCTCTCGGGTTGATCAGATCTCTCCGAAGAGACTCTTTCAATCTTTGGCTTGAGAGTTGTACCTGGCTGCCAGTGTTTTGAGAACCTAGTGGAGAATAGGGCTGGTGGGGGGTTTTAGCATTCAGCATATGGAGGTTCACCTGTTTTCAATATGGTACCCTGACCTGAGCTGGGCCTGGAATTCCCAGTCCTGAGATCCTTGCCAGAAAATAAGCCTTCTGACTTTTGCAGAGATGAGCAAGTAGTCACCCTATGGCATGGAGTAGAGGAGGGAGTTAGTGGTTTTAATCGTTTCTTTTTATTTTGTTAAAGCCAAGCATTATGCAGGATCCTAGTTCCCAAATGCCACCAGCCAGGGATCAAACCTGTACACTCTGCATTGGCAGCATGGAGTCTTAACCACTGGACCACCAGAGGAGTCCCTTTAATGGCTTTTTAACAGCGTTCAAATCATTGTTTTGGCCTTGGTCCTGTCCCATCTTAGTTTCAAAGAAGCCTAATATTACTAATTTCTGAACCTTTTGAAAATTCCGTAGTTTTAAACTGAATTATGCCTTGTGTTTCCCACTGTTCGCTTTGGATTCAGCTTTCTCAGAACTGTGGACAGTTACTTAACTATCACACTTTCCAGCTTCTGAAATTTTGTTGTCATTGTCCCACTTTTCACTATTTTTGTGAACTGATGTCTTAAATGTCCACTTATTGTAGTTTTAGAGGAGTTTTAGGAAGGGGTCAAAACATGTGCTCAAGCTTAACCCAGAGAATCCTTTATACATTCTACATATTCTTTTGTCAGTTACATGTTGCAAATATCATCTCTCAGTTTATGGCTTATATCTTCATTTTCTTTTTGGTGACTTTTGATGAACATAAGTACTTAATTTTAATATAACTGAATTTATTAATCTCTTAGGTAGTGCTTTTGTGACTTAGGAAATCTACCCATAATCTAAAATAATGGAGATAATATATAATTTCTTCTAAAAACTATACAGTTTTACTTGCTATATTTAAGTCTTAATTTGTCAGGAACTGGATCTTGTGCTTGGGGTGAATTAGGGATCAATTTTATTTTTAATCTACATGGGTAATCAGTTGTCTCATTGAGTAATCTACCTTCTCCCACAAATTTTTAAAAGTATTTATTTACTTGGCTGTGTTGCGTTTAGTTGCGGCACACGGGATCTTTTGTTGTGGGGTGGGGGCTTCTCTAGTTGCAGCATGTAGGCGCCAATGAGGGCACCAGCTGGGTAGTTGCAATGTGCAGGCTTATTTGCCCTGCAGCATGCGGGATCTTAGTTCCTCAACCAGGGATCAAACCTGCATTCCCTGCATTGGAAGGTAGATTCTTAACCACTGGACCAGCAGGGAAGTCCCTCCCACATATTTGCAAAGCTACCTCATCCTGATACATCTTTTCCCATAGCTTTACTTTCTTTTAAAAAAATTTTTTTAATGTATGTACAATTTTTAATATTTATATTTATTTATTTGGCTGTGCTGGTCTTAGTTGTGACATGTGGGATCTTTAGTTGCAGCATGTGGGATCTAGTTTCCTGACCAGAGATCAAACCCAGACCTCCTGTATTGGGAGCACAGAGTCTTAGCCACTGGACCACCAGGCAAGTCCCTCCATAGCTTTACTTTCAATCATCTCTGTTGCATATTGTTTCTATTTATGTGTGGCTCCATTTCTGGTCTATTTTATTCCATTAATCAGTTTGTATATCCCTTCAGTAATACTATGCTTTACGAATTTCTGTAGATTGGTAATAAATATTATTATCTGATAGAGCAAGTCCTCATTTTCTTCAGGTGTGTTTTAGCTAGTCTTGGGCCTTGGCTCTTCTCTATAAATTTCAGAAACAGATTGATAAATTCTTCGAAGAATCTTATTGAGATTTTAATCAGAATTGTATTGAATCTCTATGTTAGTGACTTTTCCTCTCCAAGAGCATGCTATGCCTCTTCATTTAAGTATTTTCTTAAAGTATTCAAAGTTTTATAATATTACCCATACAGTTTTGCATAGACTGTTATTTATTTCTACTAAGTTTTACTCTTTGGTGCTCAATTGATATATACTTTAAGATTATGCTTCCTAAACACTTGTTTTTGATGTAAAGAAATGTGGTTGACTTATCTTATATTCACCTGACTTTCTAAATTATCTTATTTGAATAATTTTCAGATTCTATATGTACAACTGTATCATCTGTGAATAATTGAATAATGACAGTTTTTATAAAAATTCCTTTCCTATCCTTGTATCTTACATGATATTTTTTTCCAATATACAATTTACACGGTATTGTTTTCCAATATTTTGGTTCTTTCTTTAAATTTTACAAGCTAAAATCATTATAATGATTTTCTGTAGACAATTTTGCTTAAATTTATCTTATTTACCAATTTCTTAGCTCATCCTTCCTTCTTGTATCTCAAATTTTCCTTTTGTGATTAGTTCCCTTTCCTCAAAGTATATCCTTTAGAAATTCTTTTATAGTAGGTCTTATGATAGTAAATGTTTTAATTTTTATTTGCCTGTAAGTGTCTTTATCTTATTTATTTATTGGTGTTGAAAGGAAGATGCATTGAAAATAATTTCTCTCTGCATGTTTTTAAGGTCATCTCTTATGCTGGTGTTGTGCAGCTTTGGATGAGTTACCTAAGAATCCGTGGATTCATTTCTTGTTAGTTGTGGAAAATTCAGAGCCTTTTCCTCTTCGGATAATTCTCCTTTCTGCTCTTTCATCCTAGGACTCTGAGTAGTTGTGTGAGATCTTCCCCTTCTTTCATGTTGCTTAATGTTTCTTCCATATTTTCTCTCTGTCTCTCTGTGCTGCATTCTGGAAAATTTATTTCATTCTTTCACTTTGCTGACACTCAATTTTTTCTTTTTTTAAATTTTGGCTGTGCCTGGTCTTTGTTGTGGCATGTGGACTCGTCATTGTGGCACGTGGGCTCCTCTCTAGCTGCTGTGTGCAGACTTAGCTGCTCCACTGGCATGTGAGATCTTAGTTCCCTGACCAGGGATTGAACCTGAGTCCCCTGCATTGGAAGGCAGATTCTTAACCACTGGACCACCAGGGAAGACCCTCATTGACACTCTTAAGCTGTGTCTAATTAGCTCTTTAACTCACCCATTGAGTTTTTGGTTTTAATATATATATCTTTTATTTCTAAAATTTCTATTCATTTAAAAATTTGTCCTTTTAAGAACATAACCTCTTATTTCTTGCTCTTTTTGATGATTTCACACTTCATTTTTAAAGACTCGTAATTATTTTGTATTCTTTGTTAATTCCAATATCTTATGTCCTTGGAGGTTTAAGGCTGTTGCTTATTGTTTTTACTGCCTCTGTCGTATGGTGGTTTGTTTCCTTTTATCTCTTATTATGAGCTCAGATTTGAATGACTGTACTTTGAAGGGTACCTAGAGACCTACATTGAAGATATTTTCCAACACAGAATATATATACATGTTTGTGGGGGTGGGGTGGGGGCAGGGAGCCAGGGATCATTGGATTTTCTGGTTCAGTTTGAGAATTACAGGTTTAGGTTGCTCCATCTTGCAGCTAGCTTAAGGCTTAAACTCCTGCTTGTAGTACTGATAGTGGCATTTGTTCTCAGGGCAATCCTGTCATCTTAGTATACTTACCACTCATCTCCACTGACAGTCCAAAACAAAATAAAAATTAATTTTTATGCAAGACCTAGTTGTTTGGAACCAGGAGCGTCCTTCAGTTTTAGACCACCATACTGTCAGAAGCAGAAGCCTTTTCTTTCATTATTAATCCTACTGCTATCTAACTTTCATTCCTTTCCACTCAACGAAGCTGTATAGTCAGGTGGCTAAGGGTTACTACAGCCAAGAGATCCCTTTCTGTGCTGACAACATTTGATACTGAGCTTTGTCTAATAATACTGTCTTTGTTGGTTTCTCTTGGATTTTTCCTCCTATCACTCTGTCTCCTTTCATGGCTCTTATTCCTTTACCTACCCCCTGAATATTGATGTTCTCCACAGTTCTGTCCATTTTCTTACTCTTTTTCAGCAATCTGAATTACTCCTATGGTTTTAGCTACCACCTATGTGTTGATTTCGAAATCTATGTCTGTAGCCCGGACCTCTTTTCTTTGCTTCGGATAAGTATATCCAGCTACCTATCAGACATCTTTACCTGGAAGTCCTTGAATATTTTTGCCCCCAGAAGAACCCCAAACCTCTCTCTAATGTGCATTCCAAATCTCAGTTGGTAGCACTGCCATTCTTCTAGTTTTCCAGAGCCCTAAACCCAGGAGTCATCCTAATCTCTCTCATCTTCATATCCAGATGGTGACCAAGATGTGTTGACCTACTTCCTAAAAATTCTCTCGTAATAAGTTTGGAAAAGCAGGCAGGCATTTTCATATCTTGCTGGTGGGCGTGTTGATTATTATGACCTCATCACAGCAATCTGAAGAATATATCCAAAGTTTCTTAGATGTGGCCTTTCTCCCAACAGTTTCATATCTATGAATTTATCCTAAGAGAACAGTTGATGTACACAAAGAATGTACAAGAATGACTATACTAGCAAACTTTTATAAGCAATCTAAGTTTCCAATAGTATAAAATTCCTGAACTATATTTTGGTACATTCATAAAGTAACACACCATACAGTTATTAAAATTACATTATTGAATATTTTTGACACAGGAAAATGTACTTGATAGATGGTTTTGCAGAAAAAGCAAGATTCAAAACATGGTATACAACATGACACCAACTTCATAAAATTTTTTTGCTTCCTGAAAGGGCACAGGGTAATAAATTACCAGTGGTTATTCTAGGTAGTGAGAATTATAGGACTTTTTCTTTGGGCTTCTCTTAGTTGTCCCCATTTTCTGCATTGAGCATATATTTATTTTGTAATTACAAAAATAATTTTTAAAATGTCCTCCTAGTCAACAAATTCCCCTTTTCACTGCTACAGACTCTCCTTATCTCCCACCTACATCCTCTCCCCTTATCCTTCACCATCTCATGGGGCTTCCTGCCCTCAGTCCCAGTCCCTTCAATCTCCTGCCTCTGTGGCCAGAGTTGCTTACAATCCAAGCATGACACTCCCAGGATCAAAAACCTGGAGCATTATGACCACATTTCGCAACACAACCTGTGGCTCTTCATGGTTTGCAGGCTCCTCTCTTACCGTAGGGCTGGTTCCTCTCTCTGCTCTAGTCCTTAGTAACTGGTGGGTCCCCGCCCCGGTGTGGCCCTTTTTTATATCTCTTCTGCTCGAAACGTCCTCCTCCTGGCTCTCTTTTTTAAAGTCAATTAATTTATTTTTTTGACTGCGCTGTGTCTTTGTTGCTATGCACAAGCTTTCTCTCGTTGCAGGCTTAGTAGTTGTGGAGCACGAGCTTAATTTCTCCGTAGCATGTGGAATCTTCCTGGACCAGGGATTTAAACTGTGTCTCCTGCACTGGCAGGTTCATACTTAACGACTAGCCCACCAGGGAAGTCCCTCCTGGATCTCTTAGTAGACCTGCCCTTCAGGTCCCTGGAGTGAGCTCTTCTTTCTGATTCTTCTACCAGCACAAGCCTCTGCTGTTGCACGTTTCACATTGGGCACTTTGTTCCTTTCTTGCTGAGAGCTCCTCAGAGGCAGGGCCTGGCCCTTCATGGTTGTAACTCTACCATACCTGGCACACGTAAGTACTCAGCAAAGTTGTGTTGGATGGTACACACAGATTATCTTCCGTGGGCAGAGTCACAATTAGACTCACACATCTCCTCTCCATTTTGTGAAGCTGCACACCTCCATTTGGCCGCCTGTCTTCCACCACAGGAGACTGTGACATGCATGCATAAAAACATGCCTGTAGGCACAGCCCACAGGCAGCCTCAGGGCCTTTGCACTTTCTGATCACTCTGCCTGGAATCCTGTGCTTTCAGTTCCTCACATAGCTCAAAGGTGAGCTAGTTGTTGCTCACTTTTCCAGTCTCAACTTAATATCACCTTGAAAGAGAGAGAGACCTCTTCCATCACTCTCAATATAAGTAGCTCTCTCTTACTTTTCATTTCCAGTACCATGTTTATTTCCTTTACAGAATTTTGGACAATCTTGTTTATTTCTTATCATCTGTCTCTCTCCATTCCCTATCCTGGTGGAGTAGCAAGGTACCCTGAGGGCAGGATCTTGTACTACTTTATATATATTAGAAGTTCTATGCCTAAGCAAATGAATCATATACACACAAAACTACAAATAATTACAAACACAATGACAGCCACACCATCAGTCATCCAGACACCCACAGTCATACATTCTGGACTGCACTCCCCCAAATCTCCCACACCAGCTTCCCACTTACCCGGGTCACAAACTTGTTGGCTTCCCAGGCCCACAGAGGTGGGTCCTTGTAGACCTCCTTGATGGAGGTAGGGGCCCTGTAGGAGTCACTGTAGGTGCTGATGGGGGTCTTGGTCTTTCGGGAGAAGAGGAACATAGTGGGGTCTGGGGGACGCCGTCGTGGGCTTTACCTACCAAGGGCTCCTGCAAGACATCAGTGACCACCCCTTCTTTCCCAGACAGCCCAGCAGGTACCCCTAGCTGCTGTGACCCCCTCCTGTGGAGGGTCTCTCAGCTTCCCTCCCTCACAGCCTTCTTTCTCCTACCCCACCCTGATTCCCTCTCTACGATGGGCACTGCCCATTATGATATCATCTGGCTAGCCCCATCTCCGGGGAGGTGAAGATTGACTCCCCACCCCAGTCTCTTCCTGCCTTCAGCCTCTCAAAAGGGCCCAATTTCCAAGAGTTCACAAGGTCCCCGGAGACCTTCTAGGCCAAGCTTCTCACTGTGGTGAAGAGGAATGGAGATTCCGAGGGGTCGAGTTCAGAGGGTCAGTTCTCTGCCCTCCCCGGCCCATCTGCCCCTGGCCCCGACCCCAGGTAGGGAGCTGAGGCTAGCTTGTTTGATGCTTTTAATATCATTATTTGTGTTACACGATACACAACCAAGGATGATGGTCAATACTGCGATGGAAATGTTAAAAAAAATAATATACACACGGCTCATGTCTTCCACACACCTTCCTGGAAATAAATTAGTGAGCACGGAGAAACCTGGCTGGGTGGCAGCCAGTGCTGAGGGCAGGGAGTGTTAAGGCAGTATCTACAAGGGGGAGGGCGGCAGGGGCAAGCCAAGGCCTCCGTTCTCCCCTCCAACCTCCTGGGTAGGAAGGTGGGAACTGCGCACTCTCCCTACACCCAGAGGGTGCTAGCCACCAGCTTCCTACTTCTCTCCACCACATGGCCTCAGCGAGAAGCCCCTGTCTGCCAGAGGATTAGGTATATCTTGTGGGGAGGGAGCCTTTCCCTTGTTCCTCAGGGCCAGAGAGGTTGAGCAGTGGGCCAGATTCACACGGCATGTCAGCAGCAAAGGCAGCAGTCTAAGTGAGCCCTGGTGGGGGCCCTGCCTGGAAAAGAGGAAGTACCCGTGTTCTTGAAGGGTGAGTCAAGGAGCCTGGGGTGGTGGTAGTAGGAAGCACGGCTCTGGTGCCCAGATGACAGGGGGTGGGTCTGCTGAGCAGGGTGGGAGCAATGGGCTCAGATGGGGGCCAGTCTGGGCCATATGAGTCCTGCAGCTGACTTCTCTGTCCTTTGCCTCCACTTGGCATTTCCTCATCATCTAACCAGGGTCCCTGAACTAAGAGGAGGTGGGGTTGGGTTGGAGAAGTTGAGGGGAGCTGGCAGCCCCCGGGTGTGGTGCAGGGAGAGGTGATACCCTCCTAAGCCAGCAGCCTTGCTCTCTCTTCTCTCTGCCCTCTCCCCTTTCCAGCCTCCCAGGACGGCAGCCAGGGACTGGGCTGTGGGTTTGGCCTGCGCACACTTGCAGCATGTGAGTGGTATGTATTAGAGTGGACTGGCCAGCATGTGTGGGATGGGGTCAGCCTGAGGAATGGCCCTGGGATATGGGGTTCAAGGAGCAGAGACCTGAGCGGGTGTAGGCCATCTGTGCTTTCATTTTTCTTCACTTGGGGGCAGGTCTGCATTGCCCAGGCCCAGGAGAGGGCCTTGGTTCCCTCCTCCCTCTTGATTTTCATCCTCAGCTTTTCTGGCCACCACCCCCGCCCCTCCACCAGTGAGTAACAGTGGCAGAAGCAGCAGTAGATACATGCATTCTGACTCTCACACACCCCATAGATACAGCTATACACTGTATGCAGCTACACACATAGGTACAGTTACACACACAGGTACAGCTACACACACAATAGATACCCACATATACATATACATTCACAGACACACACTCACATCCCCCCAAAGACCCACATGTATTCAGACATACACAGGTCCCATAGGAACTTCCCCCTCTTTTCTCCACACAGACATGCAGCTCAGGAAGACCCCAGGTATACTTGAAGACTCCCAGAGACCTCCCTATCCACCTCCAAGGAAATTCCTACAAAGAAATTTCTTCAGGTTTGAAATAACCTTCCAAATAATTTCAGATGCTGCTCACTATGCCGTGGAGGAAACAGAAGGCCAGAGAACGTAACTGACTTGTTGGAGGTAAGAGGAAGCGTGCCTGAGCGAGGACCAGAACTCAGACTTCTGACCCCCAGCCCAGGGCTGTCGGTCCACTGAACTGCTGAGCAGCCTCTCACGCTGTTAACAGGTCACACAGTCATTTCCCCACCACGGTCACCACAGTTATCTAGAGAGACAGGCCCAACCTAGAGATGCAGACACACATTCTGACAGCTCCAGGTACGCACACACTCTGCCAAGCCATCCCTACCATACACTTGCTGCCACTGTATTCTCCCAGGCTTGCTTTCTTGAAGATTCTTCCTGGGAAGCAGCCTCTAGGACCTTGTGCTAGAGTAAGACCACAATGGGGCTTTTGAGGCCAGCCTTACCTCCTGCTTCCAGCCCAGGACAGATGAACAGAACAGAAATGTGGGGGGCAGGGGAAGGGGTGCAGAGAGATAGATGTTAGTTAGGGGCAGCTGAGGACGGATCATACCACCAAAACTCTGGCTGTCTCTAAGGCCCACCTCACCCGCCACGCAATCCAGACAGCAAGGAAGGAGGTGAATGGGGCAAAGAGGAAGAAGATGGCAGTGATCCGATGGATGGGGGACAATATCCCACTGGGCAGCTTTGCCAGACTTCCCATCTGGAGATGAGGGGAGAAACGCAAATGGTACATGGGCCAGCAAGGGAGCATGTGGAGGTGGCTCTGTGGGGCTGGGCCCTGACCCTGTCGGCCTGGACCTTTCTCCCTCCCAGCCCCTTTCCTTGGCTGGTGCTGGGGGTTCCTGGCTTCACTGGGGTGGAGCCAAACCCTGGCTTTGTGATCCTGCCCCTTACTCATTACTGTTAGCCTCCACGAAGTCCAGTCACCACTTTCCTCCACCAGACAGGCTTCGGGGAGGGGGCAGGATGCTGGGCAAGGTCCCCCAGGTAACTGAACAAACAGCCCTCCCCTCCTCAGCCCCCCTGGGTGGAGAGAGACCCGGTTTTGGTTTCTCCGGCTCCATGAACACACAGAGGTACACGTCCTACCATAGGAGGAAGCAATGACTGTTACGAGGTTGGCGGCTGTAGGGGGCGCAGGGCCCCGGGGGGCAGGTGGACGAGCAGGGGAGGGGTTGGCCCCTGCCCGGTCCAAGCTGGCCCCTGGCGGCCCCACCCCGGCGGCCGCAGCGGCCCTGCCCGCTACTGGATGTGGCAGGCGGTGGAGGACGTGGCCTGGCAGCACATGCAGGTGGGGTTCACGGACTTGGGGGGGATGAGGTCCAGGTCCTCGTCGTCAGGGATCTCATCTAACCGGTAGCCGTCCTTCAGCAGCTGGATGTTCAAATCTTGGTTGATCTGCTGCAGACAAAGGGGAGGGAGGTCAGGCTCGGGGCCATCCGGAGGCACCAGCCGTCCACATCCAGCCCTGTCCCATCCCTGGCTCTCCAGAAATCCCAGGCTTTGCACCTCCTTTAGGCCCCAGCCTCAGTTCTGGCCTCCCTTACAGGCACATCCTCTTGGGGCTCCACCTGGCTCTGCTACTCACCCCACCCCTTTCTAAGGGCAACTTCTCACCTTGGGTCCTGATTCTGTTCGCCCCGTCCCTATTTCAGGCCCTCGCCCATGAGGTGTCGCCCCTATGCCACATCCCATTGTAGTTCAGGGCCCTGTTCCAATCTGGGTCAGAACCCCGCCCCTAACTCTGTGCTCCCAGCACTGTAGGCGGAATCAGATCTCAGCCCCATCCAGCACCGGCTCCACCTCAGTTCAGTCGCTCAGTCCTGTCTGACTCTTTATGACCCATGGACTGCAACACACCGGGCTTCTCTGTCCATCACCAACTCCTGGAGCTTGCTCAAACTCATGTCCATCGAGTTGGTGATGTCATCCAACCATCTCATCCTCTGTCATCCCCTTCTCCTCCTGCCTTCAACCTTGCCCAGCATCAGAGTCTTTTCCAATGAGTCAGTTCTTTGCATCAGGTAGCCAAAGTATTGGAGTTTCAGCTTCAGCTTCAATCCTTACAATGAACATTCAGGACTGATTTCCTTCAGGATTGACTGGTTTAATCTCCTTGCAGTCAAGGGACTCTCAAGAGTCTTCTCCAACACCACAGTTCAAAAGCATCAATTCTTTGGTGTTCAGCCTTCTTTATGGTCCAGTTCTCACATCCATACAAGACTACTGGAAAAACCATAGCTTTGACTAGACAGACCTTTGTTGGCAAAGTAACGTCTCTGCATTTTAATATGCTGTCGAGGTTAGTCATTGCTTTTCTTCCAAGGAGTAAGTGTCTTTTAATTTCATGGCTGCGATCACCATCTGCAGTGATTTTGGAGCCCAAAAAATTAAAGTCTGTCACTATTTCCATTGTTTCCCCATCTATTTGCCATGAAGTGATGGGACTGGATACCGTGATCTTAGTTTTCTGAATGTTGAGCTTTTAGCCAACTTTTTCACTCTCCTCTTTCACTTTCATCAAGAGGCTCTTTGGTTCTTCTTCACTTTCTGCCATAAGGATGATGTCATCTGCATATCTGAGGTTATTGATATTTCTCCCGGCCATCTTGATTCCAGCTTGTGTTTCTTCCAGTCCAGCGTTTCTCATGATGTGCTCTGCATATAAGTTAAATAAGCAGGGTGACAATATACAGCCTTGATGTACTCCTTTCCTGATGGGTACCAGTCTGTTGTTCCATGTCCAGTTCTAACTGTTGCTTTTCGACTGGCATACAGATTTCTCAGGAGGCAGGAAAGGTGGTCTGGTATTCCTATCTCTTGAAGAATTTTCCACAGTTTATTGTGATCCACACAGTCAAAGGCTTTGGCATAGTCAATAAAGCAGAAGTAGATGTTTTTCTGGAACTCTCTTGCTTTTTCTATGATCCAGCAGTTGTTGGCAATTTGATCTCTGGTTCCTCTGCCTTTTCTAAATCCAGCTTAAACACCTGGAAGTTCATGGTTCACGTACTGTTGAAGCCTGCCTTGGAGAATTTTGAGCATTACTTTACTAGCGTGTGAGATGAGTGCAATTGTGTGGTAGTTTGAACATTCTTTGGCATTGCCTTTCTTTGGGATTGGAATAAACACTGACTTTTCCAGTCCTGTGGGCACTGCTGAGTTTTCCAAATTTGCTGGCATATTGAGTGAAGCCCTTTCACAACATCATCTTTTAGGATTTGAAATAGCTCAACTGGAATTCTATCACCTCCACTAGCTTTGTTCATAGTGATTCTTCCTAAGGCCCGCTTGACTTTGCATTCTAGCACTCTAGGTGAGTGATCCCATCATCTTGGTTATCTGGATCATAAAGATCTTTTTTGTATAGTTCTTCTGTGTATTCTTGCCACTACTTCTTAATATCTTCTGCTTCTGTTAGGTCCATACCATTTTTGTCTTTTATTGTGTCCATCTTTGCATGAAATGTTCCCTTGGTATCTCTAATTTTCTTGAAGAGATCTCTAGTCTTTCCCATTCTATTGCCCACTGCTCTGCTCAGGGTGTTTTGGTTTTAGCCCCACCCTTTTCCCTAGAGTGGTCCTACTAAGGTGCTTTAGGGTAGGAAGCAGTGGGGCCTCACCTCAGCAGAGGAGTAGCCAGAGGAGGAGTATCTGGACATGTCAAAGTCATCATCACTGGCCGCAGAGGAGAGAAGGCAGAGAGGAAGTGATTTCCAGACATTAAATAGAAAACTCTCTTTACCCTCCCCCACATCAGTCAGTACCTCCCCCTCCCCCCACACTTCTAAATAAACAGCACAATCTTAGCAGAAACCATGCTTGCTGTGGGAATGCAGTTTTAAGACAGGTTCCTTAGCTCCACCCTTCTAAATACATGACTACCTTTAACCTCCTTCTAAATCAAGCTGCTACTACCCCACAGCCTTGCCCCTCTTTTTCCTAGGCTCAAATCACCTGGGTTTGTTGGGTTTTCCCAAAGTCTAGATCTAGCCAGGTCTGTGCCCCGCAGTAGGGCTCCCCCCTCAGAGTGGGCAGGGCACTACAGCATCAGGGCCCATTTTAGGGGCAGCTGCCGGGTCAGCTGTCCCGGGACAGCAGCAGATTGCACTGATCCCCTTTCCTGTCTCTGCTCCCCCTATCTCCATTCTTTGGGGGAATCACCCTCAGAGAGCTCCTGGCTGAGGGACACCCTCATTCTGACAGTAGAGCAGGTGTGGCCTGTTCAGCCCACTTGTTTATTCCCACTCCCACACAGCTCTGCCTTGCCTGGCTGCCCCGATGTCTCCATACACACCTGTCCGTGTCAAGGGCTACCAGTGGCTTCTCATCCGGGCTCTGGTCAAGCGAGGAGTAGCCTTTATTTGGGACGACCAGCCTGGGTGGAGAATTTGGGGGACTGGATTGGTGATTGAAGCACACCAACCTGGCAAGGAACTGGGCTGGGCCACACCCCACAATCTCCCTCCCCGCCCCCACCCCACCCTACCCCATCCCACCCCGCCACCTTGATCCGATGAGACTCTCTCCTCTCAGAGAGGAGCTGGGCCTGAGGAGGGAGGGAAGAGGGGAGGCTCAGAGCCAGCAGAGACAGGACCCGGCTGGCAGGGTCCTGGTGGGGGTGGGGCGGGGCCCTACCTTGTCCGGGCCATGACGTTGTTCTTCTTGGGTTGCTGGTTAACAGGGCTACCCATGCTGCCATTCTTCAGGGAGCCCTTCCGGGCCAGCTCCCGCTGCTTCTCTGCAGGGGAACATGGGGAAGAAGCTGTGTCCTGCCTCCAGGGCCACCCTGCCTTACCACTCAGGACAGCCTGGGCTGGCCTCCATGGTGAAACTCCTTGCTTCTCTAAGAACTGAGGCAAGGATCCAACTCTAGGCCCCGCTGCTTGAAAGAGACAGTGCTTTCCTCTGCCCAACCTGAGGCAGATAGTGAAGGGCGACAGGAGGAGGCTGACCCCCACCTTCCAGGAACTGTACTCCCAAGTGGGGCAGCTAGCATGTGCTCAATCCAGAGAAAGGCTGGAGAGGGAGAGATGGAATAGAAGGATGGCAGGGCTTCCTGCAGGTGACACCTTGAGGTGGAGTGTGAAAATGTTAGTCGCTCAGTTGTGTCTAACTCTGTGACTCCATAGACTGTAGCCCACCAGGCTCCTTTGTCCACTAGGTTCTGCTAGGCAAGAACACTGGAGTGAGTGGCCATTCCTTTCTCCAGGGGGTCTTCCCGACCTAGGGATTGAACCCGGGTCTCCTGCACTGCAGGCAGATGGTCTACCTTCTGAACCACCAGGGAAGCCCACTTGAGGTAGAGAGGAGGGCATTTGAGGAAGGAAGGGTAGTGTATAGAAAAGTGCATTTAGAAGTGAGTGTAATAAGTGCGGATCTGGACGGGATGGAGGGATGAAGATGGAGGAAGGTTGGGTTAGAAAAGTTATATACATTTATTCAGTCATTTATTTATTCAGCAAACATCTGTGTCACCAGTCACGTATCAGGTCTGTGCACAAGGGACTGGGGGCCCCCTCTGATTACAGACTTGGAGCATGAAGGCCTGAATGCCAAGCAGAAGAGTCTGGGCTTAATGGAAAAGGAAAGAAGCCACTGAAGGTTATGGAGCAGGAGGGGCAGCATGGGGCAGGCAGGGTAAAGGCAGCAGGCTGGGGGACCCCTCTGCCGAGACTACTTCTGACTCCTTGGTTAGCATATGGATTCTCCGAGGCTCTAGAACCTATCAGATTCATGGGACTGGTAACCAAGGGACCCATTGCCTGGTGTGTGGCTCTCCCAGTAGTCAGTTTCTTCCTGGGCCCTACAGGAGGCCTGTCTACCCATTCCTTCTCCTCACAGCAGCTCTGATACTGGCAAAAGGACTACCGGGGAAAGCTCTCACAAAACAACAAGTTCCAGAGAGGAAGGATGGGATGGGCATTTATAGATACTGTGACTCTGGAATTTTCTTGACCTCCATGTCTCTCATCTCCCATTCTATCCCTCATTCTTTGCCACTGCTCATCTATCTCACGCCCGCAAACCCACCTCCACCTCCTTTCCCGCAAGGCAGCAGCTGCCATTACCACCCCAAGCCTCTAGGGGGTGCAATTTGCCTTATAAGTTCCTGGTGGGGATTCTCAGTGCACCTGGAATAAGGCTGTGGATTTTTCTAGAGGAGCTGTGGTGGTAATACAATGGTCAGGGGGGAAGGTATTGTTTTTAAGAGCATGTTGGAATTGTTGGAAACAGTGAAAAAATGCTAATAAACTGCAAAAGCAAAATACAGACTACTGTGCAACTATTAAAAGAAGTCATTCTCTATATACTGATATTAGAAGGGGCTCTAAGACATTAATCAGAAAACAAAAAAGAAAAAAATTTCAGAAAATGTGGACAGTATGATACCACTTGTGTTTAAATACAATATAAAACTAGAAAAAACTAAAAACCAAAACCAAAATGCTTGGAATGATTATCTCTGGGGAGGAGAAAATGATGGGGAAGAGTAAAGAAGTTATACTTGTTAAATACTTATGTTGTTAAATTAAACCATAATAAGAAAATAAAACTGGCTGCAGTTTGAGTCTGGCGTCCTGTCCTGGGAAGATGAACAAATTCCACTGAGAGGACTGTTCTCTTGTTTAGAAAAACAGCCTGAGGGGCTCCCTGGATTTGGTCTGGAAGGAGAAAAGCAAGTTAAAAGGAAAAAAGAAAAGCTGAATAATATAACAGGACTCTGAAAAGGTGTCCTGGCAGCTGCTGAGCAAGGTTTTGAAACATTTCTCAGGACAAGGAGAGGGCCCAGTATTTGATGGGCAGCTGGAGCCTGGGGAGAAAGATGAGCAAGAGGGCGGCCAGGATGGCAGAGAAGCTCTGAAGGATGATCATGGCCTGCATTTAATTGTTAACTGTTTCCTGGATGCACTGTGTTAGCTATATTTTCACTTGTGAAAACAAATTATTTATTTATTTATTGATGGCTGCACCTCATGGCCTGTGGGATCTTAGTTCCCTGACCAGGGATTGGACCTAGGCCCTCGGCAGTGGAAATGAAGTGTACTAACTACTGGACCGCCAGGGAATCCCTAAAACCATTTTTTAAAATTAGAAGTCTGTTATGTATGGCAGCCTTGGGTGAGTGAGATGGTCCCTGAGGGAGAGAGGTGGTGTTGGCGGGAAGTGAAGCGAGCGCAGCAGCTGCAGGAGCTCTGGGCAGTGACTGGGAGAGAGGTGGCTCAAAGGAGTGAGCGGCAGCATAAACTGACTTTGGAGTGGACGTGAGATAAACCCCCAAGGGCAGGGTGACCCTGGGAAGCCAGGAGAGGTTTGAGTTTATTAAGAAACTAAGGGAAAGTTTCTCCAAACAGGAGCCAACAAGATCTGGAGATATCCAGATAGGCTGACTAGGAAGGGGGAAAGGGGCTCAGCTTCTAGGGGAGAGGAGCCAGGTTCCAGGCTTCGGGAGCCTCACTCCTTTCTGCCCTCAGACACAGGAACTGATGCCTACTTCTAAGGCAGCTAGCTTCCTCTCAACCTGGTCCAGTGTTTGATGGGGCTTCCGACCCTCTCTCTGGGGTTCCTGCAGCTATGCCCCAGAACACTTGGAGCCTTCTGGACCCCAGAGATGCCTCTAGAGCTCTGGGCACCTGTAGAGAATTATCACCTCCCTCTTGGCCTTGCAGGAGAGACGGTACCTGTGACTTGGTGGCTAGAGTCTTGGAATTGTCTAGCCTGAGCTGTACCTCTTTGCAGACCCAGCCCAGCGCACCTTGCCTGTCCACGCCCAACATCTCCCTCACCCCCCAGACACACTCACCCAGCTTCACTTGGAGCGGGGATGGTTTGTAATTCATGGCTACTGACTCACCCTCCCGGGCGTCACAGTCTCCGTCTGAGATGGAGGCGGCGGCTGGGTCCTGGGGGAGAAAGCAGGGGGACAGGGACCTGTTAGGAGGTAAACACAGGGGGCTGTTCTCACCTGTCCTCTGTGGGTATTTCTCCCTGGCAGCGGATGGGGTTCAGGAAGGGAGGGATAGACCCGTCTACCACGGAAGGAAGATCGGGAGCTGGGTGGAAGAGCCCAGGATCTCGGCTCTATTTACACCCATCTGGGTGTCTGTCCTTTAAGTCCTGTGTCATCTGCCACCCCCAGGAAGCCTACTGTGATTCTTTAAACCCACAGGACCACATTCTCTTGCCTCCCATACTTGTTGCCATGCTCCTTAGGGTCCTGCCTTGTTTAGAAAGATCTTTCTAGGTTCCTGTGAGTTTAAGTCTGGATTAAGGTCTGAGCAGGTGCTCCCTGAGACGGTCCTTCGCCGTTTCCCCAGCTCTGGCTGATCCCTTCCGAGGATCCAGAGAACTGACTGGCTGAGCCAGGCTAGACTTTCAGGCTGTAGCCACGCAGTTCTAGTGAGAACTTCTCCATTTCACAGATGGATCCTAAAGAGTGTCTCCCGAGAGAACCTGAATGGTTGGCTTGGAATGGCAGGTGAGAAGACAAACAATGGCAAGTCAGCCGGTGGCCAGCTCGTCCTGTGTTGCCCAGGCAGGGCTGGACACTACAGATAACAAGACAGCATGCATTCTGTGCATTGTCCAGGGTCTGGAACCATTTTGGTCTCTCTCACTGCCCTCTTTACGAACTTCTTCCCATTGCTATGGGTGTTATGCTGTCCCAAGTCCTACTTTAGCCTCACTATTCTCTCCAGAACACCCCCAAATCTCTGCTACAAGATCCAGGGCCTTATCCTACTCTGCCTCAGTCAGTTGGAAGGCGCTGGAGTCATTCACCCTCTCCCTGAGAAATTGATAACCAGCCAAGGACGTAGGATGCTGCCATCCTACCATCCACCTAGGGTCATAGAGTGGTAAGCCTAAGGTCAGAGGATCACAGAGAGGCTCCAGAGCTGTGCCTATTCTGCCTCTGGGGACATGGAGAGCAGACAGAGAGGCAGGGAGAATGCTGGAGGATGGGCCCTGTGGGGCCAGGCCCAGGGATCTGAGTGGCTTCTGGTGACCATTAAAGGAAGGCTATGCAGCCATTATGGCGGTTTAGTTTCCCTTTAGAATGAAGCAGGGGGGATGAAAACATGCTTGCCACTAAAGGAAAAGGGAAAAGTCTAGAATGTTTTGGAGGGAAATCCTGGCCTTGTCTGTGTTTCTTTAGGCTATCCAGAGTGCAAGGCCTGGGTGGGCTGTGTTGCCACAGTGGTTTGTGAGTTCCTGAGGGCAGAACCCAGGCCTGTGTCCTCTTCTCTGATTCCCAGCCTTAGCTGTCACTGAGGGGAATGGGACAGAAGGGTAGAACAGGTGGGGGGTACTGGGGGCTCAGTGCATGCATCCCAGGCAACCTCTCAAGCCACTGGTCTTTGCAAGTCCTTCATCCTCTGCCTCCCTGGCTTGGCTCCTCCTTGGGAGGCTGATCTCTGGCAGCACCTGTCCCCTGCTGCCCTGGAGAAGGAGGCCTCTAGTGACCCATCCATGTCTCTCTGTGGTCAAAACAGTGCTGCCTGCAGGGGACATGGAGACCAGCCGGTGAGCACTAGGCTGCAGGGACGCTCACTGCCAAGGCTGCCTGAGCGAGGGCTTCTCAAAGGCAGAACCCACAAATGTGCCCGTGGGGCCCTCCCAGGGAAGTACTGGCAGATTTCCAATTTCCCTTCCTCTCTCTGTGGTGTTTGTCACATGTCACACACACCATGTCCATTTGGAAAGGGTTTCTCCCCTGGATTCCAGGACACTGTGCCTCCTGGCTCATCTTGCCTCTTTGACCATTACCTCTGCCTTCTCCCACAGTTAACTTCAAGAACTCAAGTCCTTGGGCGTTTGTGGCTAACTTTTCCCTCCTTGATGCAGATGAGTCCATCAGAGTGTCTTCTCTCAGGCTGGAGGTCCTGGCAACACTGGAGGGGGCCAGTGCAGGAAGGTTGGGGCCTGAGTGGGAAGCTGTTGAGTGACTCTGGTCACAGGACCCACATGTATTCCCTAAGGCCACTGGGATTCCTGAGTGACAGTGCCAGTCCCTTTAGGTCAAGAGCCAGCATGTAAAGCCCTAGACTGCGAGGTCCCATTCAGCATCTCCCCATCACTGTCCTTGATGGAAGGCCATCTTTGAGGCAGGAACAAAGATTCTGGCACTGTGCCTGCAAACTGAAGCCTTCACTGTGGGCTTCCTGTATGTCTTTCCTGGGAAGTGCAGCCAATGCCCCATGACCACCACATGGAAATGTAATCAGGGAGATTAGATGTGAAATATTCACGAATACAAGTATCAGAGAGGAATCCAGGCAGAAGGAAGCATCTGGCTCGAAGAAATCAGGGAAAATTTAAAATGCCCCCCAAGGACATCTGACAGGAGTTAGCTAGATCCAGAAACTAGAGTGGTGATTAGCAAGGTTATTAATAAACACTCAGCAGAGACAGACACTGAAATGCATCTCTAACAGCAGCCCATGTTTCTACAACCCTGCACACAAATTCTCCAAAGACTATGGAGATGATTAATAGCTCAATCTCACTGTTTCTGGGATGGAATAAATCAGCTAATGACCAGAGCAAAACCAATATAACTAGAGGAAGGCAGAAGTACCAGAAGAATCTTAAGAGTTAGTCTGGTCCAGTGATTTTCATTCAACCGTGTTTCCTGAACCCTGTGCCTTGGGCAGAGCTGAGTGCGAGAGGAGAGCAACAGGAGGGGGTCTGGCTTCTCTGAAACCGGAATAGATCTGTTTTTATGTATTTATTTGGCTGTGTCAGGTCTTAGCTGTGGCACACAGGATTTCCACTGTGTCATGTGGGATCTTGCAATGCGGTGTGTGTGCTCTCTGGTTGTGGTGCGTAGGTACGTTGTGGCACACGGGGCTTAGCTACTCTGCAACATAGGGGATCCTAGTTCCCAGACCAGGTGTCAAACCCGCGTCCCCTGCATTCCAAGGTGGATTCCCAACTACTGGACCACCACGGAAATCCCCAGAATAGATCCATTTTGATTTCACTTACATAGGAGCCTTTCTGCAAGATTTTGGTTGAAGAAAGGGTTTTATTGCCTTAAAAGAAAGGTGAGGGAGGGAGTTTAAAACACATTGATTTAGCCCAATCTTTTAAAAATGCTTTACTATAGAACTTGTTAAATTTACATGAAAACAGAGAAAACAGTATAGTGAGATCCTGGGTACCTACCAAACAAATTATTAGCTTCAACAAATTACCACTTAGACTATTCTTTAAAAAAAAAATCTTGGATCCTCCATTTATAACACTAGCTATGTGATCTGGGCTTTAGTTTCTACATCTGTAAAGTGGGGCTTACACTAATACCTATGTCAAAGGTTTCTGTGAGGATAAGGTGAGACTATATAATCTGGTGCTTAATATTCAAGCATTTAGAGTAGTATTTAGTATATATACTACATCCAGCACACTCTATGTGTGGTATAGCTATGAGGCTTTTATTAGCACAGGCTCTGTGGGACACACAGCCATGAACAGTGTACCCTGGCAGTGACCAATCCACAGCACCAGCCCTGTCACCACCCGGGTTGGGGCCTGGCTTATGTGGGGAGATATCTGTGGAAGAGATGCTTGCTCAACAGGGTGAGGAGGGGCCTGATCAGGGAGCATTCTGTCTCCTCTCTCTCCTCACTTCCTTACACTGCATTTCCCTCACTTAGTTAACAGCAGTCAGCCTGGGACTCATCAAGATATATAGAAATGGACCCATCCTTAAGGAGCTCCCAGTAATTATTAGTAAACGTAACAAGAGTCATAAAAGTAGAGGGAAAGGGACAAAGGGAGGGTGATCAGAGAAAACGTCCCAGAAGAAGACTCTTGAAAAGATCTCCAAACATCAGTTTCCCAGTTATCTTAAGAGGAAGGATGTTCAGAGAACATCTGCAGAGGCTCAGATGCCTGAAACTAGCATTGCATATTCAAGAAATGGTCAATATTTTGCTACAGTTGAAACCTAGAAGGTATGATGATGAAGAGTGACAGGAAATAAAGTTGTGGGGCCAGCAGGGCTCAGATCATGGTGGAAGATGGGCCTTGATTTTGTTCTTTGCTCAGAAGATGATGGCAGAGGAGCCAGTGAAGCCTTGAGTAGGGGAGTAACATGATCAGATTCGAGATGGAGAAGAACACTCTAAAAGTCATGTAGAAGATTGGTGGGAAGGAAATGAGACTGGGATTTAGGGACCTGTTGCAACAGTGCCAGCAAGAGATGACAGAGGCCTGAACTAAGCAGAAGATAAAAAGTCATAAAGGAGGATGTTAAAGAGAGTAGAGTGGCAGACCTTAGGGATAAAATGTAGAAGGAGTCCAGACACTCCTAGTTTTCTGTGTGGGGTAACTGGGAAAGGGGTGCTTGAAGTAATTATTAAAACAGACAGTGCAGGAGAAGGCATAACTATGGTCAGGGAAAACCAGATGAGCTCAGTTTGGGACAGGTTGAGCTCTGAAGTGTCTTTCGGACACTAAATGACATCATTAGTAGGAACTGAGGTTCAGGATCTCAAGAAAGAGCTGTGGACTGATGGTAATTGAAGCCCACAGAGGAGAATAAACCTTTCAGGGAGAACAAGCACAGTGAAACAGACAGGAACCAAGAATAGTATCCTGGAGAGCATCCAACCTTAGGAAATGAGTGGAAGAAGAAGGCTGACTGGAGCAGAAAGGCAAGATGTAGAAAAAGATCCAGGAAGATATTCAAGCAGTTTCCAGGTGAAACAAATCAATAATGTCAAACTAATACATGAGTCCATAAGATAAAGATAATATTTAGAAATGAGGAAGTTGTAGGTGACCTCAGCAAACAGAGGTTTGGTTGAATAGTAAGGACAGAGCCCAGATTACAAGGGATGTAGGAGGGGATAGGAGATGAGGAAGTAGAAACAGTGAACACAGGCTGCTCTCTCAAGGAGCTACACTGAGAAGAGAGAGTGAGAATGAATGACAGTCAGAGGAAGTTTTGGAGTCGAAGGATTCTTTGGAGGGAGGGAACACATGACCACTGTTTCATACTGAGGGGAAGAAAATTGAGTAGAAAGGGAGATGTTCGATGGACTATGGTCTTTGAGGAGTCAAGAGAAGATAGAACCAGAATCAGATGAGAGGAGGAATGCTCCTTACTGAGATGGAAGGGAGGTGAAGATGGGTGGAGGATGCAGATAACATAGAGACAGGAAGGTGGGTGGAAGGTTAAGGGAGTTCATTCCTAAAAGTCTAGTTAAGTAAAAAAAAAAGGGGGAAATGCTAAGGGGTTGAGGAAAAGAGGGACTCTTGGTGGCCGGACAGGAGTGGAAGGAGATCAGACTGGCAGGGGTTTCAGCTACAAATTCTCAACTTTCACCCGCTCTTGATCTTGCCTTCAGGATGAAAGGCACTCTCCGTGGTGCTGAACAATTTTGCCTTTGTCTTATGGACTGAACACAGATGATTCAAGGTAACAACATGATTCAATTTTCGCTTTCCCACAGGAAAGGTAACCTCTGTCCTCACCTTCAAGCACTAATTTTCAGGAAGATGGAAAATGAAATGGATTTAGAATGAGGTATGAAGAGGCAAAGTGCTTGTATCAACATTATCTAACCTCTCTTTGCCTAACACACATGAATTTCCCTCTAGTTTTAGGAGGGAGCTGGTGGAAGCAGTTCTGAGTTATGAAATGCTGAAAGGCTACCTCTGGAATAGTCATGTCTGTACCCTGTTCAGTTCCCCTGGGAGAAAGCAGAACAGCCTTAGAGCAGGAACAGGAACAGGGCCAGGAGGACAGGTAGTACTGAGAAGGAAAGGAAAACAGGGGGTGATCTGGAGCTCAGGCCACTCTCTGATGGGCAGAGAGACAGCAAGATAGGGTATCAAAGAACAACTCTGTTTCTGTCACAAGTGGTTCAGCTCAGAAACTTCCTGAGGCTGTGGCTCCCTGAAGAGTTATGCTACTCCCCCAAAACATCCCTTGGGAGTGGGTGGTAATAAGCATGTTTAGATGTCAATATTTTAGAGGGAGATCCAAAAGAATGCAATTCTATGCCTTTCTGTCCAATGCCCATGGTTTGGCAGAAACCTAACGTCCAGTCCAAGAATATTCAGTAGCAGTTTAGGCACTGGTTAGACCTCTTGGCTTCCTTGCAGATGGCTGTCCATTCAGCCTCTAAGGCATTCCCATCCCTCTCTGGCTCAACATGAGAATCATTTGGCCAGTGACAGTTCCTACTCCAGAGAAGGATCTGAGGTCCTGTGAATACCATGGTTGGGGAGCTCCCACTTTATCCCCTATCTTCCTCTTTGCTAGCATTTCTGCCAGGCAACTGGCCAGGACTTCTATCCTTTCAGGACATATTAAGACCCTTAGGGGCCCCACTTATAGGGAAGGACAAAGACCTCTGTTAGGTGTAAGGTCTTTTGGGGGATATCTGGAAGGCGGGGTGGTGAAGAACAGAAAAGCGAGGGAAGTCTAGAAGCCTGAATTCGGGAAAGGGGTCAGAGGACCCTGCCTAGTTCAGAGAGGCCTCTCTAATCAGTCTAAATCTCTTCACTCTTTAGGTTTTTCTCTATAAGAAGACTCAGTTCAAACAAAGTCAATACTGAGTGGCACTCCTTTCCAGCTCTGGACTGGGTGCTGGTAGTAGGGAAGAAAACACACCTTCTCCACACACACCACAATTCTTCAGAGCATTATGGGATGAAGCAAAGCTCCCTAGAAGGAGGCAGAAAGGATTCTCGTGGCTGGGCTAGAGTTCAAGCACTCAAGGGGGTCTTGTGTATAGCTGAAGATTTTCTGTTTCTTTAAACAGCTCCTAGGATGGAATTCATCCCCCAAAAGAAGCACCACCCACCAAGCTTTAGTAGCTTTGTGGTGACTGTCATTGGGGAATCAAAATGCAGAAACCCATGGCTAGAAACAACTTTAGCCATGGCGAGTTTAATAGATTTTTCTATTATAAAGTGATACATGCTAAAATTTAAAAAATCACATTTAGTTTTACCACTTTGAGGCGATCTTTGTTAATGTTCTAGTGTATCTGAGTCTTTTATGTATACTACAGTAGCAACACTAGGGGCTTTCCCTCTCTAGAAGCTGGTGTTTCGCCTGTCCTCATGGTCACAGGCGTGGGCCTCTAGGTAGGTACATTGTTGGGTCTATGTGGTCCCGTCCTTGCTTAGACCAGGAGGAGCCCATCAGAGCATCCCCCAGAACTGGGAAGTGGGGCTTCTACGAGGAAACGTGAAGTGGTAGCAGAGAAGGTCACTGGCAGGGAGACAAGAATAAAGCTGATGTTCAGAAAGAAGAAACACAAGAGACAGAAAGTCTTCCCTAAGTCTCAGGTTCTGGTTCCAGAACTTGTCCTGTCCCTCTAAGGTTTGATTACATGCCTGTCCTCTTGTATTGGACTTCCCTGGTGGCTCAGATGGTAAAACATCTGCCTACAATGCGGCAGACCCAGGTTCAATCCCTGGGTCGGGAAGATCTCCTGGAGAAGGAAATGGCAACCCACTCTGGTATTCTTGCCTGGAAAATCCCATGGACAGAGAAGCCTGGTAGGGCTACAGTCCATGGGGTCACAAAGAGTTGGACATGACTGAGTGACTTCACTTTTCCTTTCCTCTTGTATTAGGAGAAAATCTAGTGTCCTTACAGTCTAGTCACCTTTTTAGCTTAAACTAGCTTGAGTTGGATTTTGTTACTATAACAGAAAGTATCTGCTAATAATTATTCATAGAACAACATTTAAAGAAAAACATACTGTATCTTATATTTTATATTTAAAAAGTTAGTATTAGGGCATATTCAATTCTCCATATTTTTACATAGTTTTCTTAACCATCAGCTTAATGGCTACATGATATCTATAAAGGGGACATACAATAACTTTTTAACCCTTCACTTATTTTGGACATTTAGGTGGTTTGCAATATTACACTATTATAAATCAAAAAGTGCAAACGCTTTTAAGATTCTTGATACATACCGCCAAACTGCTTTCCCAGAAGATTCTTCCAATTTACAATGCCTCTAGTCACAACCAATAGCTATAGCTGGTTTTTTAGTATTTTATTTTTTACTGTGTACCAGGGTATTTTAGGTCATCACATCTATCTACTGGTTTCCAAGAGAGCTCTTCTCCAGTCCTATTTGCTTGGTTCCCCCTGGGGAATCTTCTTTCAAAGGATAGAATTTCCTCTGGGCATCATCTGCCAGACAAAATATTCCTGACTTGAAGCCACTGATTAAGAACAAAAGGCAAGAAGACTGTTGCACTGCAGCTTGGGCAAGGCTCTGGTAGCGCATGGAGCACTAGCACTGTCAGGTAGCGGGCTGCCATGCTCCAGCTGGCCCCTGGCCCGTGCACGTCAGCTGCAGGCACTGGGACTGAAGCTGCAGATCCAGGAGGCAAACCTCACTGAGGAGGTCTCCCTTGCTTTCAGATTTAGGGTGAGACAATGAACCAAAATGGCTCTGGAGTTATTCCAGAAAGACAGGCAGCTCCCACTCCCTTACCTATTATTTAGTTTTCAAAAATAGCTGCTCAGAAACAGGGAGAGAAAAGGATGGTGAAAGATACGAAGCTAGCACTGGGATGGCAAAGAACTGGATTCATTTAAAAAGAAAATTGCATTTATTTATCTTTGGCAAGGCTGGGTCTTCATTGCTGCGGAGGTTTTTCTCTGGCTGCAGTGCGCAGGCTTCCTATTACAATGACTTCTTTTGTTGCTGAGCACATGGTTCCCTGGCATTTGGGCCTCAGTAGTCACAGCAAGAGGGCTCAGTAGTTGTGGTTTGCAGGCTCTACAGTATGGCCTCAGTAGTTGTGGTGCATGGGCTTAGTTGCTCTGAGGCATGTGGGATCTCCCCGGACCAGGGATTAAACTGTGTCTCCTGCATTGGCAGGTGGGTTCTTTACTACTGAGCCACCAGGGAAGCCCCAGATTCATCTGGGGGAGACAAGGGATGTGTGAATTTTTAAAATGATTTAGAACCCTGCTTTGCCTTCTCTGTGGTTAGGGCTGCTTATCCTACATTGATGTTCTGTCATTCCTATTCACCTGGAAATCCTATGAACAAAAAGCCTTTGTTTGGGAGATAGGGCAAATGCCTAACTCAGGGACAACTAGATAGCAATAGTGGCTTGGGGGAAGCCTCTGCAAAAAGGCCTTGGGGATGAGCCTCCTGACCCAGGAGACAGGGGCAGGGCCAGAAATTGAGAAACCTTGGTTCCTCCGGGAGGCTTGACTTGGCCTAGTCCTTGAACTTCATCCCTATCCCCAAGCCCATCCTCTGAGCCAGATGTTAAGCAGGCTCCTGTCTTACCTTGGACCGGGCAGAGACACAGGTCTTAGCCTCTACAGTCTGGTGAACCAAAATGTTTTTGAGTCCCACATCCTGCTCCTCTGTCACCTGCTCCTATTTCAACCTCTTTAGGGAGAGGCCATCTCACTTAATGGAGAAAGGAGTAAAGGTGTAAAATTCTTTTAAAAAGTAGATCAACAATGGTTGAAGTGATAAATTTTATGTTATATTTATTTTACCACAATGCGAAAAAATGGGGGGAAAAAGAGATTAACTGGTAGGGCCTGAGGCAGAAGAAGATGGTATGAGGGTGGAGAGTGGAGAGGAGGCAGTCCCTCCTCTTATTTAATTCAGTTTCGGCCAACACAGACTTTGGAGACGAGACTTTGCATAGAAATGATTCCAAAATCAAGGGAGTTAAAGGGGACAAGGGATCTGCAGTTCTAAGGGCCTTCTACTTGGACAGGGTTGAAAGGAGGCAAAGAAGGGGGTTGGATACTCAGGGATAATGGGGCTTTAAGGAGTGTGGTCCAGAGGACCCTTTGGTTTCTTTCCAGGATATGGATCCTAGTTCCCCAGTGTAAAGAAGGTGGCACAGAACACCAAGCAGAGATGCTGTCAAAGAACTGAAAGATGGTGTTTGCTTGGGAGAGTCCTTGAGACTGGTCCCTTATCCCTGCACATGGTAGGGAGCTGAAGCAAGAGAAATGTCAACAAACATTGACATTTGGCCTACGCCAGACTACTTGTGGATGGAGCTTCATCTGGATCTTGGCTCCAAATCTCACTTGAGGATGTTTGATAAGCTTCAGTTACTCAGCAACTTACCTAAGCCTGCACTGCCTCATGACTCTTCTGGACTCCTGGATTTCCCAAGAAGGCAGTTATCTGAAAGTCTATGGGATGTCTTCCCAGGGCTGCCATCTCTGACCCCTTTTCTCTGGCCTTGGAAGAGTAAAGAGCTACTTGTCTGTGGTGGACAATGGACTTGGAGGGCTGGTATGAAGTAGCTTCTCCCCTCTGTGGCATTTCCTGCCTCTGCCTTTCCTCTCCCTTACAGACTCATCTAACTCACCAGCCTCCATTATGCCTGGCAAGCACCACTTTTTGCCCATAAAGACAACTGGCATTTCTCTGGCCAGAGCAGTCCCCTGTTCTTTCCTTTTTCGGTCATCCCAATAGTTAGGCATTGGTGAGCTTGAGAGTGAAGTGTTAGTCACTCTGTAATGTCCAGCTCTTTGAGACTCCATGGACTGTAGCCCGCCAGGCTCTTCTGTCCCTGGGATTCTCTAGGCAAGAATACTGGAGTGGGCAGCCATTTTCCTTCTCCAGGGGGTCTTGCAGACCTAGGGATCAAATTTACATTGTAGGCAGATTCTTTACTGTCTGAGCCACCAGGGAAGGTTAATGCTTGCAACTTGTTTAAAAAAAAAACAACAAACAAATTGATGTTCACTGAACAACAACAAGGCGGCAGGCAGGACAAAATGCATTTTGAGGAGGGAAAAAGACCCAGACCTGGTTCTTGCCAAGAAGTGAAAGTGAAGTGAAGTGAAGTTGCTCAGTCGTGTCCAACTCTTTGCGACCCCATGGACTGTAGCCTACCAGGCTCCTCAGTTCAAGGAATTTTCCGGGCAAGAGTACTGGAGTGGGTTGCCATTTCCTTCTCCAGGGGATCTTCCCAACCCAGGGATTGAACCCGGGTCTCCCACATTGCCAGCAGATGCTTTACGGTCTGAGCCACCAGGGAAGCCAAGAAGACTTTAGTCTAAAGATGGGGAATTGACAGGCACACAAATTAGCTTGTTCAAGGCAGAGAGAGGAACATGAGAGGCAGGAACGCATGAAGGGTGGGGGGAGCACAGAGAAGGTGATGGCAGTGGAGGTTGTTTATCCTCCCAGACAAAGAGGGTCAGGCTCTTCTTTGATCGGGGGGCTTCCCTTGTGACTCAGCTGGTAAAGAATCTGTCTGAAATGGAGGAGACCTGGGTTCGATCCCTAGGTTGGGAAGATCCCCTGGGGAAGGGAAAGGCTACCCACTCCAGTAGTCTGGCCTAGAGCATTCCATGGACTATATAGCCCATGGGGTGGCGAAGAGTCAGACACGACTGAGCAATGTGCACTTTTACTTTGATCAAAACAGAGGATCAGCTCTTAGGTCAATGGGTACTTTGGCAAGAAGACTCAAAGCAATGATTGGTGAGGTTTAGCCCTAGGGCTAGGACTTTATTCTCACTACTTTTTAATGCTGCTGCTACTACAACCCCTACTCTATCATGGGGCACCCAGTCCACCCTGTTTCTGTGGGTCAAGTACAGAGATGCAAGGGGCTCAGTACATCAGGGTCTTTTCCTTTACCACGATATACACAGACAACTCTCCCATAAGGAAGGGTCAAAAGGCTGTGGGTGGGTGGCAGGAAAGTGTTTCCATTGGGAAGGCAAATATGAATTCACAGTCCTAAGATAGGGATACGGTAGCTCTGGTGAAACAAACCCTTACTGGCCCCAGCAGTCACTCTCACCAGGCCTGTTTTGTGCCGCAGGGAGGTCAATGCTAAGGTCACTTGGGGGCTCAGGGCCCAGCCCAGGAGAGGAGGAGGTCAGAGAAGGGAGGGAGAGGCTCGTGAACCCTATCTGAGTTTCCCTAGAGAAGTCAGATGGTGGTGGAAGAGTAGGGGGAGGGGAGGTTCTACACTAGCCCAAGCTCAAGGCAAGATCTCAGTTGTGAAGATAGCCATTTGCTGGTTATGCGTCTCTAGAGGGAAACAATACTCCTCTGCAAAGCTAGATGATCGTGGAGTCCCTGCTGGAAGGGCTTCCCGGGCCGTCCTGTCACTCCCTGGCTGGTGCAGTAATGCTGAATGGATAACTCAAGGCTACCACCTCAATGCTGAGGCATCCACAGGTAGGGAGCCTGAAACAACAAATAATCAACACTTACTTAAAGAGATCCCTAGAGCTCTGCAGCCCATCTCTCTGAGGAATGTCTTCTTTGCTCTGATTACATCTGAGCAGGCTTCATCTCTTCTAGACCATTCTGACACACCTCTACAGCTTATATCCTTCCACACCACTGAGCATATCTATGTACCTTTAGGGTGGTACTTTTTAAACAGTAATGGGCATACAAATCACCTGGGAATATTGTTTAAATGTAGATTCTGATTCAGTAGGTCTGGAAAGAGAAAGTGTCAGAGTCTCAGTTGTGTCCAACACTTTGCAATCCTATGGACTGTGGCCTGCCAGGCTCCTCTGTCCATGGGATTCTCAGGCTAGAATACTAGAGTGGGTTGCTCTGCCCTCTTCCAAGGGATCTTCCCAACCCAGGGACCGAACCCAGGTCTCCAGCATTGCAGGCGGATTCTTTACCATTTGAGCTACTAAGGGTCTCAGTAGGTCGGGAGTGGAACATGATTATGAATATCCACATTTCACAGAAGCTCCAAGGTGATATCAGTGTTCTCAGTTCAGGGACCACACTTTGAAGAGCAGGGCTCTGGGCCAGCCCCTCTACACTGACACCATGCCAGGGCAGCCCCTCAGAGTGCTCTCTGCCCCAGCCTTAATCTGGTTAATTCTTAGTGTGAAGAGAGGATGATGATTTGGTGGGGGAGGAGATTAGGGACTTACAGCAGCAGAGCTGATGCTGTTGGAGGCAGCTCTGATAAGACCTCTGGCTGGGACCAGGCAGGGAGCTGCTCAGAACAGCTTAGCCCAGGTGTGGTTCTTCTGGAATTTATCAAATTTTTTAGCTAGTACCTCTTGAACATCTGCTGTTTGAATAGTTATGGTGCTAGGTGCTTTATGTATGTTGTCTCATTTAATCCTCCTAAAAGACCAAGTAAAGTAAATATTCCCATTTTAGAAATGAAGAGCCAGGTTGTATAAAGCAATATGTTCAAATTCACACTTAGAAGGTGGAAGCACTAGGATTGGAATCTAATTTGCTCATTTTAAAATATCCCAGCCCCTCCTCAGAGACATCAGATGAAGTCATGAGATTAACAATACATTAGAACTTAGCTGAGGGATGGTTGTCTTGTAAAGCAGGCACTTCAAAGGCTGGCACTAGTTTAATCACATCTCTAGTGCTCTGCACACTTTCGGAGCTCCTCTTGAGAAAATCATGCATGCTTTCTGATCATTGGCCTCCTGCTCAATGAGTTCTCCATAGGAAGAAAGTATTAGAGACAGGAAGCTGTCAATAACTCAAGATGGAGAGAGAAAGAGAGACTGGCAGGAAGCAGCAAGCAGGAAAAATCCCTGGGAGCTGAGAGTGCTAAGCCCATGAGAGGAAAGCAGAGGGCAGTACAAGAAAGGGAGACAAAAAGGTCTCAGCCGCGCATTCAGTTCAGGTCCCGCACTTTATATTACATTCTAGGCACTGTGCTGGGTGCTGCTGATACAAAGACGATATGGCTTTTGCCCATGAAGAGCTCACAGGCCAGTAAGTGAGGTAAATGAATACGCAGATAACCGAAAGAAGTTTGTGTTGAGTGTTTTAGGGACATAAGACAGAAGTATCTATCCCACTCTTGGGAATTAGGGAAGACTTCTTCAAAGAAAGCTGAGGCATGAAGGATGAGTAGGAGGTAGATGCGAACCAGATGAAGAAAGGAACAGGAGAGGAGGGGAGTGGGATGAATTAGGAGATTGGGATTGACATACATACACTACTATGTACAAGTCACTAATAGATCACTAATGAGAACAGGAAGCTCTGCTCAGTGCTCTGCAGTGACCTAAATGGGAAGGAAATCCAAAAAGAGGGGATATATGGACACACATGACTGATCTGCTTTGCTGTATAGCAGAAACTAATACAATATTGTAAAGCAACTATATTCCAATAAAAATTAATTTTAAAAAGAAAGGAATAGAAAACAAAAAAAAGGAGTAGGAAGAAGACACGCATGACTATATGGCAGGCAGAAGGAACGGCTCAATTTTGCTGGGATATTACATGTAGGGGTGAAGTGGGAGATGATGGGACTAGAATGGGACGAATGCTTAAAATCACGAAGGGCTTTGTATATCCTGTTCAGGGCTTTGGACTTTAACTGGAAATAATGGGGAGCAATTGAAGGATTTTAAGCCCATTGTCAGATTTATAGAAATATATCACTCTGGGAGTGGTGTGGGAGGATAGAAAGGAATGAGCAAACTAGAGGCAGGGCACCAGATAAGAGGCACTGCAAGAGGTGATAAAAGCTGGCAAAAGGCAGTCAGTGGGGTTGGGGCAAAGGGGATGCAGAAGAAAAACACATCGAGGTCAAACTGTCAGGACTCAGTGGCTGATTGCATCTGAGTTTGAGGGAAAGACCTTGGCTAGGATGACTCCCAAGCTTTACCCTGACTCAGGTGCCTGAGTGAATTGTGATACCACCAAATAACAGAGAAATAGAAATAAGAGTAAGTTTAATGATTTTGTTTTGTGCAGGGGTGTGTGTATGTGTGACTGTAAATATGAAGGTGGGAAGAAAGAACTTGGCCAACACCAAAGCTGAAGGAGGTGGAGTAGAAGAAGACTGACAGCTGTGGTCAGACAGACAGGGGACCAAGGGGAGGCTGATGTCATGGACGTCAGGGAAGGACAAGGTCTTGAGAAGGACAATGAGACTAAGGGATGGTTAAGACTGAGGGAAAGAGCCAACAGAGAAGGGTGAGCTATTCAAAGACATCCAGAAAAAGAGCTTAAGACATAGTGTTTGTTCTCTGGTTTGCTGACACTTTGGCAAAAACTTAACTTTGTTCTCAACAGTTATGGGTCTGATCTTTGGGAAGCTTGAGGCTCCCCACAGAGAGAAAACCTTCAGTAGAGAAGTCCAGCCATGGTCCGGAGATCAAGGCAGATTTGCTGTTTCTTGGAAGTGTAGGCACGAGTGGGCTGAAGGCAAGGTGTTCTAACTGGGGTCTGACCAACCTCAAAATAACAGCAAGCAGAGGGGTGTGTAGTTGCCCCAAGTCCTGGGATGCCCCACCATGAGATGGCAAAAACAGCAAAGATCCTTGGGTTTCTAGTCCTTTGGCAGGAAGCCTGCACAGACCTCAGCCTAGGAATCTGGGGCAGAGGGATTCAAGGGGGACAGCTTGCATTGAGATTTTTCTAGAACCTGAATACCCACTCCATCAACTATGAACATCCAGTGGAAGCTCAGTCTCAGAACCTATACTCTGAGTGACTGGGATTATTTAGTGATCAGGATTTCATACCCTGAATACCTTCAATAATACATTTTGGCAAAAGTAAGGTAAAACTAAAGAACTGCTTGACTTTATTTTTTTAATAGTTTTATTTCTAACATCCTATGCTGCTGCTGCTGCTGCTGCTGCTAAGTCGCTTCAATCGTGTCCGACTCTGTGCGACCCCATAGACAGCAGGCTCCTCTGTCCATGGGATTTTCTAGGCAAGAACACTGGAGTGGGGTGGCATTGCCTTCTCTGCTAACATACTATAGCTTCTTTTTATTTCTTAAAAAAAAAAAATTCTTTTTTTTTTTTTTTGGCCACACTAAGTGGCTTGCAGGATTTTAGCTCCCCAACAAGGGATGGAATCCAGGTCATGGCAGTGAAAGCACCCCAGTCCCAACCACTGGAACACCAGGGAACTCCTTGACTTACTAATAATTGCTAATCAGACACCCTTCTTATGCAGATAACATCACGCTTATGGCAGAAAGCAAAGAAGAGCTAAAGAGCCTCTTGATGAAATTGAAAGAGGAGAGTAAAAAAGTTGGCTTAAAGCTCAACATTCAGAAAACTAAGAAAATGGCATCCAGTCCCATCACTTCATGACAAACAGATGGGGAAACAATGGAAACAGTGACAGACTTTATTTTCTTGAGCTCCAGAATCACTCCAGATGGTGACTGCAGCCACAAAATTAAAAGATGCTTGCTCCTTGGAAGAAAATCTATGACAAACCTAGACAGTATATTAAAAAGCAGAAACATTACTTTGCCTACAAAGTTCCATCTAATCACAGTTATGATTTTTCCAGTAGTCATGTATAGATGTGAGAGTTGGACCATAAAGAAGGCTGAACACTGAAGAATTGATGCTTTTGAACTGTGGTGTTGGAGAAGACTCTTGAGAGTCCCTTGACTGCAAGGAGATCAAATCAGTCAATCCAAAAGGAAATCAATCCTGAATATTTATTAGAAGGATGGAGCTGAAACAGAAGCTCCAATACTTTGACTACCTGATGCAAACAGCCGACCCTAGCAAAGACCCTGATGCTGGAAAAGATTGAAGGCAGAAGGAGAAAGGGATGACAGAGGATGAGATGGTTGGATGGCATCACTGACTCAATGGACAAGAGTTTGAACAAGCTCCGGGAGATGGAGAAGGACAGGGAAGCTGGGTGTGCTGCAGTCCACGGGGTTGCAAAGAGTTGGACACGACTGAGCGACTGAACTGAACTGAACTGAACTGTGAAAAAAGTTAGCGAATAGTACAGAGTGGATGTAATAGACCCTAGTTTCTGTGTCTCCTGCAACTAAACACCAGAATCTGTGAGTGAGTGCCCAGGGCACTGAAGTACAGGAGAGCCATGCTTGTGCTAGGGCAGAGGACCGGCAAATCCAATGAGGTTGGACTGACTTCTCCCTGAACCTTGACTTTGGGGGCCTACTGTATTTTGAAAAAAAAAAAAAAAGTTTGGAAAATGAAGAGACTGTGTTTGGTTATTTACAAAAACAGATCTGTGAATGCTGCTAGAGTTGAAGGAATGTTTTATGCTATTTGATACATTTGAAACAACCCAACAAGCTAAAAATTTTTTGCTGTGAAAGGAATGTTTGTTCTGTAGGGTTAAATTTTGGTTACAATAAGAAAGGAAGCTCCAAATGTTCCTATATTCCCTGTCAGGGGAATAATGCTTTTTTCTTCACTCTACAACTTTATAGCAGTCAGAAAGTTAGTTACAAAGTTAGTCTCATCTGGCTGGTAAGCAGCCCAGAATAACCATTTTTCAGGAGTATTTTGGCTTCCATGTGTGCTGAGTTGTTTCAGTCTCCCCGGACTATTTGCAACCCCGTGAGTGTAGCCCACCAGACTCCTGTGTCCATGGGATTCTCCAGGCAGGAATATTGGAGGGGTTGCCAAGCCCTCCTCCAGGGGATCTTCCTGACCCAGGGATAGAACCCTTATCTCTTACATCTCCTATACTGGCAGGCAGGTTCTTTACCACTAGTGCCACCTGGGAAGCCTTTTGGCTTCTATGGTGGTGGTGGTTTAGTCACTAAGTCGTGTCCCCATGGACTGTAGGCTGCCAGGCTCCTCTGTCCATAGGATTTCCCAGGCAAGAATACTGGAGTGGGTTGTCATTTCCTTCTCCAGGGAATCTTCCTGACAGAGGGATCAAACCTGGGTCTCCTGCACTGCAGGCCTATTCTTTACCAACTGAGCTACCAGGGCTTCTATATGGACACATAATTTCACAGGCAGTAGGAATCTGCCTTGTCATATTACGGCCTCTACTCTTTCCCCTACTCCCTTCTATCTTTTGCTCCATTGAAAACCAAAGCATTGGCTCCCTGGTGATTTTATCCTATTGCGATGTTTAAGAGAGTAATTCTCCACTTCTTGTTACATGTAGCTGGGACTAGGACAAGTTCTTTCTGTATAGGTAGGAAAACTGATGGTCTGTGGGAAGAATTGGAAACTCCTGGGTTGCAGAGTACAGTCGACCCTGGGCTGCTTTGGATTCTGAGATAATTGTGCCACCCACCCCCTTCTGGCCCAGTTCCAACCAGCTGCAAATTGTCTGGATTGAGCTGCTTCGACTCACTGATGTTATCGGCCTCACAGTGCCTGGAGCACACAGATAGGAACAGGCAATGGCGCCGTCTCACCGGACGTAGTAATGTAATTTAGTTTCTGAAATCCAAGTATAAAATCTTGGAAGACGACTTTTTTAAAAATCTCCGTCCTCAAGAGGGGGGTGATGGTGTGGAATTCCCAGCAGAACCATCTAAATAGGGAAATGGCTTCTGTCATACAGTAATAAATAGTTCAAAGCCGTGCAGAAACACACAGAGGATTTGTAGGCAATGTAGGTGTCGAGTCTTTCTTGTTTCCTCTCTCCCACCTCCTCTGGGCTGTGAGGATCACTCTATTCGTGTGAACCCCAGGCGAGAGCCTCTCCTGAGTGTTCTTTTGAGTGTGCCCTGCTAGGGAGATGGAACCAGCCTCTTGTGGGGGAATGCCATAGCAGTTTGAGTGGATCTCAACTACCCTTCCCACTTTTTTTGGAAAGGAGTTATTCAGACCAGGATGAAGGCAAAGAAGCAGTTACTTGCCTTCCCTTCTGTTTCCCCAACCTCATCTCAGGCACTTTTCCCCAGGCTTACTACACTTGGCATCACAGGTCTTCTTTATTTCTAATGGAGCTCCAAGATCCCCACCCCCACCCCACCCCATCCTGCTCCTGCCCCCCTTCTGGCTAGATCTTGTCCTTCATGGCTCAGTTGACACATCACCCTTTAAAAGTAGCTCCCTGGGACTTCCTTGGTGGTCCAGTGGTTAAGAATCTCCCTGCCAATGCAGGGGACACAGGTTTGATCCCTGGTCTGGGAAGATCCCACAAGCCGTGGAGCAATTAAGCCTGTGCGCAACAACTATTGAGGCTGTGCTCTAAAGCCTGGGACCTGCAGTTACTGAAGGCTGAATGCCCTAGAGCCTGCCTCCACAACAAGAGAAGCCACTGCAGTGAGAAGCCCAGGCACCCCAACTAGAGAGTAGCCCCCACTTGCTGCAACTAGAGAAAGCTCATGCATAGCAAGGAAAACCCAGTGCAACTAAAAATTATTTTTTTTAAAGTAGTTTCCCATGAACACCAGGTTCCCTAGTGTTCCCTACATTAGGTCCCTCTACAACATACTCTCTTAGTCCCTCCCCCATACATTTCCTTCATGCAGTTGTCCAATTTTACTCTAATGATTATTTGTATAATTTATTTGCTTAACAGATCTTTAGGAAAGCAGGGACCGTGCCAGCCTCCACCATATCCTCCCAGTGCCTAGCATGCAGAATGAACAGACATAATCTGATAGCAGACAAACAGGTTGCTTCTATTTGGTTTGAAGCTGCAGCAAGGATATTTCTGTAACAGAAAGGTGGCAAAGGGCTGGTGGCCTGCCAGGTGGTGCCAGGGCCTTGTCTAATAGTGCCTCAGACAGAGGTGGCATTCTGTGCTTTTTGTAGGACCACTTCATCTATGTAGGTGAAAGACCCCCCTTCAGGAAGTTATTTTGGAGAATAGCCAAAGTAGGAATCCCCCAAACCTTCACTCACTTGCTCACTTGAAGGCTTGACCTTGTTAAAAACTCACTTAAGGTTCATGGTCGAAGTAGCAGCTCAACTCTCAGTCACCTTCTCATGGAGACTGATCACTCCCAGCTGAGCAGACACAGCTTTCTACATGACTCAAGGGCCAGGCTCAGATTCTTCTTGCAGATAAGCACACCTATCACCATATGAGTAAGGCCCAACTCTTACTGTCAAGTGTCAGAGGAGTGGGAGGGAACCTGCCTGGCATCCCAACCATCAGAAAGCCCTTTGGAGGGAGGTGGCGGGGGGAGGGGGGGGCGGTGGCGGGGCGCTGCTCTGCTCCTCCGTGTGTTCAGAGTGCTTTCTGACAACCTGGGGCTTACAGTCATGTGTACCAGGCATGAACCACCCAAGGCAGGGGAGCTCTTGGGAGTCAGACATCAGGGCAAGGAGATGGCAAAGAAAAACATGAGAAATCTCCCTGAACACAAACACAGCCTCTGGCTGCAGAGTAGGGCCTGTGGATTGCACTGACTTTGAGAGTCTAGACAGGTCTGTTTTTATTCAGGCCCTGAGATTCTAGGAAGAGCCTCCAGGGCAGAGAGTAAATGAGCTGTCCCAGGTCGATGCCAGATGGCAGCCCTGGGATCAGAATTCATGAGCCCTTCTTTCCAGCCAGCTGCTCCCTCCCCTGAGTCCTGAACTATTTCTTCTTCTGAATACTCAGGATTGTATTCAATTTAGTAAGGTTTGTGGTCACATAATCACTGCTCCTAAGGAAAACAATGACTACAGAGCATCAGATGTAAGGAAGGCAAACATGGGGCGCCTTTGCCCCTGAGAGAACAGCCAAAAGCAAGCCCTGGCTGAGGTTAGGCCTGTTCTACTTGAACAAAACCCAACACAAACAACTCTCTTGGGATCTGGCAGAGTCCTCATCTGCTCTCATTTCTTCTCCAGGCTTCCTTGTGTGTCAAAGGCCTGTGTTTAGCTCCATAGTAAGGGTCTCTCCTGGAAGCAGAATACACGGTTTCCAGGCAGAAGAGAGGGGCCAGGCTGGGGGACGGTCTGGATCCAGATCCTCTTTTTATCCATAAATCAGTTGCTTCATTGTTAATGCTCCCATCTCCAGGAGGACTAGCCCTAGTCCTTCCAGCCCAAACTCTGCCAGGTCCACCCAGGCCTCAGCGAACACTGGATGTTCCTTCCCCATCCCAGCCTCTCCCTGATCCATTATGACTACCTGGTGCTAAGAGAGGGAGCCTGCAGCTCCCTGCAGTTCTCAGTCAGGTTTCACTAGTGAAACCTAGTGGTTTCACTACTGCTACAGCACCTGCTTCCGTGACCAGCAAGTTCTCTGAGGATAAGGTATGTAATGGCCTTGGGGCTCAGACACTGCCTTCAGTCAGGGACCCGGGAGCCTATGAGATATAGAGGGAGCAATGGAGGAGAGCCTTGCACAAGGCCCAGAGCAGGGCTGGTGGTAGGGTTTGGATCCCGAGTGTTTTCACTCAGGCTAAGTGCAGGCAGACTGACTTTCCCTCCTGACCTGCCCAGGCAATTAAAGTGCACAGTTACCTCATTTGCCAGTATCTGATTCATTTACCCATATAAGAGGCCTGGAGGTGGAGGAGGAATTTCAACTAGAAAGTCCAGCCCCTAGTAGATGATTATGATTTCTCTGCCCTTCCAGACACCTCACACACATCCCTCCTTTAAATGACTTGAGGCATAAGGGAGGAGACCTCCCTATAGGGCTGATTTAACTCTCCTCTACCTAGAGGCCATGTGCATGTCTAGAGTTGGGGTGACAGGCTGTTTTGTTTCTGCTTCTACTTGCTACAGCTGCCCCCTCCACCTATGTCAATGCCCTTCCCTAAAAAGAGATGTCTTTAAATCCAGTGTCTTCCCACTGCCAGGGTGAAGATGCAGTGAGAGCTCATGAAAGGTTCCAGCTTCAGACCTTGAAACCTGTTCAGTGCTTCCCCTGTTTCCCCTGCCTCATACCCTCTACTCTCAGACTGAAGAGGGGAGCACAGGACTATTAGAGACAAAAGCTCTTTTAATACTTCTTGTTCTATTAGACTGTTACCACTCCCACACCCCCACTCACTCAGTGTCGTACAGCCCAGAGGTAACAGGGTAATATATCCTGATCAAGGACAGCTCAGGATATGATATGCTTGTCCTGAAGGCTTATGTCACTTTCACGGTGATGGAGACCTCAACAGAGAGCTCAGTCTAGCTAGATGTGTATGGGGGTGATGTGGGGTGGGGCAGGGGCTGGAGGAATTAAGGGGGAGTCCCTGGATCCATAGGACTAATATTGGAAAGAGAAGAGGCCAGACTCCTTTCACAGCTAGAGACATGTGCAGGAAAGCTGCTCAGCATCAAATAAGTAAGTGCCTGAAGGACTCAGGCACCTAGACTTTTCAGACCTGGCAGGGACCAGGCTCTTTTAGGAGCTGTCCAGGGTCCTGAACTGCCTTCACCTGAAGACCTTGGTGACTTTGAACAAGAGCCCTGCCTGTCAGTTAATGCAAACCTTAAATGCTTCTGGCTGCTCTCTGCTTATCCCTGATACCAACTGCCTGCTTGGACCCATGGCCCACACAGCCTGAAGTAGTTCCAGCATGACTCTAATCACTCTCTATGGCTGCAGACTGGGCTTCACGCCAGCAGCCTGACTCCCTGGCCAGCTTTGCAACAAGGGGTGAGTTTGAGGATACTGGTGTGTGTGTGAGAAAATATCTCCCAGTCCCTGTGGAAGCTCAGGACCAAATGAGCCTGGCTCAGGGACAAGGTGGCCAGAGGGAAGGGAGAAAGTTCTCCACGTGACACATCCCTAGACAGCTTGGCGGCTCCTCCCTCCGCCTCAGTGGCTGCTGCACACACATGCTGACACACACACGCATATACACAAATCCCAGATTCTCTGTACTGTCACTGCAGAGCCTGTATGCTGCAGCAAAGGCAGTCTCCGTTGTCTGCGCTTGAGCAGAGTGCACCTGCCTTGTTCCCATCCTGGACGTTACAGAAATTTGGCAAATAACATCAAAAGTTAAATAAATAAAGTCCTTCTTTCTTTTTCGGAACTCAAGAGGAATTTGTAGTCATTGTACAAAGTCCAGATAAGCAGAAAAGAAAAAGAAAAAAAATCATCACCCTTAATCCAATCATCTGGAGCTATATCCAATGTAAACCTCCTGGCACACAGCCTGGATCCTTGTATGTGTGTGTGTGTGCATGTATGTGTGTACACCCATGTGAGTGTCAGTAAGAGGCAGTAGAGTGCAGTGGTTAAAAGCATGAGTAATAGCTCTGTCATTTACTTATCTGTGTGGTCTTAATCAAATTTCTTATATCTCTGGGTCTGTTTTTCATCTTCAACATGGGGAAAGTAATAGTACCCATCTCACAGGGTTGTTGGAAGAATTAAATGGGATAAAGTGCTTAGCACAGGCCCTGACATATGGTAAGCAGTCAATAAAGGGTAGCTCTTATCATACATACATACACCCTCATAGAAATCATTCTGTAGTACTATTTAATGCTCAGTTTTAAAACATAGATTCTTTTCCATCTCAGATAAAAGCTGAAGAGAAGATGAGTAAGTTCAGTTTTCTTCATTTCCTGTCTGGCCCAACTTTCTAGGCTCCTGTAGGGATAAGCTGGGTCCTGGGAAAGAGAATGGCCTTCAAGTTCAGGGAGGTAAATAGCAGTCATTGATCCAGGGCATCTAGCTTTCAGCCTGAGTCCTGCAGCCAGGAGACAGCAGGGGCTTCCTGCCATCAGAGGTCAAGGTCCTCTCCTCTTATTGAGCTTTAGGCCACAGCCCGCTGGCCCACTTGCTCTGGCCAGCACTTTCTACCCCTCTGCCCTGGAGTGTCCCACTCTCCTCTAGGGGCTCCTTCCTCTTGGCACCTACACAAGACTATTTGCCTGGTTGAGCCTGCTCCCTTGATGCCTGAGTCCTGGCTGAGCTCCCCCCACCTCTCCTGTTCTGATACTGACTTCCCAGTTAAAATCCAATCATCTTTTCTCAGGTGATCTTGGGCAGTGCTGACCAGATCTTTCTAGACATTCTGTTTTCCCTTGGCTTGTATAAAAATATTCTATCCCTATTTGTTTTGACCATCCTCCCCATGGCTCCTCCTCTCATGCTCCAGATATATATGACTTTCTCAGTAAGGCTGCTGTCTTTCTTTCCACATGGCCTCTCCTGGCATGTGGAAATACAATAGTAACATAAACTTATTATTTCAAGCAATCTCTCTATGGGTTTTATTCTCAAATTTATATCTCTGACTGCTCTCTTAAGCTCCAGACCCACATTTCCAACTGCCTACTAGATTCACTGATGTCATACCCCTCTCCCTAGGCTAGTTCTTCCTTTTAACTACCCTTATTTTGTTAATACACAACCACTTTCCCAGTTAAATAAGCTCAAAAAATCTTTTAGCTTTGAAATCGTTTTGTTTACAGAAAGTTATGAAGACAGTGCCGAGAAAATCCATATACCTTTCACCCAGGTTTTCCTAATGTTATCGTCTTGTAGAACCATGGCACATTGATTAAATCAATACTGTTCACTAAACTGCAGACTCTGTGCGATCTCTCCAGTTTTTCCATTGATATCCCCTTTTCTGTCCCAGGATCCATGTTGCAATTCATTGACATGTCTCCATGGTCACCTGAGTTTCTCAGTCATTGCTTGACTTTCAGAAGTAGAAATGACTGAAAAGGTCAGGCATTTTCTAGAATGTTCCCTCAATTTCTATTTATCTGTCATTCTCTCATGATTAGACTGAGGCTATGGGGTTTCTTGGAAGAATACTATATAGGTGATGTGTCTTTCTCACCACAGGTTATCAGGGAAACATGACTTCATGCTGGTGATGTTAACTAATCACTTAGGGTAGTGTTTGCCAGATTTCTCCCCTATCAGGTTATAATTTTTCTCTTATTCTGACTATATTCTATTAGTTAAAAACAAGTCACCAACTTCAGGCCACACTCAAGGGCAGGGGAATTAAGTTTTACTTCTTAGAGGGAGGAGGATCAAAGAATTTATGGACATAAAACTACCATAGTAAACAATACAAATTTTGGGAGAGATTCTGATAGACTACGCAAATATCTTGCTTCTCCTTAAAGTTTCACCCACTAGTTTTTAGCAATCAGTGGATCTTGCCAGCAGCAATATGTATTATGATGTTCTAATGGCTATTTTAAAATTTCCCTCATTCTTTCTATAAATAAATGTAAACTTTAAATTTTAATAAGCTTTTTTTTACATAAAAATTGGAATTCTTCTGAAAGGAAAGACTTGTCCCTTCTTCTAAGTTTACTTGTTTATATATTAAGTCATTTATTTTTTTCAGTATGGATTTATGTATATTAATATCCCTGGGGCCGGTTATAATCCAATGCAATTGTTATTTATTTTGTTGCTCAAATTATTCCAGTTTTGGCCACTGGGAGCTCTTTCAAGTAGGCTCCTGTCTTTTTGACCTGTCTATGGGATCATTTTGACCCACTTCTTTTTCCTTTATCTTTCTGGCAAGTTAATCATGAACCTATGGTAGCACTTTCTTCAAAATATCTAACACTTATCTTTTTTTAATAAAAGCATTCTCTCAGCCAACATCTTGCTTCAGGTCCTTATCATCTTATTCCAGGCCCACTACACTGGTGACCCACTCATCACCCCAATGTGTCTCTTCTTCTTCCAACTTACCCTGTGCATTGCTCTTAAATTACTCTTCTGGGAATTAAACACTGCTCTGATTACAGCATTTCCTTGTGCAAGACCCTTCAATGGCTCCCACCACTTAAAAACTCCTTGACCTGACATTCAATAGTTGTAACAACGTTTTACCAATCTGGCTGCTTCTCCAATTGCTCATCTTTCCAAATCCTTTGTTCTCTTTGTTCCAGCTGTCAGCCCTATATGCAGATGACTTCCTATTTCTGCCTCTGGTCCTAACTAGTGAATCATTTTAAGCCATTTAAAAAAAACTTTATTGGTTTCTTTAACTTACAAAAGTAATACACGTTGATGGGGGAAATTAAAACAATACAGAAGAGGTTAAGATAGAAAATGAGTCTCTACTCTCCTCTGCCCTCCCCCTTCCTTAGGCTGGTTAAGAATAAAGTGACCTTTTGAGATTGTTCAGTATCTCTCCTACATCTCCCTATCACACTTCTTTTTCCTTTATCTTTCTATCACAGCAAACAGATTTAGAGACATGCTTATGACTTCAGAGTTTATAATAAAAATCAGAAAAGGTTAAATTCAGAAAAAAACACATATTTTCATATGTATATTGCACTTATGCTTTCAAAGCCTTTCCATTTAATATTATCTCACTTAATCTCTGATAGTCCTAAGAGCTAGAAACAGCAAGACTATTGGAACCATTTTTTCAACAGCATTTGCTAACTTCATGTCTCTGGGTCACATTTTAGTAGTTCTTGCAGTATTTCAAACATTTTCATTATTATTATATTTATTATGGTGATCTGTGATTAGTGATCTTTGATCACTGATTGTTTGGGGGCACCAAAAACTATATGCATGTAAGATGATGAACTTAACAAATGTAGTGTGTACTCTGCCTGCTCCACCAACTGGCCATTCCCCTGTCTCTCTCTCTTTCCTTGGGCCTCCCTGCTCTCTGAGACACAATATTGAAATTAGGCCAATTAATAGCCCTACAACAGCCTCTAAGTGTTCAAGTAGAAGGAAGGATCAGATCTCTCTCAGTTTCAGTGAAAAGCTGGAAAAGGTTAAGCTTAGTGAAGAAGGCTGTCAAAAGCTGAGATAGGCTGGAAACAGCCTCTTGCCCCAAACAGTTAGGCAAGTGAATGCAAAGACAAAGTTCTTGAAGGAAATCAAAAGTACTAGTGAACACAGGAATGATAAGAAAATGAAACAGCCTTATTGATAATATAGAGAAAGCTTTAGTGGTATGGATAGAAGATTAAACCAACCACAATATTCCCTTAAGCCAAATCCTAGGCCAGAGCAAGGCTCTAACTCTTCAATTCTGTGAAGTCTGAGAAAGGTAAGGAAGCTGCAGAAGAAACATTTGAAGCTAGCAGAGTTTTTGGTTCATGAAGTTTAAGAGAAGCTGTCTCCAGAACATAGAAGTGCAAGCTGAAGCAGCAAGTGCTAACATAGAAGCTGCAGCAAGTCACCCAGAAGATACAGCTAAGATAATGAATGAAGGTGGCTACACTAAAGAACAGAATGTTCAATGGAGTAGATGTAACAGTCTTATACTGGAAGAAGATGCCATCTAGGACTGTCATAGCTAAAGAGGAAAAGTCAATGCTTGGCTTCAAAACTTGATAGAGGACAGGTTGACTCTCTTGTTATGGGGTAATGCATCCAATGACTTTAAGTTGAAGCCAGTGATCACTTACCATTCTAAAAATCCTAGGGTCCTGAAGAATTATGCTAAATCTACTCTGCTTGTGCTCTATAAATGGAACAACAAAGCCTGGGTGACAGCACAACTGTTACAGCCAACTGTTGAGACCTACTACTTAGGAAAAAAGATTCCTTTCAAAATATTCATGTTCATTGACATTGTACCTAGTCACCCAAGAGCTCTGATGGAGATGTACAATGAGTTTAATGTTGTTTTCATGCCTGCTAACACAACATCCATTCTGCAGTCTATGGATCAAGGAGTAATTCTGACTTTCAAGTTTTACTACTTAAATATATTTTGTAAGGCTATTGCTGACATAGAGAGTGATTCCACTGATGAATCTGGACAAAGTTAGTTGAAAATCTTTTAGAAAGGATTTTCATTCTAGATACCATTAAGAACATTTGTGATTCATGGGGAAAATATCAATATTAACAGGAGTTTGGAAAAAGCTGATTCCAGCTCTCACAGATGACTTTCAAGGGTTCAAGATTTCAGTGAAGAATAACTGCAGATGTGGAAGAAATAATAAGAGAAATAAAATTAGAAGTGGAACTTGAAGATGGGACTGAATTGCTGCAATCTCATCATAAAGCTTTAATGGATGAGAAGTTGCATTTTATGGATGAACAAAGAAAAGTGGTTTCTTGAGATGAAATCTACTCCTGGTGAAGATGCTGTGAAGATTGTTGACATGATAACAAAGGACTTAGAATATTGCATAAATTTAGTTGATAAAGCAGTGGCAGGACTTGAGAAGACTGACTCCAGTTTTCAAAGAGGCTTTTATGTGGGTAAAATGTTATCAAATAACATCGAATGCTACAGAAAAATTGTTCACGAAAGGAAGAGCCAAACAACGCGGCAAATTCTTTGTTGTCTTATTTTGAGAAACTTTTACAACCACCCCCCTCAATGCACACATTTTTTAATTAAGGTATATATATTGACTTCCCTGGTCGCTCAGATGGTAAAGCGTCTGGCTACAATGCAGGAGACCTGGGTTCAATCCCTGGGTCAGGAAGGTCCCCTGGAGAAGGAAATGGCAACCCACTCCAGTATTCTTGCCTGGAAAATCCCATGGATGGAAGAGCCTGGTAGGCTACAGTCCATGGGGTCGCAAAGAGTTGGACACGACTGAGAGCCTTTCTTTCTTTTCTTTTCTTATTGTCTTTTTAGACATAATGCTATTGCACACTTGATAGAGCAGATGCATGTGCTCAGTTGCTCAAATCCACAGTTCACAATAGGGCTTGTTCTTGGTGTTGTACACTCTGTGGGTTTGAACAAATGTAAAATGACATGTATCCATCACTATGGTATCAAACACAGTATTTTCACTGCCCTAAAAATTCAGCATCTATTGTTCATTCCAATTTGATAGAGAAAAGAGCTGACACTCTGTAAAGCTAAGCAGCTTCCCTGAAGTCCTCTAGCTAGGGCTTGGTCCTAAGTCTCCTGACCCTCTCCTACTTTACCACATAAAAGGACCACACTGAGAACCACAACAGGATGAGCAGCGGCACTAAGGGGAGAAAGGCCAGGAGCCAAAGAGAACCACTCAGAAAACTGACACATCAGTGATCATATCTTTACCTTGGGGAATGTGAGAATAATTTTGTCTCCATGTTTTTCTTTTATGGTGAAGTGAGAATGCACATATCTAAACAGGAGGTAAGAGGAATGTATCTGATCAATATGGATGGCTTTCCATTCTCAAAGAAATGCTCTGCCTCCTGAAATCTTCAGGGTTCTGCAAAATTTGAGAAGGAAGTAAGAAGAATTGGGTCAAATGTAGCCAAAAGAAAGCTGGAGGTGCCCAGCAGGGGCTAGACTGGCCAGACAAGTGGCATATAAGTATCTGGCAGCATCTCCATAGTCAATTCATCTCACCGATTTGTTACATGTCTGCTTGGAAAATGTGGGAATTATGAGGCAAGAGCTAATCTCTGGGTAGGCAATGACACAGTAGAAAGAAAATTATTTTTGCCAGTTGTTTCCTAAAATGGGGAAAAATGATTTAGAGAAAACCTAACACTGATTTTCCATCAATTGGTTACAACAAATTCAAATACATAGAAGAATGTGAAAGTTCCCTTGTAAGTCAGAACTGTTAACAGTTTGTTAGATATTTTTAGACTTTTAAAATGTATATATAAATTTAAACATAGATTAATCAGATCATCCATATTCCAAATGTATGGGAGAATGTTAACTATTATGTTAGATGTATTTTACCAAAATAAGAAATATATATCTTGAAAATCTTCCCATGTTAATCTGGATTAGATCTTCAGTTCAGTCACTCAGTTGTGTCCAACTCTTTGTGACCTCATGAACTGCAGCACGCCAGGCCTCCCTGTCCATCACCAACCCCTGGAGCTTACCCAAACTCATGTCCATCGAGTCAGTGATGCCATCCAACCATCTCATCCTCTGTCGTCCCCTTCTCCTGACCTCAATCTTTCTCAACATCAGAGTCCTTTCAAATGAGTCAGCTCTTCGCATCAGGTGCCCAAAATATTGGAGTTTCAGCTTCAACATCAGTCCTTCCAACGAACACCCAGGACTGATTTCCTTTAGGATGTACTGATTGGATCTCCTTGCAGTCCAAGGGACTCTCAAGAGTCTTCTCCAACACCACAGTTCAAAAGCATCAATTATTTGGTGCTCAGCTTTCTTTATGGCAACCCACTCCAGTGTTCTTGCCTGGAGAATCCCAGGGACGGGGGAGCCTGGTGGGCTGCCGTCTCTAGGGTCGCACAGAGTCGGACAAGACTGAAGCGACTTAGCAGCAGCTTTCTTTATAGTCCAACTCTCACATCCATACATGACTACTGGAAAAACCATAGCCTTGACTAGATGAACCTTTGTTGACAAAGTAATGTCTCTGTTTTTTAATATGCTGTCTAGGTTGGTCATAACTTTCCTTCTAAGGAATAAGCGTCTTATAATTTCACAGCTGTAATCACCATCTGCAGTGATTTTGGAGCCCCCAAACTAAAGTCAGCCACTGTTTTCACTGTTTCCCCATCTATTTCCCATGAAGTGATGGGACCAGATGCCATGATCTTCGTTTTCTGAATGTTGAGCTTTAAGCCAACTTTTTCACTCTCCTCTTTCACTTTCATCAAGAGGCTCTTTAGTTCTTCACTTTATGTCATAAGGGTGGTGTCATCTGCATATCTGAGGTTATTGATATTTCTCCCAGCAAACTTGAGTCCAGCTTGGGCTTCCTCCAGCCCAGCGTTTCTCATGATGTACTCTGCATATAAGTTAAATAAGCAGGGTGACAATATATAGCCTCGACGTTATTCCTTTCTCAATTTGGAACCAGTCTGTTGTTCCATGTCCAGTTTTAACTGTTGCTTCCTGGCCTGCATACAGGTTTCTCAAGAGGCAGGTCAGGTGGTCTGGTATTCCCATCTCTTTCAGAATTTTCCACAGTTTATTGTGATCCACACAGTCAAAGGCTTCGGCATAGTCAATAAAGCAGAAATAGATGTTTTTCTGGAACTCTCTTGCTTTTCTGATGATCCAGCGGATGTTGGCAATATGATCTCTGGTTCCTCTGCCTTTTCTAAAACCAGCTTGAACATCAGGAAGTTCACGATTCACATATTGCTGAAGCCTGGCTTGGAGAATTTTGAGCATTACTTTACTAGTGTGTGAGATGAATGCAATTGTGGGGTAGTTAGAGCATTCTTTGGCATTGCCTTTCTTTGGGATTAGAATGAAAACTGACCTTTTCCAGTCCTGTGGCCACTGCTGAGTTTTCCAAATTTGCTGGCATACTGAGTGCAGCACTTTCACAGCATCATCTTTTAGGATTTGAAATAGCTCAGCTGGAATTACATTACCTCCACTAGCTTTGTTCGTAGAGATGCTTCCTAAGGCCCACTTGACTTCACATTCCAGGATGTCTGGCTCTAGGTGAGTGATCACACCATCGTGATTATCTGGGTTGTGAAGATCTTTTTTGTATAGTTCTTCTGTGTACTCTTGCCACCTCTTCTTAATATCTCCTGCTTCTGTTAGGTCCATACCATTTCTGTCCTTTATTGAGCCCATCTTTGCATGAAATGTTCCCTTGGTATCTCTAATTTTCTTGAAGAGATCTCTAGTCTTCCCCATTCTGTTGTTTTCCTCTATTTCTTTGCACTGGTCACTGAGGAAGGCTTTCTTACCTCTCTTTGCTATTCTTTGGAACTCTGCATTCACATGGATTAGATCTTCCTTTCTTGTAAAAGGCTGGCCTGCATGTATGCTGTGGGATGATGTACCATGATTTATTTAATCAACCCCCACTGATGGAGATTTATGTTGTTTGCTTTCTTTTCTTTCCCTCTTCATTATTATAATGTTGCAGCTATTTATAACTACTATACTGTTATAATATTACATAATATTAGATATATATTTATTGATAACTATTATAATATCTTTATACACTTGTCTATTTCTTCAGTTTAATACATTCTTAGAAGTATGACTGCTGAGGGGGTCAGTGGGCGTGCACACATTGTATTGCCAGTTTCTTTCCACAGAGGCTGTGATAATGTATGTCCTCATCAAAAGGGGTTTGGGGGGATACTCAGGTTTTGAAATCAGAAGATCTGGATTATATGGGTATAAGGCCAGCTGGTTGTATGATCTTTGGCAAATTATCTTTCTTAATATCCCTTTACTTTCCAGGGCCAGTGTTAGAATTAAATGAAATAATGTATATAAAGCGCTTTGCAGCATGCCTGACACCTATAGCAAATGGTAGCCCTTTGTTGCTCTGTCTTCATTTACTTTGTTTCCATCTGGTCTAAAGGATTCATCAAGGAGCTTGGGATATTAAGCAACTTGAGTTTTTCTAATCAACAGCAAGAGATATTGCCCTCTCATTGAGTCTGAATTTCCCAGGAAAGCTTTGCAGCCAATTTGCAGAGCTCTATCTTTAGTGACTAAATCACAAAAAGACAAACTCTCCGCCTCTCAATGATCTTTCCTAGGATCTTAATCAGGCCATGCTTGCTCCCTAGGACACTGTGATCAGACCATTTCCATGGCTGACCCCTCAGCTCTTCAAAACAGGCCACTACATTAAGCCCTGGAGGCTACAAAGGGCTCATGGAAAACAGGTAAGAGACAGACCGTAAGACACATGCTCTCCGGGACACTGGGGAGTCCAGCTTGAATCCCCTTCCCTGTGCCCGTCCAGAGTCTGACCCCAAAGCACCAGGTCTGGAACTGGATTTCAGTTTCTTGGGGTTTTTAAGTTCCAAAAGTATGGGTTTAGGGTTGAAATTAACTAGTTACCCTGTGACAGAAGGTGCTCAGTGACAACACTCCAAACTCCCAAAAGGGGGCAGTGTCGTGCTATGGTTAGGAGCATGGGGTTTGACTACACACCTGGGCTTGAAACTGGGCTTTGCCACTCATTACTGTGTGACCTGGTCTCATTTGCCTCCTCTGAAGAGTAAGAGTGTACCTTCTTCACACTGTTGAAAGGATGAAATTAAACTTCTCTCTGGTGGCAGACACACAGTAGTCATAGAAAGTAGGACACACATCTGTAGGGAGTATGGTTGAATATGATAGTCAGATAGGACATGGGGTTACCAAGTAGAGGAGACAAGAAGATTGAATCCATTCAGTTTATTTATTCATTCGTTTGTTCATTCATTCATTCAACAGGTATCTAGTGAGTGTTTACTCTATAAGAAAACTTGTGAGGCACGGGAGACAAAATGGGAAATAAAAATAGATATGGTCTCTGCCTTCACATAACCTGGTTTTCAGAAGGATCCATGAGAATACAATAATCATACAAATATATGTAAAATTACAAATGTAAAAAGTGAAAAAGTACTTCCCTCAGGGTACAGTGGTTAAGAATCTGCCTGCCAACAATGCAAGGGACATGGGTCTGATCCCTGGTCTGGAAGATTCTACATGTCATGGGGCAACTAAGTCCATGTGCCGCAACTAGTGAAGCCTGTGCACTCTAGAGCCTGTGTTCTGCAAGAAGAGAAGTCACCACAGTGAGAAGCCCCTGTACCGCAACTAGAGAGCAGCCTCCGCTCCTTGCAAGCAGAGAGAAAGCCTACACGCAGCAATGAAGACCCAGGGCAGCCAAAACTTTAAAAATAAATAAATTTTTTAAAGTGAAGCAAGAAGAAGGCCACTGACCAAGTCTAGAAGCTCAAGAGGAGCTCCCTGTGATGAAAGTATAGCCGAGCTGAGATCTGAAGGATGTGTCAGAGCAACCAAAACAAGGTAGAAGGTGCACAGAAGGCATTTCAGGCAGAAGAACAGGAACAAAGGGCCGACAGCAGAAGGGTGCCTCGGACGCCAGGGAAGTGGAGGAAAAGCCAGTGAGGCTGGGTGTGGTGATGGGCTGAATGTGGTATGAGATAAGCTGGAGACTCTCATGGTCTGTGTGCAGTTTGGAAGAGAATTTCCAGACACGAGGCAGAATGAGAAGAGAATAGTTTCTTAGAACGGGAGACGGTGTTAGAAAAGCAGGCCAGCTCAAGGGAGAACTGGTGTTGAACAGGGGTCCTTAGTTCACTTTTATACTCAGGGTACAAGGAGCAGGATAGGGGTCTTGTGGGTCATTTGCTGATTGGATGAGGCCCGTATACTGGGCGAGGGAAGTAAATACCTTCTCCCTGTGTGGACTAGGAGGGGAGAGAGGTTACACTGCTCAGGAGGACCTGAAATCCATCAGTAGTTACAACATGGGGGAGAGAAGGATGATAAGGGTCTGGTTTTTCCGTTCCTGCATTTCAAGACCCTCCTTGGTTTTATCTGCTCTTTTGTCCTTGGGTCTCCACAGAGACCAGACCATACAAGGGCCTGTAGGCCACGTTAAGGGTTTGAGTATTTATAGCAAGCACAAGGGGGAAGCCATTGAGCTGTAAGGTGCTGTACTGGGTATCCTTGCTACCTGGCAATGCTTTCCTCTGATATCTCCTTTCACTGGGATGGAAAGGATAGTGCTCCCCACAATTCTTGCTGTAGCTGTCTCTGTCAAGAGAGTGACTACACCTAGATCCTCACTGCCCAGGGAAGAACTAGACATAGGAAGAATGTGAATAGCGGCATCCAAGGCTGCGAGGCTCATCAGAAATTCTGTACTTGGTAGATGAGCTGTCACTACAAAGCTAATGTTTTCTGGCTACTGTGTAGCCAGCCTCCACTTCTCAGCGTTCCTGCACTATTGGATGCTCCTTTCTTTGTTTGTTTTTAATTTTTTTTTTTTTTGGCTACACCGTGTGGCATGTGGGATCTTAGTTCCCAGACCAGGGATCCAACCCGGGCCCCATGCATTGGAAGTGAAGAGTCTTAACCACTGGACCACCAGGGAAGTCCCTATCAGATGTTCCTTTGCATTGGACAAAACGACTAAGGGACTAGTAGCTGTTAGGCTTGGGTGGTGGAAGTGCAGCAGCACTCCTGTGGGTGGGAGCAGGGCCCCGGGTGGGTTCAGTTTGCAGGAAGTGGCTCTCAAGCTCTGTGTGCCCTCCTGGTTAGCTGGCTCGCAGTACCCGTGGCGCTTTCACTGCTTGTTTGGGGCGCATGCACACTTGGAAGTGCGTTATCTTTACAGTCTCTCCTCTGTGAAGATGGGCACCGGGCAGTAAAGATCCTGGGCCGTGCAGGAACGCTAAAATCCCAGAAGGTGGGGGCTATGTTCTAGCCCTCAGAGGCTTTTGAACTTGGTTGGAAAGAGAAAGGGGCCTGCCTATCCATCCCCTCCTCCTGTCTCTCCCGGACTCTCTGGGCCCACAGTCCAGCTAAACAGGAAACCAGGCTTGGGTCCCTGCCAGGGCCCAGGCTGGGGCAGGAAGCTCAGGAAACCACTGAGAAAGACCCTCTTTAGCATAAAAGAAGGCTGCTCAGAAATGCTTGGGAAGGTAAAATAAACCCAGCCCCTGCTGATCAGTCTCCCAGAGGAGGAGGGGACTGGAGCTGCTGCTACTCACCAGCACAGTCGAGTGTGGCCCTCACAGAATTCACAGAGGGCACACCTAGGGGCTTCGTGAGGAGAGACAGTGCTCTCTCAGTGAGGACAGACTCCAAGGAAGGGCCCTCCCTCAGAACCCAGGTCCACAATGAAGCGGGCTAGGCACATGTGGTCTAAAGACATCCTGGGGCCATCTTGGGTTGATAAGGAAGGAAATGATGGTATAGGATAAGGGCAGTGATAGAAAAAGGACCTAAAGAAGAAAGGGCTAGGGAGAGCTGTGATATGTCTGGGGACAAAGGCAGAGAATTGACAGGGGTTCTCTGTTGTTCAAATGTGAAAAAAGCACCTGATGAAATAATGGACTGAGTCACACACAGACAACAGATGTGTGGTGGCCAAGGTGGGGGAAGGTGGGTGAGGGATGGATTGGGAGTTCAGGACTAGCAGATGCAAACTATGACATATAGGATGGATAAACAACAAGGTCCTACTGCACAGCACAGGAAACTACGTTCGTTATCCTGTGATAAACCATAATGGAAAGGAATACGAAAAAGAATGTGTGCGTGTGTGTATATATATATGACTGAATCACTTTGCTGTGGAGCAGACCTTAACACAACATTGTAAATCAACCATATGTGCTTAGCTGCTTATTCGTGTCCGACTCTTTGAGACCCTGTGGACTGTAACTCTCTGTCCATGGGATTCTCCAAGCAAGAATATTGGAGTGGGTTGCCATGTCCTTCTCCAGGGGAATCTTCCCAACCCAGGAATCAAACGGGGGTCCTCTGCATTGCAGGTGGATTCTTTACCATCTGAGGCACAGGAGAAATCAACTATTCTTGAATTAAAATAAATTTTTTTTTAAAAAAGGAAAGAATGGACTGAGGTGATAGCCATCAATGGCTGCTAAAAACATTAGGTGAAAGGCTAAAGAGGAACCTTTGTGATGGACACATCAGGCTAACTACACCACTAATCAACTCAAACAACACAAAACGTGGGACAGCCATGTGTCCAGTGCCTCCTGATATGATGCAATGGGAAATATGGAGCACCACCTTGGAAGTATCCTTCACAAAAAAGTTGAATTAGAATCTGATCGGACCTTGAGGTTTAGTTACCACTCTGCAGAAATACCGGAGACAGAGGACTACAGATGAAATAATAATTGAAGGTAATCTAGTGGGTGGGTACAGACGAAACAAGACTAGCCCTAGGTTGATAATGATTTAACTCGAGCGGTTCACTTTACCTTTTTCTCCACTTTATGTTTGAAATTTTCCATGACAAAATGATTTAACATTTTTGAGAACGTCTGCAGACTAGAAACTGCCTCCTTCTCCAGCCCACTGACCTGTGACGAGAGTAGTTGCAACGGGGACTTTTTCAAATGTTTCCTGAACCCTGAGAGTTGGCCTTTGAGAACTGAAATGAAAGCAGGATGTCATCCACTAGTGTCAGTAGTGGGTTCTCCAGGAAGGCCCCCTCCACCAACAGGACTATGCAACAGCCAGGGCTCGGAAGGCCAGGGGCAGAGCCTCCTCCAGCCCAAGCCCACTCAATAGAACCTGCTCTGGGAACCAATGGGAGCACAGAGCACTTCCATCTCTCAGTTCAGTTCAGTTCAGTCCCTCAGTCGCGTCCGACTCTTTGAGACCCCATGGACTGCAGCACTCCAGGCTTCCGTGTCCATCACCAACTCCCGAAGCTTACTCAAACTTATGTCCATCGAATCTTCCATCTCTAGCCTGGCCTAATCAGGGCCCTACCAAGGAGGCCAAGGACTCTCCTTATTTGGTGGTAAGAATAATAAACCATCTCCTCACCCTCTCCTGTAAAAATTCTCTTGGGAAGCACTGGCAAAAAAATGGAAATCACCAGCCTTTTAATCACCATCAACCTTTAGATCAGAAATGATGCAGTAATTTGCAGTTCATTTTCATATACATGATCTTATGTTTATTTTATAAATAGTTTAAAAGATTAGGAGCTTGGCCAAAGGTCATAACAAAAGGGCTGGAGCTGGAATATGCCCAGCCAACTACCTACCAGGGCTGTGCACAGCATGGGCAGGCCCATGCCCCTCACTAGCTCTCCCTGATCTCTGTGCACAGCTCCTGTCCCGAGGCCCATGCCCCTCATTGCTGACGGGTTCTTCTTGGTGCCAATGTTTTCTATCTTGAATATCATCCCCCAGCCTGGTCTCCTTCCCTGACTCCATGTAATAATGTTCCCTCCTCTTCCCCAAACTACTTACCAGCCACCACCACCTTCCTACATCGTGATCCCCATTATCCTCTAAGTTTATGACCTCCTCTGAGCCAGGGCTGGAAGCAGCAGACTTGCTGAGATCAGAGAGGACTTTCTGGAAGCTGAAATCCTCAGGGAACCCCTTTGGGATTTGCAGTAGGCCCAGTGCAGGTCCTTCTCACCAGCTGCTGCAATTAACATGTCAACGTGACTGCTGGCTTTCCCACCAGAGGCACACCTGCCCCTGGGCAGAACAGTTTGTAGCATTTGGTTTTTGTGCTAAGGAGAATGTGAACCTCATGCCTGACAGACAAAGAACTGGACAACAAGGTTGACACTCTTCCCTTCCTCTAAGAGCTCATCACCCTCTGATATATACTCCTGATATATACTTTTTCATCTCCAAGAGGATGCATGCAAGTCATCCAATGGTGGAAGACCCAGGTAGGAGTTCTTCATCAGCAGAACTAAGTTTTTTTGCTCACTAAATATTACACATCACAACTCTATTCATAGCTTTTCCAGCCTCACAACAAAGTGGGCAGCACAATCATCAGCTGTGCCACCAACAGGGAAGTGGGCAGCGCGATCATCAGCTGTGCCACCAACAGGGAAGTGGACAGCGCGATCATCAGCTGTGCCATCAACAGGGGAGTGGCTGGATTGACTTCTCCACGTTTCACTTTTTTTCAAATAAGTGCCCTTTAAATCTTTTTTTTTTTTTTAAGATTTAATTAATTTGTCTTTGGCTGTGCTGGGTCTTTGTTGCTGTGTGGGCATTTTTTCTCTACCCTCCAGTTGCAATGCTCGGGCTTCTCATTGTGGGGGCTTCTCTTGTTGCACAGCATGGGCTCCAGGTGCTCCAGGTTCAGTAGCTATGGCTCACGGGTTCTAGAGCATGCACTCAATAGTTGCGGTGCACGGGCTAGTTGCTCCATGGCATGTGAGATCTTCTCGGACCAGGGATCTTCCCATGTCTCCTTCACTGGCAGGCAGATTCTTTACCACTGAGTCACCAAGGAAGCCCCTAAATCTTTTTTTATTTTAAATCCACTTATTTGGCTGTGGTGGGTCTTAGTCGTGGCATGTGGGCTTTTCTCTAGCTGTGAAGCTGCATGGGTTCAAATGGGCTCAACAGGATGAGCAGCACAGCCCCGTGGCACATGGGATCTTAAGTTCCTGGACCACGAATCAAACCTGCGGCTCCTGTACTGCAAGGCAGCTTCTTAACCACTGGACCACCAGGGAAGGCCTATAAGTCACTCTTTGTCAGAGTACTCAAGCTCCTTCTCATCCTGTGGTCTGAGCTCAAACATCACTTTCTCACGGGAGCCTCTCCTGACACCCCCAATCAAAGGTGGGAAGCTTTATTTTTCTCTCATGCTACCTTGTTCCTATCTGTTCTCTCTCTTGTCATAATTTGTCACTGTAATTTTGTTTGTGCATCTTATCTGTTTGACATCTCTCTTTCCCACTGGATTGCCAGTTCATAAAGGCAAGGCCCATGATTGCTTTATTTACCATATTATTCCTTGGGTCTGGTATAGTGTTTTGAGGTGCTCAAAAGCTATTTTTTGAATCACAAATGAGTGTCCCAATTCATGTATCCCCCTGAATCTCTCATAATTCCCTACATGTTCCATATACTCTGCTAATGAAGTCCCACCTAGTCATCCGCCTCTGGGTCTCTCCTGCTCCCTTCTTTAGAATCACCTCGCAACCTCCCCACTCTTACTCATTTTTAAAGGATGCAGCTATAGTCTTCTATAGTTTTGTTTCATGAGAGCAAGTTTCTTCTTTGCCAAACTGTGAGCTTTGGGAGTAGAAGCTATCCGTCCAGGAGTTAAAAATGGGTGGCGGGGGTGGGGGGTGGGGGGGAGTTGGGTGATGAGACTCACAATGCGTCATAAGTGGACACTGCAAATCAGGATGTTATATGTATCAAGTTACATGGTAGAGGTTAGAAGCTCTGGGGATTGGTTGAGAACTCAGTACAACAGTCAGGGAAGGCTTCCTGGGGAAGAAGAGTTTATATGGATTTCCGAAGCATGGGAAAAAATGGAATAGGCTTAGAAGGAGAGGAGAGAGAATATTTAATAAGAGAGGAGGCCTTAAGATGCCAATAGATGAGACGAGGTGAAGGGAGGGCCTTGCTGGACCTACTGGGAAGAAAGTTGGCATGAATGGTAGAAAGTATGGCTAGCTGGAAGGAAAAAGAGTATAGATGCCTTAAAAACCAGCAGAGAAATAAGTTGATACAGAAGAACTTAAGCTCAGATTGTGAGGGAAATAACATGGGCCTGAGAGTCAGGATGCCTGAATTCTATTCTCAGCCATGCCAACCTCTAGCTGGGCAATGGCCAAGTCTATTTATCTTTGTGGAATTCTGCTGGCATATTTGTAACATAGGCACAAATTATTTTCCCAATCTATTGTACAACGTGGGGTTCAGGTGTTTTGGAAACATCTTTGCATCTACCTTAACAAGGAATCCAAGATAAGGATAAGACAATTGTACCCATAATCTTCACACAAAGACAATGGATTAAGGCCACAGGATAGGTAGAATGGAGAATTCGTATCTTATTGAAGGAGAAGAAAGAATACCCGGAAAACATGGCATTTTTGATTGACCTTGAAAGATAGGAAAGATTAAAAACACTTAATAACAGACAACTAGGAAAGTGCTGCTCATACTAAGCTCCACAGTGAATTTTGGGGGGCATGTTTATATCACACACAAATAGAGTCATGTTTAGTGCTGGAATGTTGTTCCTAGCTCCTGCTCTACAGAGAGTGTGGCATTTTGCAAAGAGCAATGTGTCTTCTAGGTGCCTGGCTTCTGGCCCCATTTAGGAACTGCTGCCACAGGAAACACAAGGCAATGGAATCCAGAGGCAGAAGCATGTCCACACTGCCACCCAAAGGCCCTGGTTCCTCCCTGTGAAGCCACAGGTAATATGAAGTCTATCCATCTTTCCTTCCTTAACTCTAGTCCTTCAGGCATTTGAAAACCTTAAAATGCTTTAATGCTTTTTCTGAGACTGTTGCTTTTTCTGCTTTGTTTTTACTGGCTGAACAGCCTCAGTTCTTCCAACTATTCCCACAGGACACGGTTTTGACTCCTTTCATTTCCAGTCCTTTCTTCTTTTGAAGGAGAACATCAGCTGCAGATGCAGCATTTGGACGGTGCTGACCAGTGCAGAGTAGGACTCTCGCCTCCCAGGACCTGAACTCCACAATTCTATAAACACAGCCTAATAGCACACTAGCTTGTCTGGTGGCTGTGTCACACAGTGGACTTCCATTAAGTATCTGTCCACATAGCACTAGCTCTCTTTGAGGGTCTACCCTAGTCTACCCACTCACACACCCTCACCTAGGTTCCTATTTAAATTCCACGGTGCTGAATTCAACCAGCTCCATCTCTGAGCATGAGTCATGTTACACACAGGCAGCATAGTTTCTACTAAGTATGAAACCACTACCTTACTAGCCCCTGTGGACTTTTATCTATATTAGCAGCAGCCTGGCCTAAGATTTCATTGCAGGTTCTTGCCTTGGTTCTACATTACTAGGCAAAGGGCTACCCTATTTCAGATGTGTCCTAAGCTCAATATAACAATAGGTACAGGGACTTCCCTGGCAGTCCAGTGGTTAAGATACTGCACTTCCACTGCAAGGGGCCCAGGTTTGATCCCTGGTCAGGGAAATAAGATCCCACATGTCATGTGGTGGGGCCAAAACAAAAAAATAGGTACAGCCATTAAATATGATCATAAAACTTCCACTGACAATAAAGAGAAGTACAGTACCAGTGTTATGAATGGTGGCAGCCCCACAGTTATCTATACTTGGTCAGATCACATGAAGAGGTCTGTGTCTATGGCCAGGAGTGGGAAACTCAAAAGCGCCCACTGGAGCAGCTAGGATGTCTAGAGATTTGGAAACCAGAGTCCAGGAAAATGGTAGAAGGAAGAAACAAAGCCTGTTTAGCTTGGGTAACAGAATGCTAAGGCTGTATAGCCCACAGTAGAGCCTTTCCCCTCCCATAACTGCTGGCTTAAGGATTTCCTCTTGGAGCCTACTTCTTCTTCTTGCTCCTTTGGCTGTGGGCTTATAGTTTCATCTTTAGTGTGGCCAACCGCTTATGAGATATTTATGAGATCTCTCTCTGAATCTGCCTCTCTTCCCCTCTTCTCTGCTCAGCAGAGTCAAGGTTATTCCATCTTACATGGCCTATTTATTTCCAAAGGATTGTTACCTTTATTATCAAGTCAATACTTCAGAAACCCATGCTGAAGATCAGGGTAGGAAAGATCAGTTTTCCCCATTCATCTCTTAAGGAGCCATATCCTAAGACTCCAGCCCTCAGTAAAACAGACTGCTAAGCCTGCTACCATCTCCAGGAGAATTCCTTTCCTGCATTGCTTGCCTAGGATGGCTATGACGATGCAAGGTTATGGCAAGCAGAACACTAGAACTGGCATCCCCTCACTGAAGACTGTGGCAGACATGAGAGCTCAACCAGGTCACTGTTTCTCTTTGAACCAGGACTTAGTCTCAGAATTCACCTTAACACATGCTCCAGGCAGCCGGGACTAATCAGTGGGCACTGGAATAAGGGGTGAACAGAACTGAGGCATGCAGCAGCCACACCACAATTAAAAGTAAAATACTAAATGGGTAAAGTGTACAGTACAGGAATTATATCTCAGTGAAGCTGTCAAAAAAAGAAAAGTTAATGGTGAAAATTTGCTGGTTTCACCAAAGCAGCATTTAGGAGAGGGACTTGAAGGAAAGCAACCCCCACCCCCCGCCTTAGCATTATCTAGAGAAAAAACTAGGCATTTGATATTTGCTTCCATACCTGACCAAAGTTCACTAAGAACTTCCTACCGATTGCAACCAGTTCCGATCCTCACATAAAGCAGCAACATCCTATTAGAAACTAGCAGGAGGCAGAATGGTATGGCTTATAAAACAGGCTCAGAAGAGCTTGGCAGAATAGAAACCTAGACTCGATCAGAACAGAAACTAATTTCTTTTTAAAAAAATTATTTATTTGTTCTATGCCAGGTCTTAGCTGTGGTATGTGGGATCTAGTTCCCTGCAGGGATTGAACCTGGGTCCCCTGCATTGAGAGCACAGAGTCTTAGCACAGTCACTTAGCACAGTGACTGCCAGGGAAGTCACAAGACTAATTTCTAAGTCAGAGTTTCCTAAGAGTATTCCACAAAACACAACGGTTCTGTAAGATGTTAATAGATATAACAAGGAAAAAGTTGCAAAGTTACATAAGCTTGAGAAACACTGGGTTAAACAAAGCTGGAAAGGTTTCTTTATTGCAGGGCTTCGCAGAGTCTTTAAAATGCTAGCAAACATTGTGATAGGATAGAGTGTATAGGTTCCCAAAGGAATTTGTCTATAGACTCTTTTATCCCCCCATAAAGTATCTCAAAGGACCAATATTCCTAAGAATGTACTATAGGAAATGCTGATCTGAGCCAGGCTTGCCTGAGAGCTTCATTAATTCCTTTGTAAGGATAAAACTGGAAATTAATATGGGAACTATAAATCATTTATAGTTTACACATAATTATGTTTAAGTTAACTACATTGTAAAATATATATGGTTCTCACACCACAGTTTGGTGCAATTAATTCAATCAATCTTCGTTAAAGTACCCCTTCAGGTACTGCTCCAAATAGATAGATGGGGTGGACTCTGGTTATGACATCCAAGAGTCTGGTGATGAAAACAGGAAAAACCAGGCCAGGAACCACAGTAGCTGGGCTCATTTGTGCCTGGGTGTAGCCTCTTGTCATACTTAATACTTCTTAGGGCTAGAAAGGTCATTCAGAGAACACTCTTTATAGCCACTGATGTGTGTGTGCTTAGTCACTCAGTTGTGTCTGACTCTTTGTGACCCCAGGGACTGTAGCCCACCAGACTCCTCTGTCCATGGAATTTTCCAGGCAAGAATGCTGGAGTGGGTTGCCATTTCCTCCTCTAGGGGATCTTCCTGACCCAGGGCTGGAACCCATATCTCCTTCATTGGCAAGAGGATTCTTTAACACTGAACCACCTGGGAAGCCCCCTTTATAGCCATTAGTCCCCTCTTACTTGTATACACACTCACATACATTATTATCATTATAGAAACTTAAAATTCACCCTCAAGAGACACAGCCATCTGATCCTTAATTTGACATCTCTGAATAACAACAAACACAAGTATATATTTGCTTGAACTGGTTCCTAATAGTGTAAAGTGTAGAGGGATCTTCTACGGCCCCCACCTACCCATTCCTCAGGCCAGACCTTCTGGGCCTTCTTCCTAGACAACTTCCCCACTCCAGAGTCCCTCCCTAAAAGCAGGAGCTCACTCTGCTGCTCCAGGGTGAGGCCTCTGGGTCATGTGCCAGTTTCTGAACTGCAGAACCAAGCCAGATCCAGAGCTGCTCCCAGCTCTGCCCCTTCCTTCCCTTCTCCCGCCCAGACAGCCAGATTCCCACCAGAGTTTCCTTAGGAAACAATGACTTGAGAGTCTGCTGAGCCACGCCTCTTGCTTCCTTCAACTAGCACCTCTGGGTATTAGCCCTAAGCCTGATTCTCTGCTTCCTGCCTCCTCTGGGGCTTCCTGCACCAGTTCTTCTGGGTTCTGCTGGAAGACAGGAAGCAGCTAAGCCAAGATGCTGAGTCTCAGGACTTCCCTGGTGATCCAGTGGCTGAGGCTCTGTGCTCCCAATGCAGGGATTCTGGGTTCTACCCTTGGTCAGGGATCTAGATCCCACATACCACAACTAAGAGTTCACACGCCATAACTAAAGATCCCATGTGCCGCATCTAAGACCCAGCACAGCTAAATAAATGCATATTTTTAAAAAGAAGAAGCAGCTGAATCTCCCATGTCCGCTTTCCAGACAAAGGGCTCCATCTGCCCTCTCAAAGAGGGCGGAGGGTCCCTGAAGCTGATCAGGTTCAAGTGAGGCTCTGCTCACTCTGAGCCATAGTCAGTCGAGGGCAGCAGGCAGCTGGGGGTTGGAGATGACTCAGCTTGTCTCCCAGCCACCATGGAACCAGGTAACCTCCTGGCACCACATGCCCATCTGCAGAGGCTACACTAGGGTGTTTTGAGAAGCCAGCTCACCCTGGAGCGATCTGAACCCAGAAGCCTGCTACCCTGCCTGGAAGACGGCAGCCTGGGTGCTGCTCCTACACCAGGTGCAGCTTTCCAGGCTGGTCTCAGAGAAGAAAGGTTATGACAGCCAAGGAACATCTGTATATATGTTCCTTTCCATTTTGACTCTTGCAAGTGAAGCAATAACTCATACAACTATTCTAGAAGAAATCAGTGAACCAATCAGTAAGAAAACCAGAGGTTTGACCAGAATGATGGTAGAAGGCAAGGCCAGGCCAGAAACTGCAACATCAAACACTCTCACAACCAACAGAGAATTTTATTTTTCCTATATCAGAGTGCTGCTGGGAAGAAAAAAATCGACCATGGCTCCTCACTGCCACAAATTCACTTGCATCCATCAAAGCAGGTTACAGAGGAAAAGCGTTCACTGGCAGGTGAGTGCATTTCTCCATATCGTTTTGAGGCTGTGGGGCCAGTGTCACTCTGCTCTTCAGGTTTTCGGGACTCCTGGGTCCCCCATCACCCCCAAGATTGCAGCTTCAGCAGCAAAGCAGAGGGAAAAACAAAGCAGTCTTCCCCCATACAAGTGTTCCTGATGCCAAGAGGTACACAGACCCTTCAAATTTCCCTGGGCAGTGATGGTACCTCTTTGCCATCCAGATATCCATGCCAGAAACCTGGGAGTCATCCTTGACTCCCCACCTCTCCACTCTACCTCCAAATAGGTACTGTATCTGTATATATGTTCCTTCCTCTCCTGCTTTAGTGAAGGCATTCATCATTTCTTGCCTAGATTATTATTGTGTGTGTTAGTCACTCAGTTGTATCTGACTCTTTGCAACCCCATGGACTGCAGCCCACCAGGCTCCTCTGTCCATGGACTTATCCAGGTAAGAATACTGGAGTGGGTAGCCATTCCCTTCTCTAGGGGATCTTCCCAATCCAGGGACTGAACCTCGATCTCCTGCACTGCAGGTAGATTTTTTACTGTCTGAGCCACCAGGGAAGCCCAGATTATTATTGTACCCACCTTCATATTAGCTTCCCAACCTCCAGTCTCACCTTTTCCAGTCTCTCAACCACTGCTGGAGTGACAGTCCTAAATTCAAATTTGGTCACGTTATTTCCTTAACTATAAGCCTTCAATTATTCTAACGCATCCTTTTGATCCTTCCTTTATGCTCTTTACCTGGAACTCTTGTCCTCACCTCCTCATATTGACAAATATGCCAATATTGACAATATTGCCAAGTTTCTGGTCCTCTTCTAAGAGCCCATTCGGCAATGTCTCCTCTGTGAAGCCTTCTTTGACCACTAGATGAGAGGCCTTGGTGGACCTGGTTCTTACTTCTTACAGGGCTCATTACCCCGAGTGCCTCGATCTGTCTTGACTGTGTATATCCATCTCTGGAGCAAGAGGGTGTGCTACTGAGCCCAGCACAACATTTAGCAGAAAGCAGGTTGTTAGTGTTTGTTGCGGAGAAGTCAATGGCAACCCACTCCAGTACTCTTGCCTGGAGAATCCCAGGGACGGAGGAGCCTGGTAGGCTTCCATCTATGGGGTCGCACAGAGTGGGACACAACTGAAGCGACTTAGCAGCAGCAGCAGCAGCAGCAGCAGCAGTGTTGACTGAGGAGATGAGCAATAAGGGAGGAGCTGGAGGTCTGAGCAAACCTGATCCTCACTTTGCAATATAGGAAGAGAGAGAAGGGTGTGCCTCTTTCAGAGCCTGAGAAATGCTACTGGGTCATGAACTACGTGGACCACTAGGAGAATCCACTCTTACACTGAAGAGTCATCTTCCTATGGATATAAGGAGGTGACCTAAGGTGCCCCAACCACAGAATATATGTAGGTCGATTTCCATAGCGGCTTCTTGCTAGCTTTACAATGTTCCCTCTGCCACTTTCAGGAGCTGCTGTGGCCCACCCATTAAATTAATGTCCTGACCATCCCCACCCCAGAGTGCCAGGAGTCAGGAGGAGTCTGAAACTCTTTTCCAATCTCACGTGGTCAAAGGGTCAGAACCTCAGCATTCCCCCTGGGAGGTATCCCTCTTTTCCAGGAATGCCCTCCATTGATCTCCACCCTTTCCTAACAAGTATCTAAAACCTTCCTGTAGCCATATGAGCCCAGCCTTCTCCTGGCCTCCCCCTAGAGAGATCTCACTTGTCTTTATCTGTAAAGTACCTGGAACTGAGCATATGCTCATGAACTAAACAAATGTGTTCATGGATAACCTGGGTTTCAGTGAGACTAGGCTAGTATTTCTCTCAAGTGCACAGAGACCCCATCTGGTGCCATATGCCACCCCCACCCCACTTTTTTTGCACCAAATCTCTTCCTCTCCAATTACAGTCAAAGAGAAGACATAAACTGTGAGGCTGTACCAACCAGCCCAGCAGACAGACAATAGGGCCAGAGAGCCTATCCCTGCTGCTAATACAAACAATAGCCAAAATTCAACCCACCTGCTCAACAGTGAACTGTGGACAGCTGGGAGCCTCTCTAGATCACTGCAGTGTGTGGCTTGGCCACAGAACTGACATACAACGTGTGCCTGTCCCTGGCAGTTTCTCAGGGAAAATCTGTGCTCAGAAACACTCAGGAGTGTCTAGGAGATAGACATAGCAGGAGAGGAACCCAGGGACTAGGTCTCCAAGAGGAGCTCTCATTCCTTTCATAAAGAGACAGAGCTTGCGGAGCTCTCAGGGCTGGGCCCAGGCCTGGTTCAGCTGCAGAGACGCAGCCATACCAGTTTGGTGTGATGAGGAAAGGAGGGAGGGGACTCCCTTCAGGCAAATTCCCACCCGGGACAGGAGGCTCCTGCAGCTGTGGCAACAGCAGCACCAACAACAGAACAGGGACCTCTTCCTCTTCCTCCCACAGGGAACTAATGCTTAAATTAGCACCTTGGAAACACCCAGATCTGCGGGCTGCGCTTTTTCTCCCAGCTCCTGCCACTCCCCTAGGCCTCCTATTCAAGTGAAATTTTCTTTTTCAAGTAAAATAAAAAAGATGTTTTCCATCTAGAGTTCATCTTTCCAAGTAAGGAATAGCCCCTGGATTCTTCCAGCCACTCCAGGGTGGGATAGGGTTATTTGCTGATCAACCCTATGTGACAGGCTACTGTCAGTAAGTACAGTTTGGTCCTGAAGGGGCAATGATACTGACACCAGTATTGCCCTGTTTCCCTCAGGATTTAAGGAAACAGCCCCCACTCTGCCTTCAGAGGGCCTCATCCTGAGGGGGGTGAGCATGAACAGTAACTTCTGTGGAAATGTGAACTCCAGAAGTCAGGGCTATATCTGTATTGCTAACCACTGTGTCCCTAGTACCTAGCGCAGTACCTGGAATAGAGCTGGTGCTCACCAAGTATTTGGTGAATGAATTTGCTGGAACAATGACATCAGGATGCTATGATATTCTTTGGAAGAGCAAGGAAGTATTATTCAAAGAAACAGTTTGTCTTCACTTCATAAATAGGAAAACTGAGTCCAGAGAAGAGAGATTTCCTAGAGATCTCAATAAATAATGGCAAAATATGAACTAGGTCACAGCTGAGTCTTAGACCCTGGTTTTCACGGTCTACCCAAACACCCCTAAAGAGCTACTCTGCTCTTTTCTGCAGTATGCCACCTTGATTCCTTATGCCCCAAAATGAAGACTCTTGGGGAAACTCCACACAAGATTTTATTGGTCTCAATAGGACAAAGAGCACTTAAGGAGTTCTGTGAGTGTGTGCACGCGTGCTAAGTTGCTTCAGTTGTGTCCGACTCTTTGCAACCCCATGGACTGTAGCCCATCAGGTTCCTCTGTTCATGGGGGTTCTCCAGGCAAGAACACTGAAGTAGGTTGCCATGCCCTTCTCCAGGGATCAAACCCACGTCTCATGTCTTCTGGATTAGCAGGCAGGTTCAATACCCCTAGTGCCACCTGGGAAGCTCAAGGAGTTCTAGGAATCCTCAACTTTGACGTTGGAACAGAGATGGGGAGGTAGAGACATGCAGGGCAATGGCTATGACCCCTGAATGGGGGATGACTGTATTGCTGTTTCCGTAAGATTCAGCCTCAACAAAGTATCCTCTTGCGGAGAAGTGCTCCTTTAGCCTTAAAGAAAAGAGTCTAAAGTCAGTCAGAGCTTTTCTGATAACTGCCTCCTTGCCAGAAGCACTTCTACTCTGGAGCCACACAGACCAGAAATAGTTCAGAAGTCTTTTGAGGACACTACTCACTCAAACAAACCATTGTTGATAACTTCATTCAATAACAGAGGCATCAGGGATGACTGGGGAGCCTGGTGACCCTCTCCTTCTCCCCGCTCCCTGGAAATCAGCTATTGCCTCCCATCTTAGTAACCCCAGATAGGAGGCAAGAACCAACTCGTGCTCTCTTCTGATGCCTTGGATCTCTTCCTCTGCTCCTTCATCTGCCCTCCTTTTGATTCTTGCTTAGATAAGAACTGGAAGGGCAGTCTAGCTTGATAAGCTAGGTTGGCTGGAAGGATAATCCAGAAAGGAACATTCTCTTAGCCAGCCTGAAGTTCTTCAGGTTCATGGGACAGACTTCTTAGCAGGATTTTCTGGCCCTCAAACAATCCAATAATGGCATCAGGCTAGGAAAAAAGTCCATCAGCATCTCTCTCCCCCGTTTAATACTGTACACTTCTGTAGAACTTCTCTGGGCTCCTAGAACTAAGTCATCAGGAAAGGAGGAAAAAGCGACACGTCTCCTGCCAGGTGGCCTCTAATGATTCCCTCTACCATCTCCAAAAGGTGTGGCTTAGAGTAGGTCATGGGTCCCTGTCAAGGTCTGTCTTGGCTGCTGTAATGGACACATTACTTGCTCAGAATGCCACAAAGCACATCTGTCAGCCAGGGCCGGGGTGGGGGTGGGGGGCAAAGGTAGAATCTGTTCCTCACGTTCACGTAACACAGAGGGGAGAAGGTTAGGAACCCCAGAGCTTCAAGACTTGGAGAGCTCTGTTCAGCTCCAGCTGAGCTCAGAGAATACCGCACCCACACCTTCAGATTCTCGGCCTGCCTTGCCTCCTTCCAGCTCCCACCCGGACTCCAAGTGGGAAAGAAGGAAAAGCAAAGCGAACAGAGCCGAGGCACTCCCCTCCTTCTCCCTCTCCCTATATCAGTGGAAGAGACGCCGCCGCTAGGCCTCAGCGTGTCTCCCCGGGCAAATGTACAAGCCAGTCAGGTATACACGGGGAGCCGACCCCAGTGGGAATGGTCTCTCCCAGGCCAGCCTCCGTGCACGGCCCTCCCCCTTCCATCCCCTCCGCGCCGGCAGCGATGACATCATTCTTCCCTGACTCCCGGACCGCGGGCAGGATCGGAGCCCAGCAAGGGCTCCCAGCACGCAGGCCTAGGATGCTCGGGGCTCTTCCGAACCGGTGGGCACAGGAGGCTCCTGTGCGGCCCCGCCCCCTCTCCAGCCGGTTCCGAGCTCTCTCATCTGAGCCCTGGATTCTCCATCTCGCCGCCGTGCTCTCCTCTTCCCGGCTCCTGCATCCCCAGCCTAGATTGCGTGCACTCTCCTCCGGAGAAGAACCGAATCCCCGGGTCCTGCATGGACACCGTCCCCCTACCGGTCCTCGGCCCGGGCCCCGCGTTCCCACCCATTGCCAGTGAACTGTCGGGCAGGCCCCTCCTCGTCTACAAACCTATTCGCGTCCGTCAGACTGACTGCTCCTGGCCCCCTCCCCCGCTCTGAGCATCATAGGCCTCTAGGTGTAAACGCCTCCCTACCTCCCATCCTCGCCCCCTGGGCCTGCCTCCGGCGGTGCCCCATGACAGTTCCCTTCCTTTCCCCGCTATGGGCCTCCACTAACGTTGTGCACCACTGTGCCCCCGCTCGGTTCCATCCGACGGCGCTCCCCGTAGCTCCCTCGGCCTGCCTCCGCTGACAGTGCTCTCCGCCCTTACAGGCCTCTTTGCTGTCATCCCACATATTCTCCCACGGTTTTCTCGTCCTACAAGTACCCCTCCCCCGGCGATGCGTTTTCTTGGCTCTCTACCCCATCCGAGGCGTCCGCACAGTCCCCAAGGCTGGACTCCCTCCCTCCCCCTCCGGCAGCGCCCCCTCCCGGCCCTGGCCTGCCCGCCGCCCGCCCCCTCACCAGCGGCTGCATCTCCGAGTGCGCGGTGGGCACCTGGAACCGGTCGATCTCCTCCATCATGGTGCCGGCGGGCGAGCGGGCCGGGGGCCGGGCGCGGCCGGGGACGCCGACGGGGACCGCGCAGGGCGGCGGCCCCAGGTGCCGGGTGGGTGGTGCAGACTAGGCCGCCCCGGACCAGTCGGGCAGATGGAGGGTTGGGCGCGGGGCAGGAGATCTGCAGGCGGGCTGAGGCCGGCGTGGCTCCGTCGGCTTGCCTAGCGCTACAGCGTCAGTGGCCGGGCAAAGCCGCAGGTCTTGCCTCGCCTCCTCCTCCGCCGCCGCCTCCTGTCAGCAGCTCAGCCACTGCGGTGACTCGGCAACTCCACTTCCGGGTCCGGGACACCGCCTGAATCCTGCATTATTCATGAGGAGGCGGTGTCTGGAGACCGAGTCCCTCCCGCATGCAGGAGTTCTAGTGGCGCGGCGGCCGGTCGTCTTGCCTGAGGGGGCGGGGCCTAGTGGAGCCGGTGGTTCCCCGCGCGCCTAGCCCCGCCTTCCCCTCGAGCCGGGAGGGGCATCAGAGGCGCCTGCGCCTTGGCTGCTGGTTAGTTGCCGGGTAACCGCGTCGAGGGAGGAGACGATTCCCTTCTGCAAGGGCGCGGAGGACCCACAACGTCGGCTGTCCCCAAAGAACCTCTGAGACTGGGAATTGAAGTGGAAGAGAATCTGGATTTTCTGTGCATTATTGAGGGGACGGACAAACTTCTTGTCCTCAGGCAGAGGAGCGTTTTGTAGGCGCTCCAAGTGTTGAGATGCTTCCTGCCTCTTCAAAGATGCCCCACAAACAACCGCCTCCTCGTAAGCAGGTAAAACACCTCGACCTGCTCTGTCTTGATGACCTCTGACCTTCGCTGCCAGTGACCACCGATCATACCTCTGCTACTGACGCTTCATCTTCCTTTCCCTGTTGACTTTCTCCCTGTGACTCCTGGCCTGTGTTCCCAGTGACCTCTGACCGGGTCCTGCTCTCTCCCACTAATCCTAGCCTCCTCTCCCACACTGCCCCAAACTGCTGTTTCCTACCACTCTTTCACTTGTCCTCCTCTCACCATTACATTCCCTCACTCCATGACCCACCCTGACCAGCCCATCCTCCTTAAGCTCCCACCCCCTCTCTTACCAATATGTTCCTCATTGCCGTCACAGTCTTGTCCCAAAGAATTTATTTTTCCCGTCTTTTTCTGAGTGCCCAGTGCTGGGCTAGGTGGAGACACAGGCCTTTGGGAGCTCACAGAAGAAGTGCAGGAGAACTGTACAGAGACACAGATTATATGGGGTTGTATGCTTCAGGTCTTCTGTTTTGGGAGACTTGTGAGGAGAGAGCACTCAGACAAAGAGGAAAGAAGCTCTTTTCCCATCTCCTTTCACACACTGCACACTCCAAACTGGCCCATCCAGACTGCCCTTGTTGCCACCTGGACAGATGTCATCTCTTCTCACAGGAAACCTAAGAGTCACCCTTCTTAACCCACCCAGCTCACCCTGGGAGGAGAAGCAAGGCCCAGCTTCTTGAGGAGCTCTCTGTGACAAAGCCACTCAGTTCTTCAAGGATCACTTTTTCCAAACTCTTTACAAATTATCGGGCTTCCCTGATAGCTCAGTCAGTAAAGAATCCACCTGCAATGCGGGAAACCTGGGTTTGATCCCTAGGTTGGGAAGATCCCCTGGAGAAGGGAAAGGCTACCCACTCCAGTATTCTGGCCTGGAGAATTTTATGGACTCTATATATAGTCCATGGAGTTGCAAAGAGTCAGACAGGACTGAGTGACTTTCACTTCACTTTCACTTTATGAATTATCATCTTACAATTAATATGCAGTTTCTTGCTTTGTGAAGCAGGGCTCCTATTTATTTATTCTTAAATAATATCTCAGGCCTAGGTATTTTGAGATTTGGAGACCGTATCTGTGTGCCTGCTGTTTATGACTTTACATATTTGGGTCTGGCTTCCTCTATATTGGGTTTCCCAGGTGGCACAGTGGTAAAGAATCTGCCTGCAAACGCAGGAGATGCAGGAAACTCAGGTTTGATCGCTGGGTCGGGAATATCCCCTGGAGTAGGAAGTGGCAACCTGTTCCAGTATTCTTGCCCAGATAATTCCATGGATGGAGGAACCTGGCAGGCTACAGTCCATGGAGTGGCGTCTAAGCGGCTAAGCACGCACCCCTCCATACTGCTTGCCCGGTCTCCTTTGCTTCTTTCACCTGGCCTTCCATAGCAGGTGCGCCCACCATTCTTAGATCTCTGCAACCATGGAAAGGCTGCTTTTCCCGTATGGCCTTGCCCTAGTTTTATGTCAGGGTTGAACTGTGTTTTGAAACTCGTACTGTCCTTGGGGCTGCTGACTCATAATATACATGCAGTTTGTTTTAAATTTGGCATTGCTGAGGACTGGTTCACATACAACAAAATGGACCATTTTAGTTGTATATGTTGACAGGTTTTACAAAGTTATACAGTTGTGAACCACTACCACAATAAAGATATAACACACTTCCTCTACTCCCCAGTTACCTTGTACCTCATCCCAGTCCATTCTCCCCAACTTCCTAGCCCCAAGTAATTACTAGTCTGCTTCTGTCAACTACAGATTGGATTTTTCTAGGGGTTTGAACAAGCTTGGGAATCAGTTTCTCCAGTCCATTAGGGGAGACATTAGCGGTTTTAGGTAAACTGAGAGTGGAGAGAGGTGACAGCAAACAGAAGATAGAAACGTGGGTCAACTGGCCTTGCATACACCAATGCTGCTGCTTTGGAAGGAAGGGTTGTTTTAGAACAGGGTAAATATACTTGTGTGGGATGTGAGCAGAAGCTGGGTTGTGCTAGGTTATATTCATCACTCTTTTGTCTCCATGAGGCCTATAACCTGGGTCAGTTATGAACTGGATGTGGGACAACCTAGAGAACCTTGAGAAGTCCCTGTCCTCTGGAAACTCAGGCCTGTGGGGGAGACAGAACAGGGGCATATAAAGATAAGGGAGGATGCAATCTCTGGGGTTAAAAGGGAGAGAGGTATGTAGGTTGGAGCAGCAGAGAAGCTTCAGAAGGAGGCAGCTATGACTTGGAGGCTTGCAGTGGAGAAGGAATGTCAGGATTGGATTTGTCAGGGGATGGAAAAGAATTTAAACTCCATTGTTTGTATCAGTGATCAAGTCTTCTATTGGCTCCCTCTTGCTCTCAGAATAAAGTCCCAAAAGTCCAATCAATGTTTTTGTATGGCCTAGAAGGCCTTGGCAGGTCTAACCTTTGCTACCCACCTGATTTCAGATCTCATCATTGCTCTGTGAAGATCCCTCAGTTCCACCACACCGGAACTGCCCTCACTTCCTGGAAAATGACATCCATGCTGTTGTTCTCCTCTAAGCCTTTGACACTGCTATTTCCTCTGACTTCTTGGTACAGTCTTTTTGTCTGCTGCCACCTGCCCCATCCCAACCTGCCCCAAATCTCTCCTTAATCTCCTGTTCATACATCACATCTCAGTTTGCCCAGCATATTCTCCTATCAAGGGTTAAGGTCCCTTTCTGGAGGCAGGATGTAGTGATATCCCCACTAGACTATAAATGTCAAGACTCTGATGTCAAGGATCATGTCTGTCTCATTCATTATTGATTCCCCTGAACCTAGCACAATGCCTGGAATATATTAAATCCTGAAAATGGGTGGAATATGAATTCTGAATGCTTCCAATTGTTGTTTGGAAATTTTGATCTGGGTGAGTTTGAAGGATAGAAAAGCATGAGCCTTGGATGAGGAGACTGGTGGGGAGTGATAACAAGGAATTGTAACTGTAGAAGCACACTTTCCTGGGTTTATATTTATATCTGCTTTGGTAGTAAGGCTGTGAATGGTTCAGATTTGAAATATATGTACCCATGCTTCAAGAGCTGGGCATTGGAAATTGAGGACAAAAATGCTGATGATATAAATATTCTCATTCAACAATTATTTATTGAGCGCCTACTATATGCCAGGTATTGTTCTAGGTATTGATGATATTTGTTGTTGTTGTTTAGTCACTAAATTGTGTCGGATTCTTTTGGAACCCCATGGACTATAGTATCAGGCTTCTCTGTGCATGGATTTCCCAGCCAAGAATACTGGAATGGGTTGCCATTTCAGGGGGTTCCTTCTTTAGGGGATCTTCCAGACCCAGGGATTGAACCTGTGTCTCCTGCATTGGCAAGCAGGTTCTTTACCACTGAGCCACCAGGGAAGCCCATTGGTGATATAGCAACAAATAAAACAAACACAAAACCCTACTCTCAGGGAGCTTATCTTTTAGTTGGAGATAAATTGTCAATAAACAAATAAGTAAAATATATTGTTTGCCAGATGATGGGTGTCCTAAAGAAAAATAAGGCAGGGAAAGGAACAGGAAGTTCAGGGAACCAGAATATTATGGTTTCAACATAGCGGTTTGGCAGGGGAGACGGGGGGGAAGCAGTGGCTCATAGAGGTGACATTTGAGAAAGACCTGAAGGCAGTGAAGGAATTAACTGTGTGATATTCTGGGGGGGAAGGCATTCCTGACAGAGGGCATAGTAAGTGTAAAGTTCCTGAGATGGGAGCTTGCTCACACATGTTCTGGATCAGCGAGGAAGGGAGGAGGAAAGTGGCAGGAAATACGGTCAGAGACATGTTCCCCTCTATTCCAGAGGGTTAATCAAATAACAATGGCATATTAAACTGATCATGATGAAGCTCCATGAATCATAATTTGTAATTAAAATTCATGAACGTCAGGCACCATAAACCAGGACCAGCTCAAAACATCACTGGTAATACCCAATAACAGAGTGTCCTTCCTGAAAATTTCGAGAATTCCAACTGGCTGCATGTGTGTATGCAAGAGGAATTTTGCATCGTTGCCAAACATTGCCTGACAGCCAGACTCCTCAGCAGAGAACTGAATTAGAGTCTTCTGTGAACTCCAGTTAAAGGCTAATTTTAGTTTATGACTAACAAGTTTTAGTACTCTTTTATAACTCAGTTACCATAAAAAAAAAATCAAAAGTCTGGAATTTTGCATCATTTGCCTGTAGGAACCAAAGGAAAGTCTTGTCTTTTTGCATCACTTCGTGTGATCTCTTCAAAAGCCCCTCTGGGACAATACTTTAAGAAATACTGATCTTGATGAGGTGTAGCGAGGGTAGGGGTAAGTGGGCAAGAGTTGCAAGGCCAGAAGACAGTCTTAGATGATTCAGAGATTTTGAGTCTGATGACTAGGCCTGGGATCCACAGAAGAAAGGACAGGAGGAGGTGAGCAGAATCGAAGACAAGTTGATACACTTCTCTTTGTCCTAAGTTAGATCCTCCCTCTTGTGACCCTTCTCAGTGTCATCCTTGCTTCCTCACATCCTTACACTCTCACCCTCATCTCTTCTTCAAGCCCTCGATCTGAGACTTTGCCCCTTTACTTCCTAAATCTCTTGAATCAGATCACTTTGTTCCTATTCATGGCCACCCCGTTAGCCCTGTCTACCATCATCTCTCACCTCGACAGCTGTAAAAGCTTCATCAAGCTTTATCACTGGTACTCCCCTCATCTACCCAGGTCCCTTCCAATCCATTCTCTATACCATACCAAGGGATCAACTGTCAATCTGATTATGCCACCCCCCACTCAAAACCCTTCAGTGACTTCCTACTTCTTTTAGGAGAGGAACCAGTTGTTTATCTTATTAATTATTATTATTATTCATTTGGCTGCCCTGGGTCTTAGTTGCAGCATGTGGGATCTAGTTCCTTGACCAGGGATTGAACCCTGCCCCCCTGCATTGGGAGCTTGGAGTCTTAGCCACTGGACCATGAGGGAAGTCCCAAAGAGGGACCAATTTTTTAAAAAAACCCTCAGGTAAAACAAACAAACAAAAAACCCTCAGGTGCCCATATGGGCTGAGGTCTGCTTGGGTGTCTAAGCCTTCACTTGTACCACTGTTCCCCAGTCATTGCTATACTTCGGTTCTTTGTTGTCCCTTCTTTGTGGAACATTCTCCATGCCCTCTCTCCCTCACCGCTGCACTCACTCACAAGACTCTGGTCCAAACAGCAGCCCCCACAACCACCTTAATGGTCTGTGTCTTGTTAATGAAGAGAGTGAAGTTTTCTCTATATTTATAGTTTCATTGTCCGTGATCTTCTCTTCTAAAGCATGCATCGCAGGGTGTAATTATTCACTTGTTTGTGTAATTATTTTATTAGTGTATGTCCCTCCCATTAGACTGTGAAGTCTTGAGAGCAGGGCCTGTGGATGGTTTTCCTCACAGCTGTATTCTCAGCTCCTAGCACAGTGGCCATTGCTCTTGATGAATGATTGTTACAAGAACTATGGGAAGCAGCTGAGGAAGTAGCACTGGCGCAGTGGAAACCTGTGGTTGGTGATCCTAACACTGATTCTGAGGAAATCAGGAAAGATTTCTAGAAGGAACACCATGATTCAAGGTTTGGACAAAGGTCCAACATGTAGGATAAGAACTGACCAGAGAGATTAGAAGACTAAGGTCTTGGAAACAATTTTAGAGATAAAAAGCAGACTGAATTGAGCTAAGAAGGCATAAAGACCATGTAGACAGGATTTCTTTTTTTCAGATGAAATTAAGGCTTGAATATGTTAAATGCTAAGGTGAGGCATTTGCCTGGCAGAAACAGAGAGAAGTTGAAGATGAAAGAGATAAAATGAAGACTAGAACCAAGTGTCTGAGGATGTGGAAGTGGGTCAGTTGTGGCCAAGGGGTGGAACACTTTATAACAGAAAAGGAGAAAGGAGGAAGGGATGGATGTAGATGAGGATAATTCAGAGGCTTAGTGACAGGAAGTTGAAAGAATTTTCTTTTCTCTTTCCCTAGTAGTGTTACAGAATTCCTTCTGGAAGTGATAACTAGAAAATAAATTTTGCCAGTGGTTGTTCCATTTTGTTATGATTACAGTCATGCTATTTTCGGAGTTATGGTCTGAGGTTTTTCATGCACAATTATCAGATTACAAAACAGCTGGGAGCATTTGAGGCCAGAGCTTGGTCTCCACCCCCATCCTCTACCCCTCACCTCGTTTACCGCACATTGCTAGTATTCAGTACTTGCCAGGTAGTCGAATAATAATAGTAGAGGTGTCTTGTGCTTATCCTTGGGCTTTGCAGCCTGCAAGCAGATGCTGAAGAATAATTTTGGTTCTCTGGCTCCAGCTGTGAACAAGCCATATGAAATTGTTTTCTGCCAGCTAGAAATTGGTATGGAGTGTTCAATTTTCCCAATTGCTGAGACTGAGTGGTATGGAAGAAGTGATCAAAGAACACGGCTGTTGATCAAACTGGTTTCCCTGCTTTGTGTCTCACAATACTTTGTCCTATTCAAAGAGTCTCTGGATTCTGGTAGTGTGTTTATGTCTTCCGTTTAGCTCATTTCCTAGATTTGAGAACCCTTGGAGTGGGACCAACTCAACTTTTATTCTTCTTTAGCTGCCATCCTAGCATCTGGTACATAGTAGATGCTTAATAAATACTGGATGAATAAATAATGACTGAATGAATTACTGGGTGAGTAAATAATGACTGATGGAAAGGTGTGTGCATACATGCTAAGTTGCTTCAGTCATGTCCGACTCTTTGTGACCCTATGGACTGTAGCCTGCCAGGTTTCTCTGTGGGATTCTCCAGGCAAGAATACTGGAGTGGGTTGCCAAGCCCTCTTCCAGGGGATCTTCCTAACCCAGGGATTGAACCCACATCTCTTACCTCTCCTGCATTGGCAGGGAGGTTCTTTATCACTAGCGCCACCCTGGAAGTCTGATGGAAAGGTATGTACTGCAATACCCTGAACGCTAACTTTTCCTTGTAGGCCTGCAGAAGAAGCAACTCATGCCTCCTTTGTTTTAGTCAAAGCACCCAATTCTGTTAATTTTTTTAGGGACCCCACTCCTGATATTAACCTTCTTTTCCTATTTCTATTCCTATCAGACATCCATTTTCTCAGTTACTTATTTTTTCCATGTGTCATACATTCAGCCTCAAATCTTGCTTTGGAACAAATTGGAATACAAATGGATAAGACAAATCTGCTAATCCCTGGACAGACACTTGGATCCAGGTCCCTGCATCTTTGTTAATGATTCTGTTCCCTCTGCCTGGAATGCCTGAGCCTATCCAACTTCTGCCCTTTATGAGCCTGGAAAACCGTAAGGCACAATATATGTGCCTTTAGCTAAGCTCTGTAAGTGGCGAAGAATAGAGGCTCACTTATGTTACTTCAAATACAAGGTGGGATGGTGAAGAGGAAGGTGTATATTTTAGGGGTTTGTGGGTAGATATTATAAATACATAAATAGCCTAGAATTAGACTCAGAAACCTCTTTGTTCTGAAACAGATGTTGGTACTAATTTCTTTCTCCATGTCTCTCATAGCTTCTCTATTTTTCTTCTTCTTCTTAATATTTATTTATTTGCCTGCACTGGGTCTTAGCTGAGGCACGTGGAATCCTCGTTGTATCATTCAGGATCTTTTGTTGTCACTCAAGGTCTCAGTAGTTGTGGCACATGGGCTTTAGTTGCTCCGTAACATGTGGGATCTTAGTTCCCTGCCCAGGGATTGAACCCACATCCCCTGCATTGCAAGGCAGGTTCTTAACCACTGGACCACCAGGGAAGTCCCCTCTCTACTTTTCTTAGCAACTATATTTCATTCCCTATTTTCATTTCTCAAGCAGTCAACTTTTCTATGGTTTCAGCTCCCTCGTTACTTACTGTGTTTTCAGCTCATCATGGCTATTCTGGCCTCTTCTGTCTCATAAAACGTCTCCATCAGTATCCACATCCCTCCACCAGTTCTCTCTGTGGTCCCAATTCAAACCCTTGGAGAAAAAATCTGATTGTCTCCAGCTTACCTGTTCACGCTAGGCTGTATCAAGGAGGGATAAGGTCCTATGACTCTCTAAGGAGTCAAAGCTGTGAAGCAGGGCAATTTCCATTAGAAGGAGGTATGGTCTTTCCTTGGCTCCTCCTGTGCAGCATATAACCTGCTTTATTGAGAGTAACTTCTACATTGCTTCTGATAAGTCTTTCTCATACATTGTTCGGAAAGGGCCTCAGATATTTTCCAACGTTGTTGCTTCCATTCAGGGCTGATATTTACATTACAAAAGGTTCTGTCCTTTACAAAAGCCTTTTACTTTAAGAGGTTTTTTTTTTTTTTTTTTAATAGCACATTTCTACAATGAATTTTTAAATGCATCACACTCTATGCATAACTTTTAAAGACCTTGACATAGGAAATATATTGTGGCCATGATGGAGCATTTCATACTGGACTCACCATCTCACTATGAACAGCCCGTAATCCTGGACACAATAGGTGAAGCAGCTGGTTTCGGTACTCGCCCAATCCTAAGGGAAGGAGAACACCCAAACATGAGTTACATGTTTATCTTTGCTTTCTGCATTGGGTCAGTTTCTTCTCTTTTTAAACTCTTTTTTCAAATGTATAATTAATTAACTAATACTTATTCATTTTTTTGGCTGCCCTGGGTCTTAGTTGTGTCATATGCCCTCTTTTAGTTGTGGCATGCAGGATCTCTAGTTGTGGCACATGAACTCTGAGTTGCATTGTGCCTGACCAGGGACTGAACCTGGGCCTCCTGCACTGGGAACATGGAGCCTTAGCCACTGGACTACCAGGGAAGTTCTTGGGTCAATTTATTGATCATGGCTCAGGGAGAGAGATCCAAAGGAGAGCACTGTGATACCAGTGATATCCAATGTTGGAATTAGTAGGCAATGGCTTGAAAGCAGTTGTTAAAATACATTTATGGACTAAAAAATGTATTCACTTAAAGGATGGGGAATCTAAGCCTCCAAAATGGAAACAATAGAAAAATAAATATCAGAAATGAAAAATTTATTGGCTAGTCCTAATAGTAAATGTGAAGATGGACCACTGAAATTATCCAGTCTGAAAAACAGAGAAAAAACAAGATTAGAAACAATAAAGAGCCTTAGTGACCTGTGGGAATATGTCATATTTGTATCTGTAACTTGCAAGTAGCTGGAATCCCAGAAGGCAGAAGAGGAGAGGGAAAGTAGTTAAAAAAAAAAAAATTGTCAAAAATCTCTTAAATTTGGTGGAAAACATATTAGCAGAGGTTCAATGAGCCCAAAGCAGGATAAATCAAGGAAAACCAAAGGTAGGTTGCTCACAATCAAAAAACTGAATGCCAAGGATAAAAATAAAATCTTGAAAGTAACCAGAGAAAAATGACACAATACACAGAATGGAATAATAGGGTCATGACTGACTTCCCACTGTAAACAAAAGCAGTCAGAAGACAATGGAATGTCATAGTTAATGTACTGAAGGAAAATTACCATCAAGCCAGAATTCTGTGTCCAACAAAAATATCCCTCAAAGGAAGACTTTTCTATAAATACATTTTCAGATAAACTAAAACTGACAAAATTTGCCATCAGCAGACCTTCACTACAAGAAGTACAGAAAGCAGGACTTCCCTGGTGGTCCAGAGGTTAAGAATTTGCCTTGCAGTGGAAGGGATATGGGTCTGATCTCTGGTTGGGGAAGAATCCCCTCTTCTCCCACCTCTGCCTGGAAACAACTAAGACCTGACATAACCAAATTAATCTTAAAGAAAAAAAAAGAAGTATGGAAAGAAGTTCTTTAAGCAGAGGGAAAATGACACCTGATGGAAGCGCTGTCTGTGGGAAGGCCCCAAAAGTACTAGTAATAGTAATGGGCAGAAAGATAAAATACTAGATATTTGGCTTCTATTAATTTTCTAAAGAGGCATATGACTGTTTGAAACAAAAATAACACCACTGTAAGCTAAAGCTTATAATGTATATAGAAATAAAATATGTGGCAACAACCTCAAAGATGAAGTTGTGGTGGTAAATAGAATTAAGGTGTGATGGACTTGGAAGAAACACAAGCTGGAATCAATATTGCTGGGAGAAATATCAATAACCTCAGATATGCAGATGACACCACCCTTAGGACAGAAAGTGAAGAGAAACTAAAATGCCTCTTATTGAAAGTGAAAGTGGAGAGTGAAAAAGTTGGCTTAGAGCTCAACATTCAGAAAGTGAAGATCATGGCATCCGGTCCCATCACTTCATGGGAAATAGATGGGGAAACAGTGGAAACAGTGTCAGACTTTATGTTTTTGGGCTCCAAAATCACTGCAGATGGTGACTGCAGCCATGAAATTAAAAGATGCTTCCTCCTTGGAAGAAAAGTTATGACCAACCTAGATAGCATATTCAAAAGCAGAGATATTACTTTGCCGACTACGGTCCGTCTAGTCAAGGCTCTGGTTTTTTCAGTAGTCGTGTATGGATGTGAGAGTTGGACTGTGAAGAAAGCTGAGCGCTGAAGAATTGATGCTTTTGAAGTGTGGTGTTGGAGAAGACTCTTGAGAGTCCCTTGGACTGCAAGGAGATCCAACCAGTCCATTATGAAGAAGATCAACCCTGGGATTTCTTTGGAAGGAAAGATGCTAAAGCTGAAACTCCAGTACTTTGGCCGCCTCATGAGAAGAGTTGACTCATTGGAAAAGACTCTGATGCTGGGAGGGATTGGGGGCAGGAGGAGAAGGAGACGACAGAGGATGAGATGGTTGGATGGCATCACTGACTCGATGGACGTGAGTCTGAGTGAACTCCGGGAGTTGGTGATGGACAGGGAGGCCTGGCATGCTGCGATTCATGAGGTTGCAAAGAGTCGGACATGACTGAGCGACTGAACTGAACTGAACTGAAGGTTATTAGTTTGTTAAATATGAAGTGGTGTGTTATTTATTCTTAATAGACTATGATTGGTTTAAGGTATATACCATAAACCTTAGAGGAACCACTAGAAAGTAATACAAAAGGGCACAGCTAAAAATCCAACAGAGAAAATAAAATGAAATACTAAAAGCCTCAACTAACATAAAAGAAGGGAGAAGATGAACAGAGGAAAAAGTAGATGAAAAATAGAAAACAAAGGGGAGTATGGTAAAGACAACCACACCAATACTTTCAGTTGAAAGGCAGAGATTATCAAGCTAGGGGGGGAAATAAGCAAGACCCAACTTTATGCTGCTTGTAGGAAGTATAGTTTAAGTGTAAAGACATAGAAAGTTTGAAAAATAAAAGTGTGGTGAAACATACCATGCAAGTAGCAAGCATAAGAAAGCTGTATGACTATAGTATTATCAGAGCTAAGTAGGCTTCAAGACAAAGAGTATTTCCAAAGAAAAATATGGACATTTCATAATGATAAAAGATCAATTCAAGAGGTGATATGAAATCTCAAATGTGTATGTACCTACTAATAGCACTTCCAATTACATCAACCAAAAACTGACCAGAGCTGAACGGAGAAATATAAAAGGATACAATGATAGCTGGAGATTTTAACACTTTTCGCTCATTTGAAATGTGTAGATCTGTTAACCAACTTGACTTAATTAACATTTATAGAACCCAAGAACGGCAGAATGTTAAAAAAAATAGACCATACACTGGGACGTACAGTGAGTCTCTGTACATTTCAAAATATTAATACCTTACAGGTTTTCATTCAATTCAAAATCAATATCAATCCATGACAGAAAGAATCTCAGGATACTAGGAATAGTTTGACCAAAATGAAATTAATCATAAATAGCAAATCCCCATATTTAGGAATTGACAAATGCACTTCTAAATGTAAAAAAAAAAAAAAAGAAAGGAAATTAAAAAATGCTTTTAATTGGATGGGCTTCCCAGATGGCTCACTGGTAAAGAATCCGCCTGCCAATGCAGTAGATGCAGGTTCGATCCCTGGGTTGGGAAGATCCCCTGGAGAAGGAAATGACAACCCACTCCAGTATTCTTGCCTGGGAAATCCCATGGACAGAGGAGCATGGCAGGCTACAGTCCATGGTATTGCAAAGAGTCAGACATGACTGAAGCCACTTAGCACACACTGGGCATTTATCTGCACTTAGACTTGTTTTGGGGCTTCTCAGGTGGCACTAGTGCAAAAGAGTTGGACACGACATAGCGACTAAATAACAACGATGAAAATAAAACATCACAAACTGTGGGGTCATGCTGAAGTTGGACTTAATAAAAATGTGTAGTTTTAAATACCTATTTCAGAAAAGAAAAAAGATTTAAAATCAATGTTCTAAGTTTCTACCTTAAGAAAATAGAAAAAGATGAGCAAATTAAATCCAGAATAACAGAAGCAAAATCTATTTCATTGATTCCCTTTCTTTTACTAATTTATTCATTTATCTTATTGTTTCATAGAAACACTGAGAAGAACAATAGAGAAAATTAACAAAGTCAGAAGTTGGTTCATTGAAAAGGTTGATAAAATTGATAAAACTTAGCAAGCTTGGCTCATCAAGAAAAAAAGAAAACACAATAGCCAATAACAGGAATGAAAAATGTGATATCACTACAGATTGTACAGACATTAAAAAGGGGAATAAATGGATATTATCAACAACTTTATGGCAATAAATTCAACAGTGTAAATGGAATGGACAAATTTATTGAAAAAAACAGTTTGCCTTAACACAAAAAGAAATGGAAAATATGAAGGCCATATCTACTTAAAGAAATTGAATTCATGATTTAAAATGTTCCCACAAAGAAACTCTAGGCCAAATGGGTTCACTGATGAATAGATATGTCAGGAATAAATATAACACCAATCTTATACAAAGTCTTAGAGGAAACAGAGAAGGGTATAAGTTCCAACTGATTTGATGTGAGTATAATTCTGATATAGAAATCAAAACTATTATAAGAAAAGAGGATAGGCCAACATCCTTCATGAATACAAATGCAAAAAAATCTGACAAAATATTAGCAAATCTGTTCCAGCAATATGTTAAAAAAATAATAGACCAAGTGAGGTTTATTTCAATAAGACAAAGTTAGCTCAACATTAAAAACCCAGTCAATATATTTCTTCACATTAACAGAAAAAAGGGGAGGGAAACCATATGACAACATCATAATAGATTCAGAAAAGAAGTTGACAAGATTCAACTCTTCTCTTTGTCAGTCAGTCGTGTCCAACTCTCTGCAACCCCATGGACTGCAGCACACGAGGCCTCCCTGTCCATCACCAAGCCCTGGAGTTCACTCAAACTCATGGCCATTGAGTTGGTGATGCCATCCAACCATCTCATCCTCTATTGTCCCCTTCTCCTCCTGCCTTCAATCTTTCCCAGCATCAGGGTCTTTTCAAATGAGTCAGCTCTTCGCATGAGGTGGCCAAAGTATTGGAGTTTCAGCTTCAACATCAGTCCTTCCAATGAACATTCAGGACTGATTTCCTTTAGGATGGACTGGTTAGATCTTCTTGCAGTCCAAGGGACTCAAGAGTCTTCTCCAACACCACAGTTCAAAAGCATCTCTTCTTTGGTGCTCAGCTTTCTTTATAGTCTAACTCTCACATCCATACATGACTACTCGAAAAACCAGAGCCTTGACTAGATGGACCTTTGTTGACAAAGTAATGTCTCTGCTTTTTAATATGCTGTCTAGGTTGGTCATAACTTTCCTTCTAAGGAGTAGGTGTCTTTTAATTTCATGGCTGTAGTCACCATCTGCAGTGATTGTGGAGCCCCCAAACTAAAGTCAGCCACTGTTTTCACTGTTTCCCCATCTATTTCCCATGAAGTGATGGGACCAGATGCCATGATCTTCGTTTTCTGAATGTTGAGCTTTAAGCCAACTTTTTCACTCTCCTCTTTCACTTTCATCAAGAGGCTCTTTGGCTCCTCTTCACTTTCTGCCCTAAAGGTGGTGTCATCTGCATATCTGAGGTTATTGAGATTTCTCCCAGCAATCTTGATTCCAGCTTGTGCTTCTTCCAGCCCAGCGTTTCTCATGATGTACTCTGGATATAAGTTAAATAAGCAGGGTGACAATATACAGCCTTGATGTACTCCTTTTCCTATTTGGAACCAGTCTGTTGTTCCACGTCCAGTTCTAATTGTTGCTTCCTAACCAGCATACAGGTTTCTCAGGAGGCAGGTCAGGTGGTCTGATATTCCCATTTCTTGAAGAATTTTCCACAGTTTATTGTGATCCACACAGTCAAAGGCTTCGGCATAGTCAATAAAGCAAAAGTAGATGTTTTTCTGGAACTCTCTTGCTTTTTGGATGATCCAGCGGATGTTGGCAATTTGATCTCTGGTTCCTCTGCCTTTTCTAAAACCAGTTTGAACATCTGGAAGTTCACGGTTCACGTATTGTTGAAGCCTGGCTTGGAGAATTTTGAGCATTACTTTACTAGCATGTGAGATGAGTGCAATTGTGGGGTAGTTTGAGCATTCTTTGGCATTGCCTTTCTTTGGGATTGGAATGAACACTGACCTTTTCCAGTCCTGTGGCTACTGCTGAGTTTTTCAAATTTGCTGACATATTGAGTGCAGCACTTTCACAGCATCATCTTTCAAGATTTGAAATAGCTCAGCTGGAATTCCATCACCTCCACTAGCTTTGTTCATAGTGATGCTTCCTAAGGCCCACTTGACTTCACATTCCGGGATGTCTGGCTCTAGGTGAGTGATCACACCATTGTGATTATCTGGGTCATGAAGACCTTTTCTGTACAGTTCTTCGGTATATTCTTGCCACCTCTTAATATCTTCTGCTTCTGTTAGGTGCATACCATTTCTGCCATTAATTGTGCCCATCTTTGCATGAAATGTTCCCTTGGTATCTCTAATTTTCTTGACAAGATTCAACATCCACCCACAAAAGATGAGAATAAGGGCCAAATGAGATGATGCACTCCAAAGTGTTCAGTAAACTGAAAGATGCTGTATAAACGGAAAGTTTTTTTAGTTTCATCCCTCTGCTGTACACCCTGAGATTTATAGCTTCCTTTCTGACAAGGATTTCATGGGACCTGGACAACACACTTTCCAACTATTCAATAAATGCCCTCAGAATGAGAGTCAATCGGCATGCACAGCAGAGCATGGTAGAATAATAAAGTAATAACACTGCCTCTGGTACTTGAGTGCTTACTGAGTGCTGGGCTCTGAGTAAGGTTCTCATCATGTATTGTATTTTATCCTCACAGCAAATCTAAGGAAAGTACTAATATTTTTCTCTGCCTTATAAGTGAGAGAATGAGGATTAGGACATAAATACCTTGCTCAAGGTCGCACATGTAGTTGGTGACAGAATTAGGAATCCAGCCAGGCTTACACTAGAGCTTCAGGTTTTAAACCCTACCCTGCCTTGCTGTCTCTAGCCTAATTTGGGAAGAGGCCCGTAGCTTTGGCTTCTTCCCTCTTGGTCTTCCAGGGAAGTGTGACTTTGGTCTCATGTTCCTTTTTCTGCATTCTGAGCATTATGTTAACACTGCATTAATTGGAAAAAAAAAAAAAAACCTACCGTCTTTAACTGTATTAACTTTAAAAATTCTTAATTAGCATTTTAAATTATAAAATAATGCACATTTACATTTAAAATATTAAAACCATGAGAATGAGTATAAGGTAAACCACATTTTTTCCCTTCCTTACAACTCCCCAGTCACATTCCCTGGACCAAACCACTCTCAATGGAATCTACATTATTCTTCCAGAAATTTTGTGTGTGCACACATTCTTAAAGTAAGATGATGGGTTATCTGTATATGTAACTTGCTTGTTTAACAATAAAAAAAGCTTGGAGGCTTTGCATAACAATACATAAAAGTTACCTCATTCTTTTAAAAATATACATAATATCCCATTGAATGGCTATACCTTAATGTATTTCACTAGGCCCCTATGGATGAATATTTAGTTTTTTTCCCCCATTTTTGAAATATTACCAAAAGGCTGCAGTGAGCAATTTTGTACATACATCTTATGCATATGTATTATGCATAAGTATACATATGCATATAGTATGCATATATATACACAGTATATATATAAATACTATCATATTTATATAGGAAAAATTCAAAAAAGCAGAGTTGCTGAGTTGAGAGGTATATGCATTTGAAATTTTGGCAGGTATTGCCAATTAACCCTGCATGAGTTGGCATGCCCACAATAGTGTATGATAGTACCTGTTAGCCTTTATCTTTGTTGTTGTTTAGTCGCTAAGTCATGTCGTATTCTTTGTGACCCTAGTGGAAGCACACCAGGGTTCCCTGTCCTTCACCAACTCCTGGAGTTTGCTCAAACTTGCCCATTGAGTCGGTGATGCCATCCAACCATCTCATCCTCTGTTGCCTCCTTCTCCTCCTGCCCTCCATCTTTCCCAGCATCAGGTTCTTTTTCCAGTGGGTCGGCTTTCTGCATCAGGTGGTCAAAGTATTGGAGCTTCAGCATCAGGATTTCCAATGAATAATTCAGGGTTGATTTCTTTTAGGACTGACTGATTTGATCTCCTTGCTATCCAAGGAACTCTCACCTAGTGTTTCAAAATTTTGAAATCACCTTTAACCATACTTATTGAGCACCTTCTGGGTACTTTAGACACTGCGCTAGGCTCAGGGATTTGAAATGCAGTCAGTGAAGCTGGAGAAAGATTTGTTGGTAAATTACTGTTCCTTTGGGACTAAGAGCTTTTACCCTTTTAGAAACGGAAACTGCAAGCTGGTGAGGTATTTAGTTTCAATTTAGCTTAATGGAAACCTGTTAGGGAGTTTTAAAATAAGGACCAAGACAACTGAAATGGTGAACAAAATCTCCTGGGGCCCCAGGAAGGAGGATGCAGTGTCTGTGGGTTTGCATGCTTCAGACAGCTGCTCTTTCCAGAAAAGAACACATTTCACCAAGGAACTCTTGGGTGGGCATGTGAGCTGCTGAAGACTTGTAGTCATCCCTGGGGCAAGTGCTTCCTAGTAAGCAAAGGAACAGACAGATCCTGCATGGCTAGGCAGAGCAGGATGTATAAGTGGGAATAATAATACTACCAACAGTCCTTTATTGGGCACAGACTCTGGCCAGGCACTGCAATTTACATTTTATGTACATTGACTCATTGAATCCTTATAACTATGGGCTATGGTTGCCTTCAGAGGGCATTGGTATGATGCCCATTTAAGAGATAAGGATACTGAGAAGACAAGTAACTTGCCTAGCAGATGGCAGAGAAGGGACTCGAACCAGGTATGGTTGACTTCAAAGGCCATATTTGGGCCCCATGGGTATATCTGATCACATACTTGTTTTTAAAATAATATCTTCATAATAGGGAGCAGTTTAAGAAGTTTTGATCTCCTGACTTACCCCTGAAATATATTCAGGGACAGCTGGATTGCTTACACTGTGCAGTATGTCGTGTATCAAAACAAGTCTGCATGCATGCTAACTTGCTTCAGTCATATGCAATTCTTTGTGACCCTATGCTCCTCTGTCCATAGGATTCTCCAGGCAAGAATACTGGAGTAGGTTGCCATGCCCTCCTCCAGGGGATCTTCCTGACCCAGAGCTAGAATGCCTCTTATGTCTCCTGCATTGGCAGGGGGGTTCTTTACCACTAGTGCCACCTGAGAAGCCCCAAAACAAGTCTAAGTGCAGATAAATGCCCAGTGTATGCTAAGTGGCTTCAGTCATGTCTGACTCTTTGCAATACCATGGACTGTAGCCTGCCATGCTCCTCTGTCCATGGAATTCTCCAGGCAAGAATACTGGAGTGGATTGCCATGCCCTCCTCCAGGAGATCTTCCCTACCCAGGAGAAGAACCCGTGTCAGATCTCCTGCACTGGCAGGCAAGTTACCACTAGCGCCACCTGGGAAGCCCCAAGTGCCCAGTAGGTGGCAATAATAATCATCTGTTACACTGAATTTTCTTTTTCAAAGCATGCTTCCGTGGCTGTGGCAGGAAAAGAGTTGGAGATGTGATGGATGCCATGTTAGGGATTTGGGGATTCCACTCGTGGATGACGGGGAGCCCTTAGAGGCTTTAAAGTAGAAGAGTGATCAAATTTACATTTTAAGAAGATTACTTATAGTGATTAAGAGTTTGGGAACATGTTCATGTTCAGCTCTGGGTCAGTTGCTTCATCTTGCTATGCCTCAGGGTCCTCATCTGTAAAACTCCTGTTTTACAGATTTTAATGATGTTATAATCCTTCCCCATAGGATGGTTATGAAGATTAAACGAGATCATGTACATAAATTGCTTAGTAAATGGTTGGCTCAGGGTCAGTGCTCAATAGCTGAAAATGGTGATAGATATAATTCTGAGAGTGGAGAGAAAGTGGAGTTAGGGTAATCAAATGCAGTTTGGCTAGAGGGAGTAAGGATTTGAATTAAAGGGGGATATGAATGGAGAGGATAATTATAAAAGATATTAAAGTGATAGAATTGTTAGACTTAGAAATAAGATGCCAGTAAAAGGATGAGGGAAAGACAGGTAACTGATGGCTCCCAGTTTCCAACCTGGGTGCTTGAATGGTCGTACACTTGAGTGAGATAGGAAATACCAGAGGAGATGGAAGTTTGGAGTGGAAAAAAAAGATGATGGTTGGGGTATAAAAAGAACACAATGAGGTTGATTTTTAAGATAATGACTATGAGTACTCTGTCACAAATTTGAAAATCTAAGCTTTGTCATTTGAGCTTCAAGACAAAGAAGAAGATGAATCCGTGGGTGGGCATAAGAGCACCCAGGAGAATGTGTAGAAACAGAAGACTAGGGGGTCAAGCAGCCATTCCCGGAGGGGTCAAGGATATTGAGAAAGAACTATTGGGGGTGGAGAAGTTTCTAGATGGAGCGAGGGAGCCCTCAGCAATGTCAGGTCCTGCAAGAGAACTGAGAACTAGGCAGTGGAGTCATTACCAGTTACTGCCCTCAGGATGCTCACACTAATATCTCTTAACAGTGAAAATAGGAAAGTGCTTTACTATGAAGGAATTCGCTGGGACATCTGTTATCCCATTGATCATCAGGGTTACTCTGATCGCCCTGGTGGCCTGCGGGGGCACCACTCCCTCATGGGCTCCTCCCTTGACTGCACAGAATGACTGAAATGCCGCATCCAAGAGTAGAGGGTCTTCTTTGGGCAGTGTTTTAGAATGGGGGATCTCCCTTGCTGGAATCTCCTAGCTGCCTCTGGTGTGCACTGCACTATTATGCTTCTTTTCATAATTCTGTCCCCTTTTGCAGAACAAAACCTGGAGACAACAGAGTATCTATTTGAAGTTACATTTCGTCCTTCATTTCTCCACAGCCAACGCTAATGGTGGTGATGTGAGGCAGGGCAGATCCTTGCCCAGAGTGCAGACAGAAAGAATAGAGGGAGGTAGGAGAAAGGTCCAGATTAGATGATGGAACTGGCAGGGGCTAGCTGGGTAGGGTTTTGTTAGGCCAAGATAGTGGGAGCCGAGATAGGGCTTTCTGGGTGGTGCAAGTGGTAAAGAACCCGCCTGTCGATGCCGGAGATGTAACGGACGCAGGTTTGATTCCTGGGTCCGGAAGATCCCCTGAAGAAGGAAATGGCAACCCATTCCAGTATTCTTGCCTGGGAAATCCTGTGGACAAAGGAGCCTAGCAGGCTACAGTCCATGGGGTCGCAGAGTCGGTCACAACTTAGCATGCGTGCACAGAGCGGGAACAGGGAGGGAGAAGGAGAAGGTGGCGTTCTTGGCAGAAGGAATGGTGAAAGCAAAGGTGCAGAAGCGGGAAAGCAGAGGCCAAGCTCAGGGAATGTGAGTACCTTGCTGGCGTGCATCTCAGAGTGGTGGGAGAGCAGGCTGGGCCAGAGACACGCGGTTGCGTGATAGAGTTCCGAGGGCCAAACGAGGGACTTTGGGCTGTCTTCTTCTGTGGTTTGACAGCTTCTGGGAGGAACCCTCAAAAACCTTTCAGGAATTCAGGCTTGTCTGTCTCAGACTTCTCCTTCTGGAAGACCAACTGCCCAAGGTGGCGGCCTGACATTCAATCTCCTTTGTCATGGTTGGGAAGTCAGGGTTGTAGCTGATTTCATTGGCCTGTATTGCATTTATTATAGTGTGGCTTTTACAGTGTGTTAATTGAAATATTTCCAACTGCCAAAAACAATTACACTCAAATTGCCTTGTCAGTTCTTTTATTGCCAGATAAATGTTTTACAGACATATTTACGGGGGGCAATGGTAACTGGATCTCGTTTCCTATTTAGGGCTGGCAGCCTGGGGTGGGGTTGGCTCTCCAGTGCTCTGTTGTGGGCCAGAAAACTGTTGGACATTGTGGCGCTTCCATCTCATTACCTTAGGGATCAGAGGATCTTCAAAGGAAAGCCGCTTTCTGGCTCATGTGGCTTAGCCTCAGAGGAGGGTTCCCATCCCTGGAAACCTAGACGACCTGGCAGAAATCTGAATCCTGCTGCTGCCCTCCTAGCAACAATCCCTGCCTAAGCCAGGACATGCACTTCTCACCCTCTGGAATCCCCTCCCCATCCACCATCAAAGCCTCTCCACAGCCCCTGCCATGGAAGAGTTGCGAGAGTCCTTCCCGTCTAACCCCCTCACTTTGCATTTGGGAAACTAGGACCCAGAGACCTGCTGTAAGATCACTCAGGTGGTCAGCGAGAGCTGGGAGCCAAGGTCTCTGCCTTCACCAACATGTGCCCTTTGGTTTCTTGACTGCCTTGCCCCCTCCTTCAAGGCCTAGACCTGCTTCTTCCAAGCTTAACACTCCCCAACACACACATCTCCAGTCTCCACCGATCTCCTTTCTTGCTCCATCACCTGAAACAACTATTTGTTCAGTGTCTATACTGCAGGGTTTTGTTTTATTTCTTTGTTGGAGCATTTTATAGTTTCTGTTATTGTTCTGCTCTTGCCATTTCACATGCCATTTTCCTCTTCTGGACAGCCTTTCTGAAAAACATTTTCTCCACTTGGATAACCCATACTTGTCTTTTGATATTGAGCTGAGATATAGCCACCTCAGTGAGGCTTTCTTGTGCACCCAGGCTGGGTAGGTGTTTCCATGCACGAGCACCCTGGGCATGTGTCTCTACTGCTGGCACAGAGCAGACTTTCAAGAGAACATGCTGAGTGAATGAGTGAGTAAATAATGAGCACTGATCACATGCTTCTGTCCTCCATGGACCTGAGAAACAGGGATAGGGACCTCATCTCTCTTCATCTTTGTCTCACTGCCTAGGTTAGTCCTTGACAAATGAGTAGGTGCTCAACAAATGTTTATCTAGTTGAATCCAGCATGCCACTCTTGGGGCTTCCCTGGTGGTCCAGTGGTTAAGAATCCGCCTGCCAGTGCAGAGGACACGAATTCAATTCCTGGTCTGGGAAGATCCCACATGCCACACGGCAACTAAACCCGTGTGCCCCAATTACTGAGCCTGTGTGCCACAACTACTGAAGCCTGTGTGCACCAAATCACATGCTCTCCAACTAGAAAAAGCCCACATGCAGCAACGAAGACCCAGCATAGCCAAAAATAAAAAAATAAATAAATAGATAATTTTTTTAAGAAGCATGCTACTCTTGGGAACATAAAATTTTAGCATGCTAGAACTGGAAGGTCATCATATCCAATCTTATGCATCTTACGGTAGATGAGAAAATAGGCTTCAAGAGGAGAAACATTTTCCCAGGGTCATGATTACTAAGGGGTTTGATGGCATTCATTCATATATTCAATACGTGTTTTGAACACCTGCTATATTCTGAGACAGCAGTGTACGAAGCAGAGTACCCAAACCTTCATCATAAACAACTGTTTATAAATGTATTCTGCCCTCAGAATCCCCTTAATGCCTGGCACAGAGATGAGCACTTAGTATATGCTTTTAAAAAATGTTTGTTGAGCTAACTGCAGGTAAGAAATGCCAGGCAGTAAGTTACCCAGGTGCTCTTCAGGGATCAGTCTCACTGATGCTGGAATCAGGTTGCCTCAGATATAGGGCCTCCTTGGCTGGGCACCTGTTGTCAATGAGAAGACTGTCTGTGAGATTTGAGGAAGCTCAGTGTCGCTTGTCTTTGAGGTCCTTGGGCAGAAGCCCCCCTGTAATTCTCTTTCTGATATTCCTATGGAGAGTCACTTATGACTTATCTTCTGTTTCTGTTCTTTTTTCAGAGCATCGCCATGGGCAGAGGAGCCAGAAAGAGAGTAAGTGCTGAGACCACGCAGCTTCTCAGCAAAAAGCTAATAGCATTTCTTCTGTTGAAATATTAGTTATAACTTTTTAAATAAAAGCAAAAAGAACGTTAAAATCATCCTTAAACCTATCACTCCGGGAAACCTCTTAGTTAACATGTAATGCTATATCTTCCAGATATTTCTATGCACATATAAAAATTACATGTATTTATTTGTAACTGGAGTCAAACTGTATGTTCTTTTACAACCTGCTTTTTACATACTATTTAGAGTACTTTCCATTGTCAATAAATATACTTTCATAGAATCACTTTAAATTAATGCACACTATTTTACCTTATGTTCATTAAGGCCATTCCATAATTTTGTTCAACCATGCCCCATTGTTGGACATTTAAATATTTCCTCTTTTTCACTATTATGAACAACCCTCCAACAAACATTCATGCATTTAAATCTTTAGGCCTATCCTTATTTTTTTCTTAATATAAATTCCTATAACATAGAAATTTGAGTCAAAGAGTACAAATAATATGTTGGCCAAAAAGATAGTTCAAGTTTTTCCTTAACATCTTATGGAAAAGCCCAAACAAACATTTTGGCCAACTCAATACTTATTAGGCTTTTGAAAAATATTTCCAAATTGCTTTTTAGAAAGGTTGTACTAATTTACAAGTGCCCATTTTCCCACAGCCTCGCCAACATTAGATATTGGTTTTGTCTGTTTGGCTTTCTTTGGTTTTAGTTTTAGACAGTTTTTTTGGTTTCATTTTGTTTTGTTTGCTTGCTTGCTTGTTTTTTGTGTTCAGAATGTACTGGTTAGGATGGTTTCCCATCCGTCTGGATTTAGGGTGCTTTTAGTGCTGTCTTTGTCTGAAGGCACATCCTTCTGTAAGCTTTGCAGTTCCTCCTGTAGGCTGGCTGAAGACAGTAGAGCAACACACGAAACTATTGTTTGTGCGTGTTGGCTAAAGACAGAGGTGATTTTATAGATTCCTGGGCATTTCACATCCATGAAGTAGGAATTGGGGCTCTACACCAGGCGCTTCTTCTTGTGTCTCCTCTTCTGGACAGGGATGAAGGAGATCCTCTGTGTGTTCTCGTGGGGAAGCAGTCACTGCCCTTCACCAATTTAATAATGAAAAAAATTGCATTGTTTTGTTTTGCATGTCTTTGATTGCTAGTGAGGGTGAATATTTTTTAATATGTCATGGGCCACTGTGGCAAGGTATTAAACTATCTATCAGGGAAGGGGAAAACTTCTAGTTATTGATTTTTTCTGCTTCAAGGCTTTGATAAGGACTATGAGGCTTCAAGTTACAAAGTACTGGGAGTATTTCTGTAACAATAACCTTAAGGTGGCAAACTAGAAGGTAAAATGTGAATGAGAGTTGAAGTAGCTTAAAGAATGGCTGGGGGCCTTTTCACAGCTCGTCCCGGCTATTAGCTTCCAGGCTGCATGGGAAGCGGTAAGAAGGAGCCGGTTCTGGTCTCGCTCCTGGGGCCAAGGACCCAGCACAGTATTCCAGCTAAGCCCAGACCCTCAGGCCTGAGGTGGCCATGATCTTCCAAGCAATGCGAACTCCGGTCTAAGCAATTCCTCTGGATCCTTGCATGAGTGCTGTCTTGTATGCTTTATGTTCTGTGTCTTGGGGCAGAGCTTGGCTTCTGGGAGGATGGTGAATGAAAGGGCTTCCTACAGTGCTGCTTGCTTGTCTAAGCAGATAAGGCTCTTGTTTCTCATGGGAGGTTTTTGTCCAGGATGAAGACTCAGGGACTGAAGTAGGGGAAGGGACAGATGAATGGGTGCAGTCCAAAGCCACAGTTAAACCCCCTGACCAACTGGACTTGACTGATGCGGTAAGTGAGCAGCATCTTACTCCCACCCCTTCCACCACCTCCAGCCTTGGAGATGGACTCTGCGCAGAACCTAGGTTGCCAGATGTCTGCTTACATCCCAGGGTACCTTCAGAGGGGGTGAGGGCCTCTACATTTGACCCTCTTGGTGTTTCTCTCCCTCAGGAGCTGAAGGAGGAGTTCACCCGGATTCTGACGGCCAACAACCCACATGCACCCCAGAACATTGTCAGGTACAGCTTCAAAGTAAGTCATCCTCTCTAGGGTAGAGGCCTCTGGTGCTCCTTGGCTTGGTGACTTGCTATGTTGCAAAAGCCCCTCAGCTCTTTTTTAAAAAGTTAATTTTGGCTGTGCCGGGTCTTTGTTGCTGCCTGCAGGCTTTCTCTAGTTGCAGCAAGGGAGAACTACTCTCGAGTTGCGGTGTGCGGGCTTCTCATTGCAGTGGCTTCTCTTGTTGCAGAGCACGGGATCTAGGGCAAAGGCTTCAGTAATTATGGCGCATGTGCTCAGTAGTTGTGGCTCACTGGCTTAGTTACTCCACAGCGTGTGGGATCTTCCTGGTCAAGGGATCAAACCCATGTCCCCCTGCATTGGCAGGCACGTTCTTAACCACTGGACCACCAGGGAAGTCCTGCCTCTCAGTTCTTGCAGAGATCACCTTTAAAGTGAATTCGCTGGCTGAAACTGAGATTTTATGTGGAGTTTTCTAGAGATTTTTGAAATTTCTTTATGAATCTTCCTTCAGTCTCACTAATTACATTGTCTTAATTGCCCTGCAGAGCCACTCTTTTCAAGAATCCTGAAGTGAATAATTTGGTAGGAAAAGTACTTTTCCAATGTATGTAATGTGTTAGTCACTAACATCAATCATTGGGTCTCCAGAAGCCAGTGTGGCAGTGTCAGGCCCTATATTAGAACTTTTACATAGGATATCTCATTAATCCTCAGGTTTTTTGCTATAGGAACAATTTTTAACTTCATTTTATGGAAACCAAGAGTAAACAGATAAATTATAAAAGTCACATAGCCAGGATTCAAAGCAAAATTTGAACTAGTTTGATTGACTCTAAAGGAGAAGGCAATGGCACCCCACTCCAGTACTCTGGCCTGGAAAATCCCATGGATGGAGGAGCCTGGTAGGCTGCAGTCCATGGAGTTGTGAAGAGTCCGACACGACTGAGTGACTTCTCTTTCACTTTTCACTTTCATGCATTGGAGAAGGAAATGGCAACCCACTCCAGTGTTCTTGCCTGGAGAATCCCAGGGATGGGGAAGCCTGGTGGGCTGCCGTCTATGGGGTCGCACAGAGTTGGACACAACTGAAGTAAGTGACTTAGCAGCAGCAGCAGCAGCAAAGCAACATTACACCGCTTCTTTAAAAAAAAATGGTATGTATACATACACACGTACAGATACAGAGTTTTGACTATATAAAAGAAATCTAGAAACCCATGGTACTAGCTTCAAAAGATTTTTTTGTTGTTGTTGCTTTTTGCTTCAAAAGATTTGAAAGAGCAATGAATATACAATGGAAACTAAACCTCCTTCTCCTGTCCTTTTCCTTGATGGCACACTATGAGCAATTTCTTTCTCTTTTTTAAAAACAGTTTTATTGAGATATAATATTTACATACTATAGAATAACCCCATTTAAAAGTGTACAATTCAATGGCTTTTTGTATATTTACAGATTATGCAACTATCACCACAAGCAACTCTAGAACATTTTCATTTTCCCCCAAAGAAACCCCATACCTCTTAGTTGCCACTCCCTAGTTTCCCATTTCTTCCAGCCTTAGGCAACCACTAATCCCTTTTTCAGCTTTAGAGATTTGCCTCTTCTGGACATTTCATACAAGAGAAATCAAATAATATGTCATCTTTTGCGACTGACTTCTTTCATTTAGCGTACTGTTTTCAAGGTTCCTTCATGCTGTAATATGTCCCAGTGCTTTATTTCTTTTTATTGACAAATAATATTCAATCGTATGACTATATCATATTTAATTTACTCAATTGGATGTCCATCAATTGATGGACTTTTGGATTGTTTCTGCTTCTTGGCTATTATGAACAATGCTGTTATGAACGTTCATATACCAGCTTTTGTGAATTTTTCTGTGAACACGCTGCTTTTTATTCAAGATTGAGTAGGCACCCCCTCCACAAAGAGGTGGGACAAATTCAGGTGTATTTCTTGAGAGGTCCCACTCATGAGTTGTGCTCATGGTGTCCCTCAGGCAGCCTGTTAAGAGGCAGGGGGTAGGTGGCAGAGAGAAGCTGCCTCACGTCCCTGAGCTTATGCTGGAGTGCAGCATGCTCTATGAGCTCCTGTTCTTTTGACCTCTGAAAGAGGATCTCTTTGGGACTCAGTGGGAGGCATGCTACAGGCAGAGGGTTGGTGTCAATGTACCTCTCTTGCCCTCTTGGAAGCCCAGTTATTAGAAGAGATTCCTGTGAGTCAGCTGCCAGCTGGGTAGCCGTGGGCTCCCAAGCAGGCTCACCTCCTCCAACTTTCTAACAGCCTCCCAGGCCTGCCTGGCATTCCTCCCACAGAGGTGGCCTCCAAGTCCTTCCCTGAGATCTAAGAGCTTTAGGTCTCCAAAGCTATTACTTTCCCTTGAAGTGCTGGCCAGGGGAGGCAGAGTGTTCAGATCTAAGCATGCCTCTCCTCCTTGCAGAAGCAATGGAATCTGAATTCCATCCCTAAATTGAAGAGGAAGGTCCTAGTCACTACTGGGGACAGGATGAGGTGACATCTTAAATGACAACTATATGGATAATTTATTCCCATGGACATCTCCATTGTCAAAATAATAGCTAATATTTTTACTGAGCACTTATTATGTGTCAGACACTCTGTTTTGAGTGCCTGATAGAGTGCTTTCATTATTTTCAATACTTAACTATCCTGCAAACTACTCATTCTCATTTTGCAGATGAAGAAATTAAGGCTTAGAGTGGCTAAGCCTAAGATCATGCAGGTAATAGGGAGCAAAATCAAGATTTGGATCCAATTCTGCCCATATCCACAGACCATGCTCTTGAGCACTGCACTGTCCCATCTCCCCATCCATCTGTGTTACTGAGAGAGGAAGAGCTTTATGGTGACTTTCAAAGGCAGAATGTCCCATTCTGTGTGCAGAAATAGTGATTCTTTCTGTTCTCCAGGGATAGGTGGGCCTGGTACCAGCCCATGGGTTGGTTTCCTCTGTGGTGAGTTCATCTCAGTGTGCCATACAAAGGTAACACTTTTCTGTATGACTTGAAAAGGGCTGGGGACTTCCCTTGTAGGTCCAGTGGTTAAGAATCTGCCTGCCAATGCAGGAGACACGAATTCAGTTCCGGGAGGATCGCATGTGCCTCAGAGCAACTAAGCCTGTGTGACATAAGTACTGAGCCCATGCTCTAGAGCCCACGAGCCACAACTGCTAAAGCCCATGATCCCACAGCCCGTGCTCCACAGTAAAAGAAGACATCCACACACCACAGGAGAAACCCATGAACCACCACTGGAGAACGCCCCCACGCAGGAACGAAGACCCAGCGCAGCCAAAAATCAGTGAGATAAGATACATAAAGGAATGAACCCCTGCTCTCAAACTTTAGGGCTAGGATGCTGACCACTAAGGAGGTAGCCTAGAGGATCCAGACTATAAGCTTTATAAAAGCAGGGACCATATCTGCTTTTGCTAAGCTTTGTATCTCTAGAACCTAGAAAATACTTGGCACATTGTGTCTATTCAAAAATTATTTGTTGACGAATGAATGAACAAGGTTGCCTGTGCTTTAATAGTAGCCATGTTTCTCGTTTGCCATGTGACTTGACAGGTGCCAAGCAAGCCCCAATCTTTTCTACATTTTTGTGATCCTCTTAAGGGATGGGGGACATGGTGTCTCTGAGGATCTATCCAGCCCTGGCATCCACTAAATAGAGTGGAGAAAAGGCCAGGTCAGGTGTGTTTGTTGACTATGTGTGACCTCTCTGAGTTCTGGTAAGGGAGGCAAAATAGAATCTCTTGACATGGATGAAGGAATCAGTGACAGGTCAATTCAGAGTTACTCAGAGTTGGAAGAATGTATTTTAAAATATGTCTTTGACAGCACATGTAAAATAATGAAATTAGACCATTCTCGAATACCATATACAAAAATAAACGTAAAAAGGATTAAATACTTAAATGTAAGACTGGAAACTATAAAACTCCTAGAGGAAAGCATGGGCAGAGCACCCTGACATAAACTGTAGCAACATGTTTTGGATCTGTTTCTTAAAGCAAAGGAAATAAAAGCAAAAAGAAACAAATGGGACCTAATTAAACGGTTACCTAATTAAATGGTTACCTTTGCAGAGCAAAGATATCGGTTGATAAAACAAAAAGACAACCTACTAAATGGGAGAAAATACTTGCAAATGATATGACTGATAAGGAGTTAACTTCCAAAATATACAAACAGTTCATATAACTCAACATAAAAAACAACAACAACAACAAACAACCTGATGGGCAGAAGACCTGATTAGACATCTTTCCAAAGAGGACATGCGGATGGCCAGCATGCACATGAAAGGATACTCACCATCACTCAACATCAGGGCAATGCAAATCTAAACCACAATGAGATATCACCTCACACCTGTCAGAAAGGCTATCATCAAAAGACCACAAATAACAAATGTTGGTGAGGATGCATACACTGTTGATGGGAATGTAAACTGATGCAGACACTATGGAAAACAACATAAAGGTTTCTGACAAAAACTAGAAATAGAACTACTATGTGACCCAGCAGTTCCACTCTGGGTATATATCTGAGAAAAACAGAAACATTACTTCAGAAAGATACATGCGCCCCAGTGTTCATAGCAGCACTATTTATAATTACCAAGATATGTAAGTAATCTATGTGTCATCAACAGATGAATGGATAAAGATGTGGTGCATATATATATAATGGAAAACTACTCATAAAAATAAAATTTTGCCATTAGCAGCAACATGGATGGACTTGGAGGGTATTATACTAAATGAAATAACTCAGATAAAGACAAGTACTGTATATCACTTATATGTGGAATCTAAAAAACACAATGAACTAATGAATTAACAAAAAGAAGCAAACTCACAGATACAGAGAACAAACCTAGTAGTTTCTAGTGGGGAGAGGGAAGGTGAGAGGGTAGTATAGGAGCAGGGGTGTAAGAGGTATAAACTATTAGGTACTAAATATAAAATAAGCTACAAGGATATACTGTACAACACAGGAATATAGCCAATATTTTACAATAACTATTATTGGACAACAACAAAAATTGGAATATAACCTTTAAAATTGTGAATCATTATATTGCACACCTGGAACTTACATAATATTGTATTGGGTTGGCCAAAAGTTTATTGGGATTTTTCTGTGAGGTGTTATGAAAAAATCCAAACAAACTTTTTGGCCAACTCAATACAACAGCTATACTTTAATAAAATTTTAAAAGGAAAGCAAAAAAAGTCTTAACAAGAACTTAAAAACAACCACAACTTCATTTGTTTTCTCTTCTTGAAACTGGAATGCAGTGAAAACTTCAGGTTAACTGAGGATTTAGTAAGTGATAATTCTGTTAGCAGATGGACCATCTCAGGCCTTTCGAGTGAAGGCAGACTGTATTTTGATGCCAGCCCTTTGGGGACCCCTGGTCTGATACAGCCCCTTTCTTCCCAGGAAGGCACATACAAGCTCATTGGCTTTGTGGACCAGCTGGCAGTTCACTTCACCCAGGTCGGGAACCTGATTCCCAAAGACTCAGATGAAGGGCGGCGGCAGCACTACCGTGATGAGTTAGCAGCCGGTAAGCCCCTGGGTCAACCTGAGGCTGCAGCCCAGAGCCCGGTCCCCTTTCTCTGGTCACTGTAGGGAGGAGGTGGCTAAGCCAGAACACTGCAAAGCCTCTTCCTTTCTAACAGCTGGCTCTCCTGGGGAGGTCTGGGAGAACCCTGGGGCAGGTGAGGTCTGAAAGACAGAAACCAAGAAGGCCTTGCTCTGCCAGGGGATAGGGGAGTGTGTGGGACTTTGGGCTCAACAGCAATATCCCACCAAGGTTCTCAGGAGTCCACCAAGGTGGTGATTTCAGAAACAGAAATCCTGGAAGAAGAAGAAGAGCCCAAGGAAGCTGAAGCTGGGAGTCAAACAGATGTGCCTATAGTCGAGGTTCAGTATAATATTGCTGTCCATCCCACCCCTTCCCTGGAGGAGGGAATGGCAACCTACTCCAGTATTCTTGCCTGGAAAATCCCATGGACAGAGGAGCCTGGCAGGCTTCAGTCCATGGGATCACAAAGAGTCAGACACGACTGAGTATGCACTTGCCCACCCCTTACGGTTCCAGCTTTGTCTGGAGGCTTTAAGGACACTCGAGGGGTGGGGACTGAAGGTGAGAAGTGAAGAGGCCACAGGTGCCAAGACCTCTGGCATCATCCTTCCCTCACACTCCCATCCTACCCCCAGACACAACTTCTCCCCACTCCCCACCCCACACCACCTTCTTCTCACAGCTCAGTCCTGGTCCTATGGGCCTTTTCTTTTCCTCTCAGGCATCTGAGAAAGTGACTGAAGAAGAATTGATGACTCCTAAGCAGCCCAAGGAGCGAAAGCTCACCAACAAGTTCAACTTCAGTGAGAGGGCCTCACAGACCTTCAATAACCCTCTCCGGGTAAAGCAACCCTCCACCCAGCCCCTTTGCCTCGAAGCTCCACACTGTCCATAGTAGGGAAGAAGCAGGCCTGACCCCAACCCCTGCAGCCCTCAGCCTGGCAGGTGACAGGGCAGATGGAACCGTTTCGCTCTCCAAGGAGAGCTGGGAGCATGTGTTCATGTCCCTATGAGTCATCCAGGCAGGAGTTCAGAGGGAGTAACAAGGAAGCTGGATTCCTCTATCAAGAGACTGAAACCTGAATTGGGCCTCAAAGCTGAGGTCAGAGTTTGGGGAAGGTAGAGGAGATGAGAGTGTGCCGGGGAGATAAGACTAGAAGCCAGTTTGACTGAAGCTGATTGTCTCTTTGATACACTGGCTGGTATTTCCCTGGCTCATAAATATGGAGGAACCTGCTGCTACTTCTGCTAAGTCGCTTCAGTCGTGTCTAACTCTGTGCGACCCCATGGGCTGCAGCCTACCAGGCTCCTCTGTCCATGGGATTTTCCAGGCAAGAGTGCTGGAGTGGGTTTCCATTGCCTTCTCCTATAACTGCATAGTGATACACCAATTCAACTTACTGCTATGGGGGAAAAACACCATTTAATGAGAAATGAAGACAAAGCACAAACCCGACTAAGGGCACACACTCTGTGGACCGCAGCACGGCTATGACCAGAGCAAGTGGGGGGACGGGGGAGGGGAGATGGATGGGTAAACTACAGCCTCGGGGGGCAGAGGAACCTGAGTACGGGCTGAAGGCACCTGTCAGGGTTTCAGGTGAGAGACTCACATATGTAAGGCAGTGTTCTACACAAGTCAATCTGGGAGGAGGGCAGATATTTACAAAGGAAATACAAGCAAAAAGAAACAAATGGGACCTAGGTAAACTTAAAAGTTTTTGCACAGCAAAGAAAACCATTGATGAAATGAAAAGACAACAGGGTGGGTTTTTGGCAGCTCCTAACCACCCTCTGTAGTAGACAAGTTTATTGGCATTTAGTATATTCACCTTGTTATTCAACCTTCACCACCATCTATTTCTAGAACCTTTTCATTTTCCCAAACTGAAACTGTACTGTTAAAGACTAACTCCTCAACAATCCACCTTCCCCCAACCCCCGTCCTCTGGGGCTACTCCCATTCTACTTTCTGTCTCTATTCATGGGATCACAAAGAGTCAGACACGACTGAGCGACTGAACTGAACTGAACTGAACTGAACTGAACCACCCTCTGTAGTCCCTGTGCTGACACTGAATAATCTGGATGAGACATGATGAGGGGTGGGGGGCAGGGAGGTGCACTCGCCTGGTGAAGCTAGAGACCCCAGCATATGGGAGAAATCATCTTGAGGTGAGGAAGCTTGGCCCAGTGGCTTGCCAGAGGTTGATTGGAGCGTCCGGAGGCTGGCCAAGGCCCGACTTCTTGTAGATCTGTCCATCCCCTACTTGGAGTTCTTCTTGATTGAAACTGTCATAGTCGGGCTTCAGTGGCCCTACTTTCTAGTTTAGGCTTCTTCTGAAGGAGGCTTGCATGAAAAATCTAGGCTTTCACTGCATCAGTTTGTCCTTTGCCCAGGCCACTCTTTACTTCCCCAGTGCTATGTCCCACCCCTCCCTCAGTCCAAGAAAAATGCTTCTCATGTGGCTATACCACTGGGGAAAGAGGCTTTCTGTGGGTCACCTGTTGTCATTGTTCTCTAGGACCGAGAATGTCAGATGGAGCCTCCTCCTAGGACAAACTTTTCAGCCACAGCCAACCAGGTGAGGCCCTGGGCCAGTCTAAAAGCCATCACTCCCCACCCCACCCCCATCCCATATCCTTGTTTTGCTCCCTCAACAACAAGGGAGACTGGTGTGGTCATAGATTCCTCTGGAAGTCTGCTCTCCTCATCCACCTACTTCCTGGCTCCTTGTCCAATCTCTGAACTCCAGGCACATGAGACAGTAGGTCTCTACTCAGAGGGCTCAGAAACAGCCCAGGATAAAACTGTCCAATGGGGACACGGGTATGGTTTCTAGAAGTTCCTCCAAGACGGGAACATGTACATTTCCCAGGAGTCTCTGCAGCCTGTGGCACCTCACAGCTGACTCTGCAGTGTTAGTACTCTGACCCTGCCCTTCCAGCAGCCTTCAATGTTCCTGCAGACCCTCCTTCCCCCTCAAGTCCCATGAGATAACCACACTGATTTGGGCAGGATATGGTGCTAGATAACCTGAGCTCAGTCCCCAACTCTGCTGTTCACACTGTAAGATCCTAGGCAAACCATGTCACTCTTCATGCCTCAGTTTCTTTATTTATCAAATAAGGATGACAAACAGCTTCACAGAGTTGCTGGAGGGCTCTGAGTGAGATAACGGAAGTACAGTGCCGTGTGCAGGACCGGTCCCTGGGGGAATTACTAAAGAGAGGATGTGCCTCTCTGGCCTGCAGGTGGCAGTGACTACTCAGCTCTGGGGAGCACACAGAGCTACCTGGGGCATTTGCCCAGCCCCTGATCCATGTGGCTTCCTCTGCTACTATCCTTGGGCTTCTCTTGCTGTCAGATCCAGTTAGCAGGAATTCCCTTACTTTTGTTTATCTCTTTATGCTGAGAAAGTATGATCAGGGCTGTAGACAACAGGCCTGAGCCAATATGTTTATCCCATCTCTATAGTAGGGGGTCATTTTTTAAATTTCCTAGTTCAGAGTCTCATAAATCACTACGAAAAAGGTGATCTAGCTGATCACTGCCCATTTGTTCTGCCTGGCGGAAGTGGTAGGCTGGAATGATACTGATCTCCTGCTGATAACCGAGCCCCTGGGTTGCAGGGTGGAAAGCCCAGCTTTCAGGGGTGCCCTGAGAGTCCCTTCATTCCTGTCCTAGAGCTGACCATTAGCAGTGAGTGTCACTGAATGCATAATAGCAGTGGGCCAAGTAGAGGATGCTATGAAAGCATGTGACTGGGTTTAGGATCAACTCCTCAAGCCGTAAAGGCTGAAGAGGACCTGGCCAGGTGAAGATTTTGCCCTGAGATGATCCTTCTCACCTTGTCTTTGCCTAGTGGGAGATCTATGATGCCTACATGGAAGAGCTCGAGAAGCAGGAAAAGACTAAAGAGAAGGAGAAGACAAAGACCCCAGTGGCTAAAAAGATGGGGAAAATGGCCATGAGGAAGATGACTTCCATGGAGTCCCAGGTTTGGTGAGGGCTCCCATGGCTCTGTCACAGAGAATGACTGAGTGGGCTCTTGGCTCCTGGGTAGAAGGAAGCCTGGCTGTCTGGTAGGACTTCACAGGCACTTAAGGGCAGGGGGCATGCTAGTGATACTTATGAACAGCCCTTTCCTTGAAGGAAAGTGTGAGGAGAGCTATAACCGCCTCTGGCATTCCACACATTCCTCCCCCTCCCCCACCCCTCACAATTTCTTATAGGTCTGGAGGCTGGCAGGAATTCAGAATTGTTGGGCTAGGGAACAGCGGGAGACATGGATGTTATTAAAAGCTTGATATGCACCTTGGGAGAGCTGGGGAGGCTTCCCAGGGCAGAGTGGCATGTGAGGATAAGGCTCCACCTCCTTGGGCAAAAGCTCATGAGGTTTGGGAGGGAGATTTGCTTTTTGGGCTTCAGTCCTTGGGTTTACTTGCACTCAATTCTTCAGGTCCAGGAGGCAAGTCAGAGCTAATCACAGGTACCGGAGAGTCCAGGCCAATGAGTGGCCACCCTGGGCTGGATTTGCAATGAAGAGCTATGCAGGAGTCATAGTAGAGGTCATGGTTGGGAGCTCACTGTGGAAGTAGCCAGCATAGGTTGGGGTTCATCATGGAAGTTACAATGAAAAGTCACTGCAGGGATGGTCACCACAGGGAGATGCTGAGGAGCCATGTGTGTCCCTTCAATAGAGAGACAGCTGGGTCAGGAGCCAGGGTCCTAATAAGGAGATCAGGATGAGTCTGACCTGCAATGGGGCAGGAAGGACAAGGACCACAGAAAGCTAAGGTCACGTTCAGCACCTTGGAGAGCTCCCACCAGCTCTCAGGGAAGTAGTTCTGCTCCACCCTGGAATCGAAACCAGAGCACACTCTCCCTTTCTCTGAAGTATGCCCACTTCCACTCAATTCCATGCCCAGGATAAAGTCACATTTTAGGGGAGGTTTGAGGGTTCCAGGCCCTGACTTAATAGGAGCTGTCCAGTTGAGTTTCATGTAATCAGAGCAAGTACTTGGTGATCATGACTGTGCTGGTATTGGAACCCTGAGGTGAAAGATAAGTCCTGGCCCTGCATTTGCCTTGTCTGGACCCTTAACCTCTCCTGCACCATTCCCTAGAGTTTAGGGGTTTCAAGGGGGTTACTGGCCTGGGTCAAGATTCACTTGAAGATCCATCAGGGTTTGGCTATGAGCTCTGTACTGGGAGCATGGTTAAAGAAACCTTAACTGCAGTCACCAGGACCCCTGAAGTATAAGAAAGATCCCTTTGATTAAGGCTGAAAATTGTCCTTAGGTCTCAACCCAACCAGAATTGGTGTCTAACACCCTCAGAGAGGCAGGACCGCACCAGGTTCTTCCAGCTTGGCTAACATGAAAAGCTGTGATGTAGGCAGATTCCAGTCCTCTGGACCAAGAAATGCAGTGAAGCAGGATACTGGGGGTATAACATAGCCAGTTAATACTTTAGTATTCTCGGTTGTCATAGAGCACAGCAAATTCCCACTGGCTATCTATCTTATATATGGTAGTGTATATGCTTCCATGAGTGGGAGGGAGGTTCAAGGAGGGGACATATATATATCTATCGGTTCAGTTGCTCAGTCGTGTCTGACTCTCTGCAACCCCATGAATCGCAACATTCCAGGCCTCCTTGTCCATCACCAACTCCCAGAGTTCACTCAAACTCATGTCCATTAAATCAGTGATGCCATCCAGCTGTCTCATCCTCTGTCGTCCCCTTCTCTTCCTGCCCCCAATCCCTCCCAGCATCAGAGTCTTTTCCAGTGAGTCAACTCTTCACATGAGGTGGCCAAAGTACTGGAGTTTCAACTTTAGCATCATTCCTTCCAAAGAACACCCAGGGCTGATCTCCTTTAGGATGGACTGGTTGGATCTCCTTGCAGTCCAAGGAACTCTCAAGAGTCTTCTCCAACACCACACTTCAAAAGTATCAATTCTTCAGTGCTCAGCTTTCTTCACAGTCCAACTCTCACATCCATACATGACCACTGGAAAAACCATAGCCTTGACTAGACGGACCTTTGTTGGCAAAGTAATGTCTCTGCTTTTGAATATGCTATGTAGGTTGGTCATAACTTTCCTTCCAAGCTGATTCATGTTGATGTATGGCAGAAACTAACACATTATTATAAAGCAATTATCCTTCAAATAAAAATAAATAAATTAAAAATAATACTTTAGTAATCTGTTCGGCCTTCCCCCAAAGGAACTGATCTCTAACTGTGGATCCCAAGTACTAGGACAGGCTGTCTATAGACCAGAGTGGAGGTAAGAGTTGCCTTCACCTTTGCTGAGGCTCAGCATGTGAACAAAGTGATACCCCTTTACAGACCTGGATCTGATTAGGTTGGTACAAAGCTCAAAAGTACGGGAGAGGAGAAAGCAGAATAACTTCATGATACCCTGAGGAAGGTCTGCAGTGTTAGATCTCAGGTTTCTGTCTCATTAATAATTTGGGTGAATGTACAGAAATGAATGCAAGCTTTTCTGATCTGAACAATAAGGACAGGAATGGGGGAAAGGGCTCAGAGGCCACAAGTTCAGTTAGAACCAATAAAGAGCCACGTCTGCTCCAGTAGCATAGTTTCCTGAACCACACTCTCTCCTCAGAGCACACCTGGAGCCCTGAGTCTCCCAGGACCAGGCTGGTCATCTGGGGAGGGATGTCTCTCTGTGTGGGGCTCAGAGCATGGGCCCTGGAGTCCATAGGTTTGAGTTTACATCCTGACTTTGTCACCAAGCTGAAAATTTTAAAAACTTGTTCTCTCATCTGTGGTGGTGGTTTAGTTGCTAAGTCATGTCTCTGACTCTTTGCAACTCCATGGATTGTAGCCCACCAGGCTCCTCTGTCCATGGAATTTTTCAGGCTAGAGTACTGGAGAGGGTTGTAATTTCCTTCTCCAGGGCATCTTCTTGACTCAGGGGTCAAACCTGTGTCTCCTACATTGGCAGGTGGATTCTTTACCAACTAAGCCACCAGGGAAGCCCAAGGAAACAGCCTAATGGTACCTGATTTGCAAGCTTGTCTTGAGAACCCAAGATGATGTATGCACAGCCCCAAGATAGTCCTTGCTTGATCCTAGGTGTTGACTGTTAAGAGGCCACCAAGGCTGATGGAGCTGGGCGGGGCCACCTGAGGGAGTACTGATTTGAGGAATGAGGCCCTGTCCTCCCACATCAGAGGAGCTGTCCCCTGACACACACACCTTTCTGTGGCTGGAGGACAGAGTTAGGACCATGGGGATAAGACTCAGGGAAGTAGGTTTCAGTTAACAGGCTGTCTGACCACACGAAATACCACCTGGCATGGGGAGAAACACTTGCCAGGAAGCTGCTGAGGGGGACAGATTCTTGCTTTGGGTCAGGGGGTAGGGGGAGTAGCTGGTTCCAGGTGAGCTCTGAGGCTTATGATTATAAGACTCCAGTGAATGTCCTTGGTGAGTTTTCTGGAGGCAGTTTTGAAAACTGATGAAAGAGTCTGAAAGGGCAGCCCCCAAGTGTGACTTTGTCAGTCCCCACTACACCAGGCTGCATGTTCCCTCTGACACCACCATCACTGTTACCACTGGGCACTGGGTGAATAACACCACGCTGATTATTACACGTTCTACCTGTATTAGGGTCCTACAATAACCCTATGATGCTGAAGGCATCATCCATCCCTGCTGTAGCGGGAGTACTCTAAATCATGGAGACCTTCACATACCTAAGGTTGCCATTGGGCTCCTAATCTGTGGGAGGCGATGGGCATGCAGACCTGTGTGGCCCCAGAACCCATTCTGTTAACCTCTGCACAATGCTGGCAGTCCTGGGAAAGCGGGTCCCAGAGAGCTGTGGCCCTTTGGGGCCCCCTTGGAGGGCTGTCCACTCCACTGGTTCATTCCTGCCACCTGCCCTCGACATGCTGGACCTGTCTTGCCAGCCCCAAACTCTTCGCTCCTCTTTCAACCTGCTGTAGTGGTGTTCCATTGAGGACGTATGGAGTTTCACATGATAATGAATTTGGTTTTTGTTCAGATCGAGTCATTTTCCCTGATATGAAGCTTCCTGCTTTGCCTTTGGCCATGGGCAGGGCCTTGAGTTAGAAGCCAGTTCTGTCTCATACTCCCTATAGTGAAGGCATGTCTCTTTCCCTTCCCTGGACCTTCCCCTCAACTTTTTTTAAAATTTGTTTTTAATTGAAGGATAATTGCTTTACAATATTGATTTCTGCCATACATTAACATGAATTAGCCAAAGGTGTATATATGCCCCCTCCCTCTTGAACTTTCCACCCACTTCCCACACTTTCCTACCGCTCTAGATTGTTACAGAGCCCCAGTTCAAATTCCCTGGATCATACAGCAAATTTCCACTGGCTATCTATTTTACATACCCCTCAACTTTTGACTGAATAAGTTGGACCACAAGATTTCTGGGACCTTTAATGGGAGTCCTTGTTTTTGCTCAGGCTGCTGAAACCTCTGTCCCCACCAGAGAAGCCTCCTCCCGGCCCTATCTGCTCTCCCCTCCAGTACCCCTTCTGGGCTCTCCTCAGGGCCCTATCTTGTGTTTAGAGATGAGCCATCTCCAGAATAAACTCAGGATGAAAGAGCAGGAGGCAAGCTCTACCTAGGGGCCAACTATGGCAGTGCAGACTCCTTGTGCCACTTGTGAGCTGGGCATTCCTGGAAGAGGGTGGTGAGGAAAACCTTTACAGAGCTATCTGGGGTGGGTGGGGTCAGAGAGGCTTTGCTAAACCAATTGCAAGTCAGGGCTGTAGCTCAGGGAGAGACCTGCCAGAATGGTGGCTTATGAGGACTGGTGGACCCTGTATCTCCACAGAGTGATGACATCACCAAAGTGACCCAAGCAGCTAAAATCGTGGAGCGGATGGTCAACCAAAACACATATGATGATGTTGCTCAGGGTAAGATTTAAAGTGCGAGCAACTGCTATTACTACTTTATTAAAAATCGCTCATACAAAGTGAGTATTTGAGTGTCCCATGCTGGGTCCTACAGGGGCAAGAGGAGAAAAATAACCCCTCTCTCCTCTGGATGTCACTAGGGAAATAAGACTTACACAGTTCAAATAGGAACCATGGCATAAGAAAAAATGGGTGTCGTGATGTGACCTGACAACGGTGCATAAAGACGCCTGCATGCTAGTTATTTAATGTCATCTTCCCCACAATTGTGGGAGGCAGTGGAGCAGAGATTTTATCCCTCTTCACACATGAGGAAGCCAAGGCCAAGGGCACCCAAACCTGGGTCTTAAGCCTCCTAGTTCCGTGTCCTGTTCTCTGCTCTGCCCAGTTTAGGGACAGTCTAAGTGCTAGACTGCAGACACAGACTGCTCTGGTCTCCTCGAGAATGGAGGAGGAGGAAGTGAGGCGCGGCCATGGTCATGGAAGGCTTCAGGGAGGGCTGAGCTGGATGCCAAGGGATAAGTGGCGTCTGAGTGGGAGATTAGCGGAGGGCAGACGTTCGGGCAGGGGACGGCACGAGCAGTGACTCACTCAGTAGTGAAAATGAATGGAAAGGACTCTGGAGACAAGGGACAGCAGGCTCATTGTCCCTGACAGGGGCTCTCTTGGAAAGTGGGGAGAGTTCAGGCTGGAGAGATGGTTGGAGCCAGTTAAGAAAGGGCCTTGAATATCGCGCAGGGAATCCGAGCTTTCTCTGCAGAGTTCAAAGCTTCCTCTGTGTAGGAACAGAGCCTGAGGACAGCAGGGCTGAGGAGGGGGAGGGTGTGACGAGGCAGAAGATGGGGCAGAGGCGAGGATGAGGTTCCGCTGTGGGTCGAGTGGGCCTCCCTGCACCTTACTCAGAATGCATCTTCAGCAATGGAGAAAAAGGAGCAGTTATAATAGTGAAAAACAAGTACCAGCCCTCCCTGGGAATGGCCTCTGTACCAGGTGTTGTGCTGTGCCATTTACACGTATTATTTTATTTCATCCTGACAGCCACCCTGTCAGGTGAATACCACTATGACCTCCATTTTATGGATGAGACATTCAGGCTGAAAGGTTGCCACTTGTTCCAAACTGCAGCTAGCCTGAGGTGTCAGGGACACAGTCGGGACTCGAAGACAGGTCCCCCGGATCCAGAGCCTAAGCACTTCAGCACAAGACCACAGAGTCACTGATCTGGAAGAGACATTTCAAATAAACACTCAATAGGTCTATGCGAGTGATTAATTAGTGATGTGGTGAAGCAAGAGATTGATTCAGAAATGCTTAAATCCTGGGGGCCTGGGAAATTCTGGCGTCTTTGACAGAGCCAGGGAAACGGAATCCTTCCCATGGCATGAACAGCACATTCCCAAGTGGCTTGTATTTCCCTGAGAGGTTGTGCATTTATTTGGAGCGGCTGCCTCCCTGGAGTTGGCAGTTCCCCACTGCTGGCTGATCTCCTCTGCTGACAGCCCAGGGCTCTTCTCCGTGACTTGATGCTCATTGCTCACCCGTGGGACAGAGAAACCAGGGCTGCCAAGACCAGCCGCCTAAACAAGCCCCCTTGTTATCATTCAGGCTGGAAAACGACCTTGAGTGCTTTTCAGAGCTGTCAAAAGTACACGGCAGCTGTGAATGAATTTGTCACTCACACAGCTTGGCTTCCTGAAACCCAGTCTCTGCAAGCAGCCCACTGAAGGGCTGCAAACATGATTAATATCCATGGAGAAATTGGCCTTGGTGAACCTTTTTCATTTATAAGAACACAGACACATAAAAATGCATTGAACTTTGATTTTTTTTTTTAATTGCATACACTTTTCCCTTTGGGAAAGTGTATTTGTGAAGGAGAAGTGAAAACAGAAGTGTTACCAATTAATCTCTCCGAAATGAAGTCTTTTCAAAGACAGCCCAAGCTCAGGGATTTCTGATGTGATCAAGGCTCACACCTCTGACCACTCTAATCTTTTTTTGTTCTGAGCCATTTTTGAGGATTTTATGTAAGTCCCCAAACATCAAAGTGTGGGACATTGGGAGAGAGGCTGGGGCTGTACCTGGGCCTATCCTTGACCATGGTGTGTGAGAGGATCATTTTCTACTGGGGCACCCTTGGTTGGAAAGAAGACTGAGAACTATTTCCCTTTTGTTGATATATTTTGTTGCCTTCTTTGAACAATCACCGGGTGCCCGCTCTGTGGCCGGCCCTGTGCTAGGCACTGTGCTTCCTGTTCCCTTAGAGCTGTGGGCTGGGGGAGACAGGCGAAAGGACACCGAGAGGCAACGCTGTGTGGCCCGTGTTTCAGCAGACCAGAGGCAGGGGTGGGGCGGAGGAGGAGGTGAACTCTGTCTGCTCAGCAACAAAGTGAAGGCCTCGTAGAGGAGGAGGAGCTTGATCTGGATCTAGAGTGAGTGGGAGTTTCCAGGAGGAGCAGAGCATTTTCGACACTTTGATGTAGAGAGTACGCGAACAGCTGGCTGGAGGTGACATGGTAGTGGCTTGGAGCCTTGGTTCAATCAGGAAGCGCCTGTGCCAGGGGAGCCACCAAGGGGTTTTTCAGGGCAGTGGGGAGCTGGTTTATTTGTTCTCCCTCTCACGGCTCTGCGGAATGTGGACTGGAGGAGGAAAGTCTGGAGGTAGGGAGACCAGCTGGGAGGGTGGTGTTGTAGTCTGGGTGGTGGCTGTTGGGGACTGAACCTAGACTGTGGCTATGGAGCTGGAGAGAAGTGAGTGGATTAAAAAGATAATCAGAAGGAAAATATGAGGAATGATGAAAAGAGGTCAGTGAAGGATTACCAAAATTTCTGGTATAGACAAGTAGAAAGATGGGTGCGGCTTCTGCCTAAGTTAAAGGAAATGAGAGGTAGAGAGAGTTTAGGGCAGGAGATGAATTTGAGTTCAGAGCACCCATGAGGGAGCCAGGCGGCTTCACTGTGGTGGGCTTGGCAGTGAATATGAAGATGGGGAAACCTGGAATTTTATCCTCAGGGACATAGCCACTTTAGTGTCAGTTACCTCCAAAAACAACGATAACAGTAACAACAACATTACAGAGAGCTTACTCTGTGCCAGGTATTTTTCTAAGTACTTTACGTGTATTAGCAATGAATCCTCACAGTAGTCCTTTGAGGTAGGTATTCTTACGATTGCCACTCAGACACACAAAGAGGTTAATTGTTTTGGCCAAAGAGGTACAGACAGAAAACGGTAGTCCAGGGCTCACTCAGTTTGTGTGTATTTAAGATTTTAAGTACTATGAGGATGCGGCTGACGAGTATCGGGACCAGGAGGGTACCCTGCTGCCTCTCTGGAAGTTCCAAAATGACAAAGCGAAGAGCCTGGCCGTCACCGCCCTCTGCTGGTGAGTAGAAGCATTGCAGAAAACCTGGAGTGCCTGAGCACCTGCTGGGTACCAAGCCACAAGCAAGCAGCTCCTACCCAAGCTCAACCACCTTGAAGGTGACACATAGCATTATGGGAAAAAGTGAGACTGGGATTCTTATGGAACCGCCCTAGGTCTCTAAGGTCAACAGTGTCTGTCTGCAGTGCAGTTAAGGCACCAACGTACATGGGAAGGCTTGTATCCATGGGCAAACCATGTCCATTTCCTAGGCTGATGGGTTCTTATTTCTTTTGCAGGAATCCAAAGTACAATGATCTGTTTGCAGTGGGACATGGCTCCTGTAAGTCATCCGGCTATTTGTTCATCTGCTTACTCAACCAACAAACACTAAGTACCTACTCAGTGCAGAACTCTTTGCCAGGTGTGAAAGATACAGAGATGACTAAGGTCTAGTCACACTGCTCACAGTCTAGGGGAGAAGCCCCACCATCACACTGGCAATTAGTGCTGCGTGAAGGAATATGCCAAAATGAGCCTCGAAGGAGTTATTACGGTGAAGAAAGAGGGGCAGAGGACTTCCGTCTGAGGCAGCAGCAAAGGTCTGGAGGCAGGAGAGATATGGGAGGAAATGAGGCTGTAGAGGGGGCGGGGCAGCCCCAAAGGGCCTAGTAAGCCATCCCAAGAAGCTTAGACCTTCTCTCAAAGGGAAACCACTGAAGGAATTTGAGAAGGGCAGGGACACCACCACTACAGGGAGGAACTGCAGGCAGGAAACTGGAGGCTAGAGACAGTTGGGAGGGAAGGCATCCCAAAGAGGGCAGGCTCTGAACCACCAGCGTGGAGTGAAGCTGGAGAAGTGGGCTTGAGAAGCATGAGAAGGTGGACTGGGCCAGACCTGGGAGGGCCTGGATGGTGGGATCTGCATGAAGAGAGTTTCCAGAGCAGCCCCTGGAGCAGGTGGCGGACAAGGGTTTGATGTTCATCACTGGCCCCTGCCCCCTTGGAGACCACTGCCTTATGGGATGTTCTCTCCCCGGCAGCTTCCCTCACCCCTCAGTGGGAGGCAGCACTGTGGGAACTGTGTGGCTTTCCTTCGTGTTTCCTGGGCCCTGCAGAAGCCCCTGCCTCCCCTCTGGCCTGGACATTCCCCCTTCCTAACAGGAGAGGGCCCCAGACTTCGTGCAAGCAGCAGCTCCCCGGGCTGACAGCGCGCTTTCTGGCTGAGAGAATGAGCTTCTGCAAACAGAAAAACCTTCCCATTCTCCAAGCTGCTGCTGGCTGGCAGGCGTACAAGCTCCCGGTCTCTGCCCCTCAGACCGCCTGCCCGCCCAGCCCATTCTTTGCCCGGGGTGGGGGAGGAAGGCGAGGGCCAAGAGGAGTGGGTGTTTGTCATTCCTCTCAGGGAGGAAACCCTTGGAGCTGCTCCCAGTCTCATGGTCTGGGCCGCCTCCGAGGATGCCCTAAATGCCCGCTTTGTGTCCCCACTCCCGAGGGTGGGCTGCTGCCAAGCAGGAGGCAGCCACCCCCTCTGGCAGGGAGCTAGCACATTCCTCCCCCTGCTGCAGCTACTGGGCCTGGACGTGGGCCGGGTGCTGAGCGGGCCTCCTAGGAGTGGGTGTGGACCCCTCTCTGGGGCTGCTCTCAGCCCAGGCTGTTTGCCCAGGACTGAGGTGGGGAGAGTGGGGAGGCTCCCCAGCAGGTGGGAGGAGAAACTGCTTCAGCTCTCCCGTCTCCTCCTTTCACCGAGTGGAGTGTCAGCTGGCTGGGGTCATATAGAGGTTGTCCTTGGGGCAGTGTTAGCCAGAGGCAGTGGCGCAGAGTGACACCCCCACCAGGAATTGATGGCCCCAATTCCAATGGGCCCAGTGGGCTCTTTTGAGCAGGTGTGCGCCCTGGAAGGGTCTCTTTGTCCTTTGTTGGCCACACCCACATGTCTGGGTAGCACTACTATCAGCTGCAGACCTTCTGGCTGGAGGGTCACTTCCCAGTGATGTGGCCTGGAGCTGAAAGCTGCTCTGAGCCTTGGTTTTTCCTCTGGTGACCTGGAGAGGCTGACGCCTGGTACCCTCTATCATGTTATGAGACACACATGGAAGAAAAGCAGCAAATGTGCCCCTTGAGCTGTAGGAACCTTCTGCACAGAAAGGACGAATGTTGCTGATTTGTCTGTCTTTCTGTTTCCTAGCTTTCTGGCAGGGCTGCAGAGAGAGGGGCTTGTTGGGGACAGGGAGGAGTCAGACGAGGCCCCACCTCTTCTCTTAGACAGCTGGGCCCAGTAGAGGCGGTAGTATTATTCTCACTGGCACGGGAGCTGTTGGCCAGCTTTCCACTGGGCATCTATTCCTCACAGCCTTGCACATCTCAGTACCACCCTGTGGAGGCCTAAGCAGAGCCAGGCTGGACTGGGACTCAAAGGGCTCCTGCACTCACTCCTGAGGTTGCCCCAGGGAGCCCCATGCTGCAAATACCCGGGTGTCCCCTTGGAAGAAAGTGAGCAAAGCCAAGGCCAGGAAAAAGGCACCTTAATGCCCGCATGGTTTGCTGTGAGGAGCAGCTGCTCACCAACCTCAATTACCCTATCTTTGGAAATTCCCAGATGCCTGCCTCCCATCTTCAGGCTTTGCCTCATGTGAACAAACTCTGAAGTGAGAGTTTGGGTTTGTTGTTGGGCTTGACCCTGATGAGTTCAGCCCAGGACTCTTTTTGCCTGAGATACCCCAATGTTGACTCTCTAACCTGATCAAATAAGACTCGGGCAGGGGAAGGCAGGTACCTAGGAAGGACTGGGGCCGAGCCCGCATTTGGGCACAAGGCCAGTTGGCTGGAGCCAGGCTGGGAGCAAGCAGGTGGGGAAGAGAGCTTGGGCAATTGCCTGCAACAGCACAGAGCAGTCACACCTGCCTTCCCTCGTGGCTGCTGGGTACCAGGTGGTGGGCATGTCAGGCTGCATAGAGGGCTGAGACTGGGGCTCCCCCTGGGGCCAGGCTTTGTGTCGCAGCTGAGTGGAGAAAGGCTGTCAGCAGGTGAGAGCAGATGGAGGAACACTGGAGGGCAGAGGAAGGTAGTCTAGAAGAGATGGCCCATGGGGCAAAGCTGGGGTGCAGTTGTGTTGGCCTGCTGCGCTGAGTGGGTGCTTCCCAGCTCATTAGGCCATTCACAGCAGGGAAATGGGGACTCCTTGCGATCTGTCAGGCAGGGATGATGGATCAGACCGTGTGTGTGTCCTGACTGGCTCTCACACAGGAGACAGGGAGGAAACCTTCCAGCGGGTCATGTCTTAGAAGGGTGGATGAGCCAGCTGACCTTCAGCCCAGCCTCGGAGGGACAGCACCCTCAAAAGTGGCCAAAGTCAGGCCCTGAGCCCCAGTATTACACCCATTCCCACTCTGTCCCACCGCCTCCTGGCCGGTCCCTCAGCCTGCCCAGGCCAGGGATCCACTTGTAAGGGATTTAAATCTTCCCTGGTCATTTATTTGTCAGCTTCACTAATTAAGCAGTGTTAATTTCATTTACTGAAAATGGAAATTCATCCACCTCATTTCTCCCCGTTCATCCTCCACACACAAAATCCATCACTCCTCAGCTGCAGGCTGCGTAAAATTTACAGGACTAATTATGTTGTCAGGTCTCTTTGTAAATACAGTCCATAAAGGCCACTGTGCTCGCCCGGTTGTAGTGCAAGGGCATTCCTGTTGTTAGTTTAATTACTGGTTAGTTATTTAGGTTCTCAAATGTTTGCCTCATTTTCCCTAAATCAAATTAAATGTCCCGCTTGATGTATTCTGTCTCCAAGGCCTTGCACTTATTTCCCACACTATTTAAATGTCCCAACTCCTAATTGGGTGAGAGCTCTAGGAAAAGCCCAGATGCTGGAAGGCTGGATCCAGCCTGGCACCACAGTCTCAGGGTCACACTGGCAGTTTGGAACCCTGTAACACTGATGCCCCTTCTTGGGGGCAGCGCTGGGCTCGTCCCCTGCCTTTGGAGACTGAAAGTCCTAACCCAAGGGACAGTCTGTGCCTGGAGTCCAAGAAGGCAGGGCTGGGATGTGGGAAACTGAAGGAGGGTTTCCTTATTGTCATCAGGAGAGCTGGGGGTCATTAGCTTCCATACCCCTGATTTCTAGAGGGACTGCTTCCAAATCACCCTAGCAAATGTATCATCTATGGCCTGTTGGGCTGCCCCCCACCACAGATCTGCTAGCCCCACATCGCCCCACTGTGAGATCAGAGAAGGAGAAAGTGATCGAGAAACCCACAACTTAAACGTAACTGGATAGGGAGTGTTGTAAGTCAGAAGCAAAAGGTCCCTACCACATGTGTCAGGCCGCAGACAGGACATGGCAAAAACCTGCACTGCTGGGGGAGGAGGAGCCTACCATTTATAGGGGAATTGACATCAGGTTGGCTCCTCAGTCGCCAAGGAAACCAGCAGCTGGGTGGGGGGCAAGCACTTAGGTAGCTGTTGAGTAAGCCCTGTGATTAAGAGGATTGGAAAGTCATGTGAGCAGGTGGAGGTGAAGCAGGGGCTGGTTGACTGAGGGATGTGCAGGGAGCAAAAGAACAACCATGTTGAGTGACCTCTCCCTCTGATTCCTGAAAATAGAGTTTGGGTCACACTTCCCCGTGACCTAGTTAGTTTCCTATATCTGCAGTAACAAATTACCGTGAACATAAGGGCTTTGTTGTTGTTCAGTTGCTACGTCATGCCCAACTCTTTGTGACCCCGTGGACTGCAGCACACCAGGCTTCCCTGTCCTCACTATCTCCCAGAGTTTGCTCAAACTCATGTCCATTGAGCCAGTGATGCCATCCAACCATCTCATCGTCTGTCATCTCCTTCTCCTTCTGTCATCAATCTTTCCCTGCATCAGGGTCTGTTCCTATGAGTCAGCTCTTTGCATCAGGTGGCCAAAGTATTGGCCTTCCACAGAAGGCCATTCAGTGGCCTTCCAATGACTATTCAGGGTTAATTCCTTCAGGATTGACTGATTTGAACATAACAGCTCAAAACAACACAAATCTATTGTCTTACAGTTCTGGAGGTCAGCGTCTAAAATGGGTTTTGCTGAGCAAAAATCAGGTGTCAGCAGGGCTTTGTTCCTTTTGGAGGTTTGGAGGGCCATCCATTTCCTTGTCTCTCTTAGCTTCAAGGCTGCCTGTATTCCATGGCTTGTGGCCTCTTTCCAGCTAGCAAGTGCCTCATTCTGACGTCGGCTTCTGGTGTCAGTGCTCTGACCTGCCTGCCTCCCTCCTTCCCTTATAAGGACCCCTGTGATTACACTGGCTCTACCCAGATAATCCAGGATAATCTCCCCATCTCAAGGCCTTAACTTAATCACATCTACAAAATCCCTTTTGCTGTGCAAAGTAACATATTTATGGGCTCTGGGGATTAGGACATGGACATGGGGGGGAGGGCATTATTCTGCCCACCACAGCCCCTCTGAGAGCCTCTTACATGACTTAATAAGGGAATCATCAAACAGCTGCTGCCTTGGGCTCAAGCCCTGGGCCGGATTCATCAGGGAGCTGCAGGAAGAGAGGAGGAGGCCTGCTGGCTGTCGCTGGCTTGGCACCCTTGTCTCTGCAGCTTGGCACCTACTTCTCTCTGACCACTGGCCTGGCTTAAGCTGGATGCCCCAACATGCCCTCTGCCTACTCTGCACTCCCCAAATCCTGAGCAGAATCCCAGGCTTCTCCTGACCGCCAGGACTCTCCAGAGTGGCCCCCTACCATCTAGAGCTCTGGGCAGGGGTGGAGTAGTGGTGCTGCCTGGGCCCCAGGAGAGGGTGCTGAGGGGAGTGAGAGCTTCATTCGATTGTGGAATGAAGCCATCCTTCCCCTGAGACAATGGCTTTCTGAGAAGGGCCAGATCACGCTCTATTAGGGAGTTGACTCTCCTCGCCCAAATCTCCTGAATCATTGAAGGCCAGAGTCAGAGAGGCAGTAGAGATTATCCAGCAAAGCAGGGTTAGCAGGAGGCAGCTCTCCCTCTGAGACAGGAAGTCTTCTGGGCCATGCCAGGCCACGCTCCATCCTTTGGTGGCAGGCTAAGGAAAAATCTGCTCATAATAGTAATACACCTGTAATAACAGAGTATGGGTAGAGGAATTCCAGGGGGTAGGTGGGCACTCATAGTGGAGAAGCCGAATGGTCTAGAGGGCTTCTTGGAGAAGGCAAAATTACAAAGTGAAGCTAAGGCCAGACCAATGGCCCTCCCTCTCCCCCTGTCTTGGAGTCACAGGCCAGATGGTTTATCACCTCTCCCTTCTCCCTTCCTCTCTCTCTCCCTTTCCCCCTTCCTCTGATCCTCTTTCCCTGCCACCCAGCCAACATAGATTCACTGAAATCCCATGGCCCAGAGGAACCTGAAATTCCTTCACTGGCCCCAGACGTCAGGGCTCCTGCCTCTTTATATAATGGAGTGTGGAATTGGGGGCTTCTATCTGTGTTGCTGGACCTTCCAGTCCTGTGCTGGGGAGCCAGGTAGTTTGTGGGATTTAGGATGAAGTACCCCAGAGCCCAGGGCTCTGTGAGCCTTGAACGTGATGGGATTCTACCATTCACTGGGAACTGAGGCACTGGGAGTGACCTTGATGTCAATGTCTTACTGGGACTTCTGGTGACCTGGTCAGTGGCATCATACTGGGAATGATGGCAGGCTGGGCAGTGATGTCACCAGGACTGCTGGTAGCCTCAGCGATGATGTCACATGGAGACCACTGGTGGTCTGAGTGGTGATGTCACGTTAGGACTTTTGGAAGACAGGATGATGCTCTCCTGTAGCACTGTTGCAAGTTGGGGCCCTGACATCACCCTGAGTACACTTATAGGATAGAACAGTGAGGGTTCATAGGGGTCCAGAGTCAGGGACAAGAACATCATAGAATAAGATGGAGAGGAAGCCCTAGCTGAATGAGAGTTTTTCTGTTTTCCTGGTGTGGTTTGGCAGACAAAGCCCTGAACTGGAATTCAGGAAACACATGGTCTAACCATGATTAGAAGCTGTGATCTTTATGTCAGGACAGCTTGTTTGGTTGAAAGTAACAGAGACCACTTGAGCCAGGTTAAGAACGAGAGGCTTACTGTCAGGATGTGTGTGGCCTGGGAGCGCTGGCAGGGTCTAAGTGTGGCAGGTTGCTTGCTCTCTGTGTCCCTGTCTTATGAAATCCATGCTTCTCTCTGCCAGAACTTTCCTCTCATCACAAGTGGCTGCCCTGGCCTTTACACATCTCCTTGTCCAGATTCTGGAGGGATTATTTGCTTTGCCAGATACCCCATTGCTCCCAAAAGTCCAGTGCCCCCTTGCTCTCCTTTCTCTACCTTCATGTAAAATTTGGATTCGTGCTGTTACCATGAGCAGGGTAACTAAACAGGATATTGGATGTGACAAGCATCAAGTGATAGGCCTAATGTACTTGGGCACATCGTTTCTACCCCCTGGGCCTCAGTTTGAAGTGAAAGTGTTAGTCGCTCAGTCGTGTCTGACTCTGCAACCCCATGGACTGTAGCCTGCCAGGCTCCTCTGTCCATGGGATTTCCCAGGCAAGAATACTGGAGTGGGTAGCCATTCTCTTCTCCAGGGGATTTTCCTGACCCAGGGATGGAACCCAGGTCTCCTGCATTGTAGGCAGATTCTTCTTTACTCTCTGAGCCACCAGGGCTTCAGTTTATCCACCTATATAGTCTGGGGGCCATAGTTCAGCATCTGGTGGTTCTGGGAGCAGGTCAGAGATGTTCACACTGCAGAGTTACTGAGCCAACCTAGGGTTTCCAACCCTCCTTTCCTGGTCCCACTGGTCGTGAAGGTTCTGTGCACATTTGTGGCAGGGCAGGGGCTGCTGGAAGTGTGTCTAGAAAAAGCGAGTCATCGCTGCTGTCCCTCAAGGGACCAGATCCCTGGGGCATAGTGAGAGCCAGTGTGGGGATCATGCCCGCCTTTGACCCTTGGGGCAGCAAGGAGAGCATCCAGATCCTTAGCCTGAGCATCTGTCACCCAACTGCCCACCTTTTCATTCACCCTCCTGCCTGCCCACTCCTCCCATCAGTCTTGCTTGGCATCCAGGCCACAGGGCGTACAGGGCGTCGACAGCTCACCTCTGGCATGGCAGTTCAGAGTCTGATTACCTGGCAAGGGCTTGCCCATTCAGCCTCAGGGGTCTGGCTCCCTGTCACCACACCAGGAGCCACCGAGGGCAGGCCCATGTCTCCAGAGGGCTGTGTCTGTCCCTGCCAGGCTCAGCCCAGAGGGAGGCCCCAGTCAGGATTTGGGTAATGAACAAAAGGAGCTATGAGGGACTGTTCCACTGCCTAGTTCAGTTCCCTTCATGGTCTGATTGGGAAAGACACTCCCCTCTGCCAGCTGTAGAACTCTCCCCGAATTGAACAGTCAGCTCTCGGGGCTTACCCTGGACCCTGTGAGATGAGGTACTGCCAGCTGCCATGCCTACCTCGAGGCCAGTCCCCTGCTGGCTCGGCGACATGCCAGGCACAGGGTGACCAGCCTGACCTCCTCACTTTCCCCAGAACAGAAGCCTTTTCCTTTCTGAACCACAGTGTGCCTCCCTGTGGTTCAGGCTGGTCCCTGGTACCTTCCACTCCAGGGGCAGCCACTCATTACATAGGGCCGCCTGTGCCCATGACTGGGGAGGGGTTCTGTTGACAAGTAGCCACAGCAAGGGAAAATGGGCTTCCCTGCAGGCAGCTGCGCTGGTGGGCGTGCCAGCTTGCTCACTGCAGGCCACCCTGGCTCCCAGGAACCGTCAGCTCTGTCTGCAGCAAGCCTGGGCCAAGGGTACCTGGGACGGTGGTAGTTAGCTCATGCCCAGAGCCCGGGGAGCCCAGCCCAGTCACTCGCTCCCCCAAAAAAGGGGCAGCCTTAGGAATAAGACAGAATGACTCAGCAAAACTTACCAAGTTGGGGCTGCCTCCCTTTCTTTCTTATCCACGGGCTCCACACCTCAGGACTGGCCGTTTTGTCGGGAGGGCCTGATCTGCAGTTGCGGGGGTCAGAGGAGCTAGCCCTGGGGGCCCAGGGGAGAGCCCTTGTGTCAGCTAAAAGGCTGCCTTAGCATAGGGTCCCCAAGAGAGGGGCAGGGGGTTGTTCTAGACATCTGCCTCGCCAGCTCTGGCTCCTCTGAGCTTGGGAAGGGGCCTGGGCGGGTGGCGGGAGAGCCAGAACTGAGGGCAGGGGCTGTGTTCTGTTCAGTGACTGCATGATCACGATGGGCGCCGGGTGAACAGAGAATGAAAGACTGGCATCACCCCCTCGCCAGGGGCGGGCAGGGAGAAGGACGTCTGCTGAGCGGCCCGCTGTCGGCCACCAAACACTGTGCCCAGGCCAGAGGGACAGATAACATGGTGGCCTACCGAAGCCCCACTGGCTGACCTGGGACTCCTCGAATCTGGGAGCAAGCGTAGAGCTGGGCTTCCCGCGTAGCTCAAACGGTAAAGAATCCGCCTGCAATGCAGGAGACCTCGGTCAGGAAGATCCCCTGGAAGAGGGCATGGCAACCCATTCCAGTATTCTTGCCTGGAGAATCCTATGGACAGAGGAGCCTGGTAGGGCTAAAGGCTACAGTCCATAGCGTCACACAGAGTCAGAGACTGAGCAACTGACAATCTCACTTTAGAACTAGGGCTCGGCTGCAACTGGGGGCTGTGGGGCCGGAGGGAATGGGAAGATGCCCACAGGTGGCTAGTGTGGGACCACACAGACAATTCCATGTTAGTCCAGACAGAACCCCTGTCCTTGGCTGGGGATGAGGGGTACACAGCCACTATCCCAGCACCTAAGCACAACAGATGGGCTGGGCATCTAGGGGTACTGCTCCATCCCAAGCCCACCCACATCCTTCATGTATCAACTCTTTGAGCTGGCAACCCCCTTTCCTGTACCCCCAGGGAGACTAAGGAGAATGACTGTCCATCCCTCAAGTACACCTGGTCACCTGGTCTGTTGCACCCATTGCTGAACCCCAAGGAGGGGGTGGGCCAAGTATCATGGTTCCGTTTTGCAGACGGAGAAGATGAAGACCAGAGAGGACCCCCCAACCTCCCCATACTCTCTGTGGGAGACAGAGGGGGGCAGGGCTTGTCAGCCCTGTAGGGGAGGGGCTGGGACTTGGACCCTCCAACCACCGCTGCCTCTTCCCCGGGACAGATGACTTCATGAAGCAGAGCCGTGGCATGCTGCTCGTATACAGCATGAAGAACCCCAGCTTCCCTGAATACATCTTCAGCAGCGAGAGCGGCATCATGTGCCTGGACATGCATGTGGACCACCCCTACCTGGTGGTGGTGGGCCACTATGATGGCAACGTAGCCATTTACAACCTCAAGAAGCCCCACTCCCAGCCCTCCTTCCGCAGCTCAGCCAAGTCTGGCAAGCACACGGACCCAGTGTGGCAGGTCAGCCTCGGAACCGAGTGGGAGGCAGCGGGTGGGCATGGGAGCCACGGGAGGAAGGGACCCTGGGGAGGAGGAGGGCCACAGACCAGAAGTTGGGGACGACAGCTACCGGCTTAGAGGCCAAGGAGCTGGGCATAAGAAGGGCAGAGATGAGTATCAGGAGGCAAGAGGGTCTGCTGTAAGGGTGGTGGTCTCCTGCCCATCCATCTGCTAAGGACCTCGGATCTCAGGAGTGCTGCTCAGTGACTCAGATTCGGTGGCTGGATGGCTCCGGGCCTGATGGGCCTCCGCTGCATATGTTAAGGGCTCCAGGGATCTACAAAAAGTGAAAGTCTTAGTCGCTCAGGTATGTCCGATTCTTTGTGACCCCCATGGACTATAGCCCGCCAGGCTGCTCTGTTCATGGGATTCTCCAGGCAATGGCCATGCCCTTCTCCAGGGGATCTTCCCGACCCAGGGATCAAACCCAATTCTCCCGCATTGCGAGCAGATTCTTTACCGTCTGAGCTACCCAGAAAGCCAGGGGGCTATGGTCTTCCTCAACTGCCCACAGGGACTCTGTTCTGCCCTCTGGGCTAGATTTGAGGGGTCTCCCAGAGAAGGGTAGGTGCTGCTGGTTCTCTGCCTTCCAGGTGGGGCTGTAAGACCTGGCAGGTGGGGCCTGTGAGTACCCAGCTTCTCCAGATAGGCATGGAATGGGACCATTGTAGTTGCTGGGGCTGGATTTCACCCTGACTTTGCATCTCCCATGTTACTGCGCTGGGAGTGGGTTTCACAGTTTCGTTCTCAGAGCCTCTTAGCTCTGGCTTCACAGCCCTTCCTCACTGTGTTCCAAAGATGTCCCTTCTTCTGAGCCTGGGCACCCTTACCTCGTGGTCTGGCCTGGGAGAATCTAAGCACACGTTTCTGTCTCAAGTTGCCCAAGGCCTCTGGGGGGCTCAGACAGTGCTGGGGTCTGTCTTCTCATTGTCCTCTGCCCCCTGCCTGTCTGGCCCTGAACTTCCTGAGTCACATGGATGCCCAGGCCCTGGCTTTTGGTCCCCAGACAGGCCTGAGCAGAAGGAGGGTTGCCCAGGCATAGGGGAAGTGGGGACCTCTTAGCTTCATCCTTTACCCGGATCTGGGGCACAGGAAGGAGGCACTTCCTCCCACGAAATACCCTCCCCTCAACCAAGGCCAGAGTCAGAATTGCAGCTTCAGGGGTTCTTTCCTCTGGAAAGCCTACCTCCCGAGTCATCATGTCCAGGCACACGGGGCTCCAGACATGGGGAGGATGTCTGCAGAGACATTAAAGTCTATGGAAAGAAAAGACTTGCTTTGATCAAACTAAGCCAGCATCAGACCTGCCCTTGCTTTGCCAGCTCAAACACACAGCCCAGGGCCAAGCGCAGAGCATCTCAGGGTGGCCTGACTCTCCTCAGGCCCAGGAGAGGGCGAGAGGCCAAGGCCAACCAGCCTTCTCCCTCTCTGCTCTGTTCTCAGAATCAAATAGCAAGTTGGAGAGAGAAGTGGGGCTCGCAGGAGACTGTTCCCCCTTGCCTGGATGGGTGCCAGGGAGACTGGATAGGGTGCCCTTCTGTTCTCCCAAAGTCCTTTCAGGACAACAGGGCTGCTGCCTTTGCAAAACCGAAGACTGAGTTCTTGGCTGGAATCAGGGCTTGTGACGTGGGAGGGGCCTGCCTGTCTCTGTCTCCTTTAACCACTTCCTGTTCTCTTCCTTTGCTTGCTCTCATTCCCTCCCTGCTTCCTCATTCGTCTCTGCGTTCATCCATTCATTCAGCAACTCCTTCCTGTTCTCTCCTCTGGAGGCTGATGATGCTCAAGGATTTGGTCTCCGGAGTTCCTGGCGGGGACACACAGCAGCCAAGGTTGAGCAGATAGGACATGTGCTAATTGCCAAGGAGGGCTGAGGATTGTCCAAAGTGCTGGGGGATGAGAAGCAGGGACTGGAAGGCCAAGGAAGTCTCCCTAAAGGAAGAAGCACCTGAGCAGAATTGTGAAGCATGAGGAAGCATGCACTGATGAAGAAGGCTGCAAAGGGCTCACATGCACCAGAAAGACACGGGCACAAGCAGAGGGGCCTGCTGGGAAATGATGCAACACAGGGAGCACAGTATACGGGACAGGGAGGAGCAGCGGGACCTGAGAAGAGCCTAAGTGCTCAGTCCTGAGTGTGCTTCTCCAGCAAGGAGGAAGCTTGGATTCTACATGTCAGTGGTCTCAAATGAAGTGTTAGTGCAGGCGTGCTAAGTTGCTTCAATCGTGTCCGACTCTTCGTAACCCCATGGACTGTAAAGCCTGCCATGCCCCTCTGTTCATGGGATTCTCCATGCAAGAATACTAGAGTGGGTTGCCATTTCCCCCTCCAGGGGATCTCCCCGACCCAGGAATCAAACCCACATCCCATACGTCTCCTGCATTGTCAGGCGAGTTCTTTACCACTAATGCCACCTGGGAAGCCTAGTATTAGTGAAGTACAGAAGCTCAACGTATTAGAAAGATGAGAGTGGGGCTGCTCTGATAAGATCAGGGTCCTGATTGCTTGAGGGTCCCCTGTCATCACTCCCCACATCCCCTGAGCAACTTTCCCAAGGATCCAAGAGCTCCTCCCAGCATAATTTGAAAATCACTGTCCAACCATCAGAGGATTTGGGGGCGAAGAAATCCCACAGTCATGCAGTGTCCTGGAGATATCTTCCAGCCGCAGCATGAGAGAGCTTAAGACTGAGCCACAACAGGGGCATTGGAGATGAAAATGAAAATGAGAAAATAGGGTTGAGAGCTGTTGAGGAGTAAAATCGAGAAGGAAGTGACTGGCTGGCTATGCGGGAAGGGAAAGTTGGTGATGGCACCTGAAACTCTGGTTTGGGACAACCTGTAGGATGTCACAGAATTCTGGACAGAAGTTAATACAAGAAGCCAGAAGAGGCGTCCTACAGGCAGTTGGTTGTATATTCAGGAGCTTGAAAAAGAGCTGGGGCTCGTGAAGGAGGTGTCAGAGACATCAAAGTCTTAGGTCCTTCTTTAAGGAAGAAATGTCTTGGGAGAAATCAGACAGATTGTTTTCGATCTCAAAAGCCAGGCTGGGGGCCGAAGGACTTTGTTCTGTTGGTAACAGGGAGCCATGGAAAGTTTTGGAGCCAGGGTCTCCAAAGGGGACAGGGTTCCGGTCCCACGGCACAGGCTGCCTCCCATCTGGGTAGCGTAGCCCTGTTCAGGCCTGGCTGGGAAGCCCCAACCAGCAGCACTCTGCAGAATGTGTGTGTGTGTGTGTGTGTGTGTGTGTGTGTGTGTCTGTGTCTGTGTCTGTGTGTCTCTGTGTCTGTGTGTCTGTGTGTGTGTGTGTGTATCCTCTGCTACACTGGGGTAGGAGGCAGGAAGGATATGAGCAGACCCTGGGGTCAAACACACCTGCCCTGATGAGAGAACGTGGAAGAGAAGGAGTCAGTGGTGCAGGCCTCTGTCTCCTCCCTACCGCCTGCTTCCTGGGCATTCGTTCATTCTCTCAATCCCACTTCCACCTGCCCTCTTTATTCCTACCTTCCCACCTCCACTCCAGGAGCATGTGTGCAACTTGCACACACACACACACATACACGCACACCTGCAAATACATGCACCACCCCTGACTGGGCATCAGGCTGCTAAGTGGGGTGTGAAATACAATTTCCATGCGCGCCAGTGGCCACTCATTAAACACTTCCCTTTGCGGCTCCCCTGTGCCTCTTACTGTCTGGCCTTTGACACCCCCATCTGCTCCCCACTTTAAAGGGACTACCTTTACGCAGAAGAGGGAGCTGTCTCGGCATCAAGACTGCTCTGACTTGTGCCTCACAGGCTGTGCGGTGTTCTAGGCCTCTTGGCAAAAGCACAAAAGAGCAGCCTGCCCAGACAGGCCCAGGCAGGACGAGGTCCGCCCTCCTGCAGCTCTGACAGCCAGGCCTGGAGGGGGGTCCCCTGGAGAAGAAATCCCCTCCATGCTCCCACCCCACGTACACTGCTCAAGAGCCAGGTTACAACTGTGGTTACAGACAGCACCCCTGGGTTCCTGTCCGCCCTCACTGGGCCTCTCCTTGTGACAGGGGAAGGATGGTGGTCCCAGCGCAGGAGGCCTGGAGGCTGGAAAGCTCTGGGCACCCAGCCCTGCCCCAGCCCTCCCGGACACAGCTCTGCCGGGCCTCCACATCTGGCAACAGAAACTTGAGCCTCAAGCGTGTCATCTTCATAAGACAACAGCTCTGTCTCCAAAACACTTTCCCATATGTTTGCTTCCAGCCCGGAGAAGATGGGTGGGGAAGAATTATTAACCCCAATTTGCAGTTGGAGAAATGTAGCTCATATCTGAGATGCTGGGAGCAAGATTTTAGAAGCAGGAGCTAGTGGTGAAGTGAAGGTGGGAACAGAAGAAAGGCTACCTGGAGAAAAACCAAGCCTGGATGGGGAGGGAAGCAAGCAGGAAAAAAAGAACCTTGGCACCTTGATTCCTACGATGGTGGCTATTACTTACTTATTGAACACTTAATATCTGCAGTGTTCTGACCTAAGAGCTTCACATTCATTATTTCATTTATTCCTTACAACAAACTCGTGCTATTATGGTTTCTGTTTTAGAAATGAAGAAGCTGGTTGATGGGCTATCGACATAAGGAGGTCGAACGCAGAGCCACTGCTTTCTAACAACTTGTTACAAAAATAGCTTCCTATTCTGTATTGGGGTTTGGGAGCTCCCCATACCCTTCCCCACCCCATTCCCTTGCTCCCCTCCACCTCAGATAGTAAAGATTCTGCCTGCAATGCAGGAGACCTGGGTTTGATCCCTGCATCGGGAAGATCCCCTGGAGAAGGGAATGGCAACTCACCCCAGTATTCTTGCACGGAGAAGCCGCATGGACAGAGGAGCCTGGTGGGCTACAGATCATGGGGTTGAAAAGAGCCAGACACAACTGATCAACCCACACCACATATGCCCCACCCCCCATTCCCAACCAGAAGAAGGGCTTGTTCTACATCCAAACGGATTCCCAGGAGTTTTTCTCAAGGAGCAAAAAGGGGTCTGCAGATGGAGGTGTCTGAAAGTTAAGGTTACAATGGACATCCTCTTTCCCTTTGTAAATAGTATTTTTATACTTCATCCTAACCATCTCAGGTTTTATACATGGAATCCCACAAATCGGGGTTTTCTGTTCCTCCCCCTATGTGGGTGAGGGTGGGGAAAAGGTACGTATTTAAAGAAAATAAAATTCAACAACAAGTTTCTCTAAACAAATAAACAAAAAACAGGGCTCCTATCTGCCAACACAGAGAGGAACCAGGTACCTCCACTGCTGAGCCCGGAGACCGGGGCAGTGCCCCACTGGCACATTGCCTCAGGATGCTCAGGGTGGGGGGGTGGTGAGTGAGGAGGGAGGGCAGGCCCATCATGGGACCCTAGGAAATGGGCTCCCGGAACTGGCTTCTGGGCCTCAGAAGGGTCCTTGAGTGAGCCCTGCTCAGCTCGCAGCCCTAACCCGACACCCTCGCAGGGCCCCAGAGCTCACAGTGTGGAATGTTGCAGGTCAGGTGGCAGAAGGATGACATGGACCATAACCTCAACTTCTTCTCTGTGTCATCCGACGGCAGGATCGTGTCTTGGACGCTCGTGAAGGTGCGTGTTTCCCAGGAAGGGTCATGCAGGGGTGACGATGGGGAGTGGTGGGAGCCAAATGGCAGGGGACTCCAACCCTGCCGGTCCAGCCCCACCGGTGCGCCTCCCCATCCCTGTGTGACCACAGAGCGAGCTGGTTCACACTGACGTCATCAAGCTGAAGGTGGAGGGCAGCACCACGGAAGGTCTTGAGGGCCTGCAGATACACACAGTGGGTAAGAGCCCCTGCACCTCATCTCCGGCCTGGCCACATCCCCCTGGGCCCAGGAGGTCTGGTCCTCCCTCTTTCTGCACACCCTACTTCCCCTCCTGCCGGGTAGGAGGAGGTAAGGAGAAAGCCTGGTCCTGAGCAGTCTGCAGACCCTCCCTGTTTATGCAGATCAGGCCCCTGTTTACCCAGATCCCATCCCTGTTTACTCAATTCCTCCCCTGTTTATGCAGACCATATCCCTGTTTGCAGACCCTTTCCCTGTTTACCCTGACCCCGACCCTGTTTAACTCAATCCCCACCTTGTTTATCCAGGCCCCATTCCTGTCTGCAGAAGCCCTGGCCCGTTTGCAGAGTTCCAACTGCCGGGCTCTAGCGGCAGCCCAGAGACCCAGTTTCCGTTTGCCTGGCTGGCTCCGGCCCTCATAGTACCCAGACTCAGGCTGTCCCAGGGGAGGGCCTACTGGGTAGAGGTGGATGCTGGGGGCTTCCTTCCCTTCCAGAACTGGCCTAAAGCAGTTCCCTCTTCTCCCAAAGGCTGCGGTACTGCCTTTGATTTCCACAGAGAGATTGACTACCTGTTTCTGGTGGGCACAGAGGAGGGAAAAATCTACAAGGTGAGGTAGCGCTGCGCCGATGCCAGCTTCTTACAGGGCCACTAGACCTGGGAGGTTGTCATTCTCAACAGACCATATTTGGATGGATCTCGGGGCTCATCAGTACTAGAAGGCTTTCTGGGGAAAGAGAATGCACTGCTTTCTTTAAAAAAAAAAAGTATTTATTTTTAATTGAAGGATAATTACTTTACAGTATTGTGTTGGTTTCTGCCAAACATCAACATGAATCAGCCATAGGTATACATATATATGTCCCCTCCCAGAATGCATTTGTTGACCTGCTTGGGTGTCAAGAAGAGGGACTGACTGCAGGAAAGGAGATGAAGAATCTAGAGGGTGACTTTAGCCCAGCTCAGCATTTTCCCCTCACGTCCTGCTCCCTGCCTGGGGGTGAAGGAGGTAGAGCTGGGCACGGGGGTTGCGGGGGGAAGAGGTGGGGCTTGGAACATCCTGAAAAGACTTCCTAGAGGAGATCTGAACTTGAGCTGAGCTTTGAAGCTGGGTAATAAGGAAACCTATCTCTGAACAATGGGTTCATCCCAGCTGGTGGTGGGATGGAACTTGGTGGCCCGCTTCTGCCAGGTCTCAGAGTTAGTAGGTGAACATCCTTCTGAACCTTCATCCATCCAGAAATAGCTCCGCTGCAAGCTTTTCTTAGGCTCAGAAACTCAGAATGTTAATTACAGGCAGCCTCCCGGGAGCCCCTGAGGCCCAGGCAGAGCTGATCTGAATGCAAAAGATGTCCCCACCCCCCTTCTCCACCCCTGCTTGTGGCTGCGGGAGACAGGAAGAGACCAGTCAGTCACTCAGTCTCCTGGAGGGAGGAAGTGAAGGGCACAGTGGCCAGGGCAGGAAACCAAATGAGAAATCAGGAGACTGGGACTTGTTCCTGGCTCTGCACTTGCTTTTCTGGGAGCAAATGAAAGTGAAAGTGTTAGTCACTCAGTCATGTCTGACTCTTTGCGACCGACTCCATGGATTGTAGCCCACCAGGCTCCTCTATCCATGGGATTCTCCAGACAAGAATACTGGAGTGGGTTGCCATACCTTTCTCCATCTTCTCAATGCAGGGACTGAACCCAGGTCTCCCACATTGCAGGCAGATTCTTTACCATGTGAGACACCAGGGAAGCCCCTACCTGAGAAAGGTGGGATGTTTACCACCGCTGCAAAGATTCTGTCTGTGGACTGCTGGTGGATCCAGGGCTCTGTCTGCCTGTCCACAGGCCTTGGCGTGGACACAAACTAGACCATACCGCCACTAGAACCCCTAGACCTGTTCTGCCTGGGCTCAGGATTGTACTGTGCTTAGTCGTTCAGTCGTGTCTGACTCTTTGTGACCCCTTGGACTGTAGCCCTGCCAGGCTTCTCTGTCCACGGGATTCTCCAGGCAAGAATACTAGAGTAGGTTGCCATGCCTTTCTCCAGGGGATCTTCCCAACACAGGGATTGAACCCAGGTCTCCCACATTGTAGGCTGATTCTTTACCATGTGAGACACCAGGGAAGCCCCGAAATACTGGAGTGGTTGGCCTATCCCTTCTGTAGTGGATCTTCCTGACCCAGGAATTGAACCAGGGTTCCTGCATTGCAGGCAGGTTCTTTATCAGCTGAGCTACCAGGGAAGCCTCAGGGAGCAAAGGCCGTTTCTGCCTGGCCTGGAATCCTCTGGGCAGGCTTCCTTCACCCTCCAGGAAGGCTCCCCTGCCCACCCAAACCTCAGTCCCTTAAGCCCCTCCTTTCTCTCTGGTTGCTTTGAGGGTGAGATGAACAGCCAAGAGCTTGGCCCCAGCTCAGCTGGGACAGTGAGGCAGGGCGGGGACAGAAGAGGAATCTCAGGGTCTGACCCTCCAGAGCCCCCTGGGGAAGTGGTGGCTGACGGCGCTCACTCATGCTTCCCCACCCCCACCCCAGTGCTCCAAATCCTACTCCAGCCAGTTCCTCGACACCTACGACGCCCACAACATGGCCGTGGATGCTGTGTCCTGGAACCCCTACCATACCAAGGTCTTCATGTCCTGCAGCTCCGACTGGACAGTGAAGATATGGGACCACACCATCAAGTGAGGGGCCTGCCCTCCCTCAGGCTGCACCCTGGGCGGGGACCGGTAGGGTTCTGGCACCATGAGCCCTCTGTTCTCTCAGCTTTCTGCCCTTCCCCACTGCAGGACCCCGATGTTCATCTATGACCTCAATTCAGCTGTGGGAGACGTGGCCTGGGCACCGTACTCGTCCACTGTGTTTGCAGCAGTCACCACCAACGGGAAGGTAAGTGCCCCTTTCCTGACCCTGCTGACCCCCTACTGAAGACAAGATGAGCCATCTCAGCTGTCCCTCCTGGAGGGCCCACCCCAGGCCCAGGGCAGCTGGGGGAAGGCGGAACATAGGACTTTGTGTGTCCTCAAGGGCCAGGCCACTTGGGGCCCTGTCAAAAGAGGGGTCATTCAGGGACTTCCCTGGTGGTCCAGTGGTTAATAATCCAAAGTGGGGGGATACAGGTTTGATCCCTGGTCCTGGAAGATTCCACATGCATGGGGCAACCAAGTCCATGGGCCACAACTGTTGAACCCGCATGCTGCAACTACTGAAGCCCACGTGCCTAGAGCCTGAGAGCCTCAACAAGAGAAGCCATTGCAATGAGAGGCCCAGCTAGAGGATACCCACGTGCTGGTAGAGGCCCTACACAGCCAAAAGTAAATAAATAAGAGAGGGATCTGTCATCCCATGAGGCCTGGAGGAGAGAGTGGAGCTGTTCACCTTGAAGGAGAGAGCAAGATAGGAAATAAGATCCCATGAGGAGGAGCTGTCTTCTGTGAGGGCCATGGGGAGGGAGCTACAGGGTGGGGTGCCAGCTTGATGTAAAGAGAAACTTATACACCAGAGTCAATCTGTGGTCGAAATAGCATCTGAAAGGTAGTGAGGTCCCCATCCCTGGGAGTGTGCAAGCTGAGTCTGAGCGGGCAGGTGGGAGGGGTCTGTGCAACAATAAGAATTGGTGAAAGCTCAAAAACAGCTTGTGGGGAAATTTTTTTGGAGGGAAAGTTTTTATGCAACATAATTTACTTATGGACTTTGATGTAAGCTGAGAGGCACCTGCCAGGAAAGAATAGAGTGTATTAAGGCATCACCCTTAAGTCAGTCATTTATTTGCTGAACAAATGTCTAACCAAGGGCCAACTGTGGCTCCCAACTCCAGGCCAGGGCCTGGTGATTCAGGTGATTCACAGAGCTTATGTTCCAGTGAAGGGAAAGAAATAGAATACAACAATCAAACCCCCAATAGAGTTAAGTGCTGGGCAGAGATCAGAAGAGGATAACATGTGTACACCAGTGTTCACAGCCGCATTATTCATAACAGCCAAAAAAGTGGAAACAACCCAAATGTAATTGATGAATGAGTAAACAATAAGTACTCTATCCATAAGAAGTATTACTCAGCACTAACAAGAAATGTACTACTGATACATGCTATATCATGGATGAACTCTGAAAGCATGCTTAGTTTAAGAAGCCAGTCTCAGAGACTTCTCTGGCTGTCCGGTGTTTAAGACTTCGCCTTCCAATGCAGGAGGTATAGGTTTGATCCCTGGTTGGGGAGCTGAGATCCCACATGCCTCTTGGCCAAAAAACCAAAACAGAAAACAGAAGGAATATTGTAACATCTTCAATAAAAACTTTAAACATAGTCCACATCAAAAAAATCTTTTAAAAAATTAAGAAGCCAGTCACAAAAGACCAAACATTTTCTGATTCCATTTATGCAGGTCTAGAATAGACAAGGAGAAGGCAGTGGCACCCCACTCCAGTACTCTTACCTGGAAAATCCCATGGATGGAGGAACCTGGTGGGCTGCAGTCCATGGAATCGCTAAGAGTCGGACACGACTGAGCCACTTCACTGTCACTTTTCACTTTCATGCTTTGGAGAGGGAAATGGCAATCCATTCCAGTGTTCTTGCCTGGAGAATCCCAGGGACGGGGGAGCCTGGTGGGCTGCCGTCTATGGGGTCGCACAGAGTCATACACGACTGAAGCGACTTAGTAGCAGCAGCAGCAGAATAGGCAAATTTACAGAAATAAAGTAGATTTGTGGTTACCTAGGGAAAGAGGGGAGAAGGCAGTGGCACCCCACTCCAGTACTCATGCCTGGAGAATCCCATGGGCAGAGGAGCCTGGTAGGCTGCAGTCCATGGGGTCACTAAGAGTCAGACATCACTGAGCGACTTCACTGTCACTTTTCACTTTCATGCTTTGGAGATGGAAATGGCAATCCATTCCAGTGTTCTTGCCTGGAGAATCCCAGGGACGGGGGAGCCTGGTGGGCTGCCGTCTATGGGGTCGCACAGAGTCGGACATGACTGAAGCGACTTAGCAGCAGCAGCAGCAGGGAAAGAGGGGTTGGGAGAAAGTGGGTATGACTGGTAGTAGGCATAAGGGTTCTTTTGGGGTGATGAAAATGTTCTATACTTGGTTGTGGTGATAGTTATATAACTGTGAATATACTAAAGAACAGGAATTGTATACTTTAAATGGGTAAATTTTATAGTATATTAATTATACCTCCACAAAGCTGTTATGGGGCTTCCCTGATAGCTCAGATGGTAAAGAATCCACCTGCAGTGCAGGAGACCTGGTTTCCATCCCTGGGTCAGAAAGATCCCCTGGAGAGGGGAATGGCTACCCATTTGTGCCAGGAAAATCCCATAGACAGAGAGTCTGGCAGGCTACAGTCCATTGGGTTGCAAAGAGTCAGACATGACTGAGTGACTAACACTTTCCTTTTCAAAGCTGTTATATCTTTAAAAATAGAGCGATGCACAAGGAAAGGACTGGGTGGTCTCTTAGATAAAGTGGTCAGGGAAATCTTTAAAGAGGTGACATTCAAGTAGAGAGCTGGGTCACACAAAAGGGTCAGGTGAAGATGAGTGAGGCCTTCCAGACAAAGGAACTGCTAGTGCAAATGCCCTGAGGGGAGAACAAGCTGGAAAGGTTTAAGGAACAGGAAGTTAGTTGCCGGGATCTAGTAGGCAAAGGGCTGAGAGCCTGAGATGAGAGCAAATGGTGCAGAATCGAGAGAAAGAATCAGAATTTTTATGTAGCATGCCCCGGGGAGACTATTGGAGGATTCCAGATTTTTAAAAGATAAGCTACACAGAGGATGGATAAGAGAAGGGTGGGGGGAGATGAAGCAGGAAGACCAGTTAGGATGCTGCATAGTGTAGGCAAAACTTGCTAATAGTTTGGACTTACAATGCAGTAAAAATAAGATCCAATATTTGTTCAGCACCTATATGGCAAGCACTGTCCAAGCACCTGACATATATTCATTTGGTAGAAACCCTGGCTCTGCCACTTACTGGCAAGTTAGGCTTAAGAGCCTCCATCTCCTCATTTATAAAATGTGGAAAATAACAGAACCTGCCTGATAGAGTGGCTGTGACTGCTGTAATTAGATGAGGCAACCAGGTAACATGCTTGCCCAGAGTCTAGTACATCATACTGTAGAAGTTTCTCAGTTGTGTCCGACACTTTGCGACCCCATGGACTGTAGACTACCAGGCTCCTCTGTCCATGGAATTCTGCAGGCAAGAATACTGGTGTGGGTTGCATTTCCCTTCTCCAGGGGATCTTTCCAACCTAGGGATTGAACCCAGGTCTCCTGCACTGCAGGCAGATTCTTTACCATCTGAGCCACCAGGAAAGCTGTAAGTGCTCCATAAATGGCAACTGCTATTACTGTTAATTCTGTAGAGACTTAAATTTTCTCCTAAACATTTTATTGTCATTCCCTCAACCACAGGAAAAACAGAGACACAAATCACCTCTCCTACTGCCTCCAGCTCCAGTGTGCTAGGCTTCTGTCTATTTCCCAAGAAAGTCCAGGGGCAGTTCCTCTGGTTGTGGGGAGCGGGGACAGGGACCCCATTTCCCTGATTGTGCTGACACCTACCTCTTCACAGACCCACGTGTTTGACTTGTCCATCAACAAGTATGAGGCCATCTGCAACCAGCCCGTGGTGGCCAAAAAGAAGAACAAGCTCACCCACGTGCAGTTCAACCCCATCCACCCCATCATCATTGTGGGCGATGACCGAGGGCATGTCACCTGCCTCAAGCTCTCACCCAACTTGCGCAAGATGCCGAAGGTGCAGTCTTGGGGAATTTGGGCTGCCAAGGAAGTCTCCAGGATGGCGGGATGGTGGGGAGGGGGGTGGTTGGTGAGAGAAAGGGGAGGAGCCAGGGGATAGCCCCAGGTTTCTGGCTTTGGAGGCCCAGGGTAAGGGTGATGTCATTGTCCAAGTGAGAAGCATAGAAGTAGGTTTGTAGGGGGACAGATGGGTTCTGACACGCTGAATCTGAGCCCCAGGTGGAAACAACAGGTAAGCAGGTGACTAGAGTCCAAAGTCTGGGGGCAGTACATGGGCATCATTGACTTGCTTGGTGTTATCCAGGCAGGGGCTCAAGGCTTAGTTTCCAGTCATTTGCTGGGCTTGCACAGAGCTTCAACTCCAATGGTCCCTGAACTGGGAGCTGTGGGTCCACACAGGAAGCAGGAAATGAGCCAGGAGGAGGGTAACTAGGTCAGTAGCTAGGCAGTCCTCCTTTTGAGCTCTGGTTCCTTTCTGGGATCTAGAATGATCCAGAGATCCTGACCAGAGCCCAAGGGCTCTGAATACAGGCCACAGAGCCCAGAGCCATGACCTCAAAGTCTAGATCTCAGAGTCCCGATTCAGACTTAAGAACCTAGACTTTAGAATCCAGAGCCCAAGGGTCCAAATTAAAAATCCCAAACCCTAGATCCCAGTCCTGTCCATTTGGGTGCTAGGAGAGAATTTGCTCCCTGCTAGGTTCTGGACCAAGGTCAGAGCTGAGCTGGGGCTGAGCCACGTTGCCCTGATGACTGTACCCCCTGGGTTGCCATTTGATGCCTTTACTTGCAGTCTGAGGAAACAGCAGGGCCCTCTTTCAACTGCTGACACCTGCCCCCATGTGCCACCACCAAGGCAGGCACCACTGCACTAACCCTCTCATGCCAGCCTAGCCTATTCCCCACCATGGCCAGGGAGGCAAGGGCTAGGATTTTGGCTGGGCCTGTAATTGTAGCCAGCTGGGGGAGGGGGTGGACTTGGCTATAAATACTCAGAAGGCTGCTGAGTGCCTGCAGCTGTGGCCCAGAGGCTGTGGGGTGGGGTGGGGTGGGGGGTTGGGGGTGGGCGTGGTCTGAAACTCTGCTAAGCCCTGCTAGTTGGCCTCCAGGAGCTGGAGGAAGGCAGTACAATTTGTGGAACAGATAAAATCTGTTCTTGATTTAGTGAGGAGCATGACCCAGGCTTAGGCTGGTAGAGTTGGATAGCCCCGTGGGAGGGATGGTGGTGACCCCTCGGGGCTGGGGGACAGCCATCACACGTTGAAGGGAGTAGATGTGGCGGGAGGCCTGCCTTGCCCACTCTGACCCAGGGAGGCGAGGATCTCCCAGTCTCAACTCCTCAGAGCAAGGGTCAGCATCAGTATCTCTGAGGACCTGAGGACATGGGTACCTGGGAGTCAGAGAACCTGAGCAGGTGACAGCTGGGGGCTAGTTCTTGCGTGGACTGGCAGTTCCTCTGAAACTGTCACCTGACTCTATCAGCAGCCAAGTGACTTGGGCCAGAGGAAGTCCTGTGGGCATTCCTCCTGCCCCCCTCTGCAGGCTGCAGTCTCCCTGATCTCCCCAAGAGGGCTGGGCCACAGAGGCCTGACTGCCCAGCCCAAGGAGGGTCCAGTGACTGGTGTCAGAGCCCACCAAAGGTCAAGGCCTACTTTCCCCAGCTACTGTCTAGATGGCAACTATAGCTCGGAAAGGCAAGGAACTTGCCCAGAGTCACATAGGGAGTTAACAACTAAAAGCCAGGCTTCCTGACTCCCAGGAGATGAGGTGAGGGTGAGAAGAGAACATGAGGTTAATCTGGGAGACCGAGAGGGAAGGGAGAAAGAGACATCTTTGTCCTCTGCCTCACGAGTGTCGGGGTGAGCGGGGCAGGGGCAAAGGCGCTGAGCCTCGAGGGGAGGGGGAGACAGATTTGGGAACAGGTGCAGGAGTCATGCCAGGAGGAAATCTGAGCTCCACCGGGTGTTGGCAGCCAAGATGGGCCAGAAAAGGGCCTGCGGGCCCCACCTCTCCCCCCACCTCACAGCCATGGCCAGATCCGGGCTGGGTCCCCAGCAGGCAAGGCTGGGGCAGGTGCCAGTGAGCCCTGGGCACAGGTGGCTGAGAGGGCAGGGGGCTCGGGTACAGAGGGAAGGCAAGAAATGGCAGCTCCCCCAGCCCAGCCCAGCCCACATCACATTGCCTGGTCAGAAGGGAGGATGGCACTGGTGCTGGTCTGCTAAGGAGCTCGCAGGCCTGTCACACACACACCCAGTGACCGAACACTAAGTAAGTGTGTGTGTGTGTGTGTCAGTGTGTGTGTGTGTGTCAGTCGTGTCTCTTTTGTGACCCACGGACTAGCATGGGATTTCCCAGGCAGTGAGTTGCCATTTCCTATTCCAGTGGATCTTCCCGACCCAGGGGTCGAACCCATGTCCCTTGCATCTCCTACATCTTCAGGCATTCTTTACCACTGCACCACATGCGAAACCCCGTGGCCAGGGGTAGGGGGTGGGGTCATTAATTCAAGACCCGCTGTTCTTGGAGACAGTCCCAGCTGAGGACATCTGGAACCACATGGGACATGCCATCTGCCTTCCTGACACCCTCCCTCACCTGGGGATAACTGACACAGCAGGCCTGGCCCCAAGTGGTACCCCACTCCCTGCCTGAGCTGGAAGTACTGGGTCAGAGTACTAGGTGAGGGCACCTGTGGCTCTGTCCACTTTCCCTCCACAAACACACACCTCTTAGCTCCTTGTTAGGACTCAGCCAGAGACTTTCCTGTAGGAAGGGTGGTCCTGACTGGTAGAGGTCTGGGACTACAGCTCTTCCTGGCTTGCCCCACCCCAGCCCCCCACCCCCACCACCCCCACCATCAGGATACTATGTCCATCTGAGGTTCAGAAACAAGAGCTAGATGTTTCTTCCAGGCCTTAGCTGGGCCCTGGTCATCGAACCTGAGATGGGGAAGGATCCTGCAGAGGTGGGGGGAGGCAGGGGTCCAGAAGCTAACTGGGCAGGAGAGGACATGGCAGTGCTGGGGTAAGCTGGGCTGAGGAGGTGATGCTGGGAGGCAGCAAGAGATGGCCCCTCCCTCACCAGTCCTCCCTGGTGTGTACTTCTCTTCTCCCCAGGAAAAGAAGGGCCAGGAAGTACAGAAGGGGCCAGCTGTGGAGATCGCAAAATTGGACAAACTGCTGAACCTGGTGAGGGAAGTGAAAACCAAGACCTGAGGGCCTGGCCTCCGAACCTGGCCCATGTCTTGAACCTAGTACTTGTAGCCCCTGACCCTGATACCCCAGTCCAGCCTTAGTACCCAGTATGTGTCTGACACTACCCCTGATCAGGTCCCAGTGCCCTGCTCTGGCCCTGGTCCCATCACCTCACCCCAGGACTTGGTCCTCAACCCCTGTTACCCTCTCCTACTTTGCACAAATAAACCTGTGTCTGGAAGTCTACCCGCATCTTTAATTTTGCTACAGCAGGGCACCCAGGAAGAGGAGAGAATCTCAGGGTAGAGTCTTAGATCCATTTATTATCCAGCAAACAGTAGGAGGACCAGAGGAGGGGCCCAGCCTGGACACCCTCCCATTATTGCCATGGATTCTAGTTTGCTTCCCCAACCTTGAGGGCCGAGAGGCGCTTGGCCTAGGGGGAGGGTGGACCCCACCCCCGACCGCTGGGATGGAGCAGAGTCCAGATGGCCCTGGCCCTAGCACCAACTCATGAACCCCTGCCCCAGGCCTGTCTACCTAGGGGCAGGGCCCCTCTTGGAGCCAGGCCGACCAGACACTGGGCAGCTAGGTCCAGTTCCACACAGGCTGGACTCTGAGTTCTGGACCCCAGGCCAGCTGGACCCTGGGATCCCGATTCCAGATGCCAGGTGGGGTGGACTTAAGTCCCAGACTCCGGGGTAGGCCAGGGGCCTTCAGGGCTGCAGCAGGTAGCTGCCTTCATGGCTGGGCTTCTGGGGCGGGGGCGCCTTCTCAGGACAGGGGCCAGGGCTGGAGTTGGGACTGGATTCGGAGAGGGAGTCGATGTTGGCAGAGCGCGAGTGGCAGGCCCAGCAGAGAATGACCCAGAGCAGCAGCAGCAAGAAGCCGACGAGGCCGTTGCAGATGATCGCGATGAGGGCCCCCTGGGAGAGGGCTGCCCCCATGACCGGCGCACCCTCAGACGAGCACAGGCTGAGAAGCTGCCTCAACGGCAGGACCCATGCCGAAGCGGGGCGCTGGGACAGCCGGCCTTCCACGCACTCAGCGATCCCTGGGCAGTGGAGATGTCTGAGCCTGTGGGGGGGGGTACAGAGAAGAGGCAAAGCATGGTGAGGAGGAAAGGGGAGGGTGAGGCCGAGGAGGCGAGGGTGGAGAAGAGAGCCCCCTCCCACACCTCCGGCCTCCCAACAGGTCTAAACACCTCACAGAGCCAGGCCCTGGCTCTGGGCACCTGGATGGGGGTGTGGCCACAGTAGGGAAGCCGGAGTGGGCATGGCCTGGACCTGCCCACTGAACGTCCAGCCCTCAGAAGAACTGTAAGAGTGGGTGGGATGGAGGAAGCCCAAGGCCTTGAAGGATGGGCACTGTGCCCAGCTTTGGTGTGGCCTGGGCACCTCCCTGCTCTCAGGACTCCAGCCAACCAGCCCAGGAGACCTCCAGAGGTGCCAGCCACACAGAGGGAACTTTGTGGAGGCCTGGCAGGCGTGTGTGGGTCTGTGTATCCAAAACTGTGTACCTAGGTGCGCCTCTCAGAGAGACTGTTTCTCCAGGTCAGGTGCGTGTGTCTCTGTGTCTGGCTCTTACTCTGTCCCTTGGTTCTTGCCTGGATGTGCACCTCAGCCTCTGTATACCCACCTCCGGTGTGTACCCATCTGTAGCTCTCTTTATATCTGTCTCTCTTATGTGTCCCCATCTCTGAGTCCTGAGTGTCTCTCTTGTGTCTCCTTTCTCTCCTAGTCTATTTCTTTGTGTATCTCTGGATCAGTCTCTGCATGCCTAGGTCTCTTGTGTCTCTCGCCTCTCTTTCTTCCCCGCTGTGTGTCCATCTGTCCCCGTGGACGTGTCTCACTCCCCTCTCTGTGAGGTCTCTGTAGTTCTGTGCGTCTCTCGCGTGTCTTTGTGTCTGACTCTCTTTCTCCCCGGCTGTGTCTCTGAGTCTTAAGCCTTTTTATCTCCGTCTCTGGTTCTCAACCCCCATGCCCGTGGTGGGTGGGCCCCTCTTACCTGAGTTAAGACCGGTGCGCGCCCGCGGGAGGATCCGGCGTAGCGGGATGCTGGGCGCCGAATGATGCTCGGGAACCTGCGGGCGGGGGGCAGCGGGAGGCGGGCAGGGGTGACTTCCCCTCCCCAGGCCCTCCCCCTCGGCAGCGCAGCCTCCGCCGGCCGCTCCCGCCGCGCCGCGACCGGGGCGGCCTCTGCCGCGGGCGGTCTGCGGCGAGCGGCCACCTCCTCCCCCTGGGGCGGCGCCTCCTCCGCGGCCGCGGCCGCTCGCCTGCTCGCACGGCGGCGCTCGGGCGGCGGCGGCGGTCTGGGCGCGGAGTTCGGCTAGGCTCGGCTGCGTTCGGCTACGTTCGGCTGGGCTCGACTGGTCTCTCGGCTAGGCTCGGCCAGGCTCCGCTGGCCGCAAAAACAGCGAAGGAGCCCCGCCTCCTGGGAGGCTGCGGCCGGCGGCTTGCCGGAGGAGGAGCCATCCCTCGCCGCTGCCGCTATTTAATTGGCTCCCCGTGCCAGGCTCCCTTGCCATTGGTTGTGCCCTGGGGAGAAGACTGTCCCGCCCCTTGTGCGGGCGGGGGCGGGGGTGGGAGGGCTGAAGGGGCTATTCAGTCTGGATCCCTCCCCCGGGGAAAGGGACAGGAGCCGGACCCGCCTACCTGCGGGGATTTCTTGCACCTACCTCACCAGGAAGATCTGCACACCCAAAAGCTGAGAAAGGCCAAAGCCTCTGTATCCCTCTACTTGAGGGGACCACCTCTTCATATCTGCGAGAGGTCTCTGTCCCCTTCATCTGCAGGAAGGCACTGGGATACCACATCCGGGAGGAGACCGAACCTCTCCTGGTGTTGAAGTCCCCTATACCCCCGCACGTCCACTCTCACCTGAATGTAAACCCTGCATCCCCACTTCAGAGGGTCTGTGGTTGGTTCCACATTCCCTCGCCTCAGGAGGTGTGAGCAGCTCTGACAACATAAGTTGTTTTGACACATGTTGAGTTCCCACCCAGTATCGGTCAGGGCTTCGTACTCTGACCTTCTATGGGGGAGCCTAGGACAGAGGGGAATGGGGTATTTTGAGGGATGGGTTAGTCCCGGCTAGAATAGAATCAGGTACGACTGTCCATCCTAGAAGCTCCTGACTCCTCCATCTAGAAGCTCTCCTAAGAAAAAGGTCTGCTTGGGCAGGAGCCATCAGGTAGGGCTTCCTATCCGACTTCATATGCCAGTGATTCCTCAGTGTTCTGAATGGACCCTTTTCTCATTCCACTAGACGTATTCTCCCATGGGTAAGCACAACTCTGAAGCTATACTGTGAAGTCTTCTCAGTGCTCCCAAATCCAATGTTAACTTATCTCTGGACTTCTAGATGCAAATCCAAGTGCCAGCCAGAATCAGAGTGGTGTTGATTTCTGGTTCTGCCACTTAACTAACTTTGTGATCTTAGGCAAGTTACTCAACCTCTTTTAGCCTTGGCTTCCTCATGTGTGAAATAGTTTAGCCTCAGTTTCCTCATCTGTAATAGCTACCTCTGAGGATGGTGTTTATACCAGACACATCTCAGCAAATGCCACATCTCAACAAATGCCAAGTGACACAACCCCAGGGACCACATGGGTAAGGGACCCCCTTCCCTCAGTGACATTTCTATAAATCCAAGTGCTATCTTGAAAATGAGACAAGGAAGGGTAAAACAACCTGAAAGGCTGAGTCATCCAAACCTACTGAGTTACTTAGACCTGTCAAAAATAAAATTCAGACCCGACTGAATTTACCAGAGAGGATTAATTTTAGTTTCCCCTGCTCCTGTTACCCAGCAGGGTGGGGGCACTGTGAACAAGATCAAATCAGTTCTAGGAAAGAGAGAAGACTAATAATATTGCACATCTGAGTGTAATATGAGTGAATTTGTGACCCAGCTGCAGGAGTTTAGATTTTACCCAGAAGACAGTGGGGAGCCACTGAAGAAATTTTGAACAGAGGAGTAAATGCGATCATATTCAGAAATTAGAAGGATGATTTGGGCTGCTGGGTAGAAGGAGGGATTGAAGGCATTTGAGAGTGTGGGTGAGGGATTGAAATGACGTAGGGAAATAGGAATGGGGAGATCAAGAAAGCATTGAGAATATAATTCTCTAAATTATAATTGTCAGGACTTAGAGCCCTAGACCTATAGGATATGGGGAGTAAGAGGGAGGAAAAGTCTGGGATAACCCCCTGGCTGGTGATAGGGATGCATGTGTGTGTGTTCAGATGCTTCAGTTGTGTCTGACTCTTTGTGACCTATGGACTGAAGTCCCCCAGGCTCATCAGTTCATGGGATTCTCTAGGCAAGAGTACTGGAGTGGGTTGCCATGCTCTCCTCCAGGGGATCTTCCCCACCCTGGGATGGAACCTGGGTTTCCTGCATTACAGACATATGCTTTACTGCTGAGCCGCCAGGGAAACCCGATGATGGTGGTACTGTGATGCTATTTGCTAAGAGAACACAGGAAAAGGAGTAAGTTTCAGCAGGGGTTTGAGGTGGGGAGGTGATGAGTTCTGTTTTGGGTATGTTGAATTTCAAGTACCAATTGGACATCCAAGTTGAGATGTTCACTAGATGGTTGGATGAACAGGTCTGAGGTACAGGAGAGAGGTCCAGGTTGAAGATAACATTTTGTGAGTTTTAGCAAAGGAGCAGTAGTCAAACCAGGAGAGTGAAAGAATTCATCCAGGAAAAATAGGAACTGGTTTAAACAAAAAGATACATTTATAATCAGATACCTGAAACCTAAAGACAAGGACTGAAACTAATAGGAACAAAAGCCATTAACTTCTCTCTCCTCTTTTCATCTCTCTTACTTTCTGCCTGTCTCCTTCATTTCCATCCTCTGCCTTGCCTCAACATTGTCATCCCCACCCCAAGACTGGCTTCCAGTGCTCTTCTGGTCCATGTGCTGAAAAACAAAACTTCATACAACCCCAAAGCTTAAAATCGTACTGTCTAGGCATCCAAAAAGACACTGGCTTCATTTTCTTGGCTGCAGTTTGCATGTTACTCAGGAAGCACTTTGATTGGCTCAGCTTAGTTAGAGGCTTGGACCAATTAACTGGGTCCAAGGAATGGACAAGGATCAGATTGCTTAACATGACCCTACTGTCATAACTGCATGGACTTTGGGATGAGTAGAACAGAAGAAGAGAGATTCTGAAAAAGCTGAACGGCATTTGTTCGCTGTAGTCCATTGTTTGCATAACACAAACACATTGTTTCCCTATATGTATGATTCCAAAAATGCCCTCACCTATATAATCCAACTATCCCACTATATATATGCCAATAAATTAACTTCCTTTTCAGTGGAGGACAGCTCAATGACACATCCAGCTGCTGCTTCTGGAGGGTAAATCACAGGACCAATATTCTTCTTATCCTTTAAACCATTCCTCCCCACCCGCCCACAAAAAAGCCTCCTGATATTTAGAGATGGAAGAAATAGAGAGTAAAATGGAGTAGAAAGAAAGCATTGTATAGTGACCACTAATTATATAGTGGCCATTATATAGTGGCCATAATAGAATGTATTTTGGCCATGAGTAACAGTGAAAATGATGGGACTAGAAAATCTCTTGGCAGCTATTGGTTGACTCACTTCTTTGACTACAGAGTTCTCCATCAGCCAATCTGGCTGCCCCAGGTTTTGCCCACAAAAATGAGATTCCTTATCCAGTGCTCTGAGAGCACCATTGTGGGAGGGTTTCTCTATGGGACACTGAACTGATTAGCACTCCACTTTCTGGTGGTGTCTTAGGGATTTTTCTGGAATTGAGCAGTCACACATCTCTGCATTTATAAGGATTGGATATGGTTTTATTTTTCCTCCCAGATGACACTATTCTTTTACAACTATTCTTTGAAAATCAGCCATCTGTCAATTTCATCTGGGGTGGGGGTGGGGAGAATTCTGTTGGCTAATATCATATTTCATTGATCTTGAGGCCCATTTTTTTCTAATGTAAACAACTCTAAAATCAGAATACATCTTACCATTAATGGCATGTAACAGCCTCTATTTTTTAATTTCAAGCCTCTATTTTTTTTAGTGATTCATATTATTCATTTAGTAATTCAAATAACTTGCCTCTTATAATTGATGGAGCATGCGATTTACTAAATATAGCAATTTTATCAGTCAGAGTTCTTGATCACAAATAATGGAATCCACTCTGAATAGTTGAAGCATGAAAGGGATTTGTTCAAAGATATCGTGTAGCTCAGCGTTGTTAGGAGGGTTAGGGGAACGGGCCTGAGGCTGTTTCTAGGAGCAACACACAAACCACACCATGCAACCTGATGAGGAAGTGGCAGTCATCCCCGCTCCAAACACTAAGCCCTATGTCACTTAAGTGGTAAGAACTCAGTGTTTTTTTTTTTTTTAATTAGAGGATAATTACAATATTGTGATGGTTTCTGCCGTAGGTCAATGTGCATCAAGAACTCAGTATTGTAACCACAAGGAAGCCACTGCTGTTGCGACTACCACTCCCCAAAGCTAGACACTTGTGCTATAGGAAATTGAAGTCCTATGTCCAACCTGCCTCCTTTCAATATCGGTCAGAATTTGTTAAATAACACAGTAGTTACAAACAAACCCCAGATCTTACTGGCTTAAAATAGCAAAGATGTATTTCTTGTTCAGCTATGGTTCCAGTGTGGGTGAAAGGGAGAGGAAGAATCTCACTGTGGTCAGTGAGGGATCTAAGCTATTGAAAGCTCTACCAGCTTATGATGCCACCTTCTTCTTTTTTAAATAATTTTTTAAAGTATTTATTTGGTTGCACTGGATCTTAATTGAAGCACACAGGGTCTTTAGCAGTGGCATGTGACCTCTTGGTTGCAGCATGTGGAATCAAGTTCTCTGACCAGGGACTGAACCTGGGCCCTCTGCATTGGGAGTACAGAGTCTTAGCCACTGGACCACCAGGGAAGTCCTGATGCTACCTTCTTGATATGAACCTTCAGAGTTGGCTGTGGCAGAAGAGAGTGAGGTTGGAAAGCATACACTGGCTTCTGCTCACACTGCATTGATCAAAACAAATCTCATGACCACAAGCACAGTCCTCCTGGTGCTTAGAAGGAGAGGAGAACCAGAAATACTGCTGAACTTTAGTGATATTTACCTCGCTCAGATTGCTCACTTCCAATCAAAGATTCATGTGGGGGAAGTAGCATGCCTGTAGACAAAATGCAAGGAGTGCCTGGAATTTTAGTTCTGACTTCTGTATTGAGGAGGCTAGGTTTTCAAATGAGAATTTTGCCCAGATAGAAACACTATTTAAAAGTTGAAAACATCCATGAATACCACAAGACTTCCACTTCCATAATCAATGCTAGAATTTTGTAGAACCACACTCTCTGAATCTTCAGGTTTGCCAAGAAGATGCAAGGTTTGTGCCAGATCTTGGAGCAGTTTCTCCTTTTTAGCACTATGTCTGGAAGCACTTTTAGTCCCTCTGACTGTGGTTTCTGGCTTCCTGGGACATCACAGGCTGGAGTGACAAGGCTGGAAACCTTTCTTCAACCTGTCCTTGAATGATGCCCTTGCCTTTCCTGCATTCTATTCAAGTCACTTTATGGTGAGAGGCATCATCACGTTTGCCTGGCAGGGTGGTAGTGGTGGTGGTGTTTAGTTGTTAAGTCGTGTCCGACTCTGCAACTCCATAAACTGTAGCCCTCCAAGGCTCCTCTGTCCATGGGGTTTCCCAGGCAAGAACACTGGAGTGGGTTTCCATTTCTTTCTCCAGGGGATCTTCCTGATCTAGGGATTGAACCCGGGTCTCCTGCATTGATAGGTGGATTTTTTCTTGTTTAAACTGCTAAGTCACCAGGGGAGCCACACCTGGCAGGGTAGAGATATCCCAAATGGCGGTCTGAAAGCAGTTAGAGGACTACAGAGCAAGTTTTAACTTATTTAACTCAGATATGGAAATGTTTCAGTCTTGACCTCAGACTGCTAGGAGCTAGATCATTTATGCACCTTGCTGAACTGTTCTCTGATATTGATGCCCTGGACCTGAGAGGCCCAGGTCCCAGCAATCAAGATGGAGGTACATTGCAAAAGCCATAGGAACTGACAAGCCCTGCTTGTCGTCCCCACCCTGCCTTCTCCCTCTCCTTTCTTCTCTCCAGACAAGCATCTTGTACTTCCTCAGTCACCACAATAATAATAACAAACCCAACTTCTGATAATGCTCAAGTTGATAGTTTAAATCCAGGTACCTAACAAAATGTTGGTTCATCTCTTTCAGTTCCAGTTCAGGCTTATGCTTCTCAGTTCCAGCTCCAAAATTTCTAAGGACTTGCTCTCATCAGCCTGGCTTTGGTCAGGTGCCATTCCTTGCACCAGTTATGGAGCCCTATACCAAGGTCACAGATGTGGAGCCCTGCACCAAGGTCATCCCTGAAACTGACTGAACCCCATAGCAACCATTGCCACGAGCCCCCCTGATCTAAACCAGCCAGCCCTCTGACTCCATATTAGATAAAAATATCCACCCTGTTACCCACCCTATAACACCCTATTGATATTGTTGTTCAGTCACGAAGTCATGTCCAAATCTGCAACCTCATAGACTGCAGCACTCCGGGCTCCTCTGTCCTCCACTATCTCCTGGAGTTTGCTCAAAATCATGTCTTTGAGTTCGTGATTCTATCTAACCATCTCAGCCTCTGCTGCCCTCTTCTCCTTTTGCTTTCAGCCTTTTTCCACATCAGGATCTTTTCCAATGAGCTGGCTTTTCACATCAAGTGGCCAAGTTATTGGAGCTTCAGCTTCAGTATCAGTCCTTTCAGTGAATATTTAAGGTTGATTTCCTTTAGGATTGACTGGTTTGATCTCCTTGCAGTCCAAGGGCATCTCAAGAGTCTTCTGCAGCACCTCAATTTGAAAGCATCAATTCTTCAGCGCTCAGCCTTCTTTATGGTCCAACTCTCACATCCATATATAACTACTGGAAAAACCATAACTTCAACTATATCACTTTGTTAGCAAAGTGATGTCTCTGCTTTTTAATACATTGTCTAGATTTGTCATAGCCCCCTAACCAATCACCTAATGCCACCCTTCCAGCAGGAATTTTCTTTGTCTTGAGGCTATAAAAATTGGCTGCTAGCCCATGAAAGCTGTTGGTTCTCCCTGGTCTGTCAGGGGATGAACCCACTGTTCTAACTGCATCTTCTGCTCTAATAAACTCTATTCTCCATTCATTCTGCCTCATGTCTGGAAATTGTCTTCCAACCTACGCTTGGACCACAACACCAATGACCTGTGGAGAGGGAAGGGAGGTGGGGTCATAGGATGTGACTCCCATGAAACCATATGAGTGAAAGGCTGTTCTCACCAGAAGGGAAAAGAAACGTGAAGGAGGATACCATACTGATGTTCATGGATACAGGGGAAAAGATACATGTTCAAAGTAAGTAAGGAAGAAGCTCTCAAAGAGACAGAACATAGTTTTATGTTCTACTATATTTACAGAAGGGAACATAGTTTTAAGGAAGCCAAGAAAGGACAGAGGTTCAAGAAGGAGGGAGAGATCAGCAATCCAAAATGCCAAAGAGAGGGCCAGGTAGTTCATAGGAAGGGACCACTGGACGTCAGAACAAGGAGGTTATTATCTTGGCAAAAAGCAGCTCACTCTATATTTGCAGTGGGCAGTGGAGATGGGGTATAGTGGTTTCAGGAGTAAGTTCAGTTCAGTTCAGTTGCTCAGTCATGTCCAACTCTTTGCGACCCCATGGACTGCAGCATGCCAGGCATCCCTGTCCCTCGCCAACTCCCGGAGTTTACTCAAGCTCATGTCCATTGAGTCGGTGATGCCATCCAACCATCTCATCCTCTGTCATCCCCTTCTCCTCCTGCCTCAATCTTTCCCAGCATCAGGGTCTTTTTAAATGAGCCAGTTCTTTGCATCAGGTGGCCAAGGTATTGGAGTTTCAGCTTCAACACCAGTCCTTCCAGTGAATATTCAGGACTGATTTCCTTTACGATGGACTGGTTGGATCTCCTTGCAGTCCAAGGGACTCTCAAGAATCTTCTCCAACACCACACTTCAAAATCATCAATTCTTCAGCACTCAGCTTTCTTTATAGTCCAACTCTCACATCCATACATGACTACTGGAAAAACCGTAGCTTTGACTAGACAGCCGTTTGTTGAGAAAGTAATGTCTCTGCTTTTTAATATGCTATCTAGGTTGGTCATAACTTTTCTTCCAAGGAGCAAGTGTCTTAATTTCATGGCTGCAGTCACCATCTGCAATGATTTTGGAGCCCAATAAAATAAAGTCTGTCATTGTTTCCATTGTTTCCTCATCTATTTCCTATTAAGTGATGGGACCAGATGCCATGATCTTAGTTTTCTGAATATTGAGTTTTAAGCCAACTTTTTCACTCTCCTCTTTCACTTTCATCAAGAGGCTCTTTAGTTCTTCTTTGCTTTCTGCCATAAAGGTAGTGTCATCTGCATATCTGAGGTTATTGATATTTCTCCCGGCAATCTTGATTCCAGCTTGTGCTTCATCCAGCCCAGCATTTCTCATGATGTACTCTGCATATAAGTTAAATAAGCAAGGTGACAATATACAGCCTTGAAGTACTCCTTTCCCTATTTGGAACCAGTCTGTTCCATGCCCAGTTCTGACTGTTGCTTCCTGACCTGCATACAGATTTCTTAAGAGGCAGGTCAGGTGGTCTGGTATTCCCATCTATTTAAGAATTTTCAAGAGTTTGTTGTGATCCACACAGTCAAAGGCTTTGGCATAGTCAATAAAGCAGAAGTAGATACTTTTCCTGGAACTCTCTTGCTTTTTCTTACTTCTGGAACTCTCTTTCCTTTTCTGGAATTCTCTTGCTTTTTCTTACTTCAGGAATAAGAAGTGCATGCAATATAGATTACTGACTGGAAAAATTGGGTGGAAGGAGAATAGATACAGAAGGATGCGGAATTAGAGGAGTTTTTTTCTGAAATGTTTTTGGATTCCCCTGGTGATCCAGTGGTGAAGACTCCACACTCCCAATGCAAGAGATCTGGGTTCAATCACCAGTCGTGCATACTGTGCTCAGTTGCTTCTATCGTGTCCAGCTCTGTGCGACCCTGTGGACTGCAACCTACCAGGTTCCTCTGTCCATGGGATTCTCCAGGCAAGAATACTGGAGTGGGTTGCCGTGCCCTCCTCCAGAGGATCTTCCCGACCCCGGGATCGAACCCAAGACTCTTATGTCTTTCTATCTGCATTGGCAGGTGGTTTTTTTTTTTTTTTTTTTTTTTACCACTAGTGTCATCTGGGAAGCCCTAATCCCTGGTCAGGGAACTAGATCCCACATGCCGCAACTGAGACCAGCACAGCCAAATAAACAAATAATAAAAATAAATTTAAAAAAAGAACCCTGAATTCCAACTCAGGCAATATGATTCTTTAAATAAATAGAAATAAAATAAAAATATCTTATGTGTTTCTAACACAGAATTGTTTAAATACTGGTGAGAAGGAACCAGGACAAAGGATATAATTGATAGCTATTTTTATTATTACTCTCGTCTCCCCCGGGCTGCACAGATCCAGGCATGAATGGAGAGGAACGGAAGCCAAGGCCCTGGCAGAAGGTGTGAACCAGTTTGACTTTTCCTCAGCCACATCAGAAAGTAGGGTGGAGAGAGGAGGCGCCTGGCCTTGACGCTGGGTGACCCAGGCTGGGTCCCAGAGCACCCTGGGATCGTAACATGGTCTCTGCCGGGACAGAGAGGCTTTGTGTAGACAACAGAGAATCCCAGGCCTGGAGCCAGCACCTCAGGTGGTGGCAGGGTTGATACAAAGCAGTCATACTCTGGGATGGGCAAATGTGCCATGTGTTCTGGTTCCCCATCTCAGAACCATGCCTGTCGCTGCCCACTCCCCATTTGATCATCTTCCCTCCTCCCTGCCAAGCAGTCACCTGCTTGCTCAGCTCCACTCCCTACCTCCCATCACTCCTCAGCTACTGCCCCCACCTTCTGTGCTCAGCATCCCTCAAGCTGGCTCACCAAGGTCATTTTCATCTCCTTGTCACAGCTAATGAATACACTTCTGCCTTTATCTTTGTTGACTTCTTGGCTAGTGAGGCCGTTGATCCCTTCTTAAAACACTACCATTCTTTGTCTTCCACGAAGCCACTGTCTCTGGGAACATTTATTCCTCCTCCTAAAACAACAACTGTTGTTTATGAAGCACCCAGAGCTGTACAGGCATCACAAATTTCCTTCACCTGCACACAGACCAGGTCAATGGAGCAGATGAAGGGATGGGGGATCAAGGCAATTGGGGGGCTTTTCTAAAGCCCCATAGCAGCAGTGACATCCCGGATTAAAACCCAAATTTGAAGGACTTCCCTGGTGGCCCAGTGGTTAAGAATCTGCCTGCCAATGCAGGGGACACGAGTTTAATCCCTGGCCTGGGAACTAAGATCCCACATGCCACAGGGAAACTAAGCCTGCATGTCACAGCTACTGAGCCTGTGCTCTTGAGCCTGGGAGCTGCAACTACTTACTGAAGCCCACGTGCCCTAGAGCCAGTGGTTTGCAACAAGAGAAGCCACTGCAATGAGATGCCTGAGCATCACAACTGGAGAGTTGCCTCGGCTCACTGCAACTAGAGAAAGCCCGCATGCAGTGACAAAGGGCCAGCACAGCCAAAAATAAGCGAGTTAATTAATTTTTCTAAAAAATGAATTTGCTGCCTTACCCTCAACTCCGCCATGCTGCGTGGCTGTCTTGCTTCTCTGGCCCCTCTGCAGCCTCCGAGGTGGGTTATCCTCTCTGCACCCACCCTCCTTTCCTCTTCTCCTCTCCAGTGAGCTCCTCCCCGGCATCATGAGTTCAGCACACACTGTTGTGCCAACAGCGCTTTAACACCAACCCAGACCTTCACTCCCAAGTCCCAGACTAGTATTTGTTGCTGCTGTGGTTATTAGAAGCTAAGATTTATGGAGTGTTTACAACATAGTAGGCACTGTACTAACTTCTTTATATACGTCATCTCATTAAATCCTTACAACCCTAATGAGATAAGTGTTGTCTTCCCATTTTCCACTTAAGGAAACTGAGCCTTAGATTAATCACCTTGTCCCAGGTCAACAGGAGCCCAGGTTACCTGACCCCCGAGCACATTCTAGTAACTACTGACTGGATGCTTCCATACTTATACTTGACGTGTCTGCATCTGAGCCTGGCTGCCTCTTACATGCTACGTAACCACAGGCAAGTGACTGAATGTCTGAGCCACAATTATTATCAACTTCCCTACAGCCTATCCTCCTCCTACACTCACTAGTTCAAGAAACAGCCCTACAGTCTTCCAGTCAACAGGGCTTGCTCAGGTCTCTTTCTCCTCCCTTCCTCCCTACGCTCAAGACGTGGTGGTTCTGTGCTCTGAAAGCACAGTTCTCCAAACTGATTTTTACCAGTGGGGACAGGGAAGCGTGGAGGGGCAACACAGGGGTAGGGGAGTAAGAGGTACAAACTACTGCGTATAAAATAAGCTACAAGAACGTACTGTACAACACAGGGATATAGCCAATATTTTATAAAAATTATAAATGGAGCATAACCTTTGCAAATTGTGAGTCACTCTATTGTACACCTGGAACTTATATAATATTGTACAGCTACTGTACTTCAGTTTTTAAAAAAAATTTTTTTAAGGCCAAAAAGGAAAAGACATGTTTCCCGTTGCCCCGGCCCTCGTGCTCACACACCGTTCTCTCAAAGCTCCTCACGCAGCCCTGTTTCCACTCTCACCACCATGGGTTCTGAGGTCACTTCCGCCTTGCCTCCTCTGCATGGCCCCAGCACAGTCTCTCCCAACACAACCTCCCCAGCTCCCAGCGCCCCCTGACTCTCAGCAGAAGCTCCCGAACCTCAGCCTGGCTTTCAGAGCCCAGCCTGCCCACGTCCACCTTCTCTGCTGCTCCAACTCTGCACCCAGTCGCTCCTCCCCACAGGAGGAGCCTCATGTTCCCACCTTCCCCTCCAGGGTGGCATTCTCTGCCTCTCCACAGTCTCTCCTACAACTGGTATGTGCTTGCTTTTCTGGTAACACTGAGTCCAGAGATTGGGTGTGCTCAGGCTGGCAAAATGGGTAATGTTTCTCTATTTTATAAACCAAATACTTATATAAACGAAATGTATTTTATATAAATTATATTGTTGCTGTTGAGTCCTAAGTTGTGTCTGACTCTTTGAGATCCCGTGCAGTGCAGTAAGCCAGACTCCTGTGTCCTTCACTATCACCGAGTTTTCTCAAACTCATGTCCATTGAGTTGGACTTGCTGTCTAACCAACTTGTCATCTGTCGTCCCCTTCTCCTTTTGCCTTTAGTCTTTCTCAGCATCAGGGTCTTTTCCAGTCCTTCAGTGAATATTTAGGGTTGATTCCCTTTAGGATTGACTGCTTTAATCTCCTTGCTGTCCAAGGGACTCTCGAGAGTCTTCTCTAGCACCACTATTCAAAAGCATCAATTCTTTAGCACTCAGCCTTCTTTATGGTCCAATGCTCACATCCATATGTGACTATTGGAAAAACCATAGCTTTGGTTATATGGACCTTTGTTGGCAAAGTTATGTCTCTGCTTTTTAATATGCTGCCTAGGTTTGTCATAGCTTTCCTTCCAAGGAGCGAGTGTTTTTTAATTTCATGGTTGCAGTCATCATCCACAGTGATTTTGGAACTCAAGAAAAGAAAATCTGTCACTTCCTCTACTTTTTCTCCTTCTGTTTCCCATGAAATGATGGGACTGGATGCCATGATCTTAGTTTTTTGAATGTTGACTCTTCTCTTTCACCTTTACCAAGAAGCTAAATGGCAACCTACTCCAGTATTCTTGCCTGGAGAATCTCACGGACAAAGGAGCCTGGTGGGCTACAGTCCATGGGGTCACAAAGAGTAGAACACGACTGAATGACTAACACACACACACACACACACACACACACAATGTTCTGCCATTAGGGTGGTATCATTTGCATATCTGAGGTTGTTGATATTTCTCTCAGCAATCTTGATTCCAGCTTATGATTCATCCAGCCTGGCATTTCACATGATGTACTTTGCATAGAAGTTAAGTAAGCAGGGTGACAATATACAGCTTTGTTGAATTCCTTTTCCATGTTCCAAGTCCGGTTCTAACTGTTGCTTCTTGACTCACATACAGATTTCTCAGAGTAAAGGTAGGATAGTCTGGTATTCCCATCACTTTAAGAATTTTCCACAGTTTGTTTTGATCCACACAGTCTTCCCTGGTGGCTCAGATGGTAAAGAATCTGCCTGCAGTGCAGGAGACCCACGTTCGATACCTGGATTGAAAAGATCCCTTGGAGAAAGGAATGGCAACCCACTCCAATATTCTTGCCTGGAGAATTCCATGGACAGAGGAGCCTGGTGGGCTTCAGTCTATAGAGTCGCAAAGAGTCGGACACAACTGAGTGACTAACAGTTTCACTCTCACACAGTCAAAAGTTTTCATGTAGTCAGTGAAGCACAAGTAGCTGTTTTATATACAAATACATACATTCTATATATTTGCATAAATATATAAGCCAGATATAGAACAATTATTAATTAATTATTTACTTTTTGGTTGTGCTGGGTCTTCGTTGCTGCCCAGGCTTTTCTCTAGCCACAGCAAGCGGGGGCTACTCCCTAGTTGTGGTATGCAGGCTTCTCATCACGGTGGCTTCTACTGTTGCAAAGCATGGGCTCAAGGTGCATGGGCTTCAGTAGCTGCAGCATGCAGGCTTAGTAGTTGCCGTTCGTGGGCTGTAGAGCACAGGCTCAATTGTTTCAGAACACAGGCTTAGTTGCTCCGCAGCATGTGGGATCTTCCCAGATCAGGCTTGGAACCCATGTCTCCTGCATTGCCAGACAGATTCTTTACCACTGAGCCACCAGGGAAGCCCTATATAACAATATTATATGAATTAAATATATAGTTGCACAGCGGTGTGAATACACTCAAAAGCACAGAACTATGCTCCCCTGGTGGCTCAAATGGTAAAGAATCTGTCTGCGATTTAGGAGACCTGGGTTTGATCCCTGGGTTGGGAAGATCCCCTGAAGAAGGGAATGGCTACCCACTCCAGTATTCTTGCCTGGCAAATCCCATGGACAGAGAAGCCTGGTGGGCTACAGTCCATGGGGTCACAAAGAGTCAAACACGACTGAGTGATAACACTTCTACACTTTATGCACTAAAATGGTTCAAGTGGTAAAACCAAACCAAATTAAATGTAACTCCTCTCCAAGGTCCCAAGCAGTAGGAAGGTCATGGGGGGCACCACCCCACTGCATTCTCTTTAACTGTGCAGAGACACTGGATATTTGATGCTGTGGTGTACACGGTCTCTACTGAGATTCCTAGGTTGGAGCTCAATGTCCAGGATCCTTTCTTCCCAAGCCTGCCCTGACCCCTCTCCTAGGTCATCATTAGGGAGTATTTGTGGGTCTCACTTACCCATGTAAAAGCAGACCCCCCTCTTCATTTGGAGGGATTCTCTGGGTGACTTTCCCGTTCTTTTTAGCAAAATCACTTCAAAAAGCTTAGGCCTCCAGAAGGCCAGAGTCGGGAAGATGTCTGTGACTGGCTCAACCTTGAACCTGAGATTGTCATCCCAGGAGAAAAGGAGGAAAAAGGCCCAGTCGTATGCCTGAGACAGGAAAGGGAAGACAGCAACCCTATAGGCTAAGCTGGCACACCAATGTCTGCCTCAGGTGGCCAGATCGCTTGGGAGCAGAAATCAAAAGGTGTCTCTCCCTGCATGTACAGACACACACTAACACAGACACATAACCCACAATCAGAGACACACAGCACACAAGCAAAGGCACATGTGTGCACAAACAACAAGCTTACCCACAGGTACGGGCATGCGCATGAAAACACACATTCATACAGTACACATATGTCTAACATTCACTGCACATGTCCTGCATATCCAGGAAAATACACTTAAAGGGGTTCACGGGTCTCCATAACACACACATACAAGTGCATACCCAAAGGTAAACCTATCCATAGACTCAACAGGTATCAGCAAATGTGTTTTGGACCAATGACCAAGGAAAAGAATTCAGAGATAAACACACAGATCAGTTTTCTAGAGATTGGAAGCATGCGAGTAATGAGGAGGAGAGGCTGCTGGGAGAGAGCCAGGTGGAAATCGGGAAGGGAGAGGTCCTGACACCAAGGAATGAGAGTAGTGATTATTTACATGGCACCAACTGCTCACCTTGCCCTCACCTACCCATCTGTTCATTTATCAGTTACTGAGCTGCGTCTTCTGTTGGGCTTGGGAAGCAGGGAGCCTGGTCTCCAGCCCTGACCTCACATGCACAGGCTGGGAGCGAGAGACACCTATCCATGTGCAGCTCTAACAGAGAGTGGTGAGTGTTGTGAAGAAGGATACACAACCCCCTCTGGGCGATTGGAAACTTGAACATTGAACGCGTAGGAGTTGGGAGGATGAGACAGATGGCTATGGAGGTCAACTTGGACCAAAGGAACAGCACATAGGAATGTCTGGTGTTAGTTTCCTGTTGCTGTTTTAATAAATTACCACAAACTTAATGGCTTCCAACAACAGATTATTCTCTTACAGTCTCAAGGTCAGAGGACAGAAATCAGTTTCACCGGGCTGATGTCAAGGTGTGGACCTGGGAGGGGAATCAATTTCCCTGCCATTTCAGCTTCTAGCAGCTGCCTGTGTTCCCTAGCTTGTGGGCCCTTCCTACATCTTCCAGGCTGTGCTTCCATCATCCCATCACCTTCTCCTCTGACGACTCCTTCATCTTTTCTATTAGGATAGCTGTGATTGCATCCACACCACCTGTTAATCCAGGATAATCTTCCCATTTTAAGACCCTTAATTCAATCACAGCTGTAAAATCCTTTTACCATGTAAATGAACATTCAAAGTTTCTGGGAATTAGGATGCAGACTAATTTGGGGGCCATAATTCAGCCTACCACAAGGTGGGTGGTGGATTATCTCACAATCTTCATGACATCTTCTAATGTAAATCTTGTTATCCCCAGATTGAAGAGGAATCTTAGGCTCAAGATTAGGTGATTTACCTTAAACCAAAAGGGAGAGAGAAAGAGAAAGATAATAGTTTTTTTAAAACAGAAAAAAGATGCAAATTTATTTTTTAAATGATTTTTAAGTCATATAAAAGAATACAGAGAAAAATTCAACTGGTCATTCAAAGATCTCACCAGACAGAAATGGTCAGTATTATTTGTATGCATAAAGCATTAAGGGAGATTGAGAGATGGAGAGAGAGGTAAAAATAGAGCCAGACACAAAAATGAATGAGACACACTATAGAAGTTTTTTTTAAAAAAAACCCAAAGGGCAAAGTGCATTGTTGTATTTAAGAGGGGAAAGAAACTAAAGTGAAAATGAAGAAATAAACAAACTTCAACTAAATATTTCCTCACCTCAAAAAGCTATTCATTCTTAAAAGCACCCTCTCAAGTTAAGAAAAACAATTTCACTTAAGAGATTAGAGTAGGATTTTTACAATTATGTTTTGGTTTTATCTGCATATTAGTTGCTCTGAACTATGAAAGAAAATGTGATTTTCTGCACTCCCTCCCACCCCTTTCCTCCATTCAAGACTGTGTTGCCAATGTTGTTTTTATTTTATCAAAATTTATAATATTTACTGGAGAAGGCAATGGCACCCCACTACAGTACTCTTGCCTGGAAAATCCCATGGACGGAGAAGCCTGGTGGGTTGCAGTCCCTGGGGTAGCTAAGAGTTGGACACGACTGAGCGACTTCACTTTCACTTTTCACTTTCATGCATTGGAGAAGGAAATGGCAATCCACTCCAGTGTTCTTGCCTGGAGAATCCCAGGGACAGAGGAGCCTCGTGGGCTGCCATCTATGGGGTCGCACAGAGTCGGACACGACTGAAGCGACTTAGCAGCAGCATAATATTTACATTCCGTTCTGCAACTAAAATTCCTAACAGTTAAATCTTAATCTAAAGGAATTAATCTTCACCACCAGTCCTCTTGGGGCTTCCCAGGTGGTTCAGTAGTGAAGAACCCAACTGCCAATGCAGGAGACGCAGGAGACATGGATGCGATCCTTGGGTTGGGAAGATCCGCTGGAGGAAGACACGGTGACCAGAGGAGCCTGGCGGGATGCAGAGAGGAGCCTGGAGGGATGCAGAGAGGAGCCTGGCGGGATGCAGAGAGGAGCCTGGAGGGATGCAGAGAGGAGCATGGCAGGGTGCAGAGAGGAGCCTGGCGGGATGCAGAGAGGAGCCTGGTGGGATGCAGAGAGGAGCATGGCGGGATGCAAAGAGGAGCATGGGGTCGCAAAGCAGACACAACTGAGTGCCTGAGCACGCTCCAGTCCTTTTACCATGAACTTCCCCTTCTCAGCTCATTTTGGTTCATCTCTTGGCTGGTTGGATTTTGTCCTTGACTAGTTTTTCCAGAAGGACTCCTGAGTTCTGTATCCCTAAATTCATGATTGAGATCAACTCCTTGGTTCATTATGTTTTGGGGGATGACATTTTTTTACCCTCAGAATTTTGTAGATTTTGTTTCATTATCTTCGTTTGATGAATGTTACCTTGGAGAGATCTGAGTTCAGACTGAATTTCCCCTCCACTGACATGACTTGCTTTTTCTGCCTAGATTTCTCAAGTATTCTTATTTTATCCTCTAAGTTTGGTTACTAAATCAGTGTGTCTTAATGTCAATGCTATTCCGTATCAATTCTTCTAGCATATGGTGTGCACTTTCAATCTGAATATTCAGTTCTTGTTTCATTTCAGGGGAAGCCTTCCTGTGTTTCATACCTTAATAACTCTTGCTGTTCCATTTTTGGAACCTCAGCTTTAGGGCTGCTAATTATGCTATGGTAGCTTGTCTTTGTCCTTCACTCTAATTGCTTGAATGTCTTTACCTTTCCAATCACATTTACTCTTGGTATTTCAAGTCTTTCCTACACATTACTTTGCTGTCCAGTCATATCCATTCTGTGCTTTGCTGTTTCTGGTTTATTTGTTACATCTGTAATGGTACTGTTTGGGTCCTTTATTATTTTTCCTTACTTCTGTGATCTCTCTTTCATCTCATTGTTGTTTTATCATCCTGTCTTTGGGTTCCTGTTTTATTGATTTCATACTATTATTACAGCCTTCCCTAACAGGAAGAACTTGCCAGAAGTCTGCCTTTATTCCTTTGGTTGTGTTTTCTTCTAGATTGGGCTGTTTATCTTGTTTTTGCCTTCTGTCCTCCTGTTCCTTTCTTTCCCTGCCTCCTTCCCTTCCTTCCCACCTATGTCACAGCTATGATCCATGTGCCTAGAGGCCATGCTCTTTCCTTTCCTCTTATATCTGCCACATTCACATTCAGCAGACCTCTCCTTGCTCTGGAGTCAAATGCCTGCTCATCTTGTCTGGACCATTTTATCTTCCCCTGGGAGCTATGGTTTAAAAGCTGGCTATTGCTTTCAAGTCCACCCACCCCATCTCTGTGGCCTGAAGGTGGCTTGGGTGGGGCTGCCTGCTGACCTTAATGGGGCCTGAGCGCTGCCTCTCTGAGGCCTTGTTAGAGATCCTGCTGCAGCTAGTGGGTGGTGCACTCCCCATCCTATAGCTTTGGAGCCCCCAGCCTCAGACCAGTACTCTGGAAGATACCAAGCCATAGCACCTCTTCCTGCCTCTCCTGAGGTCTCATGGACGAATACAGCAGGAAGATCCCCTGGAGGAGGGCAGAGAAACCCACTCCAGTATTTTTGCCTGGAAAATCCCATGGACAAAGGAGCCTGACAGGTCCATAGAGTTGCAGACTGACTGAAGCAACCTACCACGCATGCACATTTACAAAGCATTTCTCCCCCCACCCCCAGCCGCTCCCCCAGATTTTCCCTGAGGCTACCTACTCACTCAACAGTCCACTTCTCTCAGATTACAGTGTATTAGTGAGAATTCTTGGTGTTCTGTTGACTCGCCTTTTCTCAGTGCTACTTTTGGCCATGGGGTTAGGAGACATACCACTCACGCACTGCTTCAGAATCTTCTGTTCCTTTCCTTGGCTATCGCATTTGAAGGTTTATAAAAAGAACTTCCTTGTTTGGTTGGACTTGAGCTTGTAACAGCATTTTTGTTTTGGTTTGTTTTGGCTTTTGTTCAGTTTGTTAGTGGAGGGTAAGACCAAGTGGAGTGATTCTGTGATGGTGACGTCTCTTTGCTGTCCTAACTCGGAGATTCCCGGCCTTGTTTGGTCCATGCCTCTCCCATGACGGACCCCGCCCCCCCCCCGCCCCCAACTATGGACAAGATCCTACCAGCCCCATCCCCATGACTCTTAGGTCCCAGTGGTGAGACTGGGGTCCACAGAACTAGGCCTCTGCACAGAGTGGGTACCCAGCCCACTGTGAAGAGGGATGAGCAGGGAGTGTTTCACAGAGGCAGCATCAGAAGAGATATTTGGTAGGGAACAGCAGGAACCAAGACATGGAGATAGGAGCACTAGAAACAGTGATGGATGAACGGGGTGCAGTGGGATGGGTGTGGGGTGTTCAGCTGGAGCAGCACCAGCTGAAGGTAGCAGGAGGGGAGACACTGGAGAGGAGGGCAGGCAGGGCCAAGGCATGCAGACTAGCCTGGGGACTGCCCCTGTGCGTGACCAAAGCACTCAGTGTCTGCACTCTCAAGGATCCTCTGGTGTGCAGGCGCGGGCACAGATAGGGAAGCCTGGGTCCACCTCTCCTCCCCATCTCAGCTCCTCCCAGGGAAACTTCTCTGATGGCCCACCCACAGCCTCCCTGTCCAGGTGCCCCAAGAGACTCCTGCTCCATCCCCTATAGCCACGCACAAGGCCTCAGCTGCAGCCGCACTGGGCACATGCTGCCACATCACAGACGTGCCCCTGCTCACCCAGCCACACCAAAACATGACTGCACAGCTGCACAGCATCACACAGACATGTCTGCGAGGTTGCGGGCACCCTTCACACAGCCCCACACTGTCTGGCTCCCTCTGGAGCCTTTGGATCTGATTCTCTTGAGAGCTTGCCCTGCCCCCTGCTGGCCACTCCCCAAGCCATTGCCCTCTGGAAGGACCCAAATCGTCCACTCCCTTCAGGGCCTTTGTCGTTGGTCAGTCGCTCAGTCGTGTCCAACTCTTTGCGACCCCATGGACTGCAGCACGCCAGGCTTTCCTGTCCATCAACATCTCCCAGAGCTTGCTCAAACTCATGTCCATTGAGTCGGTGATACCATCCAACCATCTCTTTCTCTGTCGTCCCTTTCTCCTGCTCAAAGAAGCTTCTAGCCTTGAGCAACCTCTCCCCTCAGACCTCAGGCACTATCAGACCGGGCTCCTTTGGATCGCTTGCTCACAGACAGGCCTCTCCCATCAGACCAGTGCTGTTGGCCAAGACTTTCTCAAATAGAGTGACCAACTATTCTATTTTCCTGGAAATGAGGGGGTATTCAGTGCTAAACCTGGGAAAGTCCCAGGCAAACTAGGGCTAGTTGGTCCTGTTCTCAGACCCTTGTGTCTGCAGAGTAGACCCTCCTCAGACTGGTCCCTTTGGAAATCTCTGGATCGGCCTAGGCCCTCACACTGGCCCTTCCAAACAAGATCTCTTCAGCAGCAAGTGTCCCAGGCCAGCCTCCCTCAGACCAGTCTTGTCTACAGGCCCTCTCAGACCCACTCACCTCCAGATTAGCCTTCCCCATCAGAGTGACTGTCAGCCTCCCTTCCAGCCTCCCTCCTCAGACGAGCTCCATCAGACTTCTCTCCTCAGACCTCCCTCCTCTCTGCCCTCCTCTGAGAAAAGGGGTGAGGATTGAACTCCAGTCCTTCCAGGCTTTAGCCCTACATCCCCAGGTAGGTGCTAGCTCTTGAAGGTTCTGTCTCTACCTGTCCATGTTCAGTAGCTCTGGGCATAGTGAACACATGGATCTCAAGACAGAGACACAAAGGTGCTGGTCCCAGGGCTGGCTTTGGAGCCAGTATCCTATTTTTTACATGTGAAGATAAGCTTTCTCAGAGCCCCAGCCTAGGGAGTTGGTGAGCTTTAGGGAGTTCTCAATGCCAGGGGTTGCATGGAGGTATTCCTGCCTGCAGTCTCCTGACCACCTCCCTCTCCTGGCCTGCGGCTGAGAGGCAGGCATGGGATGCCTGCACTGATCACTGACTGCCCGGGAGGATGAAGGGTGGGCAGGCAGCCGAGAGGGGGCAGCAGAAGCCAGGACAGCCCCTGGCTCAGGCCAGGGAGGCATGGCAGCCAGGGGCTGGGGTCTGGACCAGGACAGGAACACGGAGAGAGAGGCAGAGAGAGGGAATGGATGCCAGAGTCTGGAAGAAGGAAGAGAGACACACAGCTGGGGCTGGAGATATACATACGCAGAGACAGACACACAGGGAGAGACACGGAGACTGAGCAATGGGGACAGACCCACAGGGACAGAGGGAGGGAAGCAGGAAAAGACAAGACTGAGAGAGAGAGAGAAGGGACAGAGGCAAAGACAGGGATGGAGAGAGAGAAAGAGATGGCTAGAAAGACAAAGAGGGCAGCAGACACACGAGACATACAGAGAGAAACACAAGGATAGAGACCAGAACAAAGGTTCAGAGATAGGCATGGGACAGAGACATAGGCATAGAATGGGTTCAGAGAGATGATGGGCAGACAAGGTAGTGCTACAGGAATGGCACAAAGGAAGGTTCCCGTGCCCCTTGAGAGAGCAAGAACTAGTGAGCTAAAAGGCTGGGCTGCTTGCTCTGTGGGGTGGGATCCAAATCTCCCCCAGCAGTGCCCCACCCCCACCTCCACCAGCAGGGTTTTAATTCTCCAGGTTCTGACTGAGCTCCAAAAACTGATGCCAAGGCTGTCCTCAGCTCCCCAGAACCACGACGAGATATAACGGATGCGGAAGAGCCAGCCTAAGGAGGCAGCCACAGACAGCAGCCAAGACCCTCCCCAGGCGAGCAGCCTCTGCAAGATGGGGGATCAGGACTCCCAAAGAGGGATGACCACCACTGGGCCTGGGTCCAGTCTGGTCAGATGTGGGGACACTGTCCCTGAAGCCCCCTAAGGGCTTGGGATGGGGCTGGGGCTCTCCGTTGGGAATGGAGTCAGGGAGACGCCTTGATCCTCCTCTCCATCGGCCTCTGAGGTTCCTGCAAGCCCCCTCCCTTCCTTCTCCTCCCCAGGCCCCACATAATTGCTTTCCCATGTTGCTAATGGAGACCAGATTGATGATGCCCAAGCCTTGGGTGGGCGGTGGGTGGGTCAGGGCTGACCAGGGCTCTCAAGGCAGGAAAGAGCATGCGCCTGAGACCCCCTACTGTAGCCCTCCTACCACAGGACAGGGAAGAGGGAGGCTTGGACCAACCTTGAGAAGACAATGTCCTTCTCAAGAGTTGGTGACCCCCCTATGCCCTCCACCCCTGGAATGCAGGTTTCAGGCCCAAGCTTCACCTCACAGAGACCAGACAGACACTGGGGATCCAGGACACAGAGATGGGTCCACAGTCGCTTCTCAGGAGGTTCTTCCTGGGAGCCCCTTCCTGTCGATGAGGAGCAGCGTGCTCATACAGCTGGGGCTATCTGGCTTGAAAAACCACAGGTGTTTCTAGCCTGACACCGGCCTCTGCCTTCCACAGCATCTCCAGCCTGGAACGCCCCCTTGTCCTCCAGTGCCCAAGCTAGAGGAGGGCTGGGCCCATTTGTTCTCAGGCATTCACCTACCCAGAGTCCTGTCCAGGCCTGACTCATCAGTGCTCCTGGAACCATGAATCCATCCTCCCAGGACATCATCCCGGGCGGGCATGGAGACCAGCAATGGAATGCCCATTTCCTGACCCTGGCTTGAGGAGGAGGGCTTAAACCCGGGCTGCATGTGTGCCCCGGGGGTCAGCGGCTCAGTGGTGGTATGGCTTGGTGCATGCTAGGGGGTGGAGGTGGGGGAAGTGTGCGCTGGCCTGCATGTTCACGGCTTTGACTCCACTTCTCTCCTTGCTCCAGCTGCCCAGAGCACAGCCAGGCTTGGCTCTCTGGCTGGGGCTCTGGCCTAACCCTGTGCCCCTACCCCTAGGCCAAAGGTGCCTTCCAACTTGGCCCCAGCCTTGGGCCTTCTCAGCCAAGGAGCTGCAGAGGGGTGGCTCTGACAAGAACGGGACTGGACCTGAGCAGGCCTGGGGCAGCCTGAGGCTCCTCCTCTGAGGAGCAATCAAAGGGAACCTGGAGTCCCAGCCTGGGCACTGGAAGGGTGTGGGTGTGAGCAGGGCATGGGGCTGCACCAAAGACTGAGCACCCTATGAAGCCAAAGCCCGCTCCTCTCCCACTCACACCGAATCCTCGCTGTAACCTAACACCGGGGTAGATCACACAGTCCACACTCCCCGTCCTGAGTCAAGTCCCAGGTCACATGCCAGGTGGCCTCCTCCGGGCAACCTCCCCGCCCGCCCAGGCTCAGGCCCCTCTGCACACTGAGCCCCGAGTTCAGGCTGAACCTTGGCCTGTGTCTCCTGGCTGGCAGGGATGACAAGCCCTCCATTCAGAGGATGGAGCCTGATCTCCTCCCCTTCATGCCCCTCTGCCCTGTGGGTAAAGCCAGGCCTGGGCACTTGTGGATGCAGAAGCTCCGAAGACAGCCCTTAACAGGCCACGGCCCTGCCAGGACTTAGCAGCCTGCAGGGCTGACTAGAACCCACTCCAGTATTCTTGCCTGGGGAATCCCATGGATAGAGGAGCCTGGTGGGTTACAGTCCATGGGGTTGCAGAGAGTTGGACACGACTGAGGAACTAAACAAGCAAGCAAGGGCTGTCAGGACATTCCCAGGTGAGAGCTGCCTTGCCAGCTGGGACCTTTCATTCCCCACAACTCCGCCCGTGACCTCCAGGGAGTGCTCCCTCCCCACCAGAAGCAGAAAGCCCCGACCCCAGACACCTCCTCCTGGGAGCTGACCTGCCCCTCCCCACCTCTTCCCTCTTCCAGGCCTGGAAGGGGAGGGGTCCTGGGGTGAGGGTTACCTTCCCAAAGCGGGTCTGTTCCAAGGACTCATGAAATGGTGACGTTTAATGAGAACCCCCCCACCCCCACCCCTGTATATACATCTATAAAAAATTCAAATACAGCAAGTTACCATTGAGTCAGACTAGAAGGGACTGACAGGGCATTAAATACTGTGGGGTGGGAGCAAGAAAAGTAGAGGGTCGTACAAAAACAGGTGCAGAGGTGGGGGACTGAAAAGTGTGGGCGCTGGGGGGAAGGGGATGGCTGGGCCCCCCCAGCATCAGGAGCTTATAATCTGATGGTGGCAACAGAGACCCTGGGACAGACAGGAGGGGGGGACAGGAGGAGAGACTGGATGTGAGGGGCTCCCCTCAGGCCCCCCCAAGGGCTCCTGGGAGTCGCTGGCGTTGGAGGGTCCAGCCCCAGGGGGGCAGGATAGGGGCGAGTGGTGGGGTCTTTGGTGGTGGGTTAGCTGCATGGCCCCCTCCCGTGAGGGAGGGAGGTGGGCCGGCATGGGGTGGTGGGGCCAGGGGAGGGACGGCAGGCCCGGGCCTGCCGGGGTCTCTACAAATTGTGTCTGAAGAGAATGCAGAAGGCTCTCCTGCCCGTGTGCAAAATAGAAACCGGGGTCTTCGGGCTCAGCTCCGGCCTCCTGCTCCTCTGCAGGTGCGCTGGCGTGTCCTCACAGGATGCCGGGCTCTGGGGGGCGAACAGGGCAGGAGGCCATAAGGGAAGCGGCTGGCCCGGGGGTCCCCTCAGGCTCCTCTCTGCCGCCCAGCCTCACTCCACTCACCAGATCAGGAGACTGCTGGCAGTGGTGGCAGCGGCAGCCAGGGCCAGAGTAACAGGGACACTGACGAAGGAGGGCGCCGAGGTTGCCCCGCCGCTGCCCAGCTCCCCGGGGTCACAGATCTTCGTGGTGGGCGGGGGTGCCAGTGAGCTGGTGGTGCTGGTCGTGGTCTCTGGGGAACATGGAGGAAACTCAGGGAAGGGCTTGGCCAGGGCTGGGGTTCCCCCTGGATCTGGGGGTCCAGGAGACATGGCTTCTGCCTCCTGTGTCAGACCAGTGCTGCCTCCAGCCTCACCCATCAGGCAGGTCCTTACTGCTTCCCCCAGGCACACAGATGACCCCTCCATCCAGTGGCCCCTGCTGAGAATCTCCAAACAGCAAGGACAAGGAACAGCAGGGGTTGGATAGACCAAGGGGAGTGTGGCAGCCACACAGGGTTCAGAGAGCCCTAGGGCAGACGCTCCAAGTCCCAGGAGGACAGGAGGCAGCACGAGGTGAGGGGAGGCTCACCGGGGGCCTGGGCCTCAGTGGTCAGGTGTCGTGGCTCCTCCGTCCAGGGCGTGGCGTGGGCAGCCACGCTCCAGTCGCTCCACGTCCCAATCTCGTTGTCCTTGGCCGCCACCTGGATGATGTACTCCTTGCCAGCGTAGGCATCTGTGATGGTGTGTGCTGTGCCGTCTGACAGCTCCACCTGCAGCCAGACCACCACGGAGAGGGGCGGGGAGAGGGACGGTGGACCCTGGAGGTCAGGAGAGTGAGGCACCCCCGGGAGACAGGAGGATGCTTTGGGGAGGGGAGAGGAGTGAACATACCCCTGAAGGGCATGAGGACTTCCCTGGGGGAGGGAGGGGCTACTGAGAACACCCCTAGGGGAGAGGAAAGACACCTCAGGAGGAGACCCTCCACCAGGGAGCGGAGACAGTCCTAAGGGAGATCTTTAAGGAGACAGAAAGCACCCACACCCTGAGGGGAGAGTCAGCAGGACTGTCTCCAGCTCTCTCACAAGCCCCTGACCTCGGTCCCAGCAGGAGGCAACACGAGGTTGGGGTGAGAGAGGGTTAGTGCGGTGCTGCCCTCTTCCTCCCCCATGAAGAAGCTGTTTAGCGGGAAAGCCACACGCACAGACTTGGAGCTGGGCTGTCCGAGCCCAGATTTCAGCTCCATCCATCCCCTCCTCGCTAGGTAACTTACTTAACTTCCACTTGCCTTGCAGTCCTCATCTGTAAAATGGCATTAACGATCTCCCTCACAGGGTTGTAATAAGGACGCAGGCACAGGGCGAGGGCCAAGCAGACTTCAGCCAGCTCTGTCATTATCACGGGTTCCAACTCGGAGCCCGGGTTCCCAGATGCCCAGCGCACCCATCAGCCTGGCCCCAGCTGGGTCTCTCCCTCAGGGAGGCCTCCAGCCTGAGGCGGAAAAGGGGTGGGGGGCGGTTCCGGGGCAGAGGGACAGCTGCTCCATTTCCTCCTGGAGGCATCGCTACCCCGCCCCCGCCTGGACAGCCCCATCACGCTGGTCTCCCCCACCCTCCAGGCTGGCCTGCCTGTCCGGCGCCCCTCCCAGGCCCAGGCTGGGCTCTGGTTCATCTCAACGGCACCCGCTGCCTCATTAAGCCGCCTCGTAAACAGGGGCAGCCGGCAGGGGCGGAGGAGGGGCCACTCTGGGCCACGTCTGGCTTCAGGGCTTTTTTGGTCCCCATTCCAGTCTTCTCCCAGCAAGCCAGGGTCTGGGCTACCTGACCTGACAGCCTGTGAGTACAAGAGTGTGTGTGTGTGTGTGTGTATGTAGCTGGGTCCAAGTGGGGGGGAAGGCTGAGAGCCTGAGAGTACAAGTGTGTGTGTGTATGTGTGTGTAGCTGGGTCCAAGTGGGGCGGGAAGGCCTCCCAACCCCTCCAGGGTCCGTGGGCCTCAGGTAGGAGGTGTGGGTAGAACCAGAGTCAGTATGGAAGACATTTGGGACCCAGACCTGGGCTCAGTGAGTCCTACTCTAGCCCTTGACCAGTTCCACCTCTGGTCCCCTCTGGCTCTGCAGACTCCCTCTGCTAAGTAGACCCAGCTCATTCAGCTCCTTCTCCCCCTCGCCAGGATTCCACCCTCAGGCCCCCTGCTTTGATTTGTCCCCCAGATCTTTCCCCACATGGAGAGAACCATGGGGAGCAGTTCAAATGACCACCTCACTGGCAGGCCTAGGGTGGGCAACCCACCACACCTCTAGTGATGTGCTATAAGCCCATGGCTCTCCAGGAAGCCATGTCTCCTAGGCGTGGGCCCTTCTAGTCAGGTTGTCACTGATCCCTTAATCCACCACCTTCAGAGAATGGCTCCACAAGTGGCAGGAATTCCCGAGTTGCTGGCATCTGCCTTCACTAGGAGGCCTCCCTCCAGCCTGTGGCCACATGCCCTCCGGCCTTCCTGTTGAGTGAGGCCCAGGGCCTAAAGATGCAGGGAACCCACGCTCACCTCCCCGGTCCATTTAGAGAGCCCCTGCCAGACCTCAGGGCACCCATTCTTGTGCGATTCCTGGCCTGTATCTCTCACTTCCTCCTGAAAAGCCAAGTGATGTTTTTCTCTGCTTGCCCCTCCCCATCATACACCTGCCTCTCCCCAAGACTAAGGACTGGGGACAGTCAATGCTGTTCAGAGCAAAACTCAAGTTCAAAAGAACCATACATCTAGCCAAGCACCATGCTGACGTGACACGGAACAGGGCTAACATGGGCCACAGGCCACACGTGTCCTTGCCATGTAACTCATATACTCTGCTCTGCACATGTCAGCGTGGGAGTCAGTTCTGCCCATGGTGCAGGCCAGTGCGTGGCCTTAGCATGTTAGTCACATGCATGGTGAAAGCATGGTTCCTGCTGGGACCACGTGTATGTGTGCATGTTCCCGTGTGTGTGTGGTGGGCAGTGTGCCAGGTCCACGGCAAGGCGTGTGTGCTGCGACGCGCAGGGCTGCTGCCTGTAGCTCGTTAGCAGGGGTGGGGGGCTTGTGAAACTAGACCCTGGTTATTAGCAATGCATTAGTCGCGGGCAGCTGGCCAGGCAGGAGGGACTCCGGACTCTGTCAGAGAACATATGAGCATATGAGCAGCCTTGTGGGGGCCAGGCCTGCAATGAGGACAGGCGCCCTGGAATTGAATTACAAACTTTAACGGCCAGCTGGGATGGGGGCATGAGGAGATGGGGCTGGAACCAGGTAGACGTGGTGGGGGTACAGGGTGACCCTGAGAGCCAGCCTGGGTTGCCCCAGGGAGCATCCTCCCAGCCCCAGTCCTTGCCTTCAGACTTCCAGCCCTCAGACAGCACCCACAACCCCAGGCTCTCAAGGAGAGAGAAACTCCAGTCTGCCCCGAACCCTTGGCAGATCCCCAGAGCTCTCTCTCATAGCTTGATCAGCATTCCAGACAATAGCCTGACCCCGTGCTGCCCCTGTCCACGGCTTGCTTCCTGGCCCAAATCACCTTCTGACCCATGACTTAAGGCTGACACCTAACTGAGGCTTGACTCTGGAGCCATGACACTAGTCATGGCCTGAACTCACACCTTGGGTTGAGCTTGACTCTACTGCCTGATTCTGACCCCTGGAGCCCATCTGTGAGGACAGGGACCATCCTGTCCCTTGGGTCCAGGCCCAGAGCCTGGTCCAGAGTGTAGGAGAGAAGTCTGATCAGGGCTGAAGCCAGAGACAGGAAAAGGGAAACACTGCCACCATCTGCCCCCAGCATCTCTCTCCACTATCCCGGGGAGTCACATAGACAGGCGTGTTTGACTGTCCTAATGGCGGTCAATCAGGATGCCCCCCCTCAGCTCCATCCATCCTTCCAGGCCCACCCTCCACCCCAGAAAGCCTCTCCGACTGCTCTCAGGCTTCCCACTGGAACAGCCAGCAGCAAGGACTCCCATGCCATGTGGCTCTGATTCCGGCTCTTGGGATCCAGGCAGGGCACTCACATGCTGCCACTGGTCCAGGATGAGGGGTCGATAGCGCAGAAAGAACTTGAGAGGAAAGGACTCGGGGTCGGGCCAGGTCGACGGGGTCTGCCACGTCACCTCTAGCCGGCGCGGGTTGCTGGGCACTGGCCGGGCTACCACGTTTTCCGGAGGGTCAGGCTTCACTGTTTAGGAAACACAGCTTTGGTGCCACACTGATCTCTTGGAACAACCCCAGTCACCATGACAACCAGTGCACATCGATAATCATTGGTCTCCTCTGTTGTCAGCTTTGGCAACTACTGTTAACAACCATTTCATTCCTCCCACCTTTCACATCCCTGTCATCACCAATGACTGTCACCAGTCACTGTCACCAGCTCATGATATCAACATCATAAATTTCATCCCAACCCCATCCTCATGATGACCAGCATCCCAATGACTAAGCCGGTGTCATGCTCTATCATGACCCTCATCATCACCTGGATCACCCACTCCTGTACCAGCATCATATACTACCCCCAAGCCTGGCTTTCCACCTCAACTTTTCCAGTTCCCAACTGAGACACGGCCTCCCTTGGAAGAGTCTGGGCTTGAAGCTGCTCTGCGGGTCAAGGTTAAAAGACAGTTCACAGGTGTTGCAGATCTGGGTTGGAAGTGGGCTGAGGATCTGATGGAAGCAGCTAAGGGCTGAGGTCATGTAGAGTCTGGCGGAGGACCCAGCCATGGTGGGGGTGTGGGCGGAGGCAGAGGGTCTGGCTGGGATGGGACAGGGGCAGGCAGGGGGTCTGGTTGGGATGGAGGCTGGGAGGAGGGCGGTCTCTGTCCCAGCCCTGTCTCCTATTCTGACACCTCATTCATCACAGGCCGTAAGGAAGCCATTAGCGTGGTTGGGGGGGGCGGTGGATTGGAGGCTGCAGCTGCACAAGGGTCTGGCCCAGCCTGCCCCCCTCCCCCTCCTGCATGCTCTGGGAGCCAGAGAGATGAGAAGAGCTGCTGGAGAGGCCTCTCGGCCCCAGCAGGTAAAGGGCATCCACTCAAATGTTCACAGGTGTGTACATGCCATGCGTGGATGTACATGTTATACATTCCACACACACCTGGGCAGACACTCGTGAACATCCCCACGTGTGCTCATACACACTTCCGGCAAACATCCACTTACACACTCCCGCTGCAGGATGCAGCAGGGAGCCCCTCCCTCCCCGCAGTCCCCACGCACCGATGGTGAACTCATCAAAGGTGATGGCTGTGGCATTGTGGCCCAGGGCATTGCTGACACTTATCGAGACCTTGTACTTGACGGTGGAGAACAGGTGCATGTAGCGGATGTGGCAACGGTTCTTGACGGCCGGGTCCTTCTCACAGACCATTATTTTGGAGCCGTGCCTGAGGAGGGGTGAAAACCAGGCATCATCACCAACCTCAAGGATCGGGCAGGGTGGAGGCTGGGAGAAGGTCGAGCCCAAGGCTGGGCTACAGGGTGTGGATGGAGGGCATGGAGGGGGCCCGGGAGAGGTCAGGGTTGAACCGGGTCCTGGGTGTGTCTACTCACAGCACAGTCACATTGAAGGTGTTGGGGATGTAGGTGGGAGTGGGCAGATGCCAGCTGCAGTAGAAGCCCTTGGGATAAGTGTTGGAGCGGCAGCTGAGCACAGGCTCCCGCGGCGGCACTGGGGGGGGAGGGGTGAGGACAGCACGGTCAGGGCGTTCCTGAGCCCCCCGGGCCCTCGTGCAAGTGTGGGGACAGGTGGGCCCCAAAACCCCAGCTCTCCCTCATCAACCCAACAGCAATGCCAGAGGTGGGGGTGGGAAGTGCTGTCAGCGAGGGTCTGAGGCTTCCCAGGCCACAGAGAGCCAGATGTTTAATTAAAGAAAAACAAGGGCTGTATGGAGAGGGAGCCCCCCTCCACCTGCTCAATGGAGGCGGGAACCATGGGGAGCAGGGGGCTGCGGGCCTCAGCTCATCAATCACGGGACGGAGGTGATGTCTGGGGGAACTGGCCCCAGCCCCACGTCTCCTGCCACCTTGCGTCCATCTCCAGAGGGAGATTGCAACAGAGGTCAAGGGTGGGGGTCTCCACCGGGTCCTCTGGTTGCTGGGGTGATCAGGGTGCACTCCCGGCCGAAGACACATTCCAGGCTTCCCCTCAGGAGAGAAGAAGGGCACAAGACAGCCCTGGGGGCTCCACACAAACGACAGCACTGTTCACACTCGTGTATGTGTTACATGTGTGTGTGTGATGTGAGTGAGTGACGTGTGATGGAATGTGGGAATGTATGTAGGAGGGTCTGTATATGCAGCTCACACCACATGCCTACACGTGTGACTGTGTGTGTGTGTTGTTCCGTTGGCGTGTACTCACCCCAGCCCCAGTTCCCAGCTTCTCCATCAGACCCTTTAAGAAGCCCGTTATACAGTCAGCAGCTGCCTTACTCTGGGGACCGCAGAGGGCCAGAGAGGGCTGGGGACATGCCTGGGGTCACACAGCAAGCTCGAGCCAGTGCCAAGCAGCAGGATGGGAATACCCACTGGCATGACCACACCTATGTACTTGGGAAGTCCTCCCTGCGTCCTAACCACTCTTTTTGCTGCTGTGAGCGCTCAGCCCAGCTGTCCCACCCTCGGGTGTTGGGTAAGGCGTGAGGACAGCCGGCTCAGGTTCCTGGAAGGAGGCAGTTTCTGTGATCTGACCCAGGCAAGGAATGTCCGTCCACAGCTCCGGGGATACTGACACCTCCCTTCTGTGCCCTCCCACCCCGCCCCCTGCCTGACAGGTGGACAGGAAGCGGGAGGGGGCAGCTCAAGAAGCCAGGGATGGTGAAGGGGAGGGCATGTCTACGCCTGCTGAGTGGCTGTGGTGATACACGGCGAACTGTGGGCTCTCATCCAGGGTGCACGTGATTGTGAGTGACTCTATGTGATTTCATGTTCATGCCCAGTATGTGTGAGGTTTATGTATGTGCTCAGACCCCCAGGGAGCGATCCAGCTCTGCAGCAGGAGTGATGAGGGTGTCAGACGGGCACGAGGGGAGCTCAGGACTGATGAGGGGGCCAGAGGGGCGTGAGGGGAGCTCAGGACTGATAAGGGGGCCAGAGGGGCACGAGGGGAGCCCAGGAGTGATGAGGGGGTCAGAAGGACATTAGAGGAACTCAAGAGCAATGAGGGGTGTCAGAGGGGCATGAGGCCAGCTCAGGAGTGATGAGGGGGTCAGATAGGCATGACAGCAGATCAGGAGTGATGAGGGGGTCAGAGGGGCACGACAGCAGCTCGTGTGTAGCAGGCAGAGTGGGCGACGGTGTGGGCTGAGATGTCTCCAGCCCCAGGCCTGCAGGGAGAGTTGGGGGCCAGTGGAGCCTGCACAACGGGCAACCTGCCTGCTGCCCGCTGCGGTCTGTCTCCCCTGGGAAGCCTTCCTGGCCCTGAGTTCATCTTGTGTCTGTCCTGTGTTCATCCTGTGTGCCTCACATATCCCTTGCCTATCTGCCCAGGGGCACAGAGGCATGGGGGTGGGGTGGGGGGGGCGGCCAAGGACACAGGAAGTGCCTTGTGGGGACCTGTGGGCCAGGCCAGAGCTGGCAGTCACCCCAGGAGGAAAGGACATTCCGAGGTCGGCTGAGAAGCCTCCACTCCCCTCCGCACCCCGCCCCACCCTCCCTTAGCCCAGGCTTCAAAGGAGAGGGCGCTGGGGGGTGAGGACTGAAGCCTGCAGAGTCAGCTCCCTGCCACCTGGGACTCTGGAGGGCAGAGCAGAGACAGACTCGCCTCCCCATTGACCAGCTCCCTCCGTTCCCCTCTGACCATCCTCCCCCCTCAGATGAGCCTCCTCTCAAACCTCCCCCTCAAACCAGTTCCCCTCTCTGACTGGTTGACTGGGCAGGTCATGGGGGGCGGTGGTAGGGGGCAGGGCTTTGTCTGTCATCTGGCTACTCCTGCCTGGCCCTGGGCCCTGAGTAGGGAAGGGCTTGGGTTTCCTGACAGGGACCAGGTTTCTCAGAGGGAAAAGGAGGAAAGAAAAACAGAGAAAAGGAAGAAAAGGAGTGACTCGCTGCAGCTGGAGCCCAGCTGAGGGGCTGGGTGGGTGGAGGTGGGGTGCTGTGAGAGACCAAGTGTGAGGCTGTGGGACAGTGTGCAATTAGGAGGCCTGTTGTGAGTGTGCTGCACGTCAGGGGAGAAGCTGTTTCTGAGAGGCTGCAGTTGTGAGGCGGCGTGTGGAACTCTGATGGGCTTCCTGTGTGTGACTGGGAGTCCGGGCAGCTGTGTCACCGCAACTGGACGTGTGTGGCCGGATGACTGTGTTTGTGTGGGACTCGGGGTAAGGCTGTGCGATGTGGGGACTGTTCACACGTCTGAGGCCGCGTGGCCGAGGTCCTCTGTACAGAGGCATGTAAATGCGCTGTTGTGTGTGAGACAGTGATAGAAGACCACGGACCTGCGACGCTGTGTGTGAGACAGACCTGAAGCCTGAAGGTGTTTTTCAAACCGTGGGTGTGGGAAGGTGCCCAGTGTGTTCACACATTTAGCAGAACACACCGTGTGAGAGCATGTGTGTGAGCCGAAGCCCGTGCGCACGCGTGTCACGTTATCACAGACACACACGCTCCGGGGTGCCCAGACTTCCTGAGTCGCCCCTGTGGGGGCTCCTGAGATGCCCAAACGACAGCATCAGCCTGCAGCAGGGCGTCCTAGCGCCCCACGCGGGGCCGCGTGTGCGTGTGCATGCGTGCGTGTACCCTCGCTGGCCCAGGGTTTGTTTGTTTTCCTCCTAATTGGCTTGTTTTTCCATGTCCAGCCCACCAAACCGCATGTTTTTCCTCTCATCTCGCCAGCCCGCCTGGGCTGGAGCCCCCGGCACGCATGAGGCCTGCCCAACGGCTTAGAGAGGAGGAGGGGCAGGCTGCCCACGCCCCTGGCCAGGCCAGATCAGGCCAGGCAGGGCGGGGTGACCCTTCCAGCTCCCGCCCTCCCGGGCCGCACCCACACTACTACTCCTCCTCTTGCCTGGGCATTCAGGGCCCGTGGCCCATCCTAACCTTATCTCGTGACATCTCTTCTGGACTCCCAAATGCCCACCTTCCACCCATCTTTTCTCTCCCCAACTTCTTCAACCATGCACTGCTCTTTCCTTCCCAGCAAACAGAGCTGAGGAGGAAGCGATGCTGAACCGAGGGGGACTAGAGTTCCTGTCTTGACCAATCAAACACGAATATTTTAAAACTGGACAAGGAACTGTCTATTTAAAATTAGTCAGTCCCTGATTTATTTCAGCCTAAAATCAGAATGACATGGAATTAGCAGTGTCTAGGGAAACAAAAGGATGCTACTAAAAGGAACCTTGTGATCCTGTTTCCTAATGTGTGTGTTGGTGGGGGGGTGTCCTTTCATCACCTTGGGTAGGGGCCTCTTTAGAAGGGGGTGTGATCATCTGCCTGAGGGCAGAAAGGTGGGTCAAGAGGAAGCAGTTCAGGGATCAGCCTGGTTAAGGGGACTTACAACAAAATATTTTTATGATCAGGTTCCCTTGGAAATAGAGACACAAAAATCTTACATGTTTAAGATAAATATTAAATAATTTTTAGTCTGAATGGCCCACAAATCAGGGGTAACTCTGTCCTGTTCTCTGAGAGCTGGTGAGAAGGATAATTTGATATTGAATGTTGCCAAACCCGGTCTCTTGTTACTAATATAAAGTGACTGAAACGATCATGATTAATGTCCCATGTTCCTCTGACCAACCCTAGAAGGAAACAAGGCAATGTGAGATAAGTACCTGATAACTAATGCTACAGCCAATTCACGGCCAGCACCCCTCTGACAGGCAGGGCCTGAAGAGTGGTCAGCGCTATATATAAAAAGTCTGGGCTCTGGTCACAAAGAGCAGCTGTGGGCATGGCCTGTGGGCATGGCTACCGGAATTACTTCTAGACCCAATCTCCCTTCAGTGACCTCTCAAAGAAAATCAAGTAACTGGGAATGAGGGCCGGAGTCACCCAGGCCTGGCCATCACAGCCAGCTTTGTCCATCAGAAGCCTTCTGGGGCTCAAGCTGATAAGACACGGGTGTGGGTGACTTGTGCCAAGTTGGCCTCACCTTTCTTGCATGCCACTCAGCATGTGGCCTCTTTCCCCACATGAGGGCCCAGGGCTAGGCTGCGGGGTCCACTTCTGGTGCACCCTGTGGTGGGCCAGGGAAGACTCCAGTGGGCAGGAGTCACTCCACCCTGGGCTTGCGACTAAGATGTTTTGTTATGACTGCCGTCTCTCCAGTTTAAACATGTAAAAAGGCTTTTCTGTGGGGAAAGGAACATCCCTACCAAAACATACTTTCCCCTCTCCTCTGGCCCCACAGATGGGTCAGTGTTTTTGTGGAGGATGCTGAGCAACCCTTCAGCCTAACATTTCCCACGGTTGTCCACATCTATCGCCTGACAATGGGGCAAGGACCCGCTCTCAGGCCCCTCAAGCATTTCTTCCCCTTGGTAGATCGGCAGCTCCGAGGGAGTAAGCAGAGTGGGGTATATTGCCCAAATGGGATGAGGCTAGAGAAGCCTGAATCCTTGGCTCAAGGAGAAAAGAAATGAAATTATGTTCGGAGTATTTATTCTGTCAGTTGATGCCTCCAGCTGAGCACCAAGGACCTGCCCAGCTGACCCTCAGCAACACTGATAACCTCCTCCTCCCGAGCTTCCTAACACCACTTCTGAATCGCACTCACTTGCTCCCCCTTCTCCCTTCCTGCCGGGCTCCTTCTGATCTCTCATCTCTTTTCGTGGCTCATTTCCTTCGATCAACCCCTTTTACGGCGATGGTCTTCAGGGCTCGGTCCTGGGTCATCTTCTCTCTTCATCCCACAGTCTCACCCTTGACCATCTCATCCCCTCCCAAAGAATTAATGCTGACAACCACCCCCTTCTCAATTCCCATCTCCAGCACAGGCCTCTCCCTGAGTCCCAGAACCTCAGATCCATTGGCTACCAGCCATCTACTCCTGGTTGTCCCCCAGGGACCAAAACCCAACATCTACAGCAGATGGTGCCGCAGATCCCTCACCCGTACCCGCTGACCGCCTCTGCAGTTATTTGCCTAAGAGCTTTCTTTGGCCACCAAAACCTGCATTGCCTGCCGGGGCATCAGGCCAAAAGTGCTGGGGAATGAAAGCCTCCCCGCCCCTGCCCCCTCTCCTTAGTGTGTAAGCATCCAGGCTCCTCAGCCCTCAGGCAGGAGAACTCCAAGGCACTTGCCCTGCCTCCTCAGCTCCTAGAGCTCCCCCAGCAGGGTGGGCTCCAGCCACCCAGAAGCAATGGCTAAGTAACTCCCTCTTTATTGGATAACATCACTTCCTTTTCTCTATCATTTCTCCCATGCCCTAATGATGTTTCTGTCACCTGCCAAATAAACTACTTGCCTGTGAACTATCATCTTGGGTTCTGATTCCAGGGAAAGCCAAACTGAGACACCGCATGAACAGAACACACTGCCTCCTCCTCCAGCTGACCCCTGCATCTTGTCTCCGTTGCAGCAATCGGTCCTACCAGCTGTCTTGACTCTTCCCACTGTCCACTCTCCCTACCTCTGATCCATCAGCGACTCCTGGAGGCAAAATCATTCTTCTCAGCTTCCCAACCCCATGTTCCAGTCCCAGGTCTTCCTCCACTCTCTTGCATCCCAGCAACAGCCTCCTTCCTGCCCCTTGCTTTGCCCACCCACCTGCCAGCCCTGCAGCATAGTGAGAAAGATCTTTTAACAACATGACCCTGATCATGTTCCTCCCCTCCTTCAGCTCCCTTCTGCCATTTACACCAACCCAAGTGGCCTTCCCAGGCCCTTTCAGCCTCTGAGGACTATGATGACATTCAGCTCTCAGCCAGAAAGAACTTTTTCAATGTATCTTCCAAATTCCCCAAGTCTCCACGTGCCTCCCATTCCAGGAAGCCTTCCTTCTTCCCTGGGGCCTCCTAGACTGTCCACACCTCTCCCAGCATCACCAGATATCCCATTTTCTCCCCCAAGGCCCTCGCAGCCAGCCCCGGGGAGAGCATGCACTGGAACAAGGCCAACCCAGCTCGGAGCTGTGACCTAGGATTCCTCCCACCAGGCCCCACATGGGCAGTGCCCTGCCAGCCCTCCTGAGCCCATCTTGTCATAGGGGACAGGATTTCTGGGTCTCAAAGACCTCCAGTGGAGGGTGGATACCAGTGCAAAATGCCAAGGGTCTGCACTCAGGGGGCGACACTGGGCTCAGAGGTCGGAACAGTAGGCTTAGACAAGGTCAGAGGACAGGGGTCAGGACCTCCACCACCACCAGGAAGGGGATGTGATCTGGGCCAAGGGTCTGGGCCTCACGGACTCCCCCACTGAGTGAAGTCGGGGGTCACACGAGGGGTTGGGAGTCACACTTACAGCCCACATGGAGAAGCACCTGGTGGCGCAGGTGCCAGGAGTCGCGGTGGAAGCAGGCGTAGAGGCCGCCGTGGCCCAGCTCCAGGCTCCGGAGCACGAGCTGAGAGCCGTTGAGCAGGTCAGGGGCCAGGTCTGTGCCATTCACCCGCCACGTCACCGCCGCGTCCCAGCTGGCGGTCCCACACGGCAGAGTCACGTCTGAGCCCAGGCGCTCGTACTGCACATGGGGAGTCTCTGTAGGGGGTGGGGAGGGCACAAGGCAGAAGTCACAGGTCACAGCCCGGCCCAGCACTTCCAGATGATAGCCTAGAGAGAGCAGGCGCCCTGAGGCTCAGGGCGTGAGTGTCCTGGGGAGACAAGGGATCTGCAAAATTCCTTCCTGGCATGCAAGGGCACAAGTAAGTGAGTGTCTCCAAACTTGGATGTGTGCGTCCGGGGACTGTGTGTGTGACTGGGCGATGCTGTGTGTGTGTATGAGAGAGAGAGTTTGTGTAGAGTGCTGGGACAGAAGACCTAGGTCACCTCCAGTCACCAGGTCCTTTTGAAAGTTTTCCTGACCCCCAAAACCCCAGCCTCCCGCCACCACGAGGCCCAGCCCCAGTCACTGACATCTGCCAGCCAGGCAAGCAGAGCCAAGGGGCCCCCTCTTGAACTCCTTCCTCTGTCTCTGCCCTTCTCTTCATCCTCCCCATCCTTGTTTTTGTGTCCTGCCTTTCTCCCTCTCCCCGACAACTCTGAACCCCCGACCAGGCCCTGTCCCCCAGCGGTCCAGGGCAGCAGAAGGAGGAAGAGTAGGCACAGGAGCCCTAGGGAGCTCCTGGCAGCTGTCAGCATGGCGGTGAGGCAGGAACTGCATGGGGTGCGGGTGCGGGTGGGGAAGCGCAGGGACTGTGGGAGCTCTGACCATGCCTCTCCTGCCCTCAGGAGGGGCCTGTCAGAGCCCACAGCAAAGCCCAGCCCTGGCCTCAGCCACCCAGGCATGATGGACAGAGCCCAGGAGACTGGAGTGGAAGGGCGGAGGGGGCAACTGTTGAGAGGAGAGTGAGGTGAGGAGGCAGTGAGACAGAGAAAGTCCTGGACACTGACCTCCAGACATGGCCGAGCAGCAGGGCATGGGGAGACACAGGCCTGCCCTCGTCATCCCGCCCCCGAGCCTGGAAGGATAGATGCTTCCCCAGACCTGCAGTTCTGTGTAGTGAGGGTGGGAGGGGCAGAGCAAGAGGGGTGGGGGGCTGCGGGATCCCTCGTTAACACTCCCTGGGTCTCCCCTCCAGAGAGCCACCCCGCTGAGTTGGGGGATTTTCAGAGGCAATTCCTGTTAACGAGCCAATTAAGTTGGGCCAGTGGCCTCTTAATTAGACTTGTTAACACCACCGGGGCTGCAGGAGGTAGGGATCCCCCTATGCTGCGAGCGGCCCCCTTCCCCTCCCTCACACACCCCTCCCCAGCCCTGCTTTTCTCTGGGCTGGAACATCTGTCCCCAGTTGCTGCCTCTGTGGCCCTCCCCAGGCCAGGATCCCTGTGTGTCTGCAGGGCCCTGTTCTGCCCCTCTCTGAGCCTCTCTGTCCCTGTCAAAGGAGAGGGAAGCAGGAAACCCCGCCAGCCCTGACCACTCGTCCGTGGGGCCTGGGACCAGCCGAACAGAGGATGAACAGGCGGAAGGGTGGCGGCTGGGGGTGGGGGGGACCTTGGAGGCCGCAGCTGTGAGGCTAGAGCAGAGATTGACTGGGGGCCTCCCTCTGACCAGAGGCCCAGGGTCCAGGGCTCAAGCCATAGAGCCGCCCCCAGTCCACCAGCCCTAGCCCCCAGCCCCTCTCCAGCCTCCCTTCCAAAAACCTGGAGCTTCCAGGAAGCAGGCCAAGCCCCTCTCTCTGCATACCGCCCCGCCCCCCAGCAGAGATTCTGCATCCAGCTGCCTGAGGAGGAGGCTGAAAACTGACCGTGGCGGGGGGGTGGTCAGGAAGAGTGGGGGGAGAGGGGCATGGTCATTAGGGTCCCAAGGGCTCTGCACCGACACTGACCAACAGGGGCTCAGAACTCACGTGGCCCCAGCATGGCTCACTAATATTGGGCCAGGCAGGAACAGCCACAAGAGAAGGACACCCACCCGACGGCACAACAGATGTGATGGCAGTGGGGTAATACAGGGCAGGGAAACTCTGTCTGCCTCACAAAGGAAACGGAAACACGCAATCTGACAACGACGACAAACCAACCATGGAAGGGCAGGGCAGGAGTAGAAGCATGACAACGCAATGACAGGCGACCACCACAGGCCACAGCGCAGAGGCAGGGGAGAACGTGAGGCGGCTGTCACGGCGCCACGACTGCCACAGGGACACCACAGCAGCAACACACACGGCCACGCCACAGCCCCAAAGATGGCAGTGATTCAATCCTTTGTCCCTGGACAGCTCCCCCCACCCCCCGCCCCACGGGTGCCCCTCCTGATGTGCTGTCCATTTCAGAAATTAAATCAAGCCGCAGGGGGAGGATGGGGTTCTTGGCCCTGACGCAGTGACAAATGCTCCGAAGGAATCAGCTGTGAAAAGGTTGTTAGAAGCCAGGATAAGAGACAGAGACAGGATGAGGTCATGGACACGGGGAGCGCACAGGGACAGAGCCGACGGCTCCCTCACACCTGTGCACACAGGCTCACTTGGGGACCACATGCCGGAAACGGTCCCCCGCCCAGGGTGTCCTAAGCAACTTCACATCACCACACACATAGGATGAGGACCGTCACCGTAAGAAGAGCACGCACACACGGGACAACCGTCCACAGGTCAAGGCCACACTGGGACACTGTCCCATGGCAGGGACGTGATGACATACGTGTAGAGGAATGGCACTGTCAGCGAGAGGCACAGTTACACACGGACGCATGGTCTCACACACAGAGACACAAACATACAGAGAGCAGACACAAAGAGAAACGATCAGGCAGGGCGGAAAGTCTCAGCCACAAGGACACAACTGCTCACAGGCCACAGCCACATACCGGCCACGTCACACACAAGGATATGACCACACAGAGAAATGCACTCCAACAGGGACACAGCCTCACCCACACAAGAACACAGTCCAGTGCACAAGGACAGTCTCACACCCAAAGATGCAGCCTATGTCCCCACACAGGGCAGGGGCCAGGCCACTGGGAGAGGCCACCGGCAGGTCTGGGCTGGTCGGGTCAATACAGGAGCCCCTGGCATATGCCGACTGCAGGTGGGGCTCGATGGGCTGGCCCGGTGGTGCCTTCAGACCCTAGCCACTGGGGAGCAGCCATGAGGTAGGCCAGGATCTCTTTGGGCCTCGGCATTGGGTTCACAAGGAAGAGGCCACAGGAGCCTTGACCTACTAAACTCTTTGAACCCACAGCCTTGAGGGTCATGGAGCTCAGTCATCCGGGCCTGCTATGTGCCTGGGCCCCACCTTCTCGGCTTCTACCTGGGCCAGCTGAGGTGGGGGCAGGACACAGCCGAGGGGGGAGCTCCCTACACTTGGAGCCTCATTCGAGGAGTTTTGAGGTCAGAACTTGGGCTCATGTGGCCACCTGAAGTGCTGCCTCAGATGCAGATGGGCTAAGGGTCACGTGGTCACCCTTCCCAGCAGGGGTGCAGCTCCATGCAGTCTCGCTCTGCGTGTTTGTGTCCCTGTGAGGCGGACACAGCTTGCATGGACAAGTGGCCGGGGAATCGGGGAGGCTATCAATGGCCCCGCCTGGGCACCCCCCGACCCCTCCAGCCATCCCAGCTCACTGGTGGGCCAGCCTTCTCCCACCTGCCCATCCCCTCAGCATGTTCTGGGGCTACCATCCCTGTCCCAGTATACCTTCTAGGATAAGCGAGGGGTTTTCTTATCTACTGTCTCTCCCAGTGCCTCCCACTGCACCCCCCATAAACCTGAAGGGACCCCACTTCACCAGGCCCTGCCCCTGCTGCTGCTGCTGCTGCTAAGTTGCTTCAATCGTGTCCGACTCTGTGCGACACCATAGACGGCAGCCCACCAGGCTCCCCTGTCCCTGGGATTCTCCAGGCAAGAATACTGGAGTGGATTGCCATTTCCTTCTCCAATGCATGAAAGTGAAAAGTGAAAGTGAAGTTGCTCAGTCGTGTCCGATTCTTAGCGACTCCATGGACTGCAGTCTACCAGGCTCGTCTGTCCATGGGATTTTCCAGGCAAGAGTACTGGAGTGGGGTGCCATTGCCTTCTCCGGTCCTCTTCTTTATCAGCCCACAATTAATGTCATTGTAAATGGTAAATAGAAATCTGAAAAAATCCATTTTTGCTCAGGATTTTTCATTATAGAGGCTGATTTTAACTAGATCAATATATGGTAATTACTAGAATTCTGCTATCATGTCATTAACCTGAATTTAAGCATAGAAAAGTTAGCCGCCCACAATGTAGGTCCTCAGTTGTGTCCAACTCTTTGTGACCCCGTGAACTGTAGCCCACCAGGCTCCTCTCGTCCTTGGAATTCTCCAAGTAAGAATACTGGAATGGGTTTCCATGCCTTTCTCCACGGGCTCTTCCTGACCCGGGGATCAAACCCGGGTCTCCTGCATGGAAGGCAGATTCTTTACCATCTAAGCCACCTGTACCCTGTATCCACACTAGTGGGAAGAGGATCGGACAATCTTCAGCCAGAGATGCCATCAGCATGAAACCACCCAGCAGTGACTGGGGGGTTGTGCTTATGGGACAATGTCAGTGGGTCACCCCGTGTATCAGAGTCACGACTCATGTTCATGTGTGACAATGCCAGCACACGGCAGTATGTGGCTCTTGGGTGGGTGCATACAGTTATGCCAGAGAGGGTCCTGCTCAGCTCTGGGAGCGCCCCTCGTCCCCAACCCACCCCGCACTCACCCTGCGGACTGTGTCTCTGGGCGTAGACCACGGCAGCAGCGGCAGCGAGCACGGCACAGCAGGCCCACGGGACAGGAGCAGCCATCTGCTGGGAAAAAAGTGGGCGGCGGGGAAAGGGACAACATCAGCCCAGGCGGCGGCGGCCTGGGAGCACCCCCACCCCATTCTCAGGGAAGACTGGGAAATCCCAGCCCTAGGGCCAGGGCACCTTGACCCCAAACGCCCTTCTTAATGGAGCTCAGGACCCTCTTCAAGCAACAGAAAATAACCTTATTGGCATCTGTAGGCAAAGGTTTGCTGAGATGGTAGAAGGCAACCTACAGTGGTTTGTTGTTCGATAAGGAAGCTGGCTGCAGGATGTAGTCAACCGCAGATGAGTTATAGAACACTGGTAATGCTAGGGCCATTTTTCTAGAAAAAAAATAACTTTACTGGTGAGGTTAGCTAATTAGCTATAAACACTGCAAACTGAAAGGGTAATGCTTTAACTTGATTGGAAGTCTATACATCTCCAAACTGCCTTGAACGGAAGGCCCCTGCCATGCTTCTGGGGAGAGACCCTTGGATCTGCCCTACCATGTTACCCCTACCTGCACCCCCTCACCCCCAAGTGAGCCTTGCCCAGCAGGGCTCTGGGATGTTCAGAGCAGCAGGGTATCAGGGCAGTGCTACATTGTGAGCAGGTCAGATGTGGTTTCTGCTTTAGTGGACACCAGTGATCATGAGAAGGATGAAGGCTTTTCAGATATATGTCCCAGTCAGGGACCCCAGCCTATCACCCTTCAGCCCAGGAGCCTGAGAGCCCCAGTTCAGCAGATGTACGTCAGTGTCTGCACACTCCCATGTGGGTACACACTGCACAGTCAGGATGTGTTTCCAGAAGCCAGGATGGACCCAGTGGCCCCTCAATGCGTTGTCCTGCTTCTAGGATGGGTCCAGCTGCCCTCACACTGCTCCACCCCAGCACACACCTATACCTAAGGAGAGGGAAACGGCCAGCTCCTGCCCAAAAGGTTCCAAATCTCTCTCATTCCAGTCCTGAAGAGAGACAAAGTTCTGTCAACAAGACAGAAGCAGAGATCCAGAGACAGACCACTCCCACTCAACCGGGGCCCCTACCAGAGGCACAGTCAGACACACAGCAAAGACTCTGCCCCCAACAGGAGACAGAGCCTCACAGAAAGAGCCTACACACAGGCTGGAGAGACTGCGTGGGGCACCAGCCAGAGAAACAGGTACATCAACCAGATAACCAGCCAGAGACACGGCCAGAGAACAGCCAACACGCAGTCAAAGGGCCCACCAGAAACCCTGTACCACACTCAGCCAGATGCAGGCAGATGTATCAGAGAAAGAGCAAGAAGCCCAGTCAGAGAAGCAGCCATCAGCGACACAGGCCAGGGACACTGTCAGAAACCCTGCCAGAGAAACTGCCTGACGCACAAGCAGAGAAACACCAGGGAAACTGACAGACGCAAACAGGCATACACCCAGAAAAACAGCCGGAGAGAGGGCCAGAGACGCAGCCAGATGCTCAGTCAGGAAGTCTCCACAGCACTCAGAACACTGCCAGGGACACTCAGACACACAGTCAGACACATTGCCAGAGACACCGTCAGAAACGCTGCCAGAGAAACAGCCAGAGAGGGCTAGAGCAGTGTGGGTGTCAGCCTGGAGCGGGGTGGGGGTGGGGGAGTGCAGAGAATCTGACTTCTGGGGGCTCCTTCGGGGAAGGGCGGCTGCCTGCCCACGGCTGCACTTGCCCCTCCCCAGGCCAGTCTTCCCCGCTGCACCTGGTGCTCCTTCAGCCACAGCGCTGGAGCCCCGGCTGCCCCTCCCTGGCACGGCTCGCCTCTCTAGGCCCCGACTGGCCTCAGCAACCCCTCCCACATCTGCGACTCCTGAGGCCTTTGCTACCACTTGGCCTGGCTCCTGACCCTCAGCCACTCCCCCCTCTCCAGCTACTCCTCAGGCTTAGGAGGTTAAGACAATGGCCAAGGACACAGTCAGCAAGTGGTGGGGCCAAGAAAGGAACCCAGGATGAGCCAGCTCTAAATTCAGAGCTGGTGTGAGAAAAACAGATAAGAGGCTGGAAGCCCACCTGGTTCTCCCCACCCCCCACAGCTTCCCTCCGCCTTCAACCCTTGCAGGGAGCCCTCAGACCCTCCCCTAAAACCTCCACCATCTACTTTTCTCCTCACAGCCAGCAACAGACTCCACCTCAGGGCCAACCTGCTGCCCAGCACATGGGAGAGGACCCAGGGCCTGGGAGGCAGATGGCAGACAGAGGGGACAGAGGTTAGATGGCAGGATGGGAGTAGAGAGACAGGGTGGTCCTCTTCTTCCAGCTCCTTCCTGGTCCCAGCTGGGAGGGGCGTGGGGGGTGAGAAGGCCTGGCATGAGTGAAATGCATACAAGCACACACACACACACACACACACACACATGCGGGTCCCCACAGGGGGAGGGGTGGCTTCTTCATCAAAGTCGCCTCCATCAGCCCGATGAGTTACTGTAAGGGCCGGGCCCTGGGCCAAAGAGGCTGCAGCCATGGGAGCCGGGCGCTGCTGAGAGCGCTGCAGAGACAGGGGGATGGGGTACCAAGCAGATGCTGCACGGCTGGGGGCACCCAGAAAAGGGAGACACCCGGGGAGAGGGGAACGGGGAGGGAAAGCTGTGAGCTGAGACCCTGAGGGACAAGAAAAGACCAACACAGGGAGAAATGGAAGAAGAGACACAGGAAGACACAGGGAGCACAGGATACTAGCAGAGATTCAAGGGCAGCGGGAGAGACACGACCTGGAGAGAGCGACAGAAATGAGACACAAGCAGGGTCTCTGTGCCCACTGACAGCATCTCTCGAAGCCCACTTGGCTCCGGCAGTGTAAGGGGAGGATGCTGTCAGTGCAGCCGTACTGGCGGATCTGAGATAAAAGCAGGGCTTCCAGGGGGCTGCAGGGCTTCTGCCCATAAAGCCAAGAGCCTCGCCCCTAGGGGATAAGAGTAGATGGAAACCCCACCCCACCTACAGGTCCAGGAAGTCCCAGGCCACTTTGACTTCCCTCTTCCCTCTGAGTCCCAGCTGGACCCATTCCCAGGTAGGGAAGCTGAGGCCAGAGACATCCAGGCTACACCTCTGCCCTGCCCTAGCTCACCTCAGGTCACCCATCCCAGGGCAAAGAGCATCTTTCCCAGGAATTTTCCAAGTCCACACCCACAGCTCTGGGATAGATCTAGAGCATAAATCCTGTAAAGCCCCAGATGAGGGCTAGGCAAACTGGCCCAGGCTCTATAGACCCTTCCAGAGCCAGCCTGGCCTCCAGCCCCAGACCCAGCAGTGAGGAGAGAGCAGAAGGCACCCCACTAACAAGTGCCCAGCAGCCCAAACCCCTTGTGAGCAGAAGCCCAGTGTCGCCACATGCATACACATAGGTGACTCATCAAGAGGCCATCCTGGCCCCCAACTTACCATCATGTTCCACGATGACACAAGGACACCACTACACAGTAATAACAACATTCACTAAAAATGACACAGGTGTGCAGTCGACAATGCCCACAGGGGTACTGACAGTCACTACAGTGAAAATGATGCACTGAGTCACGGTCACATCCAATGATGCCAACGAACAGGGGGATGACACCTGTTGACACTGACATAGTCACAGTGACAGTAACCTTGGTATCAAAGATGCAATGAGACTGCCAGTCACTCAGGCTGACAATGACGGTGACATCCACAGTGATACAGGGAGGCTGACAGACTCAGTAAGATGGACAGTCACACAGAGTAACACCAGCCTGCAGAAATGTTGACACCATGGAGGCTGACAGTCTCCAGCCATGACACTGATAAGAGTGACAGGCTCCAGATCAGGGATCTCAACTACCAAGTTTCTGGCTTAGGATCCAGGGCCCAAGACCCCTCTTGCCAGTGCCAGCAAGTTCCCAGGTACCCTGAGCCCCGACCCTCACCCCCTGCCCAGCCGAAGGCAAAACCTGAGAAAGGGAAGTGTGATTTTGGGAAAGCCCCTACTCATCCTGCAGAAATAGGGCAGGTTAAGTTAATCAACCCAACCCTGAGGAATCCCTGCCACATCCAGGGTGAGGGTGGGAGTTCTGAGCACCACTGCCTGGAGCCCAGCTCTGACTGAGTGTGTACTGATGTGCAATAGTGTGTTCAGAGGTTTAGCCTTCTGGATGTTGGTTGGTGTGGGTCAGGTGGGCTCAGTCTGGCCTGGAAAATGAATGAACAGTGAGGGCCTACGTGGTGCCTTTGAGAAACTGAGACCCAGTGAAGGTCACTGGCCTGGACCCCACCCTCCTAGCCTGGGGCTGGGGTGAGGTCAGGAGTGTTTCTCTGATGGAGAGCATCTGGCCTACAACGGGGGCCATGGGGATATCTCCATGGCTTCCAGTCCCCTTCAGCAAACCTGGACTCTGGGTTCCTCCAGGAAAGGGGAAAGGCACTCTCTCGGGGCCTCATCCCCTTCTCCTTGCCCTGCAGTAGCCCTAGGGGACACATCCTGGGAATGAGGCAAGAACCCGGGACAAAAGGACCCACTGATTCAAAGGCCTGGGAAACTCTACAGGCCTCAGACCTGCAGAGGAATTAGGGTGAAGGGAGGAAGAGAGGCACCTACTCTTGGGGACGGAGAGAGAAAATGAGAGACAGAGCAGGCGCAGAGATAGGGACAAGGGCATGGTGGGCAGGGAGGCTCAGACCCGGCTGGCTGAGGGGGAGCCTGGGAGAGACAGTCTGGGCGGGCGCGAAACTCCAGGAGCGGGAGGAGGGGCTGAGGCCAGAAGGCCCCCAGATCCCACCAGGCCTAGGCAGCCTGGACAGCGTGGGCGGTGAGGGCGGGGGCAGAGGCCAGAGGAGTCCAGAGGCCGAGGGTGGGGGGGAGGCCAAGGAGGGAGGCCTGGCCCCTGGCAGCTGGCCCGGCAGGCCCCCCATGGGGGAGGGGGTGGGCCCAGGTCAGGGGCCAGCTCCTGGGCTGGGGCTGCTGGCCATGGGGCAGGTTCCCACTCCCCATGGCGTCTCTCCCTGTCTCTGAGTCTCTGGTCTCTTTCTTTCTCTTTGAATCCAGACCCGGCCCTCCTCTCAGCGCCCCCCACCCACCCACCCTAAGGGGCACAGGACCCAGAAGCTGTGCCTGGGTTCAAGCCTTATCTCTTCTTCCAATGCCACCCCATCCCCACACACTCCAGGGGCAAGCCCCCTGGGCTTTGGGGGAAGGACACTGCCCAAACATAGAGCCACTCCTCCCTTATAGAAGTGGGGCAGGATGAAGCTGAGCACCAGTGGGAGGGGGGCCAGGAGGGAGGCGGCGGGTGGGGAGCAGTCCCCCAGCTCCAGTCTCTGGCTGAGGTTGTGGAAAAGGAGGCGGCCCAACGTGAGTGAATTGGGGGGGGTGGGTATCCGCACCTGCTATTGTGACCTCCACAGCCGGAGATGGGGGCCTGGGGCGGGGGGACAAGATTCCAATGGATTTTGGCAGCGGCTTGGACTCTTGAGTGCTCACAACCCCCACCCCCCAACCTCTTGCACCATGGGGACCCTGAGATCAGCATGTGCGTGCCCTGCTGCACATGTGTGCTGGCGTGTTGCACGCTTCCCACGCCGGGCCTGGCTGGGCCACTGGGAGGTGTCCAACAGAGATACCCATCCGAATCACACCACCCAGGCCCACACGTGGAGCCCCGACTCGAGCCCTGTGTGCTGCCTGTGACCTGGGCGCTGGCTTGTCCACGCTCATGTTTGCAGGCCTGGACAAGAGCAGTCCTCTAGAAAGTCCAGGCTTGCTCCCTGGAAAGTCATCTGACCCAACCCTCTGCCTCTCCAATGGGGAGCAGGAAGGGGCAGAGAAGTTCATATCCTCCCCGTGGGCACATGGGCTCTGGACAGCTTCACAGCATCCGAGACGCAAGCGCTAACTCCCCTCCCCCTAGCCCCAGTCCAGAGTCCCTCCTGGCTTCTAGGAGAATCAGGAGGATCTCTCCATACAGAAGAGGGCCACACACCAGTCAGGTTAGGTCTAGGGGGAGCTAGGCGGCTCCTCATGGAGGAACAGACGCTGCAGGAGGTTATAGACAGCTGGAAGGCCTCCATGGAAGGCGGGGGATGGGCAGGTCAACGGGGCTGACCAAGACTTCCCTCAGCTGACAGGGGAGGGGGCTTGCAGCAGACTCACAGCAGATGAGGCAGGAAGGAGGCTGCAGAGCCCTCTGTGGAGACAGAAGGATGGACAGAATCACTCTCTAGGCCTGGGGGCTGGGACAAAGACCTCTTTGCCTCAGCCTCTCCCACTACCCCCCACGCAGGGCCCCATCACCACTATGGTACAGACACAACCTCGAATACATACACAGAGGTTGACGCTTGCAAGGTTGTTTGTATGTGGGCGCATGCACACACACACACACACACACAGGGAGGGGTGGGCAGTGTGTGTGAAGCGTCGATGTGTAACAAGAAGAACTAAAGATGGTCTTTCAGACAGAGTCCGAGTTGAGCGAGGGGAACAGAAACTTCAACTGTCTTCACGTGTGCTGTTCTCCTCAACCCCCCTCCACGCACGCACACTGCACACACTACTGAGGAAGCTTCTGGTCTGCTGGGCAAAAGCAAGCCATCCTTCCTCCCCCTTCCTCCCCTCTGCACAGTGGGGAAGCCAGAGCAATCTGTTCCTGATGGGTAAACACAGGCATGAGTATGTGCGCACACATGCTCTCACACACACACGCTCTCACACACACACACACACAGACACTCGCGATCCAGGGGCACACAACACCCGGCGCTTGCTTCACCCCAAGACACACAGGCACACTCAGGCTCTCACTACCATCGCAGAGCTCCCAAATCCCCCCATCTCCACCATGCACTAGAGCTTCACAGACACACCCAGGCACCCCTCTCGCAGACACTGGCATCGTATTCTCCCATTACCGCCACTCATCACGGCCTCCCACGTGGACACCCACTACCACATCCTCGCACACGCTGGTGTGCACGCACACAAGAATCACAGTCACAGTCACACACAGACTCTCACACACACAGACTCTCACACACATGCTCAATCAAAACAGTTCTGGCCTCACATATGGATACCAGCACACACTCAGAACAGTCATCCTTGCACACAGATACTGTAGCACCTCCAGAAACTCAGACTCCACAGTCCCCACCCCCATTACCCTCAGCCCTAACACCTCTACACCCAGCAGTGAGAAACACACACATACACACCCAGAATAGTCACTCCCTGCTGGGACCTTGGGTTGCCAGGCCCGTGCTCAGAGGAAGGGAAGATAAAGCTCAGGGTGGCCTAACACAGAAAGGGAAAGTTTCTAAAAATCAAGGAAACAGAACACTATTCCCTACTTGGCGCCTTTCTCTCCTCACCCTGCTTTCACCAGCATTCAGGAATGAGGAGAGATCCTGGCCAGAGTGGAGCGGTGAGGAAGCCCCCAGGTGAAGAGATGGTGGCACTGGTAGCAGCAGGAGCCAGCAAGCCCCAGAAACCAGCCTGCTCCCCAGGGCCCTCCCGCCTCCCCTCCTCACCACTTCTCCAGGAAGAGCAGCAGCAGCTCACAGCCTAGCTGCCTGCTGTGTGAGCCCGGCCCTCTCTGAAACCTCTCTGTGCCTACAGCTGTCTACAGGGCACCTGAATGTCAGGCCTGGCTTCAGGGAGTGGGGGAAGGGGAAGGAGATGAGACCTTGACCTCAAGCCCCAGCCCCTGCCAAAGCCCTGTCATCACTGTCCGACCTGAAGAGAAATGGGGACAGCCCTGGCCAAGCCAGCGCTGCCTTAACAAACCACCAGGACAAGAATCCTAAAGCGTCCTTGGACCCTGCAACCCCGCCCCCCATCACAAGAGAAGACGCTGTGTCGCTGTCCAGGCAGAAAGGAATCCAGGCTGGTCTGGCCAGGCCCCAACCAGGGAACAATCGTCAGTGCTGTTGACATCCTCGCCACTTGCTGCTCCAGGTGTAGTGTGAGCCCTGATGCCCCATCCTAAAGAGAGCCTGCCTGGGCTCCACGGACCAGGCCTGGGAGGGAACACCGGGCGGCAGAGCCTAAGGAAACCAAGCAAGGCAAAGCCCAGGAAGCCAGGTGAGGGGGACTTAGGGAAAGTGACAAAAGAATTCAGGCAGCCGGGTTAAGGGAAACTAGGTGACAAGGCTCCAAAGAACACAGGCTGTGGGGGCCAATGAGACCTGGCCGCAGGGACCAAAGTTATTTAGCTCAGAGGTGGGGACCAACGGAGCCAAGCAAGAGGCCCACAGGATGTAGGAAAAGAAAGATACTGGGAGCTCATCCCTCTGTCCGGACGGCACCCCCACAACTGGGGCCTCTCTCTCAGTAGCCCCCTTCCCACCCTGGTGGTGGTCCCCTCCCCCAGGCCAGTGGACACGGCCAGACCCCTCCTCTTGCTGGAGGCCTGGTCCGGCTGCAGCCAGTGGGCCCCGGCCCCATCCCTGGGACCTCAGGAAGTCCCAGTCCCTCCCACCGGCTGCAGAGGCAGAGGGGGGCTGCTGGGGGGAGAGAATAAGAAGAGGAGAGAGAGACAGCTTGGCAGGGGGAGCGCCGAGCAGCCGCGGGGGGCGGGGGCCGAGAAAGGAGCGGGAAGCGCCGGGGCGGGCTGGCGGGCGGCGCGGGCGGGGGTGACAAGTTCTCCGGCCCCGCGGCCGCGCGGCCACTGACCTGGGTCCCCGCGCAGGCGCCCCGTCGGTGCCTCCGGCGCTCTGTGGGTCCGCCCGTCCGCCCGCGGGCATCGGGCCCCCCGGGGTTCGGGGCTGGGGCCCGGACGGCCCGGGGAGCAGGCGTGTCCCCCCCCACCCCGGAGCGTCCCGGCGGGCGGGGGGCCGAGCCGTTGCGAGCGAGCTGGGCGGCAAGCGGGCCGGGAGGCGGGGAGGAAGGAGCGCGCGGCGAGCGAGCGAGCCGAGCGAGCGGAGGGAGCGAGTGAGGGACGGCAGGCAGTGAGGTCATCCTTTGAATCTAATTGTCTGAGTCAGGAGGAGATGTGGCACTCGAGGCAGGGGGAGGGGAGGGGGAAGGGACCCTCCCGGCTCCGGCCCACCGCCACCCCCGCCCCTCCTCACCCCTGGGGGCTGCCGCGGCCTCCCCTCCCCCGCCCGGGCCGAATCTTCTCGGGCCAACTGGGACCAACCCTGGCCGGTCTCACTCAGGGCTGACCTCTGCTGCGAAGGGCTCTCCGTCCCACATCACCCCCAGAGAGTCTCGTCTCTAGGGGGGACGGAGAGCCCCCTCCCGGTCCAGTTTGCCTTCCTGCCTATGTGAGGTCAGGGGAAGCCCCCATTCCACCCCAGGTCTACATCTGCCCTCTGAGGAGAAAGAGGGAACTTCCACCAGCCTTCCTAGGGACCTTGTACACTCTAGAAGCTGGAGTCCCCAACTCTACTCCCCGAGTGACCTGCGTTGGAAATTTGGGGGAATCTGGACATTGAACCACAGCTCACCTCCCTCCTTCCTGAAGATGCCAGTTCAATGCCAGCCAGTCCTCCAGTCCTGCACTTTGAGGGGCACGAGGACCCCCAGTGGACCCCAGGGTCCCCCTACTCTGCATGCCCAACCCTTCAGGAGGGGCAGAAGCCAGGCCAGACACCTAAGGTCCCCAGAGGCTGCTCAGGGGAACAGGCCACTCCAATGGTTTGGGGAGGGCAAGATGGCAGTTGGTCCCTGGACTTGTCAGGTGTGTGTGCACACCCATGCATGCACACAGGAGCACATGCACACGTGTGTATACACACACACCCCCACGGAATGGTGGAGGGAGACCAGGAGGCTGGGGATGCTCACACGGACGGCCACACAGCTCTCCCCTCGTCCCCATGGGGGAGGGGTGATAAATATTTAAGGGGCTTTTAGCTCTGAAGGGGCCGAAGCTGGGGGAGGGAGGGGGATCCACGATGCCTGATTAATGGGGTTACGGGCTCGGATCAATCCATCCGCCCGCCGTCTCCCTCCCCCTCCTCCTCCCTCCCTCTGCCTAATGCGCTTTATCAGGAGACGCTTTTCTGACTTGGCAGCGTCGGGTGTTTTAAATAGACCCATTTAGAGCAGGGGTTGGGGGAGAACGGAGGGGGGGAAGGGAGACAGAGATTGAGACAGGCTGGGAGACAGAGACGAATCAGAAGAGAGAGAGACAAGCCCGGAAGAGAGAGACTGGGAGCGGAGAGACAGAAGGAGATGCAGAGACACGGAAATAAGAGGCTGAGGATGACACTCCCGCAGAGGCTGAATGGGGGGGTGAGGGGACGGTGATGGGAGGCCAAGGGGAAGCTGGGGGGCTGAAGAGCAGAAACAAACAAAAAAGAGAGAGAGACAGACGCAGAGAGAGGAAAGGAGCCACCAATAGCAAGGAGAAACGGAGAGAGAGGTTCTCTGCAAGGGCTGAGTGCTAGCCTGGGAGACAGCAGATATCCTTTATTTCCAAAAACAGTTTTTCATTCACTTTGTTAAATTAAAAAGCTGTTTTTAAAGCGGTGCTGAAGGTGCTGCTGGGGGAGGGTGGACAGAACTGCCAAGTCCTCCCTCACAGCCTCCTCCTCTGCCCCCACAGAAGCCGCCTCAGCCTTTCACCGGGAAGGGGGGGGTGTTCTGTAGCTCCCCTGCTCTCTGCACTCCTCAGGGATCCCCAGGGACAGGGTCAGGGCATCTGAGCTACTGTTCATTGGCAGAAAGTCCTTCCTGCTGTCTGGCCTCAGTCCCTCCTGCTCCAGGGAGCCCATTCTCTTGCCTGACCGCTAGCCTGTTCTCCGACCCCAGTTCCGGCTCCCTAAGGTGTCCCCAGTGTGTGTGGGGTGATTAGCACAGCTCAACAGCTCAGTTTCCCAACCGGCCACCAAGCTCCTCCCAGGTATTCCCCTCATTGTTGTGCAAATCTGAACTTCTGATAGACACCCCACTCCAAGTCTTCAGGTCCTCTGGGAACCAGGAGACTAAAGTGTAAGTAACCCTCTCCAGCCTTCTAAAGTCCCTTTTCTACTCTTTAGAACCCCAGCTCCATTTTAGGTCCCTTTTATGGCCATAATGTTGTCAGCCTGAGATACACTCGGCTTGGACCCCACCCTCGACAACACCCCACTGCTAGTTCTGACCCCCCACACTCCCACCCCACTTCCAGGCCAGGAAAATGGCCAGTCTGTTTGGGAGCTGAGATGAAAAGCCCTGCCGGCCTTTGTGGGCCTCTGGCGGGTTTTCGACAATAGACCCTTCCGTTCCGCTCCAGCGCCTCGATTTCTTGAGCACCCCCACCCTGGGGCTGCCAATCCAGGGGCCTTGCCTGGCCTGAATGAAAGGCAGGGAGAGTCAGGCCCAACCCCCAAGGCTGGCTTCAGAAGATTTTGGACTTTCTGACCCTCCATCCCATCTTCTCCAAGCTCAGCAGCTCCCCACCAATTAAGCCAGAGAGATGCTTTGGGCAGAGAAGCAGCCTGACAATGAGACAGAAACATGCTCCCATATCCGGGATTCAGCCCCAGCAGTGCAGAACTGAGTTTTCTGACCTGGCTTTGCCCTTGCCTGTGTGATGGTGAGTAAGTCTCCTCCCCTTTATAGGCCTGTCATGGGGGCATGAAAAGCCTCAGGAGGAAGGAGGAGGGAAGAACAGGAAGGGATCTCAGACCCTCCTTCACTCACATCCCCAGACCTTCGGCCCCCATGGCACCTGCCCGCTGCCCTGAAACTGACCTGCCTCCCCCGGGCCCCCAGCACATACCTCTTCACCAACTGCTGCACACCGAGCACATCAATGTCCTTCTCTTCCTCCAGACCAGGCTCTTCCGGAGACTTCTGAAACCAAGGGGGCAGGATGATGTGACAAGGCTGGGTTCTAGAAGGGCAAAGGGCACAAATCAGAGGCCACAGAGGAGCCGCAAACCTTAGTCAAACTCAGAGCTCATTTCACACTCATAACCCCACTGTGAGAAAGGGAGACTGAGGCAGGCAGCAGGTCAGTGTCCAGAGGAGAAAAAAATTGGGAGTGGTCCAGACTCCCTGAAGTACCCTTTGCAGACATTAGGTTCTGAACTGCAGGGACAAGGAGAGGCCAGAAGCCTGACACCACACATAGATGCAAATCCACAGACCATCTGAAATCCCCACACAACCGGTTCACAGAGACAAGTACCTCCACGTCACACACATCCTCCCATGCACACTCACACAGGGACACATGGCCCCCAGCAGGCAGAAACACACACCATCATGCTGTCTTCTCCTCATCACCACTATGATTTATTGAGCATCTGTTATGTGCCAGGAACTGTGTTAGGCACTTTATATACATGATCTCATTTAATCTTCATGACTTCTCCATGAGGTAGGTTCTATTATTATTCCCATTTGACAGCTGAAAAAACAGATTCTGGGAGGTTAACTTGCCCAAGATCACACAGCAGATCAATTCCAGAGCAGAGATTTGAGTGCAAATCTCCTTCTGGAGCCCTTCTACTATTGCAGCTTCCCTCTGTAGATCTCTCCCCCGCCAGCACAGTGCCTTTCCCAATAACAACGGAAACAGCTAACACTTGCTCAGGGCCCCTGATGAGCCAAACCCCATGATGAAGACCTAACATACAGTTTTGTACCAGATCACCGAAACAACCTTTGAAGGTAATCTTGTTCCCATTTTGCAGATGAGAAAACTGAGGCTCAGAGAACAAAAGCACTTTACCTTGCCCAATGTCACATGACTGGTGCTGAAGAAAGCTATTCTGAAAGTCATTGTTGCTTCTAGGACTCCAGTTATTTGGACAGAGCCCTTGACTTCTACAAGACCCTGGAAGATTCTCAGGATCCAATTGCTCCATTCCCCACAACAGGTCCCAGCTGCATCTGCCAAAGGCACGATAAGGTGCCTAAACACATACGCATGAGAAAGGAACTCCATGTCATCTAAATCTGCCCGGAGAGGCAGAGGTACCACCAACCAGGGAGAGATGGCCAGAAACTCAAACAAGGTGTTAGGGACAGGCTGACTGGTGGTAAGAGATACAGACACACCGACAGGCCCACAGAGATGGAGACGTAGAGGACAGACAGACACACGGGGCTGAGGGACGACAGAGGCAGTGGGGAAAGGAGACAACAGAGGGAGAGGAGGATGCAGGCTGACATGAAAAAACAGACAGATACACACTGACGTACACAGGCAGACCAACAGAGTCATCCAACATTCAGGAAAAGCAAACTGAAAGCAAAACAGGACTCGTGTATAAGTGAATGTGTAGGGGAGTATGCATTCGAGTGTGCCTGTGTTGGGGGCATGCAGAGTCTGTATCACTACACACATTACACCAGCTGCTTCTAGCAGTTTCATCTGATTAATAATAAATGCTCCATAATTACAGCCGCTCCCCCCAGCCCTTCTTCCTGTTATTTTTGTCAGCTGCCGCCAGGCCAGCCCCCTATAGACCCCAGGGCCCCCTCCATCCTCACCTGCTGCCTTATAGGGGGCTGAGAGCTGGGGAAGGAGGCCAGACTCCCAATCTGAAGGGGAATACCCATTTCTCTATGTCGGATTAATGCCCCATGCCTCTAAGAAAAAGGTCATGCCATTTAGATCTCACTCAGAACCCTCCCCCAGCTCCTCTGTTCCCCTGGTATAACCTCTGAGCCCTAATATGGCCGAGGGGCCCAGGTCTGGGATGCAGAGAGACAAACTCTTGATCACTCACTGGCTGAAAGAAGTCTCCATTCACCAAGTTACCTCAGCCTCAGAACCCCACAGGCTCAAACAAGGAAGGGACCAGGACAGCGACCCCCACCCCCCACCTCATCATTCCCACTCCGGCAGCCTCAGAGTCTCTGCCCACTTGTGTACCCCCACGCTTTGGACACCCAGTGGCTCTGCCTCCATTCCTGAGCCCCCTCCTCAAGTCCACCTCCTCCCAGGCCCCCCACCCTAGCTCTCCAAGGCAGCTCTATCAGAGTCAGCTGTGGGTTTGTGCTGATCTGTTTCTAATCGCTGGGGCCTGGTTCATGCTTGCCCACCCCCACCCCCCCAATATTGATTCCATTATTTGGAGAGTCATTGACGTCAGGGACCTGGATGGGTGCCAAAACCCCGTTCTCTCAGGGCCTGGGCCAGGGCCCAGCCCCCATCCTGCGATTTCACGGAGGGGCCTAGAAAGGTCAGCTCATGGGCCAAGGTCACATGACATCTGTCCTCAGAGGCTGGGCTCATCTTACCTTTCGGGGACCACTGGGAGTCCCTTTCTCCTGAGGGAGAGGGGCTCCATAGAGGCCTGGGGGTCAGAAGTGAGGTGGGGGCGTATAGCACGGGTTGTGGAAGAAACTCACTGGGACTTGGGCTGCAAGGAAGAGCTCTAGGAGAAGGGATAGGGTCAGTGGCTCAGAAAAGGCTACCTGGGGAAGATAATTTTCCTTGGTCACACACCATTTTGGAACATCCTGAAGCTGGACTTGAAATGGTTACCACTGACTACTTGATTTTTATGTCTGTTATCAGTTGTATCTCCAGGCTCTCTCTGAGAAGGAAATTCTTGGTGACGCAAGATAACAGATTACCCTAAATGTTGCCATAATGTGACTAACTGGCACCACTCTTTCAGAAACCTTTGTTCCCTACAAAGCAAAGGCTCTTTCTCCTGTTTAACTCCTGGCCCATGCTGCCTGCCTCAGTTTCCCTGCACTCTCTCTGTCTCTGCCTCTGTGCCTATCCCATCAAGATGCAGCCACTGCTACCCCAGCACCTCCGAGGCTCTGGCTGCACAGGGTATTTTTAGGATCTGAACTCTGTGTTCTCAGACAGACATTAATAACCAATACAGACAGTCCATGGTGCCCACAGCAGCTAAACCTCAGAAGTGAAGTGAAAGTCGCTCAGTCGTATTCGACTCTTTGCGACCCCAAGGACTACACAGTCCATGGAATTTTCCAGGCCAGAGTACTTGAGTGGGTAGCCGTTCCCTTCTCCAGGGGATTGTCCCAACTCAGGGATCGAACCCAGGTCTCCTGCATTGCAGGCGGATTTTTACCAGCTGAGCCACCAGGGAAGCCCATCCTCAAGGCTCAGACCTGGGGTCCACTGCTTTAGCTAGAGTCCAAGAAAACGAGATTTAGAGAAAGCAAGGGACATGCTCACGACCACATGGGGGAAAAAGCATTTTCCCATCTTCTGAAAAATCCTGAAGCTGGGGAGAGGACAGAAGTGAGCTCTGATCTCTGCCACAGACCTTTTCACGGAAGAAGCTGCCCATCCTTTGCACTCCTTCCCTGAATACAGGGAAGTCCTTCCTTTAATCTTGCTTGCAAATCACTTAGGGGTGGCTCAAATCAAAAAACAGGGTTAGGCCACAGAGGCTATTGAGTCTCAAGTCACAAGCCCTGGAGAGTCCCCTCTCCCTGCAGTCTGTCCCACTCAGTGTTCATTCCTCAACATTTTTTAAGCACCTAATCCCTGCCACCAGGGAATTAGGGACATGGCCCTGCCCACCAACACCACTCAGTCTGGTTGCAGAGAAAGATTGTTTACTCAACACTGGCCTCCCACTGCCTACCTTGTCTATACCAGAGGCAGGGTCGGTGGGAGCTGAGGCTTGTGGACCCCCACCCCTAAGTCCCAGATTTCACAGAGTTAGTCACTCTGCAGCCTTGCTGAGCACTGCAAAGAGGAAGTAGAGGCAGTGTACAGTGGGGCATTCTGACCTCCCTCAGGACTAAGGATGCTTCAGTCCATTCCTGAACCCCAGGAGTCACCACTCTAGTCTATTAATAACTTTGGCCCCTTCGGACTTGTGTTCCAGCCCCAGCTTCGAGGAGCTGGTTCCTCACAGCTGTAGGGTCCAACTCTTCCCCACATCTGCCCAGCTCTTCCTCTCACCTCCTTGGCTCTGGTGACCCCCAACCCAGCATGGCTCTATGTTTTGGGGGCCCTCTTTGCCCTCTGCAGAGGTAAAGAGGGGCGATGATCTCAGTGCCCTCAGCCCACTGGGACCACGGCCTCCCCAGCCCCTCCCCACAGGAAGCTAGGGTCTGGGGTGGGTGTGGTCACCCAGGGCCACTGGAGTTTACACAGCTGAGGTATTCCCCCGACACACCCCCAATCCCTTGGTGGGTCTGGAGGAGGGGTCAGCTCTCTTCTCAGCCTCCTAGTTCTCTGGGACCCCCCTCCCAACCGGGCACACATGGTCCCCCCCACCCACAACCCATCTGCATTTCAAAGAAAATACGCTCCATCTGTTTCCGATTCATTTACACTTCAACTCACCATGGGGGGGCAGAGCAGGGCTCCTTGCCTTCAAGCCCTTCACCCCCATAGGGGGGCTGGAGAGCACGTGTCCTGCTCTGGGACAAGGAGCAGTTACAGCCTAGCCATCTGAGCCTGAGAGCCAGATCCCTACTTCGTGGGGTGCTGGTGCACTGGCCTCCACAAAAAGAAGGGTGTAAAGCCCCGAGCAGTGTCTTCAAGGCAGGTGGAGTCCTAAGACTGATTGCAACCTGACCCAACTGCCACCCCATCCCACCCCCGAAGAACTACTGCTCTTTTGGGAGGCAGACTGGAGAACCCCAGGCAGATGCTGGAGACAGGATGAGGACTCAGGCATTCCAGGAGACACTGGGAGATATAACAAAACGTGGCCCAACCCCGTTCCAGCCAGGGAAAAGGAGAGAGAAGAGGGTGTGTTCCACTAGTCTTCTCCTCCAGCCACCTTCTCACCACAGATCTGGGGCTACCATCTCCCGCAGAATCAGAGATTCGCCATCTTGGAGAGGTCAAAGAAGCCAGATGTCTATCCCCCTCAAGTCAGCCGTCACGCTGCTCCCATCTGAAGGATGACTGGGATGGGGGCGATGTCTTGGGAAACATTAGTCTTATCTCCCCATACCTGACCCTCTCTATCACAGGAGAGGTACCCAAAACTACTGAACAAAACTGTGCATGTACATGGTTCATAGGGAACCCTAAGGGTACATGTCACCCCTGAACCAAAAAGCCACTCAGCCGTCCTGAGAGTGATTGAGAGCCTAGTCTCCTCTGGAAGAACAGGCAGAAAGGTTTAACTGGGTGTTTCCCACCACTCTCCACCAGCCCACGACCCAAGTAATGGACATGACCAAACACATATCTCTTCCACTCCCCACCTCTGGAGAACACAGATCTTGTAATAGTCTCTGTTCCGGTCCCCAGCTGCCCCGAGACATACCATAAACCAGTGAAAGCATGGGTGAGTTGAACTGTGAGTTCTAAGTTCCCCTGGGAGTGTGAACATAATCCTAATGTGGGTTTGAGTGTCCCAGAATGGAAAGCTAACTTAGTGTGATTTTAAGTGTGAATCCCAGGGTTTCCATGTGAATATGAAAGCCTCAGGTTGCAAGTACCAGTCTGAATGTGAGCCGTGGGGTCTGAATCTAAGCCCCAGGATGGAAGCAAGTTTAATGTAACTACCAGGGATGTCAGTCTGAGTGTGAACACCAAGATGGAAGTTTAGGTTTGAGTGTGAATGCTGGTCTCACTGTGCATATGACTATAAGCCCCAGGGCTGAAATGGGAGTCTAACTGTGAGCCCCAGGATTCCCAAACAAGTCAGTACAGGCAAGAGTCCTAGTGTTCATGTGAGCCCCTGGTCTTCGGGGCTTTCTGAGTGTTAGCTAAGGTTCCCCATGTGAGTCTGAGCATGAGCACTGGGGTCCCTTTATAAGTATGGGTCCCTAAGTGATCCCAGGATGGAAGTGAGTATCTTGCGTGTCCTAGTGTGAATCTGAGTGTGAACTCCAAGATGTGAGCATGCATGTATGAAACCCAATGTCCTATGTGAGTCCTTGAGCTCAAATGAACCCCTGGTTCCCCAAGTGAGTCTGGGTGTGAGCCCTAGAATGTGTGAATCTGAGAAAGCTCCATGGTGCCAGTGTGAGTCCCAGTGTGAGCCTTAGGACCTCTGGGAGTTCTGAGCTTGGGGTCTAGGTCTCAGCATTAGCCTATGAGCCTCAGGACAGAAATGTGAATCTAAGTGTGAGCCTAGAGTCCCAATGTGAGTCTGAGTGTAAACTCCAGGACTGAAATATATCACTGGATATGACCAGAATATAAGTGTGAATCTGAGTGGAAGTCCACCATCCTGTGGTAATTCTGAGTGTGAGTCCATATGAGTTTAAGTGTCCCAGTACGAAGCTGAGTATAAATTCCAGAGCCTCTAGAAGTCTTGCACGTGAACTTTAAACTCCTACTTTTCACATAAGGCTCAGGGTCCCAGTCGGAGTATCAACCGTGATGGAGTGTGAATGAACCTGAGCTGCATGGCACCAATCCCGACCAGGAGCCCTAAGAACCAGCCCAGAGGATCTGTGTGGATTTTGGCAGTGGAACAGGTATGCAGAATCTATGGAGACACAGTCCCCTCCACCTACCAAGCTCTGGCTAGCCATACAGCCATAGAAACATCTAATTGTTCAAGCTCCATCATCCCCATACATGCATTGGTACACAATCATACCCAGAGTTAGACACACAAAAATGCACTCAGTGTTTCAGACCCCCCGACAAACAGCAATTACAGATGCACAAACACACCCAGCATTTCATACACCCACCACCTCCGTGATTACAGCCACAGGAATACCCCCAGTGACACAGACACAATTACATTAAGTACTACAGGCAAAGCAAATAGCGTTACAGACACACTTCTCCAGCGGCATGCACACACACACCCAGTGTTGCAGACACAACACTGCCAGCCACACAGACACTTCTCAAAAGAGAGAGACTAGACGGAAAGAGAAAGAAAATCCTGAATTTTCAACAAGGCGTGAAATAGTCCTGCCTGCCTGAAGCTACTGACGGGGGGAGGGGGCCAAGGGAGCGGGCGAGCGCGAGATCTAGCGCTGGAAGAGAGGCTCGGGAGAGGAGAGGCTCGGAGCCGAGGAGGAGAGCTGTCCGTCTGGTGACCTCCCCGCGGCCCAGCCCCCACGCACCGGGTGCTACACTACTCCAAGCAGCACAGGGACACCCAGGCTGGCTCCAGCAGAGCCGCACTAGGGGAAGACACACACCGGCAGACTCACAAAGAGGCGGGGATACACCGCAGGCGGACTCACACGGACACACAACACGGGAGCACTTACAAAGAGATTCTGGAGGAGACCCACTAAACGGAGATACATCCAGGCGGACTCACGAGGAAACCACAGGCAGGCTCGCGCCGACACACACACACACACACACACACACAAGCGGATTCTCATGGACACCTATATACTGGCGGACGCGCAACCTTCCGTTCACACCCCTGGGCGCTTTCAAGTCCAGATTTCTGCTGGAGAAGGAAGCCGCCTCTGGGCGCGCGGGGGTCACTACGACCCCCCAGCTCCGGAATTTTCCCAGACCCTGCGCGCGACGTTGAGAGGTGAGGGAGAACCCGGTGCTAGGGCAATCGATCCCTGCCACCTCCCGCCGGCCGACTGTCCGCCCCACCACCACCACGCCCAACCCCCGGCGCGCCCGGACGTGGGGGGCTGCTTCTTCTGCGCCCCCGCCCCCGAGTTTACGGGCAAAGTTTCCCGTCAACTTTCTTGTCCCCCCCACCCCAGTCTCGGGCCCATACACATCCCCTCCCTCTTCCCGCGCGCACGAGGGCCGCGGATCTGTCGGTCAACCTGAGGGTTTGAGGGTCCGGCCGCGCGCGCTCCGCGCGAGGTACTCACCGCGCTCTCGGGCCGCCGGGGCTCCGCGCCTAGCTCTTCGACCGCCTCCGGCAGGGAGAGAGGCAGGGAGCGCGGAGCTAGCACCGCCGCCGGATCCCGCCGCCGAGCCCCGCGCTGCGCCGGCTGCAGCCGCCGCCTCCGCTGCCGCCGCCGCCCGCTCTGCACCGGCTCCTCGGCGCTCGGCGGCTTTAACCCCCCCCATCCTCCTCCCTCCCTCGCGCGCTCCCTCCCTCCTTCCCTCGCCCATGTGACCGCGGGCGCCCGCCCGGCCGCGCGCGCCCTCGCTCCCCTCCCCCTCCCTCCTTGTCTCCCCGCGCCTCTGCGGCCGCGCGCCGCGACCCCCTCCCGACCACGGCCCCCGCGCGCCCCCGCCGTGGCACGCTCCCGCTCCTGGCACGCGCGGGCACAGTCATCCTGCGCAGGCCTGTGAGACCCCACTCCCCCTCACTCAGGCTGGCTCCCGCCCTCCCCCCGCGGGCACACTCGCCCGCACTGGCACGCGTGGCCCCCTCGCCTTCACCCTCTCTCGGGAACGCCCTCCAGACGGCTGTAGTCCCCGTGCTTCACGCGCAGCCGGGACCGCGGGTCTCAGAAACGCGCGCACACCCACACCCACACCCACTCCGCCGGATTCCCCAGGGCCGCTGGGAGGGTATCCAATCCCCCAGGGTCGCTCATTCACACTCCCTCGTTCGCTCAGCCTTGGCCAGGTCTCCGCGGCGCACACTCCCGCAAGTTCGAGCCCTTAGTGCCTCGCACGGACACCCTGGCACACCCGGGGCCAACTCTCAGGGTCCTCCCGCCAGCATCTCCGTGAGAAGAGCTGGAGCAGGAGCCCCCAGGCCCTACTTTGGGCCGGAGAGGCCAGCCGCCTCCGCCCCTCCCAGATCTACCGCCCCCAGCAACGACGCCCCCTCTCCCAGTCTTAGACACGTATACCCCTCACATCGAAGGAAGGGGGACTGTTTGCTCGCACGACCCGAAGTGGACCAGGCTGAAAACCCAGGCCCTCCCCTCCCATCAACTTTCCGGTGATACACCACAACTACCCCTTTCCCCTCTCCTTCACCATCACCTAACTCATCCCCGGACACACAGCCTGGGATTGACCGCCACTGGGATGCGGGATGTAGGGAGTGCGCCCTTTTTGCCCGGGTCGGCAGTGCCAGAGCGCGAGTGCCAGAGTTGGGCGCTGGAGGTTCACCCCTCGAGCTTCCCTTTCGCAGCCTGGGCCTCTGGCGGGCTGGTGTGCTCACTTCCCGCGCCCCGGGGCCTAGGGGTCTGGCTATTACAGGGAGGCATTCAGGTTAGACAACCGGACTACTTCTGAGGCCACAGAAGAGCGCCACAGAAAGGGTGAATGCCAGGGGGCGGAGAACGAGTGGCCCACCCCCATCCCCACCCCTTGGATTTTTCATCTGACCTTTGACCCATAATCCCAGCTGCCTGGCCCCTCCGGGGAGCTGTGCGAGGTTTGCGGGCGGGGAAGAGGGGGAAGGAAGTATCTCGCTACTTCCTCACACCCTTTCCTAGTAGGCTGCCCAGAGCGCCCGGGCCCTTTTCCCAACAAATGCCTCAGGGACTCCCATTGCAGAGGAAAAAACCTTCCTGCTACTGCTCGGGCTTTTCACTTTTACTTCCGTGGCCGCAGGATCCCATCAGTGCAACCAGCAGGGGTCAGCCGGGGCTGGGGCTCAGAGAGGGCCAGCTGGGGCTTAGGGACACACGGAGAAATAGTGACTTCCAGCCGAAATCAGCTCACGCCCACCCACAGTAGGTGTCTTCTATCTGGCCTCTCTGGATAAGGAGCCTTCAAGTACCCACGTCGCGGGCGGAGACAGGGTGGTGGGCACCGGGAAGGAGTGGAAATGGTGCGACAGAATCTGGGGGTGAGGGAGGCGGCGGTGGGGGGGGGTGTCAGGAATTGCCTCTCCTTCTGTGCCGAAACTAGGCCTGGGAGAGGTTGGACGCTGAGGCGGGGGGCGCCCCTCCCCTCGAGGCGCAGTCTGGCGTCGAGATCTGAGGGGTTCTTGGTGGGCTGACTTGACCTCCAGACCTTCCCGTGTCCTGGACTCAGCAGCTTTCTGCCAGGTTGAGATCGGAGGGGAGATCCGCCCCTGACCAACGTGCCCTCCCCACCTGGGGGCCCTGGGGTGCCATAGGTCGTGCCCAAGCCCGCGGGTGCTGTTAACCGGGCGGGGTAACCGGGGTCCGGCAGCCAGGTAAATCGCTGTTTCCGAGGATTAGCGAGGACCAGAGGCGCACGTCGAAACGGATTCCACCGTCGGTCTATCTGCAGCTTCTCGCGACGCAGTACCCAGCGGCCGCGCCCGCTTCCCCAGGGCCGCAGCGACACCTGGCGAGCAGTGCGGGAGGCGCGTTCCCGCTCAAGCCGCAGCTCCCGCAAAGAGGCAGCAGCGTCCTCCTAAACGAGCAACGAGGGTGCGGCCCCTGTCTCCCACCTGCCCCTGCCACCTGGTCCAGAAGAGATTCGCCTTGCGTCTCGGCTGGGGCAACAGATTACTCGTGCTTTTCTGCTCCTGCTGGCTCCAGTGCCCTGTCTGCAAACGAGCTTCTGAGCTTTCTAAGCCTCCGTGTTGAACCCTCCTTTACCATATCTCCCTGGCGGCAAAGCCGAGCCTCGTCGGTGGCTCTTCGAATCCCTTGCAGGAGCTGGACCTGTCTCCTCCCCGGCTTTAATAGGCGTCCCTATCCCTGGTAGCCCCAGCTCTACATCATTCCCCTTCTCTTTCATGCCCACTTATCCTTAAGCCACATCCCACTTTGCTGACCCCCTCCCCCAACCCCACGCCATCTTCGCCATCTGCCTCTCCTATGGGTCCGCAGGGAATAACGTCCCCAGTTCAGAGCCCTAGTGCTCTGCAAGAGACGGGGATTACAGATTTGAGCATTCTGGAAGGCCTTGGGAAATTGGAGGTGGGGGTTCTCCCTGACTCTGTAAAACTCCTCAGAGTTTTATGGCTACCATGAAAAACTTTTGGCTCCACCCTCCTCCATCCTGACCTACACTTGGACCACCTCCCATCCACCCCCCTTTCCCTGGAGATAGCTGTGCCATGCCAAGCCTTTGGGTGGCAAGGACCCTTTCCGATTCCTTTGTCCTCAAGGAAAGAGAGCCCCCACCCCATCTACATTTTCCAGTGCTCCTTCAGGAAATGGTGCTTATTTCTAACCTGTTATACCATCAGAAAGGTCCACCTTGGGGCACATACCTGGCTACCCAAAATCACAAATACACACCCAGACTGCCTTACCTCCAAATGCTGGACACACCTTATTTAAAATCACATGTCCGTGCATGCTAAGTCACTCTGTCGTGACTCTTTTCGTGTCCAACTCTTTGCAACCTCGAGGACTGTAGCCCACTAGGCTCCTCTGTCCATTGGATTCTCCAGACAAGAATACTGGAGTGGGTTGCCATGCCCTTCTGCAGCGGATCTTCCTGACCCAGGGAGCGAACCCAGGTCTCTGATGTCTCCGGCATTGGCTGGTAGGTTCTTTACCACTAGCGTCACCTGGAAAGCCCATCATGTTACATACCTAGTCTCAAAGAGTGAAATGTGTATATTGAACCTCACTAGGGCACACTGGGAGTCCGGGACCCCTGCCTGGGGCTGGGAGTTAGAGGTCTCAAGGACCGAACTCCTGGAATCACACACTTACACACCGCACCACACACAGACACGGTCACCCACACAACCAAGTACTCAGTCACACCACGTGGCGCACACGCAGTCACACACGCTCTCAATCACACAAAGTCCCACAGTGGGGTTTGGCAGGTCGGGGCGGGCTCCCAGAGGCAGTTACGTAAACGCCCTCGCAGCCCTCCCTTGCTCCCCCTCACCCCCCTCCTGCTTCCTCACACAGTGCCAGCGCCCGGGGCGGCTTGGCCGGGGCCCGGGAACAGCTCGGCCTCGCGGAGGCTCCAGGCGCCGAGAAACCCGATCCGACATAGCCCCAGGCCGAGCCAGGGAGGGGGGCCTGGAGCACCAGCCCCCCCAGCACGCTCAGGGTCCAGCTCAGCCCCCCAGAGATGACTCACTCAACACCCTGGGACACCACCTAGGGCCCATTTACAACACCCCCTGCAGACCACCCCCTTCTGGAATCTGGATCGCCACCTGAGTGTACTCTGACCCCTTTACTCTCTGGCACCGGAAAAGAGCAGATTCCCTAAAGGTAGAGAAGGGGTTAGGGCTGAAGCCATAATGGGGTACTTAAGTATTCAGCCGGGAATTGCCCCCAGTTCTCTGGAGCCATCTCCTCTTCGTCCTCACTGGGGTTCTCTAAAGCCGCTGTGAGAAAGAGATGCTTTTGCTCTTGCCCCGGGCCCCCTCACATTCGCTGCCTACGGTTCCCAACATATTCTATCAGAATTCTAAGTTATTCAAATAGATCCAAGGCTCCCCCATCGCCTTTGGTATCCTTCCTTCCTCCTTAGTTGGAAGTTCTAACTCCAGTCTAACCCCAGTTCCTCCTGTTTTGCTAAGAAGGAAGTTTGAGGGCAACCTGAGACCTTGGGACTGGGGAATGAAATCCCCGAAAGGAGGAAGGATTAAGGCTTAGGAAACTGCTGACAGTTAGGAGTCTAAGAGGAGAGGAGAGACTGTCTGTGTCCCCCCCGCCCCCACCCCGCCATCACCACCACCCATTCTGCAGCTCAGACTCAATTTTTCACAATAGCTTTTGAGTATCTGCCTGGGCTGCCCAGGCCCAGGCAGAAAGGGAATTTCCCCCTATGTTCTCTCTTAATGAACAAAACATTTCATGTTGAAATTCCTCCTCTGCCCCCAGCCCAGTGTCTCCAGGACCCCCCAGCCTGACCAAGCAGGGGGACCATTAAGAGGGGAGTAACAGAGTAGAAGGAAGCCCCCTGGGGAAGCGTCATTTACATTGAAGGGGGCATCTTTTTTGTCAATAATTAGGGTGACTTTTTTTTTCACTGTTGGCTAAAATCACCCACTCCTATGGCAGCTTCCCAGAAAGGGCGGCCAGAGAGCGGCCGACGCTGTCCCGAGGCCCAGGACATGGCCCCCCTCCCCTGGGCGAGAAGCCTTCCCTGAGTTGTTTTCCTGGTCTCTTCCTCTTGGATGTTTTTTTGATTATTAATCACATTTTCCATCCGCAGGCTCAGTCCAGACCCCCTCCCCCTGGGGTCAGGGCTGGACACAGGGAGGAGGAGCAGTCTCCAGGACAGGATGGGCAGTGACCTGGTTTTGGCTGACCTAAAAGAGGTCAACAGCAGCATGTTACAGATCACACCTCCTACACCCCAGGAGATAGTAGGATGTCAATCAATAGGAGTGGAGTAAACACATGAGCAGGTGTCCAGCTTCCACAACATGCAGCTGGTACTGAAGGCAAAGCCCCCAGGATCCCTCTCTTGATGGCACAGACAGGGAATCAGCTCAGAGAGGGAGAGTCACCTGCCCAGAGTCACACAGCAAGGTAGTACCAGAGCCGGAACAGGACCCCAGTAGTGCTGACGGGTCCTCCATCCATAAGGCAGTCAATAAATATGTACTGAACACTTAGTATATGCCAGGCATTGACTTAAGTGACAAGACAGTAGTGAACCAACCAGATGAAAATCTCTTCCCTCTCAAGGCTGTGGAGCAACTAAAACTCCGCACGCTGCTGGTGGGTATATAAGTTGGTTCAACCACTTTGGAACAGTGTTTGGCAGGATCTTCTAAGCTAAACATATGTATATCCCATGACCCAGCAATTCCACTCCTAGATGTAGAGCCAAAGGAAATTACTGTGCGTATTTACCAAGAATGTTCTTAGCAGTTTATTCATTATAGCCTCAAACTGGAAACCACTAAGTGAATGAATAGATTGTGATAGAGTTCCAACAATGGAAAAGGACCAACTATAGCTACACACAACAAACATGGATAAAGCTCACAACCAAAACATTGAGCAAGGGGCGGGGGAAACAAGAACCAAACAGAAAAGAGTATGTATTGAATGGTTTCATTTCTATAAAGCTCAAGGCAAAGCTGATTTACAGTGAGAGAAGCCAGAATTGCAGTTACCTTTGCTGGGAGTGGAGGGGGGCTAGGGAGGCAAGGGAGGTTTCTAAGAGCATACATACGTATGTCAGAATTTAAGTTGTGATCTTAAGATGTGTGCGTTTTATTGTTTACTTTTTGCCTTTAAAAAATAAAAATGAAAAAGATGTTTAAAAATCTCCTGCCTTCATGAGAGTCACATTCTAGTCAGGGAAGATGAAGACTAAATAAAATAGGTAAGTGTTAAGTCTGTCCATGTAAGAGTGCTGAGTCTGACTCCATAGGCCCCTCGGGGAAGGAACGACAGCCTACATGTCACCTAAAAGAAGTCTGGATAAGCCCCTCTGCCCTTGCCCAGAGTGCTACACTCTTTTCCCTTAGAGTAGTGAGTGTGATGTTCTACTACCTAGCTACTTGGATGACACCTGTGAGCTCCATGAGGGTAGTCCTGTGGCCACCATCTCCTGGCACCTGGAGCCCGGTCTGCCATAGAACAGATGCTCCTACCATGGGAAGCAGAGCTAAATAAATGTCAAATGAGTGAGTGACCGACTGATGCAAGCAGGAACTGGGGAAGTAGAGTCCCAGGACACGGGAGAGAGCCTGCTGGATGGGTCACAGTCCCCAGGGATGGGAAACAGATTTTGGTATTCAGTAGGGGGTTGAGCAGAGACCTCGAAGGCAGAATGAGGTTTCCTGAGTGGTTCGGAAACCACATCCTGAAGCACCTCTGGTGCCAAGGCCACACAGGCCTGAAAAGGCATAAAAGCAGGTGAGGAACCGACCCAGATTTGCCTTCTAGTGGGAAAGTTGAGCCTGCCAGGAAGAGGATGGTGAGAAAGACTAAGAATGAAGGTAGGGCAGCCGGGGAGGTGTTAGCAGTGACCAGTGGGAGAGAGACCTCCATCCTGATTAGGGGCAGGGCCATGGGGCAGAAGAGAGAATACGGGGCTTTGGAGGAGGCAGGGAGCATGGGCACTCAGATTCATCTGCTTCATCTGCTCCCATTACCACCGGAGGGAACCCTCCCCACTACCTGTTGCCCTATACACAGAGAGCAGGATCCCCAGACACTCAGTGTCCAGGGTCTCCTCTCCCGAGGTCCCAAGGCCCAGGTGATCCCAGGCTCCGGGCTATCTGGAAAGAGAAGCAGATGGTCAGGGATGGAGGAGAGGATCCAGAGCTGGTGGGGTGAGAGGGACAGAAGAGGACAGGGCAACTAGGGGTTAGCCGCTCTGTGTGCTGGAAGGTGGGAGCAAAAGCAACAGGCTTGCGCAGTCACAGCTGCAGATTTTCCTCTTGCGTTGCAAAAAACATGCATGAAACTAATTCCCTGCTCAGAAACACCCACCCCCATGTGCCCTGATCCCCCTCCCCTCCCTTTCTTCACAGGGGAGGCACACGTCTTTAAGGATTGTCCCCTTGGAGCACCAGCCCAGAGTCTGCCCTCGATCTCTGCTGCTGTAGAGCTGCCTGCAAGACAAGAAAGAGGGCTGGGATTTCCAAACCAGACTAAAGGCCATATGGCCCCAAGACCAGCTCCCTCCCTTCATCTCCCGAAGCTCCATTCCTGGACAGCCTGTGATTCCCTGGGGCAAAGGGAGAGGGGAGAAAAGAGGCCCCACTTTCCCCTAGAAACTCAACTGCAGTGATTCAGAAGATAGAACAGGATTAGAGATGTGGAGACTGAATGCCAGAGACACCAGTTCTCAGGGAAACAGACAGAGGCAGCAGGGGAGTTCAAGAGAGAAAACTGAATTAAATGCACCTCAACAGACATTTATTAGTACCTACTGTGTGCCAAGCCCAGAGGGAACATTTGTGTACGGAAGCACAGAGGACTCCCAGGTTTTTGGTATGTGGCTGGGAGACAATGTTGTTTTCCATAGGGCTGGAGAGGGGATCAGGGCTTGATGTGGCCCGTGGAAGGGTCTGTGGGATGGTGGCCAGCAGGGCTGTGGATGGGGAGGGCCGAGAACTTGAGAGAGGGCGGGTTGCTGGCGCGTGCAGTCCCTGTCCACAGCTGCCCACACTCTCTACGCCAGCACGTGTCGGCTGCACCGACATTCATCATCTCAGACTGACCTGAGCACTATGAAAGTGCTGGAAGCAGGCAGGGTAGACCAGGGAGCAGGGAAAGGCAATGATGAGGGGGAGAGGAGGAGAAAATTGAGGCTGAAACCCTGGGAAGCATGATTAAAAGACAGAGAGAGCAGGGAAGTGGTGGTAGCCCCAGAGGGAGAAGGAGAGCCAGGAGGCAGGGTTGTCACAGGACCAAAAAGGAGCCTGGCGAGGCCAAGAAAGAGCCCTGGCTTTAGCAGCCAGGAGTTGGGGGAGGTCAGCGGGGCCAAGCTGATGCTCTGGAGCTAGCTGATACAGAGGCCTGTGAGCAGAGGGTGGGCCCCCTTCCCCACCCTCCCCACTGTCTCCAGAGCCCTGCTTGGTCTGGCAGCACCTCTCTCAGCCAGGGCCAGGAGAAGAAGAGGATGAAACAGCTCCCCCACCTCCAGACTGCCATCCCTGTGCCCCTGGACTTCCCAGGAGGGTCCTGAGCCCGCCTTGAGCTCGGGAGCCCGAAGCAGTCTGGGACCCCTGGGGACCCTGGGGGTAATTAAAACCAGGGCTAAGACATTAGAAACCATAACGCCGACTCCCCGGCTCCCCCAGGCTGGCTCCTGGTTTTCTTCTTGCCAGATCCCCTCTGCTGCTGACAGCTTGGCTCTCTAGGCCCCCACCAGCTGGGCTGATGACCCTCCTCCCCAAACCAGGGGCCTCTAACCAGAGGCCCCCAAAGCCAGCCTGCAGGGACCTCCTTTCTGTGCTCAGACAACCTCAGTGTATACTAGGCTGACCCCCATATCAAAGCATCCCCCAATTCAAATCTGGGTCCCTTATTGCAGAAGCTATTCTAGGGTGCTGAAGGAAGACCATGGGAAGGGTTTCTTGATAGAGAAAGGAAAGAGAGAGGAAGAGACGCGGGGCGGAAGTGACTCTCAGCTAGCAGGTGATCCACAAGGGTGTGGAAAAGAAAGAATGAGTCTTCCAACCTGGGTCCCACCAAAGCCAGGTGTCGGCTGGGCCGAATCTGAAGCAGGGCGAGGACAGGCTGCACCTCAGGGTGGCAGGAAGGAGGGAGGTCCACTCGGTTCTGTGGAGTTCCCCTTCCCCCTCTCTCCCTGCCCTCATGTCTCTGACAACAAGGTCAGGAAGCCACATGTTTGCTGGTCTGATGGGAAGGGCCCTCCTCCTACACAGCTGTCTGGTGATTTCAGGATTCCCAAATTCCCTGGGAGTGCTGCCGTGGGAATCTGTCTCCCCCTCAGTCTCTAAGCCTGTCTCGCTCCTCGGCTCTTCAGGGAGACCAAAGGGATCAAACACCTTGTTGTTTTTGTTTTAGTCACTGAGTTGTGTCCAACTCTTTTGCGACCCCATGGACTGATGCCATGGGGTCCTCTGTCCATGGGATTCTCCAGGCAAGAATACTGGAGTGGGTAGCCATTTCCTTCCCCATGGGTATCTTTCAACCCAGGGATCGAACCTGTGTCTCCTGCATTGGCTGGCAGATTCTTTACTGCTGAGCCATCAGGAAAGCCCCATCCAATACCTACTCCATCACTTACTGGCCTTGTGGCCTCAGGCAATGACTTGCTGTGTTGGTGTCTCTTACCCAGGGAGTGAAATGGGATCAGAATCACGCCTAACACCTAGGACTGTTGTGAAGATTCAGTGAAATGAGATAATCTAGTCTAGTGATCAGCACCAACCTGGTGGGTACTAGAGCCCCGCCTGGCTTGGGCTTTCTCCCAATCCATGTCTCCTCCTCTGTCTGCTGGTCTTTCTCTCCATCTGGCCATCTATATCACTCTATTTCTCTCAGTCTTTGTCCACCTTTCTCTTGCTTGTCCTCTCCCCATATCCAGCTCTGTCCAGACAGCCCTGGTTGACTCTGTTCCAACCCATGTTGATACAACCAGCCCAGGCCGACGGAGGTGGGGTGTCCGGGGAGGTTTATAATTCAAACACGGAATTCCCAGCAGCAGGATCACGCCTGGGCCTGAACATGGGTGAATCACAGTTGGTGGGAAGAGCGATTATGTCTGTATCCTTCCTGGAGGGGCAGGACTGGGGGCTCAGTCTGGCAGCCTCTTGGAGGAGAGGGGACTTGCTCTGACTGTGCTGGCCACCCCCACACCTGGGCTCAAGCCAGATCCCCCATATTTAGAGCCTGTGTGGAGGTAAGGCAACCTGCCCAGAGCCCAGGACTGAAAGGGGAAGCCCTCCCCTTCAATGTGGAGGTGGTGTGTGCGTGTTTAGTCTCTAAGTTGTGTCTTGACTCTTTGCAACCCCATGGACTGTAGCCTGCCAGGCTCCTCTGTCCATGAGATTTCTCAGGCGAGAATACTGGAGTGGGTTGCCACTTCCTTCTCCATGGGGTGGTCTGCTGCTGCTGCTAAGTCGCTTCAGTCGTGTCCGACTCTATGCAACCCCATAGATGGCAGCCCACCAGGCTCCCCCGTCCCTGGGATTCTCCAGGCAAGAACACTGGAGTGGGTTGCCATTTCCTTCTCCATGGGGTGGTCTAACTGCCCTCAGAATACTCTTGTCGACCCTCACCCCCAAGTCTTGTTCTTAGCTTCCCATACCCCATCCCGAATCCTGTATAGAGGCATGTCTCTGTCTCAACCTTGATCCGTGACTGCTGCACCCCCAAACTGAGGCTACCAAGGATAGGAAACTGTGGGGGTTGAAGAGTCTAGGTTCTTCACTTGGACCAAAGAGTTCCTTCTTGGGAGGGTTGGGGGAGACAAAAAGTCTAGATGTCACTTTTGATCACTGTGGACCTGTGAAGGCAGAAGGCATGCGTAAAATAGATGCTCTGGAAACATAAACCAGATGGAGGAGGGGGATACAAAGGACCCCAAACAGGGAACTGGATGGCTGAGGCTGCAGCAGGCAGAACCATGGGTAAGCTGTGGAAAGGCTGCTGTTTGATTCTGTGGCTCAGCAAGGAATCTTCTCTGGGGGCCAGGATTGGTCTCAACTAGTCCCAGATGCCCCCATATCTGGGTCCCCGCCAGGCCCCTCACGTCAACCCTTGGGAAGAGGGCCAGGGTTGAGGTCAATTCCCTATTCTCAGTGCATCATTGTCTCAAGGTGCCCGCCAGCTTCATGGAATGGCAGCTGGAGCTACAGATCCAGAGAGGGAGACACACCAGGCAGGGTCACACAGCAGGCAGAGGCTGGGAGCCCTGATGTCCTGGCAGCCCGCCTGGGTCTGTCACGGGGATCCTGTGCCAACACTGTGACAGGAGCCAGACCAAAAACAGGCATTTATGTGGGGAGAGAGCCGAGGAATCCTTGAACGTGTTGGTAGGTGGGCCAGGGCTGGAGCATCCCATCAGGCAAGGACAGATGTGCAGTTTCCTGTCTTTCCCATCAGATGGAGACAAGCACTGGGATAAGGGGTTCCGAGAGGCAGAGCACAAGAGAAGAGAGAGAGAACCTTGGGAGAGAGACCAAGAAATAGATACAATCAGAGTCAGACACAAAAATAGAGATGTGGAGAAATAAGATGTGAGTCAGAGACACAGAGATAGGGAGATGCTGAAGGAGGGAGAGCTAGGGAATTAAAGACACAGAGACCAAGATCAGGCAAGACACAGAGTCAGAGAGAACTGTCTTTGAGTCTCAGAGGAACTGTGACACAGCGTCAACAATATGTAGACATAGACAGACACTCAGAGACTAGGAGATGGAAAAGAAAAACAGGAGGGAGAAGTAGAAATGAAGATGATGGGGAGAGAGACAGAAAGATCCAGAGAGAGGCAGAGCGATGCAGAGGGCAAGGCAAATGGGGACAAAGACACAATGAGGCAGAGAGTGAGGTCAACAGCAGGCATGGGGAGAGTAGGTTACAGAGGAGACTCTCCTGGTCTCCAGTCTCTCCAGCCTGGTCTCTCCAGGGTTTGGACCCCCTCATCCCCTTGCTATTCTCTGGTTTCCATAGAAACAGGGAGGGCAGCGCTGAATTTGCATATACATCTACATCTTTTCTATCTGCATAATTCAACAGGTTTCCGTGCATATTCATGAGACCGTGAATGAAGGTGACTCTCCCAGTCCCTGCTCAAAACGTGGCTGTGATGCCTCCTGGCTTGCAGTTCACAGGCATGGCTCCAGGCCCAATCTCACAGGCCCTGACTTGTCCCCTCTCACCCAAACATTCCCCCGTACTTCCCTACCTCCCAACCTTTCCTCAGGTGAGGCCCCTCTGCTTTCCAGGGACACTGACGTCCTTTTCTCAGCATCAGTCCTGCCGACAGTACATGCATGCAGGCACTTACGCACACACTCACTTGCGTGTGTACACATGAACTCTGGTGGAGCGGGCATGATAGCGAGGGAGCAGTGCTCACCTTGGTTCCCTGCTGGAGGAGACCCCTCAGTCACACTCCCATCTGGAGTCAGAGAAGAGAGTGCACGAAGGGATCACCTTCCAGAGGCTGAGGTCTAAGCAGAGCTGAAGGCTGCAGATACACCAACAAAGAGGGACCGAGGACATTGTGGCCTCCACGTGGAAACTGACAGAGACCTGGGGTTCTGGCAAGAATACTCCGAGGAGCTAGAACAGAGCCTGAAGGAGTTTCCAGAACAGAAGGACTGAGGTGGCTCAGATGGTGGGGGAGAGGCTGCCTAGGGACAAGAACCCTTTCAAAGTGCCAAGCCTTGAAAGCTCTTACAATCTGGGCAGGGCTTCTCCAGGGCCTTCTCCAGCCATCATTTTGGCTTCACCATCTCCCCTGGATCCCTGCAGCAGCCTCCTCATTGCTTATCCTGCCCGGTGCCCTCAGTCCACTTTCCACCCAGGGGCAGCCAGAGCTCTCTCTGAAACAGCAATCTAATATCCCTCACCACTCCCTCCTCTTCACCTTCAGAAACTCTCCATCACTCTCAAGAAAGCGTGCAAGCTTCTCAGCCAGGCACTCAGGCCTTTCCAGTCTGGCTCCCACCCATCTCTGAGCCTTGTTCCTCATACTCCCTGCTTTGAATTTCACAGTCCAGTGATCATTTCTGTGCTCTTCTCACTTCTATGCCTTAGCTTATTCCTGCCCTTTACACAGAATGTCCTTTCCACTTTTCTTCCAGCTTTTTTGGGGGGCCATGCCACATGCCATATAGGATCTCAGTTCCCCAACCAGGGATCGAACCTGCATCCCATGCACTGGAAGCATGGAGTCTTAACCACTGGAATCTCAGGATAGTCATAGCTCTTATTCGAGATCCTACATAGGCACTACTTCCTTCTCTTTGAAGCTTTGCCTGTTCCTAAAGACTGGATGAGGGACTCTGAACTCCTTAAGTCTAATGAACTTGCTTAATTTCTATACTCATCACACTAATAATGAAATCACTGATATATGTGACTTATAGCCCTCATGGGGCTGGAGCTCCCAAGCCCAGTGACTATATTGGTCACATTATGGGTGATAATTAGCTATTTGTTGAATAACTGAAAAGTCACTAAGCCTGTGCTAGGTCACTTCAGTCGTGTCTGACTCTTTGAGACCCTATGGACTGTAGCCTGCCAGACTCTTCTGGGGATGTCCGTGGGGATTCTCCAGGTAAGAATACTGGAGTGGGTTGCCATGCTCTCCTCCAGGAGATCTTCCTGACCCAGGGATCAAACCCAAGTTTCTTATGTCTTCTGCATTGGCAAGCGGATTCTTTACCACTAGTGCTGCCTGGGAAGCCTTGAGAGGTCACTAAGCCTATGGAAGGCCAAATTTCAAGCCTTGACTACCCTCTCTGTGTCCTAACTGCACAGATCCTGCAAAGGGAAGGAATGCGCTATTCCTTCGCAAATGATGCCATCTTGTGGACAAACTCAAAAGTGCAGCCAGACATTACCCGGGAGTGGTTCAGTTCAGTTCAGTTGCTCAGTCGTGTCCGACTCTTTGCGACGCCATGAATCACAGCACGACAGGCCTCCCTGTCCATCACCAACTCCCGGAGTTCACTCAAACTACGTCCATTGAGTCAGTGATGCCATCCAGCCATCTCATCCTCTGTCGTCCCCTTCTCCTCCTGCCCCCAATCTCTCCCAGCATCAGGGTCTTTTCCAATGATTCAACTCTTTGCATGAGGTGGCCAAAGTACTGGAGTTTCAGCTTTAGCATCATTCCTTCCAAAGTACACCCAGGACTGATCTCCTTTAGAATGGACTGGTTGGGGCTGTCAAACCGGGGCTGATCCTGGAGTTCCAGGCAAATGGTGGGGAGTGAGGAGCTAGGCTCTGAACAGGGAGTGCTACTGGTGTCTTTGAAAAATCTTGATGAGCTCTAAGCAGAAAGAATGGCAACATCAAAGGCTCAGAAGCAGAAAAATCTCATGACAAGTGGGAAGAGTAGGGAGTTAGTGTGGCCAGAGCCCCAGGTCGAAGGGGACCGAGTCAAAGACGGACTGTGCCGCGGAGGTAAGAAGAAAAAAGGCAGAGTAAGGAAAATCAGAGGTGCTTGACTGCAGTTTTAAATGGAGTGGTCAAAACAGGCCTCACTGAGGTGACATTTGAGCAAAGCCTTAAAGAGGCAGGGAGATACCCATGCAGATATCTGGCAGGGCATTCCAAACAGAGGGAACAGCCAGTTCCCTGACTGTTGGAGAACTCAGAGGGGAGTGAAGCAGGGAGACCAACAAGGAGACTGTTGTAAGACAACGATGGGCACGAATCACCAGAGTCTGTGGGAATGGAGAAACCTAGCAAGCAAAATTGCCAGGACTTGGCGCCTGCTTGCATTTGGGAGGTGTATAGCTCCTGCAGTCATATTGTTCTGAAGTCCCCACTTCAAGG